>NW_020664562.1:26521902-26742230 GCF_002925995.2 Terrapene triunguis | reverse complement strand
CACACACACACACACACACACACACACACACACACACACACACACACGTACGAACGTGTCCAGTGATCAAAGAAACTCCCTATGCCACGAAAATCTCAAATCCTGGAAAGCCACCTTCTCGGGGGGAGCAGTAGGGGAAACAGAGGCTTTGCAACAGACTCTGAAGATCGAATTCTGGCTCTGTTGGACTTATAGAGTGCATTACAGAGTCAAGGGTCCCCACTCAGAAGGCCCAGCCTCAAACACTCAACCTTTCAGATCTGGAGACTCTTAGCAAGAGCACTTTAGCTGATCTCACCTGTGCAGAGAGAGGCAGGTCCCAATTCTTATTTACCCTAAGGCCTCTGTACTTTGAGTGAGCGTCAGTTACAGGAATATAGAGCACATCTACCTGAATGCCCCTTTACACTGTCGGAGCTGTGCAAAAGGGCCTTAGTGCAAATGAGGATCAGGCCCACAATATTTACAAGAGCCAGTCCTCAAACCACTTACAGCCTTGGAGAGCAAAATCAAATTACACCATCAATTTAGTTTTGCTAAGAACCACTAGTCTGAATAGATCACCTTAGACCAGATTATATGTAGTTGTCCACATGTGGATATTTTCCCTCTCCCTACTCATTTCAGCAGCTAAAAAAAAGCAGCTGTTAATGTAGAAATGCTAGTTTAAGTATTTTCTGTCAAAACTTGTCTTACTTTTACTGACAATAATTTAGAAGCACAGATTTTATTTATTTATTTAGCACAGTAGAATACATACCCTGTATACCTGACGTTTTGGAAGCATGCAAACCATTCCAGCTGTAAGACTGCGTTTGGAAGCTTTGGCAGTCTTGCTGCACTACATTTGTATCACAGTGCCAGCCCAGAAGAGCCTGAGTTTCTGAAGCCCATATCCAGAGCACGGATAGCAGGAGAGGGAAAGCCACACCAAGAGGCATCACATGAAAACAAACCTTATGCTACTGGAGCCCCACTCCAGAACATGGCGAGGATAAGGCCAAGTAGACAAAGCTGCTATCCCTTATCTACTGGGGATGGGCTCCCAAATTCAGGGGCTTTTCTTACCTACCCAAGTAGCCATGCCTCTCCTGCTAGCCATACTCCACCCACCCATGGAGCACATGCTTTCTGGTTTGGTGTCACAATACAGTAGCAATTATCTTATGACAAACATCACCATACCACCACTAGAGCCAGTTGCAAATGAACAACAAAAAATGTTGAAAATGTTGACCATCACTCAACCATTTTTCATCAAAATCTTGCAATTTTGAAAATTTTCAACCAGCTCTAAATATAAGGCTCCATGCTGGGCACAGAGACGCACCCACACAGATGTGCAGGATCAGGGCCAGACTTCAGGTAAGATTAAATTTACCAAACGTTAACACATAGAATGTGACAGATCTACTGTTCTGAGAGGGTCCCGTACCCTGGAAACCATGAAATCCCACTAAATTAGCTTATCATCACATTACTGTTTGTGTTGGTTTAATTAGGTTAAACATTTTAAAAATTGTTATTGCGTTTTTAACAGCAATATAATGATACAATGCTTAATAAGATTAAATTATTGGAAAGGGAAGGACAAACAAAAAGAAGATAAGAATAGAGGTCAGGAAATGGAAGATTGAATGAGACACTGTGTGACGGGGTGTGATGAATAGAAGCTTTCACATTATTTGGCTCACCCTGTGCCTACACTGTCCCCCTACCAGCTTTCCATACGACTGTTTGGGGACGATCACATTTTCTTTGTATTCAAACCGTTACTCTTCCAGACTTTGCCTCGTCAAAGTCAAAGTTTAATTTCTCTATGAGTCACCCATCACTGACTGCCCCAAATAACAGTTCTGAGATTCAATTAAATTGGTGATTTTACCAAAAGCAAGACAGAGAAAAAGTGTAAAATCAAAGATAGTACTAGGCTAATACTTCTAAAAATATTGCTAGACAGGCAGAAATGTTTATTTTGTAAAGTAAGAATCTATTATCCAGATCCAGAAATGGCAGAATCTTTGGTGATTGATCCACAGCTCAAAAACTGTTTCACAGCTTCTGAATCCAATTTTACAAACTTCACCCTCACTGTCCTCCAAATGCATCTGTTAGCAAAAGCCTTCTCCACTTAAACATCTCTGTTTTCTCACTTCTATATTCATGGTGACAGGATGCTTATTACACCCCATTTTTACTGGTCCACTAAGGAAAATATAACTGCACAAACTCATTCATTCTCAGCTAGGAGGTTTTGTTCCTAGCAACATTAGATCAGTATCAATGGAAACACCAATTCCAACCTATCTTTTCAGATACATGTCTCTCCACCAAGGAAATTTGAGTGTCCTACCCTCAAGTACACCATATGCATCCATTAGTGGCTCTTCCATCTATTTTAACAACCCTTAATTAACAGCTTGAGTCAGACCTGGCAAATTCCTAGCAGCTCTGGGCCGAGAGGTTACTTCCCAATAAGTAAATTACGGTTTCTTAATAAGACACATACAGATTGATATAATTGTTAGAGTCTTTGAAGAAAAATTCCAGATGAGGCCAAGGTAAGGAAGAGAACAGCTAACTGTAATCCAAATGAAGTTCCTAATACTGTTAACACTTAAGCACATGAGTAACTTTACCCCAGGCGTGATCCAATGGATTCAAATGGGACAATTCATGTGAGTAAAATTATCCATATGCGTAAGTGTTTTCATGATCAAGCTCTGACTCCACAATGGGTTTATCTACCAAGAAAATGTGTCTTGTCTGGGCTAATGCAATAACAAAAAATCAATAAAGGATAGCTTACTTTTAAAGGATTTTTTTATTTTATGTTATAAACAACAAAGTAGCATTTAAAGAATATAACAACACTGGGCCTCAACTATATCCTACTTCAAATGAAACTTCACATGACCCTTACTGAGAAGAAACAAAAATACCAAAAAATTTTTTTACATCTTTAAAGCTCAAAAACTGGAAGCAATCAGAACTTTCCTAACTAAAACTGTGAACATGCCACATTCCCCCACATAGTTATATACCATTAATATACTTGGGTAACTGATCCTACCAGAGCTGATGGCAGGATTCGAACCTTCACTGTTAAAAAGCATTAGATACTATTTCTTGAGCTAGCAGTTCTCAAACTTCATTGCACTGCGACCCACTTCTGACAATAAAAATTACTGCATGACCCCAGGAGGGGAGACCGAAGCCTGAGCCTGCGTGAGCCCTGCCACCCTAAAGCCAAAGCCCAAGCCCCACTTCCCTGGGTGGGGTTGGGGGGCCAAAGCCCAAGGGCATCAGTCCAGGCTGGGGCTTGTAACCTGAGCCACACTGCCCAGGACTGAAGCCGAAGCCTGGCCTCACTGCCCAGGGCTTCAGCCCTCGGGCTTCAGCCCTGGGCAGTAGGGCTTGGACTTTGACTTTGGCCTTGGGCAGCGGGGCTTGGGCTTTGGCACTGGGCCCCAGCAAGTCTAACGCCAGCCCTGATGACCCCATTAAAATGGGGTCATGACCCACTTTGGGGTCCCAACCCACAGTTTGAGAACCGCTGAAGGAATAAGTACATTAGCTGAAAGCATAACCTCTTGTGTGGGCCAGCTACTAGAGGAGGATGAAGACATAAGAACGGCCATACTGGGTCAGACCAAAGGTCCATCTAGCCCAGTATCCTGTCTTCCAACAATGACCAATGCCAGATGCCCCAGGGGGAATGAACAGAACAGGTAATCATCAAGTGACCCATCCCCTGTCGCCCATTCCCAGCTTCTGGCAAACAGAGGCTAGGAACACCATCCCTGCCCATCCTGGCTAATAGCCATTGATGGACCTATCCTCCATGAATTTATCTAATTCCTTTTTGAACCCTGTTATAGTCTTGGCCTTCAGAACATAGTTCTCTTACTGTGTTTTTTAATTTGGGATATACATTTAAGTTGAGCCTCTATTATGGTGTCTTTAAAAAGTTTCCATTCAGCTTGCAGGGATTTTACTTTTGGTGCTGTAGCTTTTAATTTCTGTTTAACTAACCTCCTCATTTTTGTGTAGTTCCCCTTTCTGAAATTAAATGCTACAGTACTGGGCTGCTGTGGAGTTTTCCCCACCACAGAGATGTTAAATTTAATTATATTATGGTCACTATTACCAAGCGATCCAGCTATATTCACCTCTTGGACCTAATCCTGTGCTCCACTTAGGACTAAATCAAGAATTGCCTCTCCTCTTGTGGGTTCCAGGACAAGCTGCTCCAAGAAGCAGTCATTTAAGGTGTCAAGAAACTTTATGTCTGCATGCCTTCCTGAGGTGATATGTACCCAGTCAATATGGGGATAGTTGAAATCCTGCATTATTATTGAGTTTTTTATTTTAATAGTCTCTGCGCATGAAACTGGAAGCATTTCAGAGAATGCTACCATGGAGGTCCTGGACTTCAAACTCTTACCTAGCAGCCTAAATTTGGCCTCCAGGATCTCTCTCTCCTATCCTTCCCTATGTCATTGGACACATGCTTCCTTGATGGGGTTACATTTGTATAACTAGAATTTGGCCACATCTGCATTATATGCATTATCATCTGCAATGCAGCTTAATCATCATCTGGTCATTCAGGTGATGACTTATTGTAAAAAGTCATTTACTAATAGCATATATAAAAATAGAACATTTTGAGGGGGACACAGGAAACAGCACTGTGAGATTCAGCTTTTAGACATATTTAAAGCATGTTTAGTTTTGAGAAAAGAAGACTGAAATGGGAACCTGATAACAGTCCAAATACATTGAGGGCTGTTATAAAGAGGACCATGATCAATTGTCTTCCATGTCCACTGAAGGTAGGACAAGAAGTAATTGGCTAGATCTGCAGCCAGGGTGATTTTTTTTTTTTTAGATATTAGGAAAAGCTTTCTAATTATAAGGATAGTGAAACACTGGAACAGATTAAGAGAGGTTGTGCAATCCCTATCATTGAAGGTTTTTAAAAACAGGTTAGACCAGGGGTAGGCAACCTATGGCACGTGTGCCGAAGGTGGCATGTGAGCTGATTTTCAGTGGCACTCACACTGCCCGGGTCCTGGCCACCGGTCTGGGGGGCTCTGCATTTTAATTTTATTGTAAATGAAGCTTCTTAAACATTTTGAAGACCTTATTTACTTTACATACAACAATAATTTAGTTATATGTTATAGATTTATAGAAAGAGACCTTCTAAAAACGTTAAAATGTATTACTGGCACGCGAAACCTTAAATTAGAGTGAATAAATGAAGACTCGGCCCACCACTTTTGAAAGGTTGCCGACCCCTGGGTTAGACAAACATCTGTCAGGGATGGGCTAGGTCCTGACTCAGCATAGAGGGATGGAATAGGTCAGTTTTTGTCATCCTTTCCAGACTACTCTACCCCTTTCAGGAGTTTGATATCGCTTGCGCACCCCCAAGTTACACCTCATGTCAAAATTACTTGCTTACAAAATCAGACATAAAATACAAACGCGTCACAGCACACTAGTACTGAAAAATTACTTACTTTCTCATTTTTCCATATAATTTATATAATAAATCAATTGGAATATAAATATTGTACTTACATTTCAGTGTATTGTATATAGAGCAGTATAAACAAGTACTTGTCTGTATGAAATTTTAGTTTGTACTGACTGTACCCCTGGTTGAGAACCATTGGAATAGGTGACCTCTCAAGGCCCCACCCAGCCCTATATTTCTATGATTCTATATCAGGCCAAATTCTGCCCTGAACACAATGGATTTACACCAGCGATGAATTGGGACTATACACCTTAACTATATTGTATGTGGAAAATATTGCACCTAACAGCAAAGTCAAAATGACTTAGATGGAATAAACTGGCAAGCTGAGCTGTTTCAAACAAAAGTTATGATCTGCTGGGACTGGATTTATGTTATTAAGTATACAAATGTTCAAACTCTAATGATGGAAGAGCAATGTTGTAAAAATATTTTATTAGAATGACCAGAGCAATTCATTAAAATAAGGTTAGATTTAAATAACAACCCCAGAATCTTTTAGTTTTGAGATTTATTATTAGGATTCTGGACACAGAGACAAAATGTAAATATTTTAAAGAAGTTCAAATAAATGGGAAAAAGTTACACTCACTCTCAGCCCAGGAAATCCAGGAGGCCCAACGCCACCAACAACTCCCTTTAAAGAAAGAAAGAGTATATGAAACAATCAGAACTTTAATATTTTAATACACCCCCACAGGTAATGAAAGGTGATCTGCAAAGAAAAAGAAATTGGAATTCTGGCTTATCTCTGATGTATGAATAGGACCTGAAAGATGACTGACTAACATTGTGCATAAAGAATGTATGTGCTAAAAGCCTCTTTATCAAGGTAAGAGAACCCATAATAAACATGACGTGAGAAATGAAATCCTGCCTTTAAAACCAGGGAAGATCAGACTTGACATTCCTGCTACTTTAAGGGGGAAAACAAAAGAGGGAATGGGAAACTATTTTTTGGGGGGTGGGGAGGGGGGAGACACAGCATGTCAGGCTCCTTTTATCTATAACAGGGAAGCCAAAAAAAGGCCCAAGCTCCATTTAAAAATGTATTTCTTTGCAGACTGCCTTGAAAGGCAATGTTCTCTTTATGGGCAATTGTTTATGTATATCTAAAACTGATTCAAATTTTAGTGCACATCTGAAGTGAACAGAGAGTTCATTATAATTATTCTTTCTTTCACAGCTGGAGAATATTTTTTAATAAGTTTCAGAAAATAAATTACTTCAAACTTTTTTAGCAATTTAAACAAACTACTGGCTCTTTCCTGCCCAAATTAAACTCTGTGGCTGCAGAATCTCAAAGGTGCTATGAACCTTATGGGTTACCCAGCCTCAAAGACTGCAATCTCTATGCTCCCCCCTTTAGCCACCCAGGTCTACCTCCTTCCAGGCTCAGACTCTATGCAGCTTAATTACCATATGGCCAACCAGGTGATAGAAATTATGTCAGGGGCTCACTGCGTCCCTCCACATCCTAATGTTGGAGGTGGGGCGAATGAAAGCAAATTTGGGCCCACTGTGAAGCTATTGTTTGGGCTTTCCAGCTGTGAGACCAAAAGATTTAAAGGGTAACTTCTTCCTTCTCTGCCAGCCACCCATCCACTAGCCCCAAACTCCTCTGTCGTACCAGCTGGGAGGGTTCTATTCTGCATGGGCTGTGGATGGGGAATGTAACATGTACATGATTAAGGGCTAGGGAGGGAAGCATGAAAACAGGGATGGAATAATCCTGGTAAACAGAAGGAGGCTGGGATGTGAAGAGTATGATTTGTCCCAGCCAGAGCTGAGATAACGGGGGAGACTTCCTGAGTCTCCAGGGACCTCTAGCTCTTATCGCCACAGAACTCCCAGTCAGCATGCAGTAGCAATAGCTCCTGCTCCACATCATCAGCACTAGAGTACGCTCAGTAAATATCACATTAGATTTGCAACCTGACCTCCAGCCCCCTGCAGCTGCAGACTTGGCACCTTGCCTGAACCAGCCCGGCAGGGTGGGTTTTTTGCTGGCTATTTGAAGAGGCTGTGATAGCAGCAGCTGTCTTGCTAGATTAGAAGAAACTCATTTTCAAATGTGTGGTGCTAAAATGCAGTTCTTTGTAATGTTTAAGTCTGTAATTTAGGACCTAGACTTGCTGAGTTTGTCTCTATTAAAGTGTTGCTCTTCCCCTTCAGTTCTGGTGGAAAGAACGCATCTGCTTTGGAGAGGGGCAGAGGGGCAGAACGAACTGACCCTTGTGTATAATTTGTACAGCAGTTGGTTACACTAATAAAGCCCTTTGAGTTCTTTCAAGATGAAAAGTTCCACAGAAGTGAAAGATATTATATTACTTAACCCCTTGGCGAGCTTCATTCCAGAGATCAGAAATGCTGAATACATTACTGAGTGCCAAAATCCTGGTGCCACTGGGCAATCAAGGCACCAGCAAAACTTTAAAGAGTTTCCAGTTGGTGCAGCAGAGGAGGGGTCATCCTCAGAGATTTTGTTACTATTCCCTGGTTCTTCGCCCAGCTCCTGGCCCCCATCCAGGTTAGAGTAGCCCGCAGGCACTAACTGCCCATCTTTCCCAAGGGAACATCCATCAGCTGAGAACAGCTGCAATCTGGTGACTCCTACTCCCTGTTCATTGTGTCAGGGACCATGGGAAGAGTGGTAGAGGAACTAGCTCTACATCTATGGGGGGCTCCTCCACGCCAGGGGAATCCAAAGCTAAGAGCTGCAGCCAGAGTCAACTAAGAACAGGGCAAGAGAGAGGCTCCTTTGAAGTCAGTACTGAAACAATGACATGATGACTGTCACATGTTTTGATTACTGCATCATCAGAGCACTTTATTCTGAAGAGGTGTTGCCAAAGAAAGAGCAGCTGCCCTACTAATGCTGAGTTACTAAAAAAGACAGATGAGGAAAAGACAGGTCCAGAAGCTTATTCAGTAATAGTTCAAAGCTAGTAAACACCTGAACATACTAAAGCCAGTTTCCTAAGAAACAACTTCAGAATATCCCCTTTTTAAGAGACCCTGGAACTGTAGTTTAATCATATCAATGCAAGGTCATGTCCTAGGGCCCTAGTCACTAAGAATTTTAGCAAGGATGCAGATTTCTTTAGTTAGCTTAAACAGGCAAGAGTTTGATCCTGAAAGGTGCTGAGCATCTGCAGCTCCTAATGGGAGCTGGCCACATTCAGCAGCTTTCAGAAACTCTCTCGCTTATCTGAGCACCTTCAATGTAAAATCAAGAGCAATAGCAAATTTCTAGTGGACTTCATTGAATCTCTCCTTCATTTCAAGGGGTTTGTTTGTTTTTTGGACAGGTTTTATCAAGGACACATTTTAATACCATCATATTGTAAATTGCAAAGTCACACACACAATTTGACACTTACAGGACTCCCATCTGCGCCAGGGGGGCCTCTGTTTCCAAAGTCACCTGGAAAACCCTGGTAACAAAAGAGAGGTAACACTGTTAGAATCACAGCACACACCGGATATTATTCTTCACATTACACTTGGAAATGGGTACGAATGTGTAAGAAATTTGGCAAGAATGAATGACTTGTCCTTTCTTATCCAAAGCTGGAATTTGGACATCTAAATCCTATAGGTTCCTTTGAAAACCCCAGCCCAAATTGATCAAAGGTACTAGAAAGTAAGATGATATTAGGAAGAAGGGGAGAAAATAAACGATTTCAGCTGCAGAATTCAAAACACATTTCATTGTCTTTCTCCAAAATCCCATCCAAGAAAGATGTGAGAAGATTTTTTGGATGACATTTTGAGTTGCAAGAATTTGACATTATCCTCTTACTGAGCCCTTATTAGGTCGATACTATGCAAGTGCCCATTGGAATGTTTGTTTGGGGTCTTTGGATACCCAGTTCCGTGCCTTTACTACAAGATCACATCTTCCCCATACCCTATAGTATTTACCTAACCCTGTTTTTTAATATTTATGGATGAAAACTCAATATGACAAATGTGCATTACAATCAATGACCAATATGAGGGACTCAGCGCTGCTCAGAATTAAACCTTCATTTTCTAATCATTCTGTATGCAAAGTTATCTTTGCCAATGTAAACTAATGCATGCTTGCCTGGTTGAGTCTGCAGCTAGAGACTGAAACACCACCACCAAATGAGGTATGAATTTCATCAATCATCTTAGCAGAGTGTTGACTTCAGAGTTTAGTTATTGGGGTAGTGATGCTATGTAGTCACCAGGATGTACCTGGAATCTGATTGGACAAGTGAAATTTCAATTTTGAGCCAAAATTAGCATTGTTGCCTTGGGCTGCAGGACTTGTAGTCCTGCCTTCCTGGAATCACGATCTTTCTTGCTCCCTATTAAGGATCCTATTTTACTTCACCAGATGTTGCCCTTGGAAAGGAAGCACGAATTGACTGAATTATTTTAATTCCTATTGATTTAATATCCCTATCAAATGCTCACTAACCAACTGGAAAAGCCACATGTGGGAGAGAGTGGATTCAGTGCGGTGGTGCACAAAAGTTAATGCCCACAAGAGCAGCACAATTCTGTTGTAAACAAGAGCACAAAAAATGTAGTGATCAATGCCAATATATTAAGTTGGAGGGAAGGTGTGTAGTGGAGAACTATGCAGAGCACTGCTAGGATCAGTCTGATTTAACACATTTCTTAATAATCTAGAAGAGGTAGTAAAACAGCACACCAATGAAATTGCAGATGATACTAAATTGGGAGGGGATTCTGCTTGGAAAAATGCAAGCTACTACAGCCAGGAAAAAAAACATCTTACATATAGATAGTATGGGAATAAAATATCTTGCAAGCACCAGGGCTGTAAGAGAGCCAAGAATGATCCTGGACATATGAGCTTGTGATACAGCTGTAAAATTCCAATGTAATTTTGTGCTACATTTGCCAAGACATCCTAAAAGTAGGGAACATGGTATTTGAATGGACAGTTCATAGTTGCTAGCATAGTATTTTTAGACTGTACTAGAGGACACAGTTTGCTATGTTTCCTTTCCACCCTCACAGGTGTTTCAGACAGTGGATTAACACCATTTATGGACTTACTGGCCATCCCTCCACAATTGCTCTGATCCATCCTTAACCTTCTCAGTGCATTCTCATAGGGTTTGTCTTGTTCATACTGCAACTTCAGCAACATGATTTAGCTCAAGTAATTCAAGTTCACTAACACAATTGTAAATTCTAGTGTATTGTAGATATTCCACAATAGTTTGTTCCAGGAGATAAACATTTGTTCCTAGTCATGGTTCACCCTAGGTCAGTGGTTCTCCACAATTTGTTATGTGGGTTGCATCCAGTACTACCTGTATGGCCCTGAGGATGTCACATCGGCCGCAGCTGTGTGCTGACTGGGCCACAGGTTGAGAACTACTGCCCTAGGCTGAGCCCCAGGATAAGCTAGGATCCAGAACATACTTTTGGGAGTGTTTGCACGGAGATTTACAAATATTTGTGAGTGTGCATGTTAGAATTCACAACTAGTTAACTCACATTAACTGGAACCACCCTTCCATTCCCACCGACTGGAGGGAGCAGTTTCTTTCATCCTGCATATAATTATTTCATAAATATTACCTTTTCTGCTCTCAGGTGTTTTCAAGGTTATAGTTTTCTCTCTGTATAGCTGCAAGAGTAGATTAAGTTACTAACCTTTCACCTCCAGTGGGCCATGCTCAGAAGTGCCTCAGGTCACACATACTATTAGTTTAGCCCTTTCAACCTTCCTTCGTTAGGTTGTCTAGCTCATGATTTAGCAGAGCTAAATATCTTTAGTTAAAAGCTGGGAAGGGGGAGAGAGGTGCCTAACAATGGATAAACAGGGACCACAGGCGAGGAACTGCAGGAACCTTAACAGTTGCAGTGGGGAGGTGGGAAGTTTGCCCTGTAATGCAAAATACCTCTGGATATCTCAGCCATGTTTTTCTTTAATCAGAACTATTAGTCTTTTACCTTGGAGTCGTCATAAGAACTGGAGTTTAACTAAATAATAAGGGAAAATTATCTTGTAAAACTCTCCTCTCCTCCACAACCATTGAACTAGAGTTGTTCCAGCTAGTATTGTTTTGTCTTGTATTGTCTGGTTTGGTCTTATTTACTTATACTTTGTCTTGTTCTTTTCAGTCTTGTCTTATTTTGTTCCAGTCAGTTTTCACTGTGGACAAGAATATGTCCCACTCCTATTCCTCTGTGAATGTACCATTAATAGTCTATATAGCATCTTGCAATAAGTTACTAGGCTCATAATTCCTCATATTTTCATCATAATGTGAATTAAATTGATTTATTCATTCTAATTCATGTGCTGACTTTTGAATTGTAATCATTACAATGAACGAACATTGTATTTTTAACAGAAATAATAAAATATCAATTATGAAAAGGAGAAAGACAGGTCAGATTGAATGGACGGTTGCATAGTAGATGGTTGTTTATTACAAACCGCAAGTCAGCTCACTACTTCAGCACTCCGGGGAGTAATGCTGGCCTAATCCTGGCTCTCCTGAAGTCAATGAGAGCTTTGCCAATGTCGTCAATTGGGCCAGGATTTCACCCAAGGAGTTTAAGCCCTGACAAATTACTGTCTGTGACTGCATCTGAAGTTTTAATTTGTCAGGTGTTCTCTAGATCAATTCTGAAACATTCTCCATGCTCTGTAGCAGCTTTGCACATTCAAAATACACAACAAACTATTCAATGTTTTATGATTCATCCATTAAAAAACGCCATTGGATGGCTATGGTAATCTCAATATTTAATGTAAGTAAATGAAAAAAACTGTGGAAATTCATTACTGGACATTGTATTAAAATCTATAAAGGAAGTTAAACCATTAAAGTTCCTACAACAGTGTAAACGTATCCACATCACACAGATACAATTTAATATCCTTTGGATTTCTAGTTAAATAGAGGAATGTGGCTTATTCACAACAAAATGCAGACATGCTCAACTGACCAGGTTGTATTTACCAAAAGTGAAGCGGCGAGGAATACATTACAGCTGTTACCACCCTGATGTCACCACTGCTGCCCTTTTTACAGGCCTTCTGCTGGGAGAGCAGGAGGCCAGCTTTCCTTAGCAGTTGACACTACAGAGACGCTCTAATGGTGAAGGTGGCAGAGGGATGCACTGAATCAAGGCATCCCCAGGCAACATCCCTGTCCTGGCAAACACAGTTAACTTTTTGGGCTGCACTGACCTTCTAAGAGCCTTCTGAGGAAGGGATGTTTGCTGCCATTTTCTGCTACCTCTTCCTTTTGTCAAAGTTTCTGCCACCAAGCTCCTGAATTTTCACTGGCTGAAGCCCTCCCAAACACAGGATGACCCTGGCCCAAGGTGTTTTTTGCATTCTGTTGCAAACTAACAAACAGGGCCAATTTCTCAGAAAATTCTCCTAAGTCTGCATGTGTTAAAGCCAAAAGATAGCCCTCCAAATTGACCAGTTTTCAGCAAAAATGATTCAGGCCATTTCCAAGCAACAAACAGGCCCATCTATCATACTGTGAAAATTGTATTCAATATCTGATGATGGTGCTCACAAGTGACAATTGATATACCTTAACTTTAAGGTACGAGTTTTTCATAACATAAATAGACTGTATAACATTTATTCCTTATGTGGCTGCTGATTCAGTAGAGGTTCATAATGTTAATTATTAAATATAACAGATTTTGAAATTAACTTGAAAACCTATCCATTCTGGGCCAAATTTTCAATTGGACTCTGAAATTGTATCGTGAAATTTCACATGTGCAAAATGGGGATTTGACATAGTGCCATGTTATTAAAATATCTTTTGCTTATTCGAGGCCACCTTCTGGGAAGCCATAGTCAAAGGCTAATTTACTGCTCTTTTAAGAAATATAGCATATTTTGGGGAGGATGTGTGCCCCAATAGATGTTAAACTCCAGATGACACCCATGAAGACACACGTTTTTAAATAGAAATTAACAGTTGGATCAAAAGTGAAATGGAGGAAGCAACAAGGCAATTTTTCCAATTACTAGGTCTCAGATTCAGACTGTAGGTCAGGTGTGGGCAAACCTTTTGGCCTGAGGGCCACATCTGGGTATAGAAATTGTATGGCGGGCCATGAATGCTCACAAAATTTGGGGTTGGGGTGCGGGAGGGGGTGAGGGCTCTGGGGTGGGGCCAAAATGAGGAGTTCAGGGTGTGGGAGAGGGCTCTGGACTAGGGCAGAGGGTTGGGGTGTGGGGGGCTGTGAGGGCTCCAGCTGGGGGTGCAGGCTCTGGGGTGGGGCTGGGAATGAGGGGTTGGGGGTGCAGGAGCATGCTCTGGGCTGGGACCGAGGGGCTCAGAGAACGGGAGGGGGATCAGGGTTAGGGCCGGGGGTTGGGGCACAGGAGGAGGTAAGGGGTGCAGGCTCTGGGTGGTGCTTACCTCAAGCAGCTCCTGGAAGCAGCAGCATGTCCCCCGCTCCGGCTCCTACACAGAGGTGTGGCCAGGCGGCTCTGCACACTGCCCTATCCACAGGCGCCACCCCTGCAGCTCCCATTGACCATGGTTCCTGGCCAATGGGAGCTGGGGGGGCAGCGCTTGAGGCTGGGGCAGCGTGCAGAATCCCCTGGCTGCCGCTACATGTAGGAGCTGGAAGGGGGATGAGCCACGCGGAGCCACGGCATGTGCGGAGCCTGGCAAGCCCCGGACCCTGCTCCCCGGCAGGAGCTCGAGCGCCAGATTAAAACGTCTGAATGGCCGGATGTGACCCCCGGGCCGTAGTTTGCCCACCCAGAAAAAAAGAGCAAAAGATGTTCTGGATGAGACAAGGGGACAGATTAACCATAGCCATGATATTTTCACTGTCATCATCGTGAGTTTTATAACTGATGAGAGAAGAACAATTTAGGCACTATAAAAAAGAAAAAGCATTTCCAATCTAGGAAAAGAGAAAATCTAAAACTGAAAACATAATAGTACTACTGTGTAGCAAATGTTTTATTACATCAGTAATATCATCTAGCATATTGCTATAACACATCCTAGAAAACAAGAAAATTCATATTTTTAACAGAAAACAGGTCTGTAGTATTTTCACACAGTTACAATGGACTAGACTAGCAGATTGTTGGTATAGTTTAAAAGGTCTGCTTTGTCAGTTTGAGTACTAGTTGTTGTAACTCAGGGATTGGCAACCTTTGGCACGCGGCCTGTCAGGGAAATCCGCTGGTGGGCCGGGATGGTTTGTTTACCTGTAGCATCCGCAGGTTCGGCTGATCGCAACTCCCACTGGCTGTGGTTCGCCGTTCCAGGCCAATGGGAGCTGCAGGAAGCAGCAGCCAGCACATCCTTTGGCCCACACCGCTTCCCGCAGCTCTCATTAGCCCGGAACGGCGAACCGCAGCCAGTGGGAGCTGCGATCGGCCAAACCTGCGGATGCTGCAGGTAAACAAACTGTCCCGGCCCACCAGTGGATTTCCCTGACGGGCTGGGTGCTCAAGGTTGCCAATCCCTGTTGTAACTAATCCTATATAGTACATTCCCAATAAATGTGCTCAAAGTAGTATATGTGAAATACTGTGCAGCATATATAACAAGACAGGTAATATAATAATATAGAAGTGGCCAGATTTTATATTACATACTTAATATGGAAAGAAATGGGACACATGCCCCTTGAATACAGAATATTTTCTTTAAAACATACTGTACATCCAACTGATTTAAAATGCAGGCAATTTCAGACTCTCTAATATTTATAATAAGGAATTCAGTCAATTGAATATTTTGTTCCATTTCAAATATGCCAAAGATATTATAAATACTAATAACTATTCAACTAGTCTGCTAATTGGTAGCATTTTGAATCCCAAAGAGATGATTTTCATGTCAGATGTTTGCTATAGTATATTAAATGCCATCTGGACAGTAAACAAAATGATGGCAAGCACAATTATTTACCAGCATTTTAAAGCATCCATCACCATGGTGTCTAGAGCTATGTTAAAAATTAAAAGAACTACCCTAAAAGAAGCCCCTGATCTTCACCTCTCAAGTTTTAGGCTGCTTTCCAAAATGCGATCATATCTGGGATTTGCCCTTCTTCCAAAAGTAATGGTGCCAGGCTGGCCATTCTTTCCCTTCATTGTTATTGATGGAAAGTTTGCACAAAGATGAGTCTTGCATTTCCCCCTGAATCGTAAGGCTAGGATTCATCTCTCTGACACTGGGGAATTCCACAGCCAAGATTCCTTTGGTGAGAGCATCCTGCTCCAACCTCTTGAGATATTCACCCTGAGGCCGTTGGGTTGGATCTGGGGAAAGAGGCATTCTATGGTCCTGATCCAACAAAGTACCTAGAGCTAAGTACCTACTGAAGTGTTTTGACGGATGGGGCCTTATGCTAACTAAACCTTAGCCCAATAGGTGCTTTAAAGATGAGGACAAAGGTCTTGGAACTGATTTCAGGATCAAGAAATAGATCTGGCATTAAGTAGAAAGCCAACGGTATGTGCAGAGTACTGGCCTGATGTGCTCTCATTGATCTCTGTTACTTAAACAGTGGACTGCCATGTGTTAAACTATTTGAAGACGGATCTCTATGGTAAAGAGTCCTCACTAGAGCGGGATGGGTGCAATACATGACTAGCTGAAGATGGAAAATTAATTTCTCACCACTTCTGCTACTTGTGTAGCTAGGAGCAGTCTAGTGAGATCAAGACATTATACCACCTTGAGAACCAGAGGTCAGGTGCCTTCAGTTGAATACAAGATTATAATTCCAGACAGTTTTTCAAAGTTTCCTATCAGCATCACCTCCTTCATACACAGATAGAGCATGAGCCATCTGCTTTTTTACTTTGATGCTCTTTCGTCTCAGAAAAGCTAGCACACTGCACATGGCTAATAAGAAACTTAACGCAAGGTGCAATAAGCATACCAATAGCATGGATCTGCTAGTGTACACTTTTGGGATGGACAAAGTAGTACATGATTCAAATGAGAAATGAGCAGCAACAATGTAGACAAAAAGCTGAACACACTATCCTGTTAGCCAATTACTTTAATACATTTCACCCTTTTTGATTCACACATTAATCTGTAGCATTAAAAACTTAAATAATAGGTTCTTGATTTTAATTAACATGTTTCAGGAGTGTCTTTTAGCACCTTTGGTGTTATGCACTGATTAACCCAAAATTCACATGTATTGGAAGCTGGTCCATATTTCACATGGTTTTGTAATAACTACGCAGCAAACACAAAAAGTACACCAACAGAGCTATACATCTCTCCCTCCTCAGTATTTTACATCCAGACAGCAAAAGTCTTAAAGTATAACCATGTGGCAGAAAACAAAGAACTTGGCACATAACAGATCATGCTACAGTTTTCTGATCTATCAGAAATACTGTAAACCTTAGTATGCCTAGCAGATTTGTGTCTGCCCCCAGATACAGAAATACGTTTGTATTAAGTAGGGAATAGCTTTAACTTGCCAACAGTTGCTTTCTACTATTTTTTCTACAAACATCTGAAATTATTAGACGCTGCAACTGACTTGTATTCAGGCCAACACCTGAATCAGACTCCTCATAAAGTCTGGAATCATAAATCTGTGTTGCATTAACAATAATTTTTTAAAACTGTTTGCATTATTCTGTGACCTTTTAACCCCATGGCAGTCACACTGATAGTTCCAATGGCTGAACTGGCCATCAGGTTAAGAATTCGTAATTTACATTTATTTAGCAGCACCACTAAATTTACCCAACAAGTTGTCATTTTTCTGTAGTGCCAGGTATGTGCTGGAAACAATAATACAATCATTTGTGAATACAATGACACTAACATTTTCAGCTACTTAAAATTATATGCAGACTTACATTATTCATTTAAATTAGCAACAAAAGTAGTAACCCATATTAGTAACCTTACCAGTCTCCCCTTAAGACCCCTTTTTCCTTGCAGTCCTGGAATGCCCTGGGGAAAAAAAGAAAGAAAGAAAGAAAAGAGAATCTACAATCTAAAAAATCTACAGAATCTAGATTTTTTAAAAGTGATTTTAATTACACATTATTGGCATGCACATTTGATGGCAAAAGGCAATCTAAAAATCACCACCACAAAAAGCAGACACTGTACCTATTTCTTGTTATAAGAGAGCAGGGAGAATGGGATGGAGAAATGTAAATTGTGATCTCTTCACTCCAGGCATATTAGTTGAATGTGTCCTAGAATGTTGAGAAGGGCCTGCTCTGGCTGTCATTAAGCTCAATGGAAAAACTTTCCTTGATTTCAATAGTAGAAAGATTAGGCTCAAAAGCAGTTATCAGATTATCATGGGCATTTTTGTCTTAAACGCATACCAGGCAATTCAGAAATGTGATTTATACATGGACTGAAATTACTCTTAGAGGAAACTTTCACTGCTCACTTCAATGACAAGAACAAGCTCCCAATCTCAGAAGTTTTAGATGAAATCCAATCTTCACTTTACAGCCAATTCAGATTGATTAACCTTGGTGCTATTTTGATTTTGTTCACTAGATTCATTCTAATCAGCAGATTTTATTATTTAATAGGATGACATTTGCACACACCCCCAATCAGTTTTGCTGTCAGAAAAGCCTTATTTTCCTTTTTAAAAAGAGTTACATAAATAATAAAGTTTTCCTTGGTCTCATTCTGGGATATGTTATACTTCAGTGTGTTTCATTATCATAAATGTGTACATATTTAATAAATGGTTCATTAAACCTACTCTTTCTCCTTCAGGTCCTGGCTGTCCTGCCACCCCTGGAGGTCCAATGAAACCCTTAGAACAGAAAAATAATTCTTAAATTTCTTCATTAAAAGGTTGCATCTCAAGAACAAGGCTAGATACAGATTTACCACACATTTATGTACGTATAGTGGTTTGAGATTCTGGGTGAAATCTTGGCTCAGTTGAAGTCAATGGCAAAACTCCCAGTGAGTTCAATGTGACCAGGATTTCACCCTCCAAATCCAACTGATGGTGACAATCCCCCACCATTGCAGAGATAACGTACAAATTAACCATACTAGGAAAAAAATTCCCAAATGATATACTATTGCATCAGAAAGTGCTGATCAAAGAAATATTTAAAATTTTCCTTTCAAATTTACAATATTCCTCACCTGTAAATCAAAAAGAAATTTTTTTTTGTGAATAAGTTTGAGTGATTTCCACTACAAAGGAATTATTTTGCAAGTTTATCTTGTCACAGCTGGATTGTTTTAATTAAAACGTGACTAAGATGTCTTCTCCCTCCCTGCTTAAATAGAAGGGGAGAATTGTCTATCCCATTAAAAAACTAGTGACATATCATTGTAAGCCTCAGTTTAATTGTAACTGCATCATGCCATGCTTTCTTTCCATGTAGAGAGTGATGCTGTCTGAGGGTACATCTACACTGGAACTGGAAGTTGAAATTTTCAGCTCAAGGAGACATCCCACACTAGCTCTGACTGAGCTTGTGTGCCAAAAATAGAAGTGTCGCTGCAGTGGTGCAGTGGGAGGAACTAGCTGCCGAGAGTACATGCCTAGGATCTCAGACGAGATTATATTTGGGGCAGTTATCCTCTCCCATTGCTTGCGCCACTGTGGTTGGACTAGATGACCTCCTGAGGTCCCTTCCAACCTTGACGTTCTATGATTCTATGATTCTATTTTTAGCAAAGCTAGTGCAGGTATGTCTCCTCAAGCTGGAAATTACACTTTCCAGCTCCAGTATAGATATACCCTGAGAAGTAACTTCCTTATGTTGCATCAAAATCTGAAAATCCACAGCTAAATACCACTGTGTTTAATTTTTAAAATGGTACGGTAGAAATAACTGAATTTTCGAACATAAGATCAATAGAGTAGCCAGAGTAGTAACTATTGCGATAGGACACATGCTAACCACTGTTGTCAAAATATCCAATTCACTTCCAGTTAAATGAATAAAAATAAAGTTAAGAAAGTGAAAACATTAAACTGAAGAAATTCTCAAATGAAAATAGCACTTAGGAGTTTTTGAAAATTTTGTCTTCTGTGACTGAATTAGGAAGCAATTCTACTTTTCATCAATATAGTGGAGATCAGCAGAAGCCCCACAAAGTCTAGTTAAATAAAAAAAATCATAATATGAAATACAATGAAAAGTTATAAAGGGCAGGAAATGTTTCTCACTCATAAGAGCTGTTATAATTCTCTGTTGAGCAAAACACAGGTGCAGCTTTCTTCTACTAGACAACGAGAATGTCATTGGTGATTACTCCACTGTTGGGTTTGAATGGGATATATGCCATTCAGAATATAAGGTGACTTGAAGGAAATCACACTTGTGTCCTTGGTCAGCCCATTTCCTTCAACATGAAACTGGTAAAAGGAGGATTGTATTAGGGGGGAAAATAAGTTCCACGTACAGGGAGCTATCCTGGGAAAATGTATTTTTTTTAAATTACGCTTAAAAAAATCCACCTCCTAAAATGTAGTAATCACTTAAATTCCTGGCTCTTAAGATTTGAGAACTAACACTATGTCCTGAGAAATTTAAACCTCCTCTCAAACCTTCAATGGTTTGTATGTGCTATATTCCATGATATTGCTTCCAAAGCTCAGTTTCACATTTTCACGGCTGTGCATACGTGACAGACACGTACAAATTCAATTGCAAATTGGCATAAACAAAAGTACAATGAAGTGATTCTACACACAGAGGCTCCGAGAGAGAATGTGCAAAGGCAGGTGCAGCATCTAATTACTGAAAAAAAGAATCAGTGTTTTCACACCTATCTCTACAGTCCTTTGAATTTAATGAAATATCTTAACCCATCTTTTGAGGATCTTAGGAAGGACAATACTCTTCTTGGTACCCCACACATTAGGGAAAAATGCAGCTCTCTTTTCTTTCCCTGCATTGTCTTAAAACCCTTAAATAAGCAGGATCCAGAGCTATCATAGGAGTGTGTTCTAACCTTAAGAGCTCAAATTATATTGACATAACTGCATGGGTCAATGGCACAAAAACATGTTTCTGGGTCAACATTACAGGCAACATCTGGCAGAAAGGATTATGTAGGAGACACCCTTTTGAAACATGACATTCTGAGATTGTTAGTATGAGTCATTTTTTGAGGAATGACAGAACAGTCATACGAAATAAGAAGAAGCTTGTGGGCCACTTAGTGGAAAAGATTGCGATCACCTTTCTCTTGTATAACAGGAGAAGGAGTTGGCTACAGGTTTATAGAGAACTTTGGGGCAAGAGAAAAAGGAACAAATGTCTGAGGGTTGAGAGCCATATGGGTCTAATATCTTTGGGATATCCCATCATATAATGAAAACTGAATTTAAGAAGAGCAAAACTTAGAGACATCTCAAAAAGCTGTTGCAGATGAAGGCTTTAAATATCTGCAATAAAAGACACAAGTGCACAGATTCAGTAACATGATGGAGAAGTTGTAACAGAAGCTTGACAGCATCATAAGGTACAGATTTAAAATTTTTATTAAAGTTAATGTTTAAGATTAAATATACACAAGTTAACTGGATAAATTCATGGAGGTTAATTCCATTAATGGCTATTAGCCAGGATGGGTAAGGAATGGTGTCCCTAGCCTCCGTTTGTCAGAGGGTGGAGATGGATGGCAGGAGAGAGATCACTTGATCATTACCTGTTAGGTTCACTCCCTTTGGGGCACCTGGCATTAGCCACTGTCGGTAGACAGGATACTGGGCTAGATGGACCTTTGGTCTGACCCAGTACAGCCGTCCTTATGTTCTTAAGAGGGAAGGTATGGTATATCTGAGGTCCGGCTTGAGTTATGGGGGATTACAGGTATCAGTTACAAGGATCACGAGATACATACATATCACATAACCAGCATAGACTCAGATTGGGGTGCGGGGTTTTTAAAGCGTCAGTGGATAAGTGGGCTCGGGTACGCCACCCATGGAATGTATAAAGAGTCCAAGTCAGTATCAGTGTCGCGAATAAGTACATGGGTAGGGTACTTCACAGCAACCTGTACGATAATGGAGTTGTGTAAGGATGAGGGTGGAATCAAAAACCTGAGAACTTTCTAGTGTAAAGCAATTACAAATCTCAGGTTACAATACACAGTTAACATTATATTCCCATGTGATCCAAGTCTGATGATCTGTTGAGGGCAGTAACCTTGAAAGAAATAAAATCTGATGGTTTTTTACATATATAAGTGTATATGTGTGAAAAATAAAAACTTTTTTTTCACTTTTATCCTTGAAACTTTACTCAAAAACGATCCAAGCAAAGCTTAAATTTTTAAAGGGCTCAGATTTGTACTCCTGGTCTGGGCTACAAAAGATATCAACTGAAATATTTTAGGATCTAGCAGAAGGTGACTCTCATATTCTTTATGTGACAAGATTGTTTCCTTCCATCAACCTCTGTCACAGTTGAAGATTACAAATGCCAGATCTGCCTTCACTCCTGACAGCTTCTATTACAGAAATAATGCTCCAGGCAGGAAATGGCCTCCTCCCCTCCACTTCCCCCTTCGCTCCCCCCCACACTCTCACAGGGTTCTTTTTCTTTCTTTTCATGTCTGTATATGTTCCAAGCGAAGGAAGAGCAGCAAGATGAGATTATTCTATACTGCTTGTAGGCATGAAAAAGAAATAAATCCTCAAATTTTTAATGAAATACAGTTTGTCATTAACCAGCTCTGCAATAGACAGAGTGATTCAGTGGCCGTGCAACTGGCAATTCAATGAAATTTCTCAAGCATACTATATGTATAAAAATACAGTCATGCATGCCGTAATGCTTACAAATGTTACTTACTCTTACACCTTTAGGACCTGGGTTACCTTCTGGTCCAGCTAAACCCTAGTATAAAAAGACACAACTTTTACTTCATTTAAAATAAATGGAAATACTAGATTTAAAAGAATTATCACAATAATTGTTAATTTCCAAACTGGCAATGAACTTTTCATGATGGGTGCTATGTGAACCTCTAGATAGAGATTGCAACTTCCTTTATATTAAAGTTATTTCTTTTTGGAAAGTTCTTCCCAATCCAGTTGAAATCTTCTACCCAATTGTGAACTTGGCATTAAAATAACTTCATGGAACTTTTCATAAACTTTTATATTGGAATGCAGTTCCAGTCATTTTCTAGCCAACATTAGAACAATAAGTTTATTTCAAATACTCAAAGCATTTTGTATTTTTAAATGTTGGCATGTTGTCATCCAGTCTCTGTTTAAACTATTTAATAATGCTTTTTAATATATAGCCACTGTAAAATTGGTCTAATAAAATGTTGAAATAGTTTAGAGAGCATGGGTCAAATTCAGCCCCTCAAGCAGGCATGACTCCATTGAAGTCAGTTGACGAATACAAGGACTGAATTTGGCTCATACAGTTTAAATGTTAGGAAAAGTGACTGACATTTCCTCTTAATGCACCAACTGCATATATTGAACTATCTATCTGTCCCAGGTATATAAAAATCAATATTACAAATGGCTTGCATTGATAGCAATTTGATGTTTTCATTGATTCTCTCTCTCAATGAACTGAATGGAAAAAGCCCTTTAACATACTCTTTCCCCACATAAAAGTTAAAGAAAGAAATAGTTTCAGCAGTAAAAAAAATAAGTGTAGGCAAATAAGTAGGAATGGTACTAAAGCAGAATGCTTCCTGTTTCTTCTGAACATTAAATGCCAAAAGGTTGAAACAGACAGAGAGCAATGAAGGTTTTCAAAGGGGTGAATAGGGCTTATACATTCTGTAATTTGGTAACAAGGTATGTATGCACTAGAGGGATATAGAATTACTGTGTCTCACCCACTCAGGGCCCAGTACTAAGGGCACAATGCACCACATTACTTCCGTGTATGGTGCCTCTGAAAGGAGGCTTGTTTCGAGTATTAGTGATACAATGTCAGCCAATGCAGTGATGCCATCAGCAGTGCCAGCAGATTTAGATATGGTACTTTCAGAAATTACATCATTAATGCTACATGATGGCAAACAATCCTTTTGAGGTAGATCAGTTTGTCAAAAGACTCCTTGCTGACGAACAGGCCATGTACACCAGGCATCACTTTGAAAATTAACCCCAAAGAGAGGAAGGGAAACATATTTTGAACTAATGTATAGTACTGAAAAGGTGCTTATAACAGGAAAACATATAATTCTTTTGTATAGTTACTGCACCTGCCTGCCAGGGTAACCAAGTGAACCAGCATTGCCAGCCATTCCTGGAATTCCCTAAATTGAAAGCGAAAAAAAGTAATCAGGTTTAGTGTATTTTTACCTGTTGGTAACACGAAAGAGCTTTCTCCTAACACAAGACTGTTTCTTGTGTAATTTGCATAGGAAGCCCATAAAACCCACTTTTTATACATAATTAAAATCAGCATGATTACTTCCTGAGCAGTGGTGCACACATTGCAAAAGCATTTAGGATGGGGGGAGAGGGAGGGAATTAGTCCAAAATGAAGTGAAGTACAAGGGGAAAAGAACACTGATTCATGATGGAAAACCCTTAGACAATGTTTGGCAAAATCAGGTATGCACAACGGGAGATGCCCTCAGGGGACAGGTATTTATGGTGCAGATAACACAAGCTGACACTGATCTTGGCCATATTATTAAGATTTACACTTTTATGGAACAAATGTACAAATGTAAGAAGAATCTGAATGTCCTTGTATATCTGAATTTCCTTATATTGGTCTCAATGTGGGTATGCTCGGATAAGGTTAGAGTAACAGTGGATTGATAATGGGTACAGTAAATTCTTTGTTTCCCCCCTCCTTCCCTCCCTAATCAAATCCAAAAGTGTTCCCCCCCCCAATAATTCTGTGTATTTGATTGTTTATTTTAAGAAAATTCTACTTTTCTGAAATGGGCAAGTTCTTGGGTGCCAGGTGGTAAAGTTCATTGTTGAAGAACTGGACACCTGTTTGGTGAGCAGCCTTTACTCAAGCAAGGTCCAGAACTAGATGAGATGTGGTGAAAATAGTTAGGATGGGAGTGCACTTCAATAGCTGAGTGGGGACACTTGACCTGTATCTCATCCTGTTAGTCCTTCAATTCAGGGAACAGTAAGTTCACTAAAAAGTTTCAAACAAATGAACCAGTTCAAGGCGTTACCAACAGAGAGACAGGTTCTCTGATATCAACAATTTCCCAGTCATTACATCAGATTACAGAGAATAAGAAACCTCTGAAACATTTAAAATGTCTTTTATAAATAAAAATGAATAATTAACAATAAACCAGGAGTTACCATCTTGACCAACTGTTGATAGTCGGATATAGTATATAAAAGCACAAGAAAGGCAGGAGACTCTCACAATATCTGCAAGGTACATTGTGTTATATATTTTGGATAGAAAATATATCATCGTCATGTAAAATAAATTAATCTGAAGTTAACCAAAACATTTAAATATACGGCAAAATTTACCTTCCAACCTCTTTCAAAGTCTCCTGCCTCTTTTATGCTTTCATATGCTGAACTGCCCTTCCTGTATCTCATACTATGTCATCAAGCTGGACTTCCTGCTGGGAAGTATCAGTAAAATTATAGTTGTCATTGCAAGATAACTGCATTATTCATGGTTATGAAGTCACTGAAACACCAACAGCTAAGAAAGCCCTTGAAAATATGTTTACATGCTATTGTAGACCTTAATACTGCAAAGGATCAGCACGCTTAGACAATGGGACTCCATAATGGAGCAATGGTCAACGTATGCAGGATTGGGCCCTAATTTTGTAAATATTACCAGAGGGGTCACAACTGCTGCAGTTTTCCTTGAATAAAGACTATTTAATTTCATTTTAATGCACAGAGTAGTAAATGGTTATCATTGAAACTTTCATTAGGCATCTATTTAGTTAAAATAAACAATTATATATTCATGTAGCCAAATCTTCCTCACTTAGACCCTGATCCTGCAGACACATATACAACAAGAATAGTCCCACTGACCAATTCAATGGATTACTCTGCACAAATTTACTCAGGTGTGTAGATCAGGGTATGCTCAAATGTGAGTTTGCAGTGTAGGGACATTACAATATATGCAATTATCTATTCACATGAGTAAATGAGTATAATTTGGCTCACTTTTGGTTATATAAATGGCACCAGCCTTTTCCCGGTGGGGGGCTGAGGTGGGCTAGACAGAAAATTGGGGAAGGTGGGCTGTGCAGAACTGCAGAAGAAAGGGTGGCAATGCCATACCATGCCACCCTTACTTCTGTGCTGCTGCTAGCTGTGGCATTGCCTTCAGAGCTGGACACCTGGCCAGCAGCCACCGCTCTCAAGCCACCCAGCTCTGAAGGCAGCACCGTCGCCAGCTCCAGTGGTGAAGTAAGGGTGGCAATGCCATGCCATGCCACCATTACTTCTGCGTAACATTTGACCTTTGCACTAGGAGGGGTGGCTGTGGGAGGACTAAGGCAAATTTTTGGGTGGCTATAGCCCCCACAACCCCCCCCCCCCCCCCCCCCCCTTGTTAAATTAGCCTAAGGTAGTAAAAATAGCTATTGTGGGAAAGTATAGGCAGATTAAACTGTTTTTTTCCTCAAATGTATTTAAAGGTAGCACAAACTCACATTGAGACTGAGGCTTTAATTTGCTTTACTGCTTCAAAATATTTCCTTTATGCCGCCCATAATTGAAAATGCATTGTTCCTAACTCCCTGGATTCCATGTTATGAAATGAAAGGCTCTGTCGCTTTTCAAAACCTAGCTTCGATATTTCAAAAATCCTTTTATATCCACACACCTAAAAACTTACTTACAATGACATGGTCAAATCTATCTTCAGAGTTCTTGTTTATCTGGGTTATTTTTCCCTTAAACACCCAAGTTTGAATATTAGCAATGCCCTATGTGAAATCTGAAAACAAGAGGGGATCATCCACACAGAATCTGAGCCCAGGGATGACTCTCCACATCTGGATCTGCCCATCCTAAACAAAGGGATCAACTGTACCCTGTCTCCACCAGCCATCCAGAGCATCCTTCATTGGGTGGGGAAACCATTATTGGGGATGGGGCCTTGCTGGAGCTGGAAAGGACATGCATCAGCAACCCAAACACCTTGGAGAATCCACCAAAGAAGAGATGTAAAAAGGCTGCAATAGCTTCGCCATATTTCCCGTGCACTGTATGAACCCACCTCATTGGGGATTCCATGGGTAGTCATTGGTAAATGAAGCCCTGGCCTTTCAACTTTGCAATGCCAGGGAGCTGGGCATCTAGGCCTGGCCTTCAGGACTGGTATTCATGGCAGTATCAGCCAATCTAGACTAACCTCTGTCTGGGGAAACTCATGTAGTTTTCCTGACTCAGTACCCACTCCTGCAATTTATCCATTAGAGAAGCTGATTTGGCCCAACATTTCTGGACTGCAGGGCCCTTAGGAGGTCCATTCTTGATATCAACCAGGAAGAAAAACAAGAGGTGCCACTGGCCAAAAATATTAAAAGAGAAGAAAATCATGGCACAGGTGCTGGAGGAAGTGAAGCCCCTTGGGATTCTCCAATGATCAGCTTCTCCTCAAAAACCAGTACTAAGATTTGAAATGGGAAGGAGGTAAGAAGTTAGAATGTCATCACCTTTCCCTCCACCCCTGGCTCTCTCCTTAGCTAATTTTATGTTTAAACAAACCAAGTCCATAGGGCAGACTTAGAGATTGTCCAACCTCTCCACCCATTGTCACATGTGGGAGTCACACTAATGCAAAATCAGAACTTCGTCCATGAGCTACATGCAGCTGGTTTGAGTGAGGAAGAATAATCCCAGGCGTTAGAAGTCATGAACGTGGGAAGCAAAAGTTATTTTGCATAAGTGCTGTGCCTCCAAGACAGTTCTGCTTTCCATGATTTCTTTCATCCTCTGGGCATATATGGGAGATTGATTATTCCCTGAATGGGTTGGTCTGCCATGGAACCAGGATCCAGGGTCTCCTAAAGCTTGAAACACTTCAGAGGGCTATGGATATTTTTGGCTGAATCAGGTCCCAAAGATTCCATGACAAAAAACCCAAAGAGCAACAAATCATTTTAATTTACTCTTTGTTCTTTTTAAAACCTTGCTTGCACTCCCAGTTGTGCTTCACTCTCAAGTAATTCCACATTTGATATATTTACAGTAACTTTTTTCTTTGCTGTAGAGGTTTATGGAAATTCCAGCCAACAAGTGGATACTTTGAACTTCACAGTCTGTTGCTACTGACATGCAAAATGACTATCATTGTCTTGACTCTTTCCAGGCCATCCTCTACAATTACATATCTTCTTGTCACCATCCTTAAAATAGCAGCAGTAAGAACAGGCTGTGGAACAAAAGTATTTTCCCAAATTTTTATAAATGAGTTTTAAATATTTTGAAAATAATATAACAGACTATGAATAATATTATTTATAACCATAGTATGGGTATGTTGAGATGAGGTCAGACAGCCTTCAGTACTGCTGGGCAAACAGTAATTTCACATTGAGGTCTAATGTATCAGATTATATTCAAGAGAATTCACACACTTGCATATTTAGTGCCAAAATTATACCTCTGATGTCAGTCTCTCTCTCTCTCTCTCTCTCACACACACACACACAATTTACCCTCTTGTTTTCATTACTAGTTAATCACTTTTCACAAGCTCCTACTTTGGTTCTCAGGTCCTGCAGTTAACAATGCTGTTCTTCTGAACAACTCTGATAATTAATTCTCTTGCAGAAAGATGCCAGAAGCCGAGGGACTGAACTATAACGACTGTCCTTCATTTGGTTTCTTGGAGTAGAGCTCAGTCAAAGTTTTGGACAGTTAAAATCTATTCTTGTATTTTTTGTTTTTGACTTCGCCTCTGGTCACTACTATCATTAGGTCATGATTATTCATTCAGCATTGACAGTGCATTCAGTACTGTATACAAAAGAGAAAAATTTGACTCCTGTTCCAAGGTTATTAGAGTTGACAGCCATGGCCCCTTATCTCTAGAAGGGAGGAGTAATAAGTGTCTACCTCTAACACTCACATGAAGGATACTTTAAGAAAGCAACACACAGTCCCTTCCCATCTCCCCATCCAGAGATTAAGCATGCATTGTCAAGTCTCAGTGGTAAGGTTTTGAAAGAGTCTGAATTGCCTCCTAAAACATTACACAACACACTTCTTCCATGCCACCAGACTTGCTGGAGAAAACAAGTTGGTCTATAATGTTTTATCTAGGCCCTTAAACCATACTCATCTCCATGGCAACTAAGTACCTAGTCAAGAATGAAATCTATTGAGTATTTCTTCAACCAGCCAGCAATTGAAAGAAATTATTTGCTATAAGCATTTAAAGTCATTATCTTTAATTGTACTTAACATGCTTTGTACAATGTGTATCAACTGTTACAGTGCCTTCACCACTCACTTGCTCGCCTCGTGGACCTGGTGGCCCTGGATAGCCTTTGGGACCCTGCAGGTAGAAGAGATGAACAGATGTTGTAATGAATTCAGATACGCAAGATGCAGCTTTGGGGGTCTTGATTTCCTCCTCCCCGCTTTATATTTTTCTTCAGCAAAGAAGAATTTTGAAACCTCTCTTTCTCTGTGACATCCACATTGCTTAATTTCAGTAGCTGATGTGGGAGGAGGGAGAAAGAGAAACTTACCTTAGCATAGATGATTTCTAGCTATGCCTGCTAAACTTGCACTAGTAGTCACAGATTTGTGTAAGCTTAAGTAACACGTAGACAAAATGCCTTTAGCAACAATCTGCTAGTAATTATTGCAAAGCTGGATTTAGTCCAGACTGTTTCCCCATTCCAAATCCTTGTCATAACACTATCTCTGAATGAGCCAGTTCAACTGAGATAGGCATAACAAGAAGATCATCACAGAGAGTGCCAAGAAGCTCTCTAGGAAAAGATAACTGTAAGAAAACAAAAGATTTCTTTCATATGGACTTAATTTTTTTAATACTCCATATATGATGATAGTTTTGCACAAGTAAATGAAACTACCACCTTCCTGACACTAAATAAAGTCTTCCAGATTATCCTGGAATCTTTAAATCATCGAAGTTTATCATTGCCCCTCTTTATATTGAGCATTATGATGATGATGGTTTGCCTGTACAGATGGTGGGTGAAATCCTGGCCCTGTCGAAGTCAAGAGGAATTCTGTCCATGATTTCAATAGGGCCAAGATTTAATCTGGTGCCCCAAGTTTCGGTTTGGTTTCTACACCATGCCAAGAGCTTTGTTACAACAAACTAAATGGCATTACCTCACATGAAATCATAAAAGAGGAATTTTGTTCAGTAATAGTTTTAGGTAATGAAAAAAAAAATCACATCTGTTTGCAAGCTTTGCAATTTTAGTATTATACACTTGCTTGGGAAATAACGTTAGTCCTAAGGACATGTGCTCATGTGCTTATTAAAAAACCCAGAGGCTCCATTTTCTCCAAACCAGTGTTGCAGGTATTTCCTTACATCTTGCTAAACACTCACACAGCATTGCTAACTTGCTTTAATGTTTAGATATTACAGTAAAGCAAAGGCAAACAACAATCATCTGCAAATCACAAGCTGCAGAGCGTATTTCAACCATACATCTGAGTGTGTCTACACAGCCCACAGAAGCGAGCCTCCCAGCCCAAGTCAACAGACTCAGGTTAGTGGGGCTCACGCTAGTGCTCTAAAGATAGCTGTGTAGACAGCATTTGAAGTTGCACTTCCACCCCCCTTTCCAGGCGTCAGAGCCTGAGGGCTTGTCTTCACTATGGGGGTAAGTTGACCTAAGTTATGCTATTTCAGTTATGTGAATAATGTAGCTGGAGTCGACGTAGCTTAGGTTGACTTCCCCCAGTGTCTTCACTGCGCTGCGTTGAGGGGAGACACTCTCTGGTCGACTTCCTTTAATCTTCTTGGGGAACTGGAGTACCAGGGTTGACTGGAGAGCACTCTGCCATTGATTTAGTGGGTCTTCACTAGACCCACTAAATTGATTCCTGCTGCATCGTTTGCAGCAGTGTTGATCTCCCCATAGTGAAGACCAGCCTTGAGCTCCAGCCAGAGCTGCACCTTCAAAGCACTGTCTACACAGCTATTTTTAGAGCACTAGCCTGAGCCCCACTAGCCTCTGGCATAGGTATGAAACAAACGGGCTGAGAGGGACTGCCTAATTAACATGCCAAGGCATGCCTCAGAAATGCTGTTGGTAAGATCATTAAATAAAGACAAAAGCATGATTAATGACTGCAATGCAAACCTGGAGGGTAAAACAGTAACACTTCTTTAGGAATTGTGTGTAAAATTTTCAACAGCACCTTAAAAGGACATAAAATATTTAGAAGCCAAAGTCCCACCGATTGATTTTCAATAGGATTTGGGTTCTAAGTGGTTTAAGCATTTTTGAGAATAACCCTACTTCTGGGTTAGAATAGGTGCTTACAGAGGAAATGTTCAAATGTTTTATTATATCTGGACCAGGAAAAAAGGGAACTACATTTGTTTTGAGCTAAAAGGAAAGTGTGTGTAAAAAGAAAAGCGAATAATACCGGTAGATTGATTGGAGGATGAGGTACTCCCCAAATTCTAATGAAGACGCTCACATTTGGACTTCAAAGGCAAAAACAGAAATGGAAGGGCTTGAGCTCCTGATTACACCAGCACACCCACTTTGTGGGCATGTTATTGGCACTCAGAGTGCTTTGGTCTGTGAGAGAGAAAGGACTTTACTGCCAAATGAAGTAACTTAGCCTCTACTTTGTAAGGGGCCATGTTTAAGGAGCTATTTACTATGTTTTCACAGTGCCTAGCACGATGGAGCCTCAACCTTGCTAAGGCCTCTTGACATTATATCAATATAAATATTAAACAACAAAAACTTTGGGAGCCCAACAGTGTTTTCCATTGTTTCCATAGTAATTCCAATAGCACAGGGTTGGGACAGTTGCTCGCTGGTTACAGCATCCAGATAGAACAGTAATGCTGCAGCCTCCCAAGAGAGACAGAGGAATGGGCAGGTAATTACAGGAATGGAGGGGGATTTGGTCTTCTCTGAACAGTGCCAAAGAAGAGTTGAAAAAAGCAATTGTGGGCATGTGGCGAGCACAACAAGCTATACGACTGTAGGCGTTTTTACAGAAACCTTTGCCATGGGTGCCATGAGAACGAAGAACTGCTTTGCAAATAGAGCTAATACCAGCATTTAGATCTAAAGCAATATTAAAAACTCGCCACAAATCAACATGTAAATGGAAAAGTTGAAACAGCTGGACAGTCATTTTCCAAAATGTTGAGAAGGTCAAAGAACAACGCAGCACTATAGATGAATGGCATACATGACACAATATCATTCTTATTCCTCTGTGACAAAGACTGTATGGACCAAAAGTGGCATAAAATTAATCCTATGTCAGCATAATGACGGGAACAAAAATGTAAGGGAAATAAGCTCATCCCATTCTTGCTACTCTCTCATGACTGCAATCCTGTGGTCCTCTTCTGAGGCTGGATTAGACTCATAACCCATAACCCACAAACACCACAAGACATAATGTACTTATCAACTCCACATTTTCACCATCTAACACAGTTTTGAAATGCTTATTTGGTCTCCATGCACCCTCAGATTAGAAATGTGTTTGGCTTCTTTGTAGATCCACTGTTTCTTATCTGCGCGGCATGTAAGTAATATAAATCAGGGTCTCTGGCTAGCATGTGCTACCTGTAATATTCTAAGGACAGAAGGCTTCACCCTCACTCCATCACTGGTTTTTTGTTTGTTTGTTTGTTTTTTACACCAGCCTGGTGTCAGGTATGTCTACACAGTGCATTAGTCTCCCAAGAGGGGTGTTCATTCTAATGTGCACTAGTGAGTTATGCACTAACTGGCCTATGTGGACCCTGCTGACATGCACTAAAAGTTCCCTAGTGCACATTAATGTAGGCCTTTTTCAAACAGTACTGTAGTAACATGCACTAGGGAACTTTTAGTGAACTCCAGCAGGATCCACATGGGCCAGCTAGTGTGAAAGATTATAGTGCACAGTAGAATTGATACTCCTGTAGTGGGTGGTGATGCCCTTAGATTCTCAAACTCCCAGGATTCAATATTTCAAGTGTAAAAATAAAGATTTACTTCCTTTAAAAAAATAGGCCGGTGTCTCGTCTTATCGATTTAAATCAGGAGTAACGGCACTGAAGTCCTGGTGCTGGGGGAGAGTCGGTCTTTGTGTCTCCCATGGATGAGGCTGTTCTAAGGATCCCATCATGGGCCCTAGAATCACACTGCCTCCAAATAGTTGCTTTTCAATACCTCTGAAGACTCCTGCATGGATTCTCCAGGCACGTTCTACATGTAGGAGGTCTTCTTTCATGTCTAACTACTAAAATAATGCTGTTATGCTTCCGTTCGTAGGACTTATTATAGGAAAATGTCCATGATTACTCAAAATTTTGGAAACCTACAATCCTGTATTGAAACCAATGGGAGTGTCTACTTTAACAAGTATTAATGTGGTATTTTACAACAATATGCCAAAATTGATTCCATAGAAACTTGTATCTTTCCTGATCAGTCAGGAAACTCAATTAACTGAGATGGAAAGAGTTCCTTGCTCATTGATATCAATGAGGAAAGCATTAATGTTTTTAGGTGGCAATGAAGTTTGGTTTGAAATCTGTTGTCTGTTTGTTTGCTACATTTGATAGTTAGATGTACGTTTTGTACAACAATAATGTACACCCTGAGAACGAGTGCTCATGTGAGAGCCTTTCTCCTTTACATGCTTTGCAGGGATGGGAAAGAGGGTGAAAGGAGGGGTTTCTTCTCTTTGCAGTCTAACACCACAGTTAATCTAAGGCTTCATCTACACTAAAGTTTTACCTAGCTGTGTTGGCTCGGAGCATTAAAAAATAATCATACTCCCAGCCGACATAGCTATGCCTGCAAAACCCACCAGTGTAGACACAACTATGCAAACAGAAGGATGCTTTTGTTACATAGCTAATGTCATTTGGGGAGGTGATGCAGCTATACTGGCAGAAGAACTCCTTTTGCTGACAGACGCTGTCTCTCTACTAAGGTGCTTTGCTTAGCCATGCTGGCACAGCTCTACCAGCAAAGGCTCTGCAGTGTAGACAAGCCCTGGCACTAATATGAAAGGTAAGTATCTGGCTCTTTATATTACTGCTGCAACCAGACCTTCACTTTAATGTGGAACCAACAAGGAATCTAACAAGGGCAGCAGGCCTAATATTGCTGTCACACCACTTTTACACTAATGTAATTCTGTTAGCTTTAACGGTGTCAATCCTAATTTATAACTGGTGTAAGGGAGGGAAGAATCAGGTCCAGTGTATCTAGTAGGGAGGAGCAATCAACAGCTAATTTACTTGGATACCGTAGCAAGTTTCAGTGAAAGTTTTAGAGTTGTTATAATGAAGAAAGAAGCTTCTCCCTCTCCTCCCTGCCTAGCCCAGGTGCCAAAGGGCAAGAAACAGAGGTAGGAGAAAATGTGCTGTTACTTAGGGAGAGGTGATCCACATTATTTATCTTCACATGTAAATCCCAGATCCTGTCTGCTTGGTAAATAATAAGACCAGTTTAAGGCAAAAGTACATTTATGCCATATCAACATATTCTATTTTAAACACGTGTCAAAACTTACCTAAAACAGCATTCAAAGGAGAGTGCTTTTCCCTTTGAAAGCAATGGAAGAATTTCTCTCATTTAATCAAACTTCATTCTTATTCTAGGAAAATAGCACTCTCTGTGAAATAAACTCAGCCACTCACTACCATAGAAATATAGAAATTTCCCACAGATATTTATTATTTGTTCACCAACATATTATGAATTCTCCTGCTACTGCTCCTCTTTTTTGTATGGATGCTTCAAACAAACATACCAGACCTCAGAGGACTGACAATGATACAACACTCTGTTCTTGTTCACAGGTATAAATTTGGAGTAACCATACTGACTTCATTAGAGTTACTCTGGATTTGCACAGGTGTAATTGAGCAAAAATTGGCCCTGCATAATAAACATGTTGCAGGCAGTAGAAATATGTAGTCAATGGCAACACAATAAACTATTAAGACAAGGACACACACTCACAGATGTTGGGTACTGTACCGGATTACCATAGAATAGTGCAGCATTTTTTAAAGAGATCCCTCAAGGAAACTCTACTAATGCAGTCTCTTGTTTCTACTAATCTCTTCCCCATCTGTGCTAAATTCAGACACTCAGGAAACCAGAACCAAGAGCACGTAGAGCACATGACTAATCACAAACCATATCCATTCAAAAAATAAAAATGTAATATGAATATAGACCCCAAAATTTTCACATTCATTGTAACAGTGCACACTATTGCATAAGTACTGCATAAGTGCACACATAATTTCACAAAAGTTCCAAATCAGGCAAATTTTGATGAAAAAAAAATCTTATTATTTTATTCACAACTTTGAGCAGGTCTAATTATGACCAGGAGAGGGCAGTAGTAGGCATTATGCAGCCAGCATGTTACCGATGAAATATTCAATTCCACCATTAAAATTAAGGGACAATGACTGTTCAAATCCCCAATGCTGCTTTGAAAGTGTCAGCCTGAATTCTTCAGGAAAACAACTAAGGTCAATGGGAAAAGGGCAATTACCAAGAAATGGGCATAAATAAATTGGTATTATTCTACCTAAAAGAGAGACCTGAAATAGTGCAAGAGCTAGTCCACATTAAAACTTACGTCACAGTTTAAATGCTGATCATTTTACTGCAGATCAATCTACAGGAAGATAAAAATCAGAACCAGCTGCCAAAATCAAACAGGACTTAGGAAGCAATGAATTTATGGATTTTTTTGTGTTCTTTATAGTTATGTGTTAAAAGAATTATGTTACTCATTTATACACACTTCAGCAGTTCCCCAACAGCATTTAACAAAATCAAATGTGAAGTAACAAAAGAGAATGTTTTTTTTCCCCAAGGATTTCCCTTTTTCCCTGGATTATTGCACAATTTGCACACACACCTCTGAAATGACTTTCCAAAATGAAAACAAGCTACCAACTCAACTGAAGTCTGAAAATACATTCATCGTCTTGGGTATATCTGGTAATGATATGGAAAGATCAAGCATCTTAAAACTGCAAAGCTTGGACCTAGGTCCATTAAACATCAAGCATAAAATACTCTTTAGTATTTACAGGTGTAACATAATTCATGGACTCAGTGATTTTACAAGATTAGTTCAGACTGGAGTTTTCTGAAACGTGGTTCCAGTTAGTGTCTATTCTCTACATGACATGGAAACAAAGAGTAAAAGTGCCAATGATCAAATGAACACCATCACCCCTAGCTTGTATTGTAGACATAGCCTAACATGATTTTATTGAAAATTAAGTAGAAACTGCTTTGCTTTTCCAAGCAAAACTGTGAACCTGACAATATTGTAAAGCAGTATATGTTTTGGGACTCAGAAGATGCCACAGCTCTGCTGGTGACAATTGGTGATAACAAGCAGGCTACCAGATAAATCTCCGACTTGGATAAGAACAGGTGCTGCTGGAGGGAATTTTCCCACATAAGAAATGAAAATTTTAGTCAGGCCTTTAAAATTGGATTAATTTTGTTAAATCCCAGAAGGTTTGTGGACAAGTGAAAGACATTTCCTAGGAGCTTTTAAACTAATTTTGTAACTTCTTCCTTTTTTGGGTTACAAAGAGTAAATTTATGCTTTTGGTCAACACAAGAGAAGTGAATTAAACCAAATCAAATTTAGGCCACTTTAATTCTGAATGAGAGTGTCCATACAGGTGTTTAATGAAGTTTAACTAATCCACTTTAAATTCACATCTTTAGTTAATTCACATTAATTTTCCCTGAGTGGCCCTGTATGGACAAGCCCTCTTGACTTCCTATCCATTACTGAACCCAATTAAACAATATTTTCGTGGTTTTCAAAATAATTTATAAATTCATTCCACCCTTCTTCTCCAGCTTTATGTCTATGTACTCTCCGTATCACTCGCTCCACTCCTACAATCTTGGCATCCCTTTTGTCCCCTTTCCTGAATACTTCTATGCTTGCCTCATGCTGTCCCACGCTAATGGACTGTTAAGGCCTGGGTAGTTTCCTAAATGGAGTATGGGGTTTTTATTTCTTACAGTGCTTTGACATTTCTCCTAGTGAAGAAATAATTACGTGAATATTAGGTGGCTTCCAAAATCTAAAACTTATTTCACTTGGCTTCAAGGCAAGAGTTTAAGCTGCTCTGACACACATCTTTGAAAAACATCCAATTTTGTGGTGCTGAAAGATTGAGCTCCATCGCTAACACTGAATGAATTAACACATGATTCAGTGAACGAATTAATGAATAGAAAAGAGGTGGGCAGTCCTGAAACTGAGAATAAAGTGGGATTCATTCATTTAAAATATCAGTATCTTCCAGGCAGGAGTATATTTATTGAAGCTTGAAGGAGCTCACAATACCAGAGCAGAAACATAACAAGCTTTACGGAGTAGCACACCATTTGGGAGTTACCATAAAAAACTTTTAATTTACATTTTGCTCACTACATTTTAAATTAATTTAGTACTCAGGAAAGGCTCTGGATGGACCACATAGGGACCGAAGTCTTATACTTAGCCACAGTATGGACAGTGGCAGTACATGTGCTATAACCTCACTTAGCTCAAGGCTCCTGAGTTTCGGACAGGTTTCATACTGGCCCTACCTAGATCAGACAAGCAGTGGAAGGGAAGATTTCAGCATGTACCATCTTCTTTTGCCAATAGCAGAGTGTGCACTGAACCTAGAAGTATTGCTTACATGGGAGTGTGAACAGGCTGACATGGATGTGCATTTCAGCTATGCTTCCACTACTGGCTAACAGGGAACACTGCTGCTGACTTCCCATCCACTTCATGATATTAAAGATGGAACTTTTGAAGTAGGTAGGGGGCAATGGGAAGAGGATGGTGGGGCTTGTTGTGGGATAGATTGACCTTTTTCCTACACAGATTGGCTTGCTATGGAGCTCTGTAACTTGCATAGCTTGGGAGAATCTGTTATTTTCCAGGCTGGGCTCATCCTGAAAAAGAGGCACATGCAGTATATGATCTGCGGCTCAGATTCAGACCTGCATGTGGGGTTTTGATAGCTGAGGTAAGGAATTTCCAAAGACAGACTAAGCAGCTCAAACTTGGAGGGCCCAATTATGCAGACCCCCCACTGATTTCCGGTGGATTTACACTCGAGAACTGAATATAAACATTAAAAGAAAATCTTACCTTCTGACCTTTGATACCAGGAGGGCCTAGTAAGCCTCTTGGACCTGGGTCACCCTGTACAACACAGTAAGGTAAAATCATTTCATTTTATTATAACATTTGAAAAGACTATAAACACCTGGGAAGCAGTACATTCTCTTTATCCCTGGACATTTAAAATGGAATCGACAGAACAACAACATTTATTTCAGAATCTCAGAATATCTACATTTTAGCCAGCTTAAGTAGGACTGAAGTGGTTACACAGGTCTGGTGTTGGCATTTACCCAGAGGTGAATTTCACTCCAAGTGAGTAGTTTTAAATTATTTCTTAACTTTCAATTTGTTCATATCAGATCCATTTCCCCAATGTTACATGTTTCTTGCACTGGAAAAAAAATGACTGCCACATTTAGTTTCCATACAAACTTCAAGTAACAAACGAAACAAAAAGGTTGTCTGAGAGAAGTATTCCAAATATTTTCTAAATGTAAATGTCATTAAATCTGTTTGAAAACAGTAAACTGGCAAATTTTTTCATTCAGCACGATGGGCCAAAGTCAGAGGTATTGTAGGCTGTGTACATTTAGACTCACTTTGACTGTGCTGTAGCATGACACTGTAACCCCACGGTGCAGTTGCAGCCTACAGTGACAAAAGGGGGTTTTCCATCACTGCAGGAACACCTCCCTGAGCAACAGCAGGTAAGTTGACGGAAGTATTCTTCCATCAGTCTAGCAGCATCTACACCAGGGCTTAGGCTGGCATAGGTGCTTAGGGGCTTGGATTTTTCACACTCTGGAATGCCATTGCTATGTTGACATAAATTTTAAATGTAGACCAGGCCTACATTTGTGTAACATGCAAGTGGAAGGACCAAATGGAGGCATACACATTTCACCAAATGAATCGATCTCTAAACACGCTTAGTCTCACTTCTGAATTTAGCCTTGCCTTTGATAGGCAGCTCTTTAAAATGAAACTCTAAATATACATTATGAAATAAGCATGCTAATTAAACTCTCAATATAAGCACATTGGTTTTAAAGTGTCAGCCATAATTAGTAGGTGTGCAATTCAAAAGTAAACTGTAATCATAAACCTCCAAGCCATAGCTTCCATGAAGAACCACTCTGTATTTTTATACTGAAAGTCATTTTGGAAAGACAAAATAACCAACTAATGTAACTATAGGAGCTTACTCTTGGAATCCACTTTAAGGTGAAGTGGAGGACAGAATCTTTGATTTCTTAGCATTAAGAGAGTTCTTAATGAATATGGCTGAATAGGGCTGAAAGATTTTTTGTGAATAAACCAATGATGAAGACACAGTATTTCTGGAATGGGACTTCTGCTTCCCCAAGGTTACATAACAGTGACTGCATTGTTTCCCAGTGCAATTAAATTCCTTAATATGCAGTTATAATCTGAAAAGTGACTGTTAATAGGACACGGCTGTAATTGTGTCCACAGTCACTGTCTCTCGATTACTTCTTGAACCAGTTTGTTCCACTCGCAAATAAAAACAGGTTTTTCTAACAGTCCTTCAGGTTCAGCTTGACTTGTTGATTCTAGTTTGGATTCTTTCTGGCTTGGGCACCATCACCAAAGTCATCAAGATTCTTTGGGCCAAACTCTGCTCTTAGCCACATCTGTGCAAGCCAGTTGCAACTTAGATAACAATTATGTTTATGATGTGTGAACTGGAATAGAATTCTGACTATTCTCTCAAAGTTGTGTTGCGTCAAGAGGGTTAGAAAGGGGGAGGGGGGGCTTATTTTTAATCGCTAAAGTCAGCAGATAAGATCCTGAATAAGCACAGGAAGCAGATCTGCTGACTCAGAAGGTGTCATTTTTATAATCTTTTTTCAAAGCAGAGCTTTGCTCTGGATCGGATTCTTCTGTCACTTACACCTGCCGTACACAAGGGTAGCTATTGATTTTAAAAGAGTCACTTCTGATTTACACCAGTGTAAGTGAGATCAGAATCAGGCTCTTTATTATCAAGTACAGAATGGTTTATTTTTTTTTTTTTTTTTTTGGAGAGAAGACAGTGACATTGGTGAGAGTTGAACAGAACAATGTGACTGTGTGCAAATTCATCAAAATATTATAAAGAGACAGCATCAAACTGAAGTCTAGTAAGTTTAAAAAAATAAGTTAAAGATCATTTCAGGGACTATACCTACTCCCGGGTTCCCTCCACCACAAGTTTGCATGTATAGAATCATATTTTCCTTTTACATTTTTTTCCCTTTTCTGTTATGGTGTGAAAGACTCACTTAAACAAAAGGGGAAATCTGCTAACTAAGCCCCTGATCCCCTCATACTACAAAAATTTACACATGTGCTCAGCTTCAAACACATGAGTAATACCACAGAATTAAATGAGCCTAACTCATGTGCTTTAAGTTAAGCATGTGCTAAGGTGTCTACGGAATCAAGGCCTAACAAACTAGACATGGGAAAGAGGGAAACGGATACACAGAGGGCTTTCAAATTTTGAAAAACAGGGAAAAGGCTGTGACGCATGACCAGAAAGGGTTAAGTATCCTATAGGATGAATGACTCAAATTCAACCCTTAAAAACATATGGGGAGATAATGTTTGTGTTTTTGTGTATTTACATATATATTGGTAGTGGTCAACAATGTAATCAAACAGTCCCTGTCTATGCTGTATTCTGTTAATTCAGAGATCAAAAGAACATCTTAACATTTAAATGAACTATAAACATGGGATATTGCTGTATTCATTTCTCTTTTAAATGTATATCAAATAATCTGTGAATGGTGGAAAAACAGGCAATTGGCTTATGTTGATCAGTGTGAATAATTACCGGCGATGCTTAGGAAATGAGTGTCTATTGTTCATCAAGTGACTCTGAGCTGTCAAAGAAGGCCTGAAACTGTATAAAAAATGGCTTGGATCCTGACATCTCAGATCTGCTTGAGGCTTAATGCAGGGGAAGCTGAAGCCACAAGGACTGAGTTCCCAGTTCTGATTGGACTGCCCTGAATACAAACATTGGACTATAATCTATGAACTATTTTGAAAAGAACTCTTTGCATCTACAAAGCTCACCATCTCTGCTATGAATCTGAACCTCAAGAATTGAACTCATGTCTGTATGTATACTGATCTTTTAGCCTACACTCACTCTCTTTTCTTTTTAAATAAATTTTAGTTTAGTTAATAAGAACTGGCGATAAGTGTGTATTTGGGTAAGATCTGGAATATTCATTAACCTGGGGGGGATATATGTCCGATCCTTTGGGATTGGTAGAACTTTCCTATATGATGAATAAGATTTTCACTAATCCTCATCATATCTGACTTGGGTGTCTAGGTGGAGGCCTGAGGCTGGGTTACTTTAAGGGAACTGTGTTGCTGACTTCTGGGTAAGCAGTAAGGTATTACAGAAGGCTTTGTGCTGGCTTGGTAAATCTAAGTATTGGAATGTCCACCAGCTTTGGGGATTGTCTGCCTCATTCTTTGCAGTTCATCCTAACTGAGTGACCTCAGCTGGCTCCCCTGGGATTCTGGTCACAAAGGCTTATTTCTAATGTTTCAGTTGTGCTAAAATGAAGTATCCCTTGCAACAACAGAAGGTAAAACAAGTTCAGGTAGAGATATGATTTTTAAATTGGAGGTATTCCTTTAACCATCGTCACTCTGAGCTTTGTGTACCAATTTAAGATGTTATAAGGTTTCAATACTCATATTTTGTTGCTGATGTGAAGGAGTTAACATAAACACAACAGTTTAACTGTACCATATTTATTAAGTCCTAACAAACTGAATTTAATTTAATTCTTCCAATAGAGTTTTACTTTTTAATTTTTGTTTCTTAAATCTGAAATCAAATACAGAATTTAAAATTTAACTACAGGTGAACCATTAAGTGTTGTTATTTTATGTCTGTCTTTGGTTCATAACTGTTGCCAGAGTCTTACTTTATCATAGAACACTAAAATCCAGCCACTCATATAGACATCAGCCATTCTGAGACAAACAATAATGGGAAAACAAAAATTGCAATTTACATAGCACTAGACTTAAAAGGTAATTAAACCCAACAATACAGATGACATAAGCAAACTTCAACAACAAAAAACGTGGCTAACATTTCTCTGTAATTATGAAGCAGTTACCTTTTCTCCACGTTTTGCTTGTCCTGGGGAGAATCCTGGATTTCCTTTAGGGCCCTATTGCAGAGAAATGAAATCAGTGTGGTACAGGGACAGAAGATTTAATTATATAGCTAGCCACAAATATTTTCACTGTTGAAGAAACTGATTGTGTGTGTGCAGGATCTAATGCTGTACAAAGTATATTTCTTATTCCAGGAATGTTTCCTTATGTCAACTTTCCTATTAAAATATGCATGTCACACTACATGGCATAATACAATAATCTGAATGCATATGTGGCGATGAGTTTGAATTTCCCTGCATTTCTTCATAATGTACCTGAGGATTATTTATTAAAAAGACAGAGTTTAATTGCAAATGCAGTAAGAGGTACAGACAAATCAGTGTGCCTGCATTCTCAGTTATAACTGAATACTTTATTTGTACTTTGCTGATTTATGCAAGCCTGATGTATCAAACCATATCAAACATGAACACCAAGATAGTTGTGATGTCATTTCTATTTCTGATCAGTTCTTTGTTCCTATCTTTTAATCTAGTGTCCTTGAAAGCTGCTGTTGAGATGTACTCAGTTAGTTGCAATTTTTCATTCACTGCATATTCCCCCCCAAAACAAAACTTGTCATAAAACTGACTAGAATTACCCCACGATGTAACATAGAAATAATTTCCCGTTAAGGCTAGTGTTAAGCTGTTCATTTGTTGCTTCAAAAATGCAAGGTTTGGAGTTACATTCCTTACAATGTAGATACTTTTAAAGGGGAAATGTGATGTTCAGATGGCAGGCAGAGGACATTTTATTGGGGAAATAAATTGCATAAATATACATTTGGCCTTTCACATATTCTGGCAATAGGAAAATATTGTCTCGCATAAGGAAAGCATATGGCTATGTTTCATATGCCATATTTCATAGCTTGTGTTCCCACATAATTAAGTTCTGCAGCGTGCTACACTTTACTTTCCCCTCTCTTTCAAGTGTCACTACCTGTTTTTATTGCCATGAGAGTCTGAGAAGCGTGCGTGCGTGCTTGTCACAACTTTTTGAAGTCAATTGCTTTTGGTTCCCAGGTAATAAATTAACCCTCAGAAGTAGTAAACTGCCTGCATTAGAAGTGACTGAAGCATTCCCATTGACCAGGCTTACAATAGACAGCACACTAGCTTAACAGTTTTCTAGCCTGAGTTTAAAAGAAGAACGTTATTGTCAATTGAAAATAATCCACCAGTCCTTCATGGTTCCATGTTTTCTCTAAATCAAGTGTAGGCAACCTATGGCATGTGTGCCAAAGGCAGCACACGAGCTGATTTTCAGTGGCACTCACACTGCCCGGGTCCTGGCCACCGGTCCGGGGGGCTCTGCATTTTAATTTAATTTTAAATGAAGCTTCTTAAACATTTTAAAAACCTTATTTACTTTACATACAACAATAGTTTAGTTATATATTATAGATTTATAGAAAGAGACCTTCTAAAAATGTTAAAATGTATTACTGGCACGCAAAACCTTAAATTAGAGTGAATAAATGAAGACTCAGCACACCACTTCTGAAAGGTTGCCGACTCCTGCTCTAAATGTTATCAGAAATAGTAGCCTCTGCCATCTTTTTTTCACACATCCAATACTTCCTAAAAATAGCACAGAGCCCTGGAGGATGGAGAAAGTAAGAGAGAGAAATCCAACAGTCCTAGGTTCAATTTTTTACTGGGCAGGTTATGAGTCATTCCTGACTAGAAGTCATAGAATCGTAGGGTTAGATGGGATCCCTGGCCAAGATATATGATTTGTAGTGTCTAAACCAACCAAGGCAGATGGCTATCCAGACTCCTTTTAAAAACCTCCAGTGAAGGAGCTTCCACAACCTCCTGAGGCATCTGTTCCATTGTCCTACTGTTCTTACAGTTAGGAAGCTTTTCCTGAGATTTAATCTAAATCTGCTATGCTGTAGTTTGAAGCCATTGCCTCTTGTCCTGCCTGCTATGGCAAGAGAGAACAACTTTTCTCCATCTTTTTTTATGCTGCCTTTCAAGTATTTGAAGACTGCTATCATGTCCTCCTTTAATCTCTTTTCCAAACTAAACATACCCAGTTCCTTCATTCTTTGCTCATATGGCTTGCATTCCATCCTATTGATGATCTTTGTCGCTCACCTCTGGATCCTTTCCAGTTTCTTTACATCGGTGACCAAAATTGGACACAGTCCTCCTGCTGAGGCCTAACCAGTGTTAAGTAGAGTGGTACTATCACCACCCATGACTTGCATGCCACAGTTAATGCAACCTAAAATTGCATTTGCTTTTTTTGCAACAGCATCACATTGCTGAGTCATGTTGAGGCTGTGATCCACCACAACTCCCAAATCCTTCTCAGCAGTGCTGCTGCCAAGCCAGTTATCCCCCATTCTGTGTTTGTGCATTTGGTTTTTCTTCCTTAAGTGTAGCACCTTACATTTGTCTTTGTTGAATTTCATTTTGTTGTCAGTAGCCCAGTTCTCCAATTTATCAAGATCTCTTTGAATTTTAGCTCTATCCTCCAAAGTGTTGGCAACCCTGCCTAACTTTGTATCATCTGCAGATTTGATTAGTATGCTCTCTATTCCTACATCCCAGTCATTAACAAAGATGTTAAATAACAATGGACCCAGAACACATCCCTGTGAAACGCCACTTAAGACCTCCCTCCAATTTGACATCATTCCATTAATAGTTACTCTTTGTTTGCAGTTGTTTAACCAATTATGTATCCATTTAATGGTAGTTCTGTCGAGCCTGCATTTCTCGAGCTTACTTATCAGAATGTCTTGTGGGACTGTGTCAAAAGCCTTGCTGAAGTCCAGGTATATTATATCCACCACATTCCTGCTATCAACCAAACCAGTTACCCTGTCAAAGAAGGAAATCAGTCTGGTTTGGCATGATTTGTTCTTAATAAATCCATGCTGCTTTTAGTGATTATCCCTTCATCCTCCAGGGATTCGCAAATTGAACATTTCATACATTGCTCTAATAGCTTCCCAGGTATCAAGGTCAGGCTGACTGGTCTATAGTTCCCCGGCTTCCCGCCCCCCTTTTTATAGATGGGCACTACATTAGTCCTTCTGCAGACTTCCAGGATCTGTCCTGTCATTCAGGAGTTTGCACATATTATTGCCAGTGGCTCCGAGATTTCTTCAGCTAATTCCTTCAGTACCCTGAGGTAAATAGTATCAGGCCCTGCTGACTTGAATGACATAACCAAGTCATGCCCTCTACATGCAGAAATGGTTTCCACAAGGGAAAGGGAGTTCTTCCAGACGGATCTCTCCTTTTCCACAGCCTTCCACATCTCTGTCACCAAGACAACAACTTATGTTCATTGACTCTTTGGCCAGTTAACCTTGAATGTGGCCTCACTTAACGTTCGATTCTTCTCAACTCAACCTGATTTAGTCAGATGTCGTTTAACTGGAGCTCTTCAGCTGAATCACAAAGACATCCCTTGCACTGAAACAGTTGGGCCCCTACGTATCTGAGCTTCCTTTTATCTAACACTCATTTCTTATGAAAACCCAGTTGTGTCCTATAATGTGAGTCACTTTCCCATCAACTCCCCCAACCATTTGAAAAATCTCTTTATATGAATGTTTTTGATGTCCCCAAAACATTTTGGGGAAACACAGCAGCATTGCTGGCCACTGTCATATATTACCAATTGGACAACGAGCAATGTCTCTGACACACTTAAGACCCAATTTTCCAGAGGTCCTGAATGACCGGAAGCTCTGATTGACTTCTCCTGGACTTGCAGATTTCATAGACGCCTCAGTAACAGTGGTCCCTGGAAGAAGTACTGACAGATCTCCTGGCTAGCCCAGCCCTGACCACTATTTTAGTTTGTGCAATCTAGCTTCAGTCCTCCAACACAGCAGGGATTCTGAGTGGCTGGCACTGCAGTGCTCTCTGCTACTGGCAGACTCACTAATGCTGGGGACCCACAACCTCCAGCAGGTGGATCAAGAACCACTATTGGCTAGTCATTCCTATTACAGGTAACCTCTCTACATAATTATCTTAGTTTATTGCTTCACTTGTATCAAACCTGGGCATTTGGAAAGTTTAAATATTTAGACTGAGACCATACTTGTACTTTCTTTATCTTATCATTAAAAACAATTATTTTAAGCTAAAATACAGCACAAGTAATCTCCACTGGTTTTAGTTATACTAAATGCTGTACACAGTACATATGGTTACATTCTATTGACCTCATCATATCAAAACTGTATAGACCAGACGTAAACTTTGGCCTTGAAGCTGAAAACCATATAATAATGGATTGCTCCATACTCAGATTAGTTCAGCCTCGCCAAGAATTTCTCTCCTATAGCCAAGGAAATTATTTTTTATGGTTAAAGCTAGTCCAGATCAGAGTTGGATTAAAGATGGCACATGCCCTTTATTTATAAGTAACTAAAATCAGTATGGACAGCTGTTCAGGCATTCTCAGCAGAGAATTCTGTATGTATGTGTGTGTGTGTATATATACACATATATATATATATGTGTGTGTGTGTGTGTGTGTGTGGCCTACACTCATGCCCATCTGTTAGGTTGGCATTGTGCCATTTACAAATTGGGCAGACCCTTATGTCAGACAAAAGTCCCAATCAAGATGAGGTTTATATTAACAACTGCAAATTACATCTCTTCTTCAAGAAGCCCTTGCTCTGTAGCACTGGCATCACATGACTCTCTACACTTCTTTGCATCTACTAACACAAAACTGCCCAAAATAAATACTTCTCTGGTGGAGAAAACCAGCCAAGCCACTGTTCAGCTATCGGGTTCTGGAAAAATGAATTTATAGCTGATAATTGCAAAAAGTGCCCAGGCTGAGTGTGTGTGCGAGAGAGAGAGAGAGAGAGAGAGAGATAATCCTAATTCTAAAACAATTAGGCTTCCAAGTGTTAACACTGCCATGCACTTATAGCTCCAAGAGAACAGGATTTAAGCCTCAGGGTGGGTTGTGACTTACACTGGCCTGTAACAGCCACAAAAAGCAGAAAACACAGCCTGGAACTGTTGTGGCACAGGGATATCCTGCCCATGCCCACTCTCCCCTGCTACGTTAGCAGGAAGGAGGGAGTATGGCATAAAAGTCCCACATACCAGTGAAGACCCCCCCCTTGCTGTGTGGCGCTCCTCCCTCGATTGTTTAGACTGGGCTTACAGCCAAAGTCCACCCAGGGTGAGACAGAAACCAGCTGCACTGCACCTGAGGATCTGGCCTATTTTCTCTTTAAAATCTTTTTCAAGTATTGCTATGTTATGACTGCTCAGAGAATGCTTGAGTTGTGTTTATAAGCATGTCAAGTCTTCCAGACTGAAGATGAGACAGACTCTATACACAGTACTTACCTTCCAAGGGTTATTGCAGAATAGTGCTTTAACTGTAATAAAGATTAACATCTCTCTAATGACAGCAAAGCTTGCGTGGCACAACAGAAAGGCCATATTGCAAGCGAAGACAAAAACTTGCCAGTGTCAAACAGAAGATAGATATGCCTGCGGTAAACACAGTTCTTCTAAAAATAATTCATAAGACAATGATTTTGCAATTAGTCTTGTGTTGGTAGCTCTCAGGAATTCCTCTTGTCAGACAAATCACATACCCCTTCTATTTCATTATTTTCTTTCTACTAACCCATAAAAAACAAAGTTGTGAAGCCAAGAAAATTACCAAATAGAAGTTTGCTCTTCTAATTTTTAACAGCTTTAAGACAGAAGAAATCAGTACACTAGTTAACCATATAAATAAAGGTAGGCTCTAAGGAGCCATGATACCAGGTGGGAAGGGGGATCCATCCAAGATGTTTCCTGCCTCTGTGTGGAAGGGGGAGACCATTCCTCAATATATCCCACAGATGTATAGGGTTCAGAGGGACTGCAGCCTCCTAAACCTTCCCACCACGTAAACCTCACAGAGTACAAACCCTCCCTTAAACCCATCTGGGCAGGTTTCTTCACAGGACAAGGTGATCTGGTCCTAAGGCATTAGAAATCATAGTCCTGAGTCTGTGCTGCCCTGCACTTTGTGTAATTATTTATTCTCATGCAAAGTGGGTATAAAATGCTTCAAATCAGAGTCCTCCACTCACTTTATGCCCATTTTGCACAGGTTTAACTGACTACACAAGGTGCAATGCAGTGGTGAATCCAATGATTCACTGCATTTTACCTTTGCATCATCATCACAGAATCTATTACAGCTAAATGAATTCATTGTCCATGCAACGAACTTTATGAAAACAAAAAGAACAACATATAATTACTGCCTTGCATGATAGCTAAGCCTCTGTACAATCATCACTTGTATACATATTTCTATTTCCTTCCTCAGTAAACTGGCTCAACTTCTCCTATCCATTTAATTCCATACTTGACTGTAGCCATTAAAGTATAGAAAGGATTGATGTGTTATGTCAATAAACAGTGGTATATGGAGTGGCATGTGGGTGAACAATGTCAATACTCTACACAAAAGAGTCTGGCCTAAAGATAGAAATGACATGACAGATACCAGCAGCATGTTTAAGTTCCTGTCAAATGCAGCCACAGACTGGATCTTGAAATTAAACTGTAGTCTCAGACAAAGCTCTTTACTTAGGGTGAAGGATGACTATAGATTTTCTGGCATATAGCCAGATTATATGCAACGAGACAACTATTTTTTAAAAAAATCCTGTTTGACACTGCCAACTTTTCAAAATCAAAATGAAAAGGATTCAGGGCATTCAAAAGGAGTTGGGCGCTACTACATCTCTACCTCGATATAACGCGACCCGATATAACACGAATTTGGATATAATGCGGTAAAGCAGTACTCCAGGGGGGCGGGGCTGCGCACTCCGGCGGATCAAAGCAAGTTCAATATAACGCGGTTTCACCTATAACGCGGTAAGATTTTTTGGCTCCCGAGGACAGCGTTATATCGAGGTAGAGGTGTAATTTCTCCCCAGCCAGAACTGGGGACATGTGATTTTTTTAAAAACTACCAGTAAATTATCCATGGCTTTTTTTTATATAAATATTCTCATTCCTTTAAGATCTTTCAAGGTTTTTTCCCCTCTCTTTTCAATACATTAAACTTTCTGATTTTGGCCCCAATTCTGCACTTTGTTGCATGTGGGAAGACTGCTCCCCTCCCTGCAGAGATCCATTCCCTCAGCATGGCTGTGCATGGGTGCAGCAGTCTGACAGTGCACAATGAATTGCAGGACTGGGGGACCAGCCTTTCTCCTTTACTTATGTTTACCATCATTGATTTCTCTTTCCCATCAAATCCCTTCACACCATTATCTTTCCACCCTCCTTTTCTAGCCCCAAATCCTTCATATTTGCTTCTTGTGGCATGGAGACCCAAGTGCAAGTTCTGTTCACTCTCTGCCTTTTCAAATCAGTGGAAAGACTCCCCTTGACTTCAATAGGCACTAATCAGGTGATAAGTTTGGGTGATGGAGTGAATAGGAACAAGTGTAAGTTGATAACTATTATTTGAAATGATACATGTTGGGCCAGATCCTCCTCTTGCTGACACCATTGCCAGAGAGCAGTATACTGCTTCCCTTTTACAATTCAGACAGACTGAACTAAAAATGTTATTTGTAATAAAGCTGCAGCTGGTTCTTAGCTAGTTAAAATATGTTCCCTTTCATACCTTGCCCAATGCCATTTCCCCAATAAAAGATATGCAATTCTTTGTAATTTTAACTTAGAAACAAGCAGTCATCATTATACATGGTTTTCAATTGTGAAGCAGGAACAAGGAAGTATAAACCATCTTGTGAAGGTAAAATAAAATATATAAGTATTTAATCTATTTAGCATTACAATGCAGCTATAACGGTGCCAAAATCCACAGACTCAGTTTTCTTGAAATAGTTCTTGTTTATGATAGCTAGGAAAATTGCCAAAAACTTAAGCATGCTTTGGTGATTTTAGACCACATGTCAACCTTATACCCCTAGGCCAAGTATCTAAGGTTACATGCTAAGGACCCTAAACTATATACATGTCAATGGAAGCTGCTGGCACACACACAGGGACAGAACCTGACCTTCAGTTTAAAGCCATTAGTGACAATCTAGGAAGCTATAAATGTATTAAATTCCACTCTTGAAGCACGTGTAACTCTTCAACTAGATAGGAGATACACATGTACCTTGAGGGGAGAATAAAACCCATTGTGATGTTACTGCCAGAAAATGATTACATTTGATCTTGTGTGTTCTAAGATTAAACCCAAGTGTCTTCAATCTCAGTTAGTGTATATCAGCATAGGTCAATTGACCTCAGTGGAGCTTCTCCAGTTTACACTTGGTGAGGATCTGGCTTACTTCTATTTAATTAAAATATTATGATACTGTAATTTTACAGTAAAACTGCAGTTGTGTGGAGCTCTAGCCCCCTCTGTATAAAATAACGATACAGTATTAACAATAATAAATTGTGACCAACAAGAAAATGTAGCTTTCATAGCTAAGCCTAGAAAATACATTAATTTTTATGAATTACTTCATTTTTTTAAATCATAAACTCAACTACAGAGTAGATAAATGCTCAGAATCTTGGTATGACTCAATGAAAGGAAATATATATTATGAAATAAATCCTGTGAGTAGCTGGCTACACTTATTTCAAGTAACAGCGGTCTACATTTCTCTATTGCCCAGTTTGCATAATTATTGTAAAACCAAGTTATAGAAATCACTACGTTTAATGGTTGTAATAAAATTAGATACTAACAAAAGGGCACATAGCAAACACAAAGCCACTTTGTTTTACAATGTCAAACATCACAAGCTTTATTTGATATATTTTCATGGCCTAGAGCAGTTTTTAACACCTGTCACTACAGGTCAGATTCCTGCCATAAGGAACCACACTAAAACAAATCATCATGTTGTTTTTTCCTAACATATCTATCAAATTGTTAAAACTAAATATGAATTGAAGGCATTTTGCAACTGCACAAAACTGCCTGCCGGTATTTAAGTGGCCTTTGTAACCCAGGTTTGAAAGTTTTTAACTGAGCTTATGGCTGAATATTTTTTCTTAAATTTGCAATATCAAATCTAGGTTCCACAGTTCTTATTCTATCATTTAATCAACAAACTCTGAAAGTTAGAGTAGTTAAATGCCATCAAACAGGTGAAATCTTGGCAGCAAATAGAAGTATTTATGGAGAGTGACTTGGCCTATTTTTTTTTTTTTTGACCAAAGCGAAAGGTTACCGCAGGGATTAAATGTCCAATCCTGCAAATGCCTCACTTGAATAATTCTGACTCACCAAAGTAGTTGGATTGACTTCAATCAAAATCCTTTGGAAAGCAAGGAATACTCACATGAGTAAAGGCTTCCAGGCCATCATTCCACATGCATCATTTTGTCCTGTGAAACTGGCTATTTTTCTTTTGATCTTGGTTTAAGTTTTATTGGTTACATTTCCTTAAAAACTGTTTATAGCTGTGCTCTCCATTTGTAAACCAAATAAAATTAATCACTACTATTATTGGAAGCAAACTCTAGGACTTCCAAAAAGTTACACATCCGGAAGTTCAAATAATGCTTATGGCAGTGTGGTTAAGTTAGCTCACCTTTTGACCAGGCAGCCCTGGCAAACCTGGATTCCCATGTGGGCCTGGAATACCCTATAAAAACGAGAAAGAGCAGGATTATTCAGAACTACACCAAACAATGTTCATTACTTTGTGGAAATATTGTACAGAGAATCATCCTCAAGGATCACTGTTCCATCTAAAATCATTGGCAAGGATTTGCAAAGGAGCCTAAGGGAATCAGTGTCCATTTCCCACTGAGATTAAATGGGAATTGAGCACCTAACTCCCATAGACTCCTTTGACAGTCTCAGTCATTAACTTTTCACTGGGATCCCAGGTAATTCAGGACACGCATATTAGAGCAAGCTCATTGTGATGACGACTTTTCAGCCATAGAATATCATACGATGTTTGGGATAAAAGGAAATCCTAAACATCACATTACTGAGGTAATCCCTATGTACAGTATATAAAGTTCATGCAGTAAGGAATTGTAACAATTAATTCTCCAGATCAATGGCCCAGAATGCTGACATTTTTGAGAGTCAAAGTTGACTTTTATATGATCAACATCCATTAACTTCAATGAGAGTTCCATGCAAAGAACATCAGGAGTATATGGCTAAATTGACCCATCTGTGCTTGGAAAACAAACCACTGCTGACAGTGATTGTCAACAACAGGACTGGTGGAATATGGGATCTATAATACTTCCCGCTATGGGACAAAACATGTTTCCAGGCCATCCACACTAGAAGTTAAAAGGTTTCAACACTGGGTATCTGATCCTGCAAGGTCCGGAGCACTTTCAACTCTCATTGAAGCCAGTCCTTGTAGAATTGGGCACTGGGGGAAATGGTCATCACAATGATCGTCAGCAGCTATTCATCTATGACACATGGAAGAACCTGAAGGATAAAATCCTGTCCTCACTGGTGTCAATGGCAAAACTTTCATTGACTTCAAGGGGGGCCAGAATTTCACCCAAAGAGTTTATCAAAGGTACCAGAAATAATAAGAATCTGTTTTAACTCTCTCAAAACATAAATTACAAATTCAATGAACTGTTAAGACAGACATCATAACATTTACTTTTCCCTCACGACTCAGCGTTTACCAATTATACCGCACATTAACACTGAGAGCCTCACAGTTTAATGCTTCCTCCAGTGAATAACCATGTTGATGTAACTAAATGGAAATGCTGATCCCAGCCCCCTTTGAGAGATTAATGTGCACACAGGCAGCTTTCGGGTCTCTCTCAGGGATTTACAAGAAAGAGGAAACCCGCTACTGAAGGTGCCAATATAATTACAATGGGGAAATGGCTCAGAAAGTTTTTAGAGCTTTGTTGGTTTGTTTTGCCAGGGTCGAGGAAATGCCACAACAACAAGGGAGAGCACAGTGGTATTCTGCTCAATAAAAGTTGCCCTAGGAATTCCACCTCACTGAGGATTAACATACATTTCAGATAAAACAGTATAAAACAAGTCATTCTGGAGATATGGGTGAACAACAAAAATTATTTGTTTCAAATCCTGAAAACTCACTTTTCTTCTTGACGTGCCCTAACTCAGACTCAGCTTGGCTGATACACTAAAAAAAATTTTTTTTTAAATCTCCTCTGTGCAGAGGTCCCATGTGAGAAATTTTACACAGAAAGGAACTTTTCTAATAAAGTTAAAAGTGGTTAAAATCAAGCTCCTGAGGGAAATGTATCACTCTTAACTAAGGTGTCACTACTGAGACTGTCGGACCAAGGCACGATTAAGGGCTGAGGGAGCGAAGCACGGGAATCCTGGGGAAGACTAGGGCCTGAGGTAGGAGGATCCTCATGCAGCTGGGAGTAGTGGGAAGGAGTCACTGACACAACAATCACTGTGCAGCAAGTGGAGCAGCACACAGCTGACTGCTGATAGCTGAGTGCTGCCACTGCAAGAAGAGAGTTCCTTAGATCCCAGGTGCCTCTATTCAACAGCTCAAGGCATGTCTCAGTATGACTAAAGATGACTCAAGGGACAGAAGAAAGTCCTGGGTGAAGGTCACGTGACAGGCTCCATGTCTGCTCAGGAGGGGCGATGAAGGGCTTTCTTTGACTGGGAGGCCAAAGATTTCAGTGGGTCTAGGCTCAGATAACCCACCTGACTGTCATACCACATCTGTGTATAACGTATATTCTACCTATATAATTTTCTAATAAAAACCTCTATTTTGGGGAGTTCATGTTATATCTTGCCCATAAAAGCCTCACATCAGCCTCAAGTTTAGCACACAAAAGTAAGGCCTGGGACCTACTTTTCAATGTAAAAAATAACAACCAACACTTGCTGGTATTCTAATATTTATGGGCACTATAAGAGCTAAAGCGCAACAATGACTTTTCAAAAATGAAGTTTTCCTGGCCCTTAGCCCATCACCTGGACTAGTCTTTGCGGCAACATTTAAGTACGCTTTTAAAATTCTATTTAAATCACAGTTACTAATAAATCAAACTGGCCCTTCTCAACCTAGGCTGTCTCCAGACGCTAGCCACCCCTCTCTAATCTAAGCTCCCCCATTTCCCATTATGCTTTTTTGCATGTTCAACTCCACATTGAATTCACAAATTTCACACTGTGGAGCTTTGTGCCCCAGAATGCACTGCATCCATCAGAGGTTAAGAAATAGGCATCTGAAAGAGACAGCTTCAAGAGATATAAAGGATCCTGACTCCTACCTCTACTTTTATAATGGTATCAGAGGGAATCAAGCAAGTCTGATGGGCTTTCTGATTGGCCATGTGACAGGATGGTTTTACATTTTTAACATGTGGTTTATTTGGGCTCTCTCTTTTTAAGGAATCAAGACTGAGGTTATCCTCATTGAATTGCCTTAGCATACAACATTTTACCCTCTCTCTTCTTCCTCTTTTTCTCTCTCCAGTAAATGTGCAGATAGAATCATAGAATCATAGGACTGGAAGGGACCTCGAGAGGTCATCTAGTCCAGTCCCCTTCACTCATGGCAGGACTAAATATTATCTAGACCATCCCTGACAGGTGTTTGTCTAACCTGCTCTTAAAAATTTCCAATGATGGAGATTCCACAACCTCCCTAGGCAATTTATTCCAGTGCTTAACCACCCTGGTAGTTAGGAAGTTTTTCCTAATGTCCAACCTAAACCTCTCTTGCTGCAATTTAAGCCTATTGCTTCTTGTCCTATCCTCGGAGGTTAAGAAGAATAATTCTTCTCCCTCCTCGTTGTAACAAACTTTTATGTACTTGAAAACTGTTATGTCCCCTCTCAGTCTTCTCTTCTCCAGACTAAACAAACCCAATTTAGTTCCATTTTTAGTTTTTTGTTCCTCCCCAGAACTAGGAATACTTCTTGTGGGGAAGTGAAGGGACAGAGCGGGCTGGGGAAGGACAAAGACGGGCAAGTGGTGATGATTCATGAACAGTATTTAAATACTTCCCTCCACCCCCCAAATTAGTGCAACGTTCTGTTGTTCTAATTTTTACCAAGGCAAGAGAGGAAGTTATCTTTTCCCCCCCCTGTATTTAGAGACCAGCTGTATAACTTGCTCATGCAGTATGGTTGCAGCTCACCTAAACTTGGGAGGAGAGACTAGTGCCTTCTAATGAAAGGAAAAAGCCATAGCTCATTTCCCCCTTTTTGAGTCTATGGAGAAAGAAATGTCTATACCGATGGGAAAAGATCACTACTTGCTCTAAATCCTTTCTTCATAAACCTAATTCAATCAGCTGGTGATATCCCCCTTCCCAGCCATCCATTTCAAATGTGAGACAGCATTAAGGAGCATAAAGCTGTACAACATGCAAATTTTGTTTTCAACATGCTACAAAACAATGACGTACTCAAATGTTCGTTCTAGCACAAGTAAACCCCGCCTCCCTAAGATACCTCCCTCACATCAGCTGATCCGTCATACCATCTGCCAAATACTTCTACCCATCCTAGAAATCCTACGTCTCATCTATCAACCCTGCCAGACACCACACTCCATTCCTAAACCCATGACTACCCACTCCCCTCCAGCCTGCCCAGCCTTCTAGATCATCCAGCCCACAAATCCTTAACTACCCTCTCCAGGTGCCCAAAATCCCAGATTTCCTTCAGTGAGAAATTCCTGATTCTTCCCCAGCCATTTCCAGAGGGCTTCAACATTTTATAGTATATATGTGTGTGTGCGCACACACACACACACACACAATATATATATATCAAGATGTATTAGCTATGGTAAAAGTTACTTGAAGAAGCTACAGACACAGAAATTATGCTTTTATTGAGCTGCTGTATACCAAGAAACTAAAGCAGATTCTTAGAACAATTTTCTTTCTAGCCAGCAGTGGATAATTTCACTTTCATTGTTTTCCAGTCTGTAGCTGTGGAATGCACTATTCTGGGAAGCCCACTCCCCATCATTCTAAAAAGCAAATGAACCTGACCTTCTCAGCTACAGATGGCAACACTGAAAAACTAAAAAAACAATGCTACAAGTAGCAGCATAACAGTTATACTGCAAACTAAATAGCAGTTTGTGGACACATTTACTCAGAATACCTCCTCGGTATTTATTGTAAAATACACGTTGTTTTATCTGTCTTGTCTTACTTTGTTTTAGCCCATTATATGCTGAGATTAAAGAGCAACATCTTCCTTGCTGACTAGTATATGAATACACTCTACAATCAAATGATGATACAAAGTTTGGTTTTACTATCAATGTCCAGTATACAGCTATAGAAAAATATAGCCCTTCTACTCACCCTTGGACCTCTCTTCCCCGACAGACCAGGTAAACCTGGAGGACCTGGGGGACCCTGGGAGGGACAAAAACCAAATAGTTAAGGTAAGAGCAGACCAGTCATTGTGCTGCAGGTCATAATCTGACTAGCCCTTCTTCAGCCACCCAGCTGATTTTCTGATTACAAAACCTTCTCATTTTGAAAGCAAAGCTCAAAACTAAAAATACAGTGTGCTTTTTCCCAATCGGGCTCCCAATTGGAGACTCATGGTTAAAATTATGTTACACATAAAGCTTGTAACTCTCAGTTTGGTGCATAACTTAAATAAATTAATTTTTATTACAGGAAGAAGAATCCATTTCAAAGTCTGAAAACAAGGAAACACAATGTATTTCAAAAAAAGAGAAAACAGTTAATTTACTAAATTAAAAACATGGCATACTAATTCAAACGTTTACATCCCAAACAATGTATGTATCATTTGAGGCAATTCAGACAGTTAATCACTATAAGAAACTAAGTAATAATAATAACCCATAGAAAAGAAAGACGAAGAAATAGAAACACCACAGACATGGTTGAAGACTTGTTTGACTTCCTAATTATGAACTTCTCATAGAAATCATTGGTAGCACATTATTTGATTCTTTACATTCATATTTTTGAACTGATATAACTCCTTTCAAAGAAAAAACATTTTGATTTTTACCAAATAAATTCATATACTGTTTTATGATCTGATGTAACCTTTGCAAATAGATTTGATTATAAATAATTGTAACAATATTAGGCACAGTACCATGTTTGAGCTAGGTAACAGCTTTTTCCCCTAAAAAAGATCCCTTTCCTTTTACATTGTACTTGTTAACTTTTGAGAGCAAAAACAGTGTTTCATCTGAGCTCAAATTATGGGGAGAACTCTAGGCCAAATTCTGCACTGGCTTGTGCTGCACTGCATGCCATCACTTCTACTTCAATGAGGTTGCATGGTAATGGGGTCTAATTCAGGCCTCCACCTTTAAGAGCAAATCAAATTCCCATCTCCATGCAGGTGAAGAGGGCCATGGCTGTAGCAGAATCAATACCCTTTCACAGCAGAGGCAGGTGAGTGGCAAGATGTTAGGACTTTATACAGGCAGTCCCCCTATGTGTCACACAGTTTTTCACTGGTGGGGCTCACTGCCTCTGTTTCCCAGTATGCAGGGTGAGAAATTGAGGGTTGGGGTGAATCCAGAGGCTACTGCAAGCCCTAACTCTGCACTACCAGTCATGGAATAGCCTGAGGGAAGGATTCCATCACCACTCCCTACACCAAGACCTCAACTCACCCCAAGATCTCCTGCACGCAACCCAATTACTGAGCTTGTGCACTGGGTAAAATACATTAAATAGCTCTGACTGTACTGCTTGATGCTGTTCGAAATTATTTAAAATCGGGGCAGAGATGAAGGATAGCACCAGGATTACTACTGTGGCTGAGATAGCAATAAACAACCTATGCAGGAAATGTAAAGATGGTTTGTGCCCAGCACTATCCACATAACTTCCCATTGGTTTTTATGAGCCCCTGGTGCATAATTTTATTATGATTAAAATTCAGAATAAAAATGTTAAATCTTAGGAGAAATGAATATCAAAGTTCCCTTTGAAATAGAAGGATAACTTCACTGGCAGGGAAGCCAACACTGACTAGGGACATCAGTCAATGACAGACCAATTGTCTTTACTGGAATAGAATGCAGTTAGTGGCTTCAGGGAGACCTCAAAAGGCTTTCTGGGAGTACAGGAGAATAGTAGGACAAGAGGTCAAGCCCCCGTACAGTGCTAATTGTTCAGGTAGTAGGTTTCCAGCAAATGTAACCCCATGAAGTGAAGAGAGTAGACCAAGAAGGCCATTTAAGTAGCGACCGGTGCACTGTGACACAGTAGAAAGAAAACTGTGTGCAGTCAGGATTACAATTATAGCAACCCTCATACACCCTAGCATTGTGCAGGTAGAGGTCAACAGGGTGTTTAACCTTGCCTAAAGCAAGTCTAGTGCTAATGCAGTTGCCAGTGGATTGTTAGGAACATTTGTAGGTGTGGACATATGGTGCATTACAGGCATGCTACAGGGACCAACCATGACCCACTGGTGAGTGTATGTTACAGGTTCCCCCTGTGCCTGATCTGAGGAGGATGTGAGTCTGTTACACTGGCTGCTATAGGCCCCTGGCTCTATAGCTCATGCTGTAGCAGCTCATATTTTTAGCTCTTTAAGTCCCCAGTTCACTCCCTGATGAGTCAGCCAAAATGGCAGCCATCACACAAGCACTGGTTAGCATGCCAAATTTCTGTAGCATAGACAAGGCATTTGAGTGCATTTCACTTCCAAGAATAAAAAAAGAGCAGACAGACACACAGAGCTTGACCTGGCATTCTTGTTGAGGGAGAGTTCCAAAAATATAACTAAAAAAAGCCTGGAGTTTCCGCATCTTGTTACATCTGGAGGAACTGTTTCCTATTCTTTCCTTTTTGAATAACTGAAGTTAGGAGATGCACCATGCACAGAAAGTTACCCTGGGGCTACACAAGGGAAAGAGTCAACTACATTTCTTCATAAAAGGTGGACAAGTAAAATATTTTGAAGTTATGGTAAATTGCTTTTTAATTGTAATGTGAAGCTCTTTCTGCTTCAGACACTGATTACATTTGCTTTCAAATAAAGTGTTTTGATAGCTGGAATCCCTATTTTCCCCTTATGAAAATACTAATGCCTATTTACATCTCTTCATGATCCTTGTTACAGATTTGTTCGGTGCGGTTGGATGTGTATTTGGGCCTGTTTGGCTTCTAATTTTTAAAGATTTATTTTTCGTTTTATTTTGTCTTTTGTATAGCACCTATGTGCTATGCACTAGGCAACTTATGAATTAATGAAATAATGAGTAATTGCTTTTATTGGTCTAAGGACAATGAATGGTATAATGCTATAAAAATAATTAATTTTTCTTCATAGGGCATAAAGATCTGGTCTATGGATGCCACCATTACAACAAAACCAACTGCCAACAATCCCTAGAACATTGCACTTAGTAGCCAGAATCTTTATAAAGATGTGTGAACATAAACCTCCCCCCTAAGGTTCCTACCTCAGAACTGCTCAGCTCACCCCCCATCGACCTTCTATGTAAATATTTACTACCTCCTACCTTACATCCAGGTAGGATAATGAGCAACCTGCTACTTGAGTCAGCAGAAGCCACTTAAACCTTTCTCAACATAATCATTTGCTACTAGGGTAGTGTGTTTCAGGCAAACATTGCTAGCCTATTACACCAACAGTTTAGACAGTTGGTTACGTTATTAACAAAAACACTCCTTAATTAAATTAATTGAACTGCTGCCACTTCAAATTGACAGCGGAGCTGTATTAGGAAACTGATGCCCCTGTTTAGCTAAAGCAACTACTGAACTTATTGTATATTTGGTGGAGACCATTGGAGAGTTTGCTGATAATTGTTTTTCAATTATTTGCAAGTTACACCACTGCACAGAATTCTACTGCCTGTGGAAGTAGTTACAATAGTTACAGCTTCAAACCAACTTATTTCTTCTGTTTTTATACTGACATAGAAAGTTAGTTCTAGATACCTACACAAAGACTCCCAAGAGCTTCTACACAACCAACAAAAGTCACAAAGTCAATAATTCCAGAGTCAATCTGATACGTTCCCAACCTAAGGAAATTGGTGGTTTGTTTCAATAGTCTTTCCTCCAATAATTATAAACTGTAATTAATCATTAAACAACTGCATAGCATATTACATTTTATATGATGAACCAAATCATTGTTTGGTAAATCAAACAACATAATAATTGTACATTATCTTCTAAATGGTACAACAGATGCAAATTGAAAATAATAACTTGCTTTAATAGGAATGGTGTAATAACAATAATTCTTGTATATTTTCCTCATGTATGTTTCTAATAAATGCTTGAGTTTACTGTGCACCTAAAAACTGTGAAAGCTTCCTTCAGATGCTGAGAAATACTACAAAAGTCACAAATAATTAGGGGCCAATCCTGCAAACATTCAGGCCCCAATGACTTCATGAGGACAAACTCCTGCACCCTCATGAGTCCCCTGACTTCAATACAGCTCCTCATGGGCGCAGAAGTACAGTATCTGGGTCTTACTATGACACATAGGTCCCAATGGGAAGTTTTGTGATTGAGTGCTACAGTGCAGAATCAGACCCATAGTGCTTAATATCAGGTGTAGTTCCACAGTAGTAAGGACTATACTCAGTAGCTGGCATTTGCAACATCAGATCCTAGATGGTGGTCCAGTTACAGTTCAGCACACAGAAGTCCTACTGACTTTAATGGAAGTTTGATGTGCAGAGTAATGATAGGATTCTCTCTCTTAAGGTGTTGGAACCAGTCACTACCATTTCCTTTTAATGAAGAATTAAGAAGTGAATGAATTCATATTCATGTTTGATTTCAACTATGCTTCCTAGCCAATCTTGTAAAACACCTAAGTGCTGACAAAGCAACGTATAGTCCTGAAATAAAAGAATCTTTCAGCATTATGTAGGATTATTTTTATGCCACTTCATTTTCAAAATTTCCAGCCAAAAATAATGGCAAGCACTAATCCCTACGAATTGCATGGAAGTGCATCATGAATCACAATCAGACGGTATCCAATCAATAGTGTGACTGGTCTCTTTCTCCTACAGTTCTGGAAATCTCTTCCATGGTGAATTAGGCAAGCTAGAATTTCCAGGATTGCTAAAGTGATACCACTAACATCAGAGGTCTGTATGCAAGGCATCGTGTACCAGATCCAAATTTCACAGCAAAATCCAAATTCAAAAATTTAGGCTTTAATTAAGTATGAAAATAAATAATACATAATTACAGTACATCTTCCATTACTTATTTTGCTATTAAATTCTGCTTATTGTATTCTGGCCCTAAATTTTCAATAAGCTGGCAGAGATGAGGATGGAGGTTTTTGAAACTGAAGACATGGGGTATTTGGAAAGTCAAGGTAGATGACTTACGATTGTGCAATAAGCACATTAGCTCAATTTCCATTAAAATGACCAGCAGTGGAACGGTTAAAGATGATGACATTTGCTTATATTGTCATATTTATGTTTCAAGTCAACAGCCTCTTTGGGGGAGGGTCCATCTTTTTGTTCTATGTTTGTACAGTGCCTAACGCAATGGGGTCCTGGTCCATGACTGAGGCCCTTAGGGGTTACTGCAATACAACAGCCCATTGAGGTGAATGAGACAGTTCTTAGTCAGGAAGACAACATTGCTCCAATTTATACTCATCCATATTTGAAAGGGGATTTTTTCAATCATAAATAAAAAAAACCCACTAGCACTTATGTATTTTATTGAGATTTATAAAAAAATACTAAAGAAAAGGGTGCCTAACCATACACCATCCATAAATGAAAGCTTAAATTTCTGTAGCAAAGGGTGAATTCCATAGCTGTGGGATCATGGAATTCAGGGGGCCCTAATTATACTAGGCAAGAGTCGGTTAGGGTGGATGATTATAAAGCTAAAGCAAAGTTGAGGAGTTTGAAAACCACAAAAGCGAGTTATTGCTTGTCAACTCTAATAGATTGAAAATTATTTCTGTGTTGAATCCTTGAAAAAAAGGTTTAAACCAGCCATGACATATTGAAAAAAAATATATTTTTTTCCATATCTCGTCAGCATTTTCATACTGTGATGGAACTTTGAAAGTTCTTTGCTGCTGCTTTCTCAGGTTTTCCAGTGATGAGATTTTAGGGGTGGAGCTATTCAAGTGTTGGTTTGGAGGTGAATTACTGTTCAAGGGAGCAGACTTAGTGAGGAAACGGAGTGATGTGACTGAATAGATAAGAACCAGATTATCACTGGCTCCTTCGGAGGTGTACAAGACTCAGAGAGGGAGCAAAGAACATTCCCCATGAAATAGGGGCCAATCAGAGTGGCAGTCCCTGTGTTCTTCTGGATTTACAGGCTGCATTTCTCCAGAGATTCCATTGGTGCAAGTTACCTCCAAAACCTTATTGTAGAGAAGGCTAGGCTCCCTTCAGGAGCTCCTGCTGTGGCAGTAAACTCTACATCTTCCCCCGTGTGAGAAGAAGGATGGTCCTGTGGTGAAGGCATTGGACTAGAGCTCAGGAAATCTAGGCTAAATTTCTGACTCTTCCACAGATTCCCTCTGGGTTACCTTGAGTAAGATACTTAGGATCTATGAGCCAACAAAGAACATAAAAACGTAAGAACGGCCACACTGGGTCAGACCAAAGGTCCATCCAGCCCAGCATCCTATCCTCCGACAGTAGCCAATGCCAGGTGCCCCAGAGGGAATGAACAGAACAGGTAATCATCAAGTGATCCATTCCCAAGCACATTTAACTTTAAGCATGCAAGTGGTCCCATTTATTTCAATAGGAGTACTCACATGCTTAAGATTAAGCCCATACGTAAGTGTTTTGCTAGATCAGATCCTTAATTTTTCTGCATTTTCCAGTTCCCCTTCTATAAAGTGGGGATATTAACATTTCCTTTGTCTATCTTGTCTATTTAGATTGCAAGACCTCTGAATCACAGACTGTCTCCTACTACATGTATGAACAGCACCTAGCACAATGGGGCCCTGATTGTGGTTGAGGCCCCCAGATGCTATTGTAGTACCAAGAATAAATAATATGTCCCATAAAGATTTCAGTGCTATTTGTGAAAGAACAGATTTGATTTTTCTGACTGACTGAAATGTCCTCATCTTTAAAAACAACAATTAACAACATCTTGATGACAGCCAAGGACTTAATGATATAACTACAGAAATATTGTTACAAAGGGCAAAAAACAACAAAATGAAGGACTGGCATCATATTCAAAGCAAGCAAGCAAGACCACTCATGGATTATCTTTAAATTACTTTTTTAACACATCGTTTCTCAATTGTCTCTCTAGCCCTTAGCATCTGGATCTTGTTTAAAGTAGAAATTGGGCTCTTAGATAGGATTTTTAGTTGCTGATGACTAGTTTTATGAAAAGTTGTCTGCTGCACTGAGAGAATACACACACTAAATTTATGGACTTATTCAAACATATTAGAGGCTGCCTGACATATATCAAATAACTTTCCAGTAATAACCACAAACACACAGAGGAGCACAAGTGGAATTATCTACTCCCTGCTATGGTTTCTGGAGCTCAACCAGAAACTCAAATAAGAATCAACTATCATATTACTCAAGTTAAGTATGTTGGGGAACATTCTACAGTCAGCCTGCAATCTCACATAAATTAGTTTCTATCTGCATATATTAGGATATTGCACATATAAAATAAGAGGACATTTAAGTTCACAGTAAAGAAATACAAACATGCATTTTCATACATTTCAGAAGTTGCTTATCACAACAATTAATTAAATGCATTTTGTGATGGAACTGCAAAACAAGGGACTGCGGTTCACTATTCCTGGACAATGGGAGCTGCCTGACCCGCCAGGGGCTTACCCTGAACAAGCCATGAACCAAGTTTGGGAACCCCTGCCCTAGGGTCTTGGGCTACAGAGTGGCCTCAATCATTAGAATTTTAAGTAACGTCAGAATGCTCTAAATATATGGTTATACTCAGATCCCACAGGAATGGAGTTCCTGATTTAGATTTTGTGTTCTGTCTCATGCAAATATTTTCTACCTGAATAAACTGTTTTCCATCATGTGATTATCACCGCTAAGCGTATGTCTACACTGCAATTAAAAACCTGTGGCTGGCTCATGCCAGCTGACTTGGGCTTGCGGGGCTTGGGTTAAGGGGCTGTTTAATTGTGGTGCAGACGTTCAGGCTCAGGCTGGAGCCTGGGATCCAGGACCCTGCAAGATGGGAGGGTCCAGAGCTCAGGCTGCAGCCCGAGCCCGAACGTCTACACTGCAACTAAACAGCCCTTTAGCCAAAATCAGCTGGCATGGGCCAGCCGTGGGTGTCTAACTGCAGTGTAGACATACCCTAAGAGTGCTGCTCATCTGAGAATTTTCTATCATTTTTATAACAAATTCATTTATTTTCTTTGGCTCATTTTATCCATTTTGGTCATGCTGTAGTCTTAACACTTATGTACTGTATGCATCAACCCTATAATTTTATTAAGTAGCTATTTATATAACTAGTGCAGTTATAAATATCTTGCTGCATTTCAAATAAAAAAGGCACTATATCTGGTTTGCTTATCATTTTAGCACAACTGAGTGTCTTCGTACTCTGTCAGTGTATAAAAAAATACATATATGCCAAAATTACATTCTGGACAGCACATCTTACAGCAACCATACATTTATACAGTACATTAAGAAGTTTCTGTCTCAGTTTTGACATACTTTTCAGAGCTTATTTCAGACCCTTCTGTTAAATGTGTGTTGCTATAGTATATTAATGTTTATAATAAAGACAACTTACTGAAGGTCCGGTTTCCCCTTTTGGCCCTCTTGTATTCTCCATTTCAAACATTTTGTTAAGATCTTCATAATCATAACTGTAACTTTCAACATCAAATTCATAACCGTTTTCTGCATCATAAGTCTCATCAGCATCAAATGCACCTTCCTCCCATGGACTGAGCTGATTATCCAAAGACAGGTCTACGGTAGCCCTGTATAGTGTGGTGTTTAAGATTTGCTGCATTTCCAGGGGTTCATCTGAATGCTGCTTGGCCTTTACCTGTGTTTTCGCATCTTTGATCTTACTCTGTTTTACAGGAGAAATGAGAGGGGGCTCACTTTTTCCGCCTGCATCTTCTGTGGCATTATCTGAACTATTTTGAGGTGACCCCAGGTTTTTTTTGGTGCCATTCCTCTTTTTGATCAAGCCCTGTTGATGAATTGACAGACTGGAGTTTTCCTGGACACTTGCTTCAGGTCTAATTGTTGTGGACTGAGGTTCAGATTTTGCAAGCTCCGATGGAGTAACAGTTCTTAACGCTAAGGATTCAGGTAGGGAATGGACTGGTGCAGTGTTGTTAATGGGAAGGTTTAATGCTTCTTTCTGTGTGTAAAATGATTTATGTTCAGATTGGGTGTTGTCACCAAACTGTTTGCTTGGAAAGTTTACAGACACCCCAGCTGATGTGTCGGGAGGTGCTGGCAGAGATCGGTATGTTTCAGCTTGGCGACATTGCTGTTTTACATATTTACAATAGTTTGCAGAGGCTTGTGCAGAGGGGATAATATCCAGTTGACATATTACTCCTTCAAAGCTGACAGACTGAGAGTTCATCCGTCCTAAGGTAAACAAACCATCCAAATCAAATATCTGTACTTTAGAAAGTGTTTGCCTGCTGTAATATTTCTTTCCACACTCAGCAAACATTGAGACTGTCTTGTCTCTAATGTCAATAGCAAATGAATGCCATTGTTCATCATGAATACTGTAATCAAAATATACAGACTGCTTCCCTCCAAGATATACCACTACCTTCCTTGGTAGCAACTGTACACCAAATTGCAGTATGTTTTTGTTTCTAATACTGAAAAGAAAAGCATTGTTTACTCTATAAGAGTGTAGCCCAATCAATAATGTGAATTGATTCCCTAGACTTGATGGTATGACTTGAGTGATAGGGGATTCAATGTGTGCATCTCTGGTTAAAACAACGCCTGATGCTGTTAAGTGAACCCCCTGAGGTAATGGAACAGATGACAAGGGCATTGTAGACACTGTTGATGGATGTTGTATGTCTTTCCCACCGAGGCCTAACTGGTGAAGAACATCTATGCCTGCAAAAGAAACAAAAAGAGGGGGGGATGTATTATTGTTTTATTTCATGCATATGCTCATAAATTGATATATATTCATATATAGCATATAGACACACATACACACACACACCCTAATATCAATACCAGCATCTGAATAAAATTATATTTCACAAAATGTCACTAAATCCCAAAGTAAGATGCATCAGTCAGTGATTTAAATGGAGAGCAGAAACCTGACTAAAGTCAGCTAAACTGATGAACAAAACAATCCCCAACTTGCTTTTTAAAACCTAAGACCCAGCTTGTCTCCTCACTTGATTCACCCACAGGAGGTGCTATGAGAGGAGGAATCTGTGTGATGATTCCTTCATAGTGACACCCCCCACCCACCAGGCACATCATTATCCTATGGTGGAGGGGAGCTGCCCTCTCCGCAAAAGTCCCACTCCCAAATTTGACAGGAATTGAGGCAGAGAGTACCCATGCTTCCACTTTGGTTCTGGCCTCCTACACTCCCCTGGCTTCGACAGAATGACCCCACTGCAGGCATGTTGCCAAGGCCTCGCCCCAGCCATAACTCCGGCTGCTGTATAACATGGAGATTGAGAACTGTCCATGTACATTTATTCCCAGTACTACAATGGGATTACAACTTGGTGAGAACACTATCACAGCACTCTACACTCCAACAAGCTCCCCAAACTTAAAACATGGAGCAGCTAATTTACAAAATGGAAAAGTTCCCAATTCCTGTCCTCTCTCTGTTTTCCAACAAACTGAAAGCAGAATCCCCACTTACTCTAAATTCACATCCTCACTACTAATCTGCAACTTTCAAGCTGTCAAGAGGTCATGTATTACTTACATACCACCACAGTACCCACCTTTAAAATACTTATTTTAAATTAGACAAAACATGCTGCCCTTTTTTCTGTTAACCACCCATGCTACAATGCTTTACCCTGTGGCATAAATAGCATTATTGAAAACACAAGGTATAATTTTGTTTAAAGACGGATGACCAGCATATTAGCACAGCAACAGCTCACCAAGTATCATAAGGGAACCTCCCGTTAGGCAGAGAGGTAAGCCTGACAGCGGAGATATTGAGTGTATTGTGGATATGCTGCATTTGGTATGTGAGGAGGAGAGCTGCTGCCATTCCATCAGGGTGCCCCACCCACCACGCAGTAATGAGGCTGGCTTTGAAGGAATGGGCTAGCCCTCAGTTGCAGATATCTGTGCCATGGGACAGTCAGAGGAAGAGGAAAATAAAGATTTCCCCAGAGGGACAAAAGGTGATGGCTCAATGACAACGTTTGTACTCCTCTTCCTCTGCTGAGTTTACTCGTAAAGGGCATAGAGGAGGTAAGCCATGAAGAAGCAGTCTGACCATGCAAAGGAGGAATAGGCCAGGTAAGGGAGGGGAATCAGCAGGACAAAAGTGCCAGTGCTCTCCAACGTTTGGCTCTTAGGCTAAAAAGTCCCCATCCTGCCCCCATCCTTTCTGTTAATCAAGAGGCTGCAGCTATACAGAAATTATTTAAACTAGGATTGCATTATAGTGGAAGAGAGAAAAATGTTGTACTCCATTAACATGTAGCACTCACGAGATTGCTGCTACAACTGTGTGGGTCACTTCACTTCAGAAGGATTCTTGCTGTACAAACTAGTTTTGGCCCTGAGTGGGGAATAAAAGCCTATTTCCTCCAAGAGGGTGAATATATTCTGATCAATTAATAGAGATGAGAGAGTTGGCCTCTGGTTGAATTTGTTTGGTATCCAACAGCGGGACCCAGCTATTACTCCTGACTGGGGAGAGATTAGCATTTTCTATCGTATTTTGGCAGAGGGTACCTTGTGCTATGTAATTTGTGTTTGCATTATGTAAATAAAGTTGAGGCTTTTTAACTATTAAGTGGTTTAAATGAAATTGGGAGTGGCCAGTGGAGGCTAAGGATTTCTGCCAAGGTTAAGGGAGTGGAGGCACAGCTACAAATAAAATGAAAAGACAGCAATTGAAACAAATGGATATTCACAATATTAGATTTCCTTTTCCAGCTCTCCCACTCTCTGTTTACTGAGCATATTAGTAGCAAATGTTAAGAATAGACACATCTTGGCTCAATTTCTATAGAAAATACAAAAAAGCTGGAGATTTCCTTGGAAGTATTTTAAAAATTGGAACCAAAAGCATAAACCTGAGTGCACTGTACAGCTTGAAAATTAATTACACACCTTGCAGTGGTTCTAGTCATGTTAGAGAGTTTGCAGTAGTGCCAAGATTGTACTGGCAGGTAGCCAGCACAGACCGGGGCAACAGAAAGCATATCTTTGGAGAAAATCATAGATACCTGACAATTTCTCAGGATGCCACAAAGTAATTACCGTATATACTCGTTCATAAGCCGAATATTTTTGGTAAAAAAGTGACCCATCAAAGAGTGGGGGTCGGCTTATAAACGGGTCTACACCAAAATTTGATGATTTTAAACTCTATGGAATCGTTGAATTGAATATCTAATACATTGTCATTTTGTTTATCTGGAGCTTCTGTAGGCATGGAGCCCCTCAGCTCCCTGTGGCCGCGGTTCGTCGTTCCCAGCCAATGGGAGCTGCGAGAAGTGGCGCCACTTCCCGCAGCTCCCATTGGCTGGGAATGGTGAACCACGGCCACTGGGAGCTGAGGGGCTCCGTGCCTGTGAACGCTCCAGGTAAACAAAACATCCAGGCCCACTAGCGGCTTACCCTAACGGGCCAGGAGCCAAAGTTTGCCAACGCCTGAAATACAGGGTCAGCTTATAAACGAATGGGCTAATGAATGAGTACACCTCTACCTCGATATAACGCTGTCTTCAGGAGCCAAAAAAATCTTACCACGTTATAGTTGAAACCGCGTTATATCGAACTTGCTTTGATCCACCGGAGTGCGCAGCCCCGCCCCCCCGGAGCACTGCTTTACCGCGTTATATCCGAATTCGTGTTATATTGGGTCACGTTATATTGGGGTAGAAGTGTATATATGGTAATTTATCCAGGCTGTATTTTAATCCATCATAAACTAATACTAAATACTTCGTTGCTATGCAACTGCCAAATTTAATGCATCTGGTCATGAAAAATCATGATTTGCCCTGGGCTAGATTCTGCTTAGTCATGACATGTGTGCACAGGGGGAAGAAGTACTTGCATTGCTCTTGCAAAGACCAGGTAAAATTATAGCTCCTATGCTCTGGGGAGTGCAGGTGCTCCCCTGCGGAAATCACATCCCAAAGGAGGCAGCAGCCATGGCCCTGACCCCTCTATGCACTGGCCAGCCGAGGTGGTTGGCTGCACAGGATGGAACAAATTGCACCCTACAAAAGGTTTGGTGCTACCCCCAGGGGCAGTGTCCTCCTAATTCCAGGCTGTGCCTAAATGGCACATTTTAATTCTGGTTGTCATTTAAACAAGTGAGAAGAGTAAACATGGACATCACAGTAGAGGTGAGCTAAAAGGTGGACTGTTTGCTGAGACACTTGAAATCTGCAGCACACAAACTTTCTAAAGTCAGCGTGAGTGGGAGTGAAAATCGTGTTAGTATCTGTGCCAACAACCGTAGAGAAATTGTGCTCAATTCTTGGTTCCTCAGTCTATTTATTTTGAAAAGTACCCAATGCCCCAAGAGTTTTTAGAAGCTATTCTCTTAGTTTGCTAAGACACAAAAGCAGGATAAATTTAGTTTTTCTTGTTTCAAAGAATGTAAAAAAGAATCTCTCTAATTCCATCATAAAAGAATAATGGAAAAAGGAAAAGAACCAAAGATCCTCATGAAAAAGAAAGCATAAATGCTTTTTACACCTGCAATATACTAGTTTCCTCTGAACAAGTGACAGCTCAGGAGAGGGCTAAACACAAAGCAAGCGCAGAATGAAAAAAAATGACACAAAAGATTAAGTAGCAACAAATCACCCCAACTATACTGCCATACTTACACTGGCTATGTCCTAACATGCAGCTACAAACTGGGTATTTGATTTCTGGTCAGGTGTGTGGGTTTTTTGGTCGCTTTTGAATACATTAAGTTTGGTTTTAGCTTTCAAAATTCATCATGGGTTTTAGGAACATGTAATCCTCTGAACTCTTTCCCCATTATGAAAGCCATTATTTTTCTATACCCATTAAAGGTCAGTTGTTTTCCCTTATGTACGTCTGCACATCATCTGTCTTCACTTACTCTTTTACCCAGTAAATAAGAGCATATTTGTCACACAAATTGCTATGGCTTTTGCAGCCTGATGCTTTTCTCCTTCTTGCCTAATGCCCTGCAAAATTCATTCAGTTTTTCCATCATTGGAGGCATGGGGGGTGGGGGTGGGGGTGGGGTGGGGGGGAGGGGGAAGGTGGAATAAACTTTGGCTCTGTCTCTTCCCTATCCCTTTGTGGCACCATCCACCAACAGTAGTGAAGACCACTGAAAAACCAACACCTCCCCCCCCAGTTTTTGGCCACTGAAAACTGCAAAATTTAAAGTTTTTTGTGTTTTTCATCTAAAACCTCAAAAAATTGCCAGAAATGGATGTTAACCTGTCAAAATGTAAACATCCACCAAAAAGCCATTTTCCACTGAAAAATACATTGCCAGAAAATTTTCAACCAACTCTAGGCACCGCACTGGGAGTCAGGTGACCTGGATGCCCAGTTCACCAGCAGATATATAATCATAACAGCCACAAATAATGACAGCACAAGAGACTGAAACTGTAGTGTTGTGTGGCAACAATGACATATAAACTGCAGCAATCACTATATGGCATTGTCAGGATACAGCACCCTGATTGTTTTATGGCTCTGCATTTCCATCCTATCTTCAGGAGGGCTGGCACATTTTGTATAGTGGGGGTGCTGAGAGCCATTGAACCAAACTGTAAACCCTGGGTATGATGAAACCACTTTAAGCCAGGGGGTGTATCAGCACCCCCAGCACCCTTAGGTCAAAAACCTATGCCTAACTTATCTCTTTTTGCTATCCCTGCCACTCGTGACAGCTGTGAGGATGATAGGGTGACCAGATGTCCCAATTTTATAGAGACAGTCCCTATTTTTGGGTCTTTTTCTTATATAGGCTCCTATTACCCCCCACCCCCGTCCCGATTTTTCACATTTGCTGTCCGGTCACCCTAGAGGACGAGCTACTTGGGGTGTCCTCCCCACTTCAGTCCTCCTAGGATGCAGGAATATACCCTTCTAGCTGTTTGGTCAACTCTGCAGAGGGTAAATGTAACTGGCCAGCTCAACATCACTGTGCAAGTCCAGTTGCTAAGCACTCCCTATGCTGTGTCAGGTTTTAGTTAACATGGGGAGCACTCCTCTGACTGATGCTTGAGACCCAGCGGAATAAGTAGAGCAGTGAGTACCAATTAGACCTGTGAGCTGTGCATGCAGAGTTCCCTAGACTGACTTGTGGCTTAGCCCCATACAGACAAGGACATTTACACAATGCATTGCTTCTCAAGCAATGTGTGCATAGCTGCCTTGTAAGAACAAGAGAGGAGGCAATGTATATTAATTACTCCACCCAGCAACATGATGTTTGGCAGAATAACTACCAATATAACCTCTCCTTTCAACATATCAATCAGAAACCAAGTACCAAGATATTCTTAATGGGTGGCATCTAATCTTTGGCAAACTCCCTAGATAATTCTGTGAGCAGCTTAGTACTGTCTCTGGATCTGCTATGTAGTTCGACAGAGGTATAGGCTGCTTGAACTGTCTGACTTTTTGCTGCTTCTTTCTTTGACTTTCTTTTGATTCTGAGAAATCTAAGCAATTTTCTCTTTCACAATATGGTTCCTCACAAATCATTCTGCAATCTACCATATATTTAAGCGACTTCTTAAGAGAGATTTTTAGGAACTGAAATTTTGCAGGCATGGGTATCTCAATATGTCCTGATGCCTTTTCTTATTTAAAATAACCCACATATGTTTTAAAGCAGAAAACTTTTATAAATTAGTGACTTTGTATGTATAACTACTTTTTACAGCCTTTACTATTACTATCTCCAAGAACCACATGCTAGGCGAAATTCATGCTGGTGCAGGTTGCCATCGCAAGGCCAAGTGTATTATTTTGGTCCCAACTAAGCCCTTAATATAGGACTTAAATAGAACTGAAGTGTTGCATAGGATCTGCATTAGGGGGAATTTTCATTTAAGGAGATTTCCCATTGAGTTACATAGAACGGGATATCAGCTACTGTCATAACTATAAAGGAAGGGGTAACAGCTCTCCTGTGTACAGAGACTCCAAATCCTTTTACCTGTAAAGGGTTAAGAAGCTCGGGTAACCTGGCTGACACCTGACCCTAAGGACCAATAAGTGGACAAGATACTTTCAAATCTTGGGGGGGGAAAGGCTTTTGTTTTGTGTCCTTTGTTTAAGGGGTTGTTCGCTCTTGGGACTGAGAGGGACCAGACATCAATCCAGGTTCTCCCCATCTTTCTAAACAAGTCTCTCCTATTTCAAACTTGTAAGTAAAAAGCCAGGCAAGGCGTCTTAGATTTACTTTGTTTTCTCAACTTGTAAATGTACCTTTTACCAGAGTGTTTATCTTTGTTTGCTGTACTTTGAACCTAAGACAGAGGGTCCTCTGAGCTCTGTCCTCTGAGCTCTTTAAGGCCCTTCTGGCCTTGGAACAAACTCTTTAAGTTTGATTACCCTGTAAAGTTATTTTCCATACTGATTTTACAGAGATGATTTTTACCTTTTTCTTTAATTAAAAGCCTTCTTTTTAAGAACCTGATTGATTTCTCTTTGTTTTAAGATCCAAGGGGGTTTGGATCTGTATTCACCAGGAGTTGGTGAAAGGAAGGAGGGGGGAAGGGTCAATTTCTCCTTGTTTTAAGATCCAAGGAGTGTGGATCTGTATTCACCAGGGAATTGGTGAAGGTCTCTCAAGGCTACCCAGGGAAGGGAATTAGCTTTGGGATGGTGGCAGCGGACCAGAACTAAGCTGGTAGTTAAGCTTAGGAGTCCTCATGCAGGCCCCTACATTTGTACCCTAAAGTTCAAAGTGGGGATACAGCCTTGACAGCTACAAAGGGGGTAATGTCTACAAGAGTGTAATGATAGCTGTAGCAAGATTTCTTCATGAAACATGTTATAAAAGAAATTCAAATGTAAGAATGTTAAGTTTGTTACCTAAGCCAAGAAAAAAAATGGGCTTCAGAATTAAGGATCAGGGTCTGAATAAGTGGTCACAATAAGCTTCAGTAGAAGAACAATAATGTGTTCTCTTGTGCCTAAGTAATGATGCTATTCTGAAAACTTCCATACATTTGATGGGTTAAGTTACAACCTTCGCTATCTTTTAATGCAATTTTCGGGGTTCTTTTCACATTGCGGTGTGCGCTTAACAATTCATTCTATTAGAATGGTGTCCCTAGCCTCTCTTTGCCAGAACCTTGGAATGGGCAACAGGGAATGGATCACTTGATGATATCTGTTCTGTTCATTCCCTCTGGGGCACCTGGCATTGATCGCTGTCAGAAGACAGGATACTGGGCTAGATGGATCTTTGGTCTGACCCAGGATGGCCATTCTTATGTTCATGTCCATAGAGGGGCAAGCAAACACCTTTGAAAGTTCATTTGCTTATGTGGATGTGAAATATATGGAACATTTTCTTCTTGATGCATCAGAATGGCTCCTCTGATCTGCTTTTTCCTCTAACCTGGGAGCATGAGCCTGGGGTAGAAAAATCGCATGATTCCAAATCACTCTGCCGCTGTACTTTATCTACATAGACTTCTAAGAACAAGTGTGTGTCCTAAGCTCTAGGCATCCTTGGCAATCATTTTAAACCCACCAATATAAACATAAAACCTGCAGCAACCTCCACTGTACACAGCAGTAATTAGATCAGGGGTTCTCAAACTGGGGGTCGGGACCCCTCAAGGGGTCGCAGAGTTATTACATGGGGGGGTCGCGAAATGTCAGCCTCCAGCCCAAACTCCGCTTCACCTCCAGCATTTATAATGGTGTTAAATATATAAAAATGGGTTTTTAATTTATAAGGGGGGTCACACTCAGAGGCTTGCTATCTGAAAGGGGTCGCCAATACAAAAGTTTGAGAACCACTGAATTAGATAGTACTTACAGCAAAGTAAAGGTGTGAAAACTAACTAATGATAGCTCCTCAGCAAAATCCCCTTCCCCAAATCCCTTGTAAAAGGTAAGCTTTTCAGTGTGCCCTAGGGATTAATAAACATGGATGATTTCAGACCAAGTGGGAAGCAAGTTCCAAAGCCAAAAGGTTCTCAAATACTAGGCTGAGAGGGCTATACAAGTGGATAAATGGCAAGATAAAATGCCCTACTAACAACTCCCTCCCTGAAGCTCAAAGAGTGTCAGCTTGAGTGCTTCCACTGATCTTAGCTGTGGCAATGTGGCAGAGAGACAAGCAGGCTGGGAAGTATGCAGGTCCAAGGCCAGTTAGGGTTTTATAGGCAGATCACAAAGCAAGAGTGTAACATGCTCCTGCTGAGATACCTGCTCAGCATGAAGCACACTCTGTACCTGCCATCTTCAGTCCCTGCATGGATTTAAGACCCAGCCCAAAGGTTGAAAAGTCTGAAAATTAACAGTTAAGGGAACAAGACAATTCCCAACCACGAAATACTCTTTCCCAGGCAAAGCAGCCCTAAAACTGCTCAGGCAGCCAGTGCAGGATTTCCTCTTCATAGTGGCATTTCTGGGTGGTGTAGAGCTGCAACAGTAGCTTCTACACGAGTCCCCTCCTGTACAAGGAGCATAGACAGGGCATTCCTTCACCTAACAAGCCCCAGCTGATAGAGCAGCCCCTCAGGGTATCAGGCTGCTTACAAGGACAGCAGAGGGCACATTTGCACCTCCTAATGATAGGAGCACTGTTCTGCTATAGCTGAGGAGCTAGTCTGGTAACTTTAAAACTCCTTTTCTGATATTTTGCCAGTCTTCCCAGAAAATTTCCTCCTGGGGATGATATGTGGCATGTGAAATTTTGGGGGAACTTGGTATCTTTTGGAGAAGTTTGGAGAGGTTGGTTGAAAACTGGATATATAATGGGAAGCTAGCTTCATCCTTCACTGTAGCGCAGCTACCATCACTCCATAATGCCAAGCCCATCACTAGTATTTCTTACCACTTCTGCTGCTTCAGGAAAAGTGGAAGCTGACTCCTTAAATCCACCCACCTTCCCTCCCTGTTCCTCTGGTGGCCCCTAATGTAGCTGGCCATGGGAGCAGTCCATGTACATATATGGCTGTAGGCTCAGTCTGCAAGGCCAAACTTTCTTTCTCTTCCATTGCAGAACTTGGCTCAGTTGAGAGTGGCACTAGGAAATTAGCAACATCCCAGGCAGCATATAGCATGCTGCAGGGGAGAAATAAACAAGTAGTTGAGGAAAAAATTAAGAACAAGAAAGGAAAAGAAGAAACATACAGGAACAAAAAACGCAAGACAAAGAAGAAAACGAGAACAGAAAAATATTGCAACTGATAGGTAACAGTGCAAAGAGGTACATGGGGAGGAGGGTACTCAGCTGCTGATTCATCCCTACAGACTCCAGCACACTATAATCAGGAATCAGTCCTTTTCTTTAAAACATATTCCAGTTGTTTGGTTTGGTTCTCTTTGTGGTGAGTCTAGTCACCAGCCAAGAGTGAACATTTATTTCAAAGGTAAAGTCATTTTGTGTGCCGCCTAGACAGTGAAGGGCAATTTACATGACAGGCACTCAGTGCTATCCATGACCCATTACTGGCAGCCAAAAATTACCATCCTGACACATTAACTTTCATCAATTTAGGATGCATGTTCCTCAGCTGTCTCTGATGTAACCCTTCACATCTGGCAGTCCCAGGACACCAAGCAGACCAAAACAAAACACCACCCTATTTCCTAACCAACATCTATTTGAATACAAAAATAAGCTAACATGCAAATTTCACTTTTCGCCTAATAATGCCCATCTAGACTAAGCACTTATTACAGACCTTTGTTTTCTTGCAAAGTCTTAAGAAGTGCAAAGGTAACTCAGCCCCAGTTCACCACCCCCAAGAACACCCACTTACAATGACGACACAATCAAAGCCTTTTCACTGTACAAGACTTCTCTTTTATAAAGACTTTGGTTAAATATGTAAGCAATTTCATAGACAGAAAGGTCATCTTTTCCAAATGGTTAATTTGAACTTATGATCTCATTGTACTCTATCTGACATTTGGATTAGTAACTTTTGAACAGCTGAATTTAAGGTCATTACTACCAGAAGCCATTTACTTTTCCCCCCCTCTAGTGGCAGATTATTCAAATACTCTGTTATAAGGAAGTCTTCTCACCTTGTGCTGGCATTTGTGCGGCACCCACAGCTATGCATATCGCAAGAAAAAGGAGGAGGGTTTTCCTAAAAGAAAAAAGAATTTTAAAATGTGAAAAAATTCTTAACCAATCAACAGTTTAAAACTCCCTGGGGTTTAGAAGGCCTGAATCAAAGCCAGCTGTAGTCAACAAAAAGACTCCCATTGACTTCATTTAATTATGGATCAGAGGCATAGTACCCTCAGATTGTAGAACTTTCCACTGATGCTAATAGGAAGTTTCACACAAGGGTCAAGGATAATATATGTCCTCACCTTTCAACCAACACATACCCAGTAGATACAGTCTACATTGTCTTGTCAATAGGAGTCAATTATATTAATTTTGAAATTATTTTATTGTATCTGTTTCATATTTAGAGGCTGTTATATATTAAACTACTTTCTAGAAAAATACTATTGTAATGAAAATATAAGACATGACAATTTGTTACACATGATGATCATTGGGCATTTTATCACATATTCTATCAGTTTATCCAGAAATGAAAATGGTGTGCAGTAACTAATAATTTTGTAGGTCTTGTACTTCCTTCTTTTCTACTTGCATGACCAAGATCCCAGCTACACTGCCTCCTGGGAAACACTAACAATTATATCATGCTCTCCTAGGGGTACAAAATCACAGAACATCTTTGGAATAAAACTCCATGCTCAGAGGGGCACTCCTGTATTCTCAGGTGACCCATGAGCAAAGATAGCAACAAAAATAGATCAAGTAAGATCCAGTTAGATGGGATGTTTTTCTAAAAAATATACGCCAGGAATTATTTTGGGGAAGTTCTATGGTTTGTGTTACACAGGAAGCCAGACTAGATGATCATGGTGATCCCTTCTGGCCTTGGAACCTACGATTCTATGAATCAAAGAACCCAGAGAGCACACATGCTCATGTTTTGAACATTTGCACAATCTACTGTGAGCAGCTTCTGATTTTGGTGACTCACATGCGTGGCGCTTATTTTGTGACCAGATCTTGTACTACCACCATTTCCCCTGATTGCACCCCTGGTGACATGTGAATTGGTTGGTGTTTTTAGTCCTGTTCCTAGTTTGCCCACATTAAAATTGGAACTAATTAGCTCCCTTATTGGCAGTGATATTAGAGAGATTAAGATAGAGCTAGCACAGAGGTAGCTAGCCTCACTCTCCTATAGATGTGTTCTCCACAACAGAGATGAAGCACATTGGATAAGCCAGTCTGGAGAAAAACTTCCAATGAAGCTGCCTTTGCAGAGGGCTTCAGCATCATTTCAAAAGCAAATGTTCACAGATGCCTATTAGCCTATATACAGAAATCTATTTTACACACCTAAGAATTAGGCCTATCACTGAGTTTTGTATTACTCATTCTAAACATATCTTAAACTTCATTTGGTTCCACAATCATCTATCTTTGTGCATAACAGAGATGGATTGCTGCATAGTTTTCTAGAGCTTTCCCTTGATGAGCAATTAACCTGAACATCATCCTTTAAAATGTATGTGTGGAAACCATGTTCAAATGTAACCACATTTCCACCTCACTCATTGGACTTCCACTACATTGGTGTCCTATAAGCTAAAAATAAAGACTGATGAATACTTCATGCAAGTAAGTTCATTAAGTGCTCTCATAAATAACATCAAAATCCTGTAAAGAACTGAAAGTATTTTTGAAAGCCTGAATAAAATATTGATGTTGAAAGTAGGATGGAAAATATTTGTTACTGCTAAATACAGGACACTTTCTGCAGCTGTCACTTTTGAGTCTCATTTCATTAATGCAGACCATAATGAAAGTTAATAGAAATGTTTGCTAGCGGAAAAACAGGTTCTTGTCACCAGTAACCCATGAAAATTAATCTAGAAGAATTCCTGTTAATGTATATATAGTCAGTGATTCTTCAGGGCTCAATCCTGAGGTCCTGAAGGGGCATCCATAAATTATGTAACACATCTTTCAGTGATTTTCAAGACCCATCCACCCCTTGTAACACTGAAACCAACATGCAAAATTAAGGACCCACCCATCCCCTAATTCCTTACATAATTTAAGGACAGCTCTTTGCACACCTCTTGAGTGATGCTCAGTGCTCTGAATGATCACTGACTTCATTCAGAGTTAAGAAACACTCTCAGCTCTCAGGAGCTGCCTAGCACATGAGCAGATTAAACCCTTGAATGGCTATTTAATATTTTCTAATTCTATGCTAGAAGTCACCAGCAAACAAGGACCAAATCCTGAAAGATGTTTGCATGCATGGTTCCCTTTGACTTCAGTGAAAATTCTGCATGAGACGAGGGGCTTAATGACTCAGACCACAAAGCCTGTTGATGACTGAAGGATTCTCAAACTTGTCCTGAGAATGTTCATCGGTTCTTAACTGCTGCAGCTATACATTATCACTTCTCTTCTTTCTTGCTACTTCCCTATTCTGGGTCCGCAACTTTTATAGCCTTCTTTCAAAACTCATAATCATATACCAAGCTCTCGTGTAGATTGATCTCTCTGAGGTCCACTGATATCTGATCCATGTACCAAGTCTTTGGTCTTTCCCTCTGTCATCTTCTGTCCACAATCATTGTGAGAGTTTTCCTATTGATATCGCTTGTGGGGAATGCCCCAGCCCTCTGGGGTACATTTCACATGGACATCAGTTCACATGAGCATATTTACTGGATGAGCTTTACAGGTCAGCTGTCCAAGCCTGACACATTTGGTTTGAAATCAAAGTTTTCCTTCTAGATGAGCTGCTCGCCAAAGCTGACAAGCCCCACTTGCCCTGGCAAGATTTGCTTTATGGTGGTTTTTATTCTCCTTGAAATCCTCGGGACTAAGTGGCATTTTATAGAGACAACACACCACTAACTATCCCACCACATCCTGCTAGGAAATGTGACCAGTTGGTTCATGACTACTTATTGAATATTCATAACATACCTGCAGGATGTTCCCCTGTCCGGCACCTGGGGACATGCCTGATGGGAGTGGGTCGCACATACATATTATATTTACATTAGGTTTTTTTTAAATCCAATCGTTTTAAATCATCTGTTGTGAGATTTCAGCTTCAGACCTACAAAACAGGGCAATTTGTTTTTGTAGGAGAGAGCATTTTCTATTTTAATTGATCAGTATCCTTACCTCCCTTATAACATATTAAAGTATTATTAAAATTCATTCATTACAGACTTCAATTTATCTTTTTGCTCCTTCTTTAAGCTCTCATCACATTACATACATTATGAACACAAATCTTACCATAATACTAAATCTTAACAGACTTCCCACACATCCTTTCCAACCATCAGCATGGCTTCCATCTTAACTTCCTTCTTCAACTCCAGCTCAGTCCTCTGAGAGAATAGGTGAGTGTTTCAGGTCATCAAATCCAGGCTCGAATCAACCAAGCAGAGAGTGCATTAGTGAGCCACAGACCTTCACAGTCACCTCCTGGCTGTTATACCCAATTCAACCAGGGCGCTATTAGCTTGAGTGCCTGGAACAATAGCTATAATATGGGGAAAGAGTCAGTCTTACAAGGTGATGGGACCCAAACCATTTGGGGCTTTATAGGTTGAAATCAACACCTTAGACTTCACCAAGAAATAATTTCTTAGCCAGTGCAGATCATGGATCACAGAAGTAATGTGAAACAGGGTGAAACGCTGCTTGCTTAACAAGCAGATCTGCATGTTCTGCACTATCATAATCCAATCATGAGATGACAAAAGCATGGATCCCACAGTGATGTCCACACTTGAGAGAAAAGGACACAACAACATTCTTGCCAAGCACAGAGGAGAAAAAAAGCATTTTTGGAAACTGCTGTTATTTGAGTATCCAGGAGCAGTTAGGGATCCAGCAAGATCCTTGTGTTGTGAAGCTTAAACAAGCAGACACACCTCACTGATTGAGAGGTGCTGATATATTTTCCTCCATTTTGTTTCTGTTGTTTTTCCCAGCCTACAAGCATTATCTCAATGTTATCATGATTGGTCTCTCAGTCAGCTAGCCCTGGTCTATTTCCCAATGTTCATTAGACACTTGGTAAGTCATTCCATCACATCAGACTGGTCCAATGAAATGAAGATTGACAGTTGGGTATCTTCAGCGTACTGAACATATCGCAACCCAAACATCCTCAGTAACTGCCCCTGTGGACCAATCTCCATGTTAAACAAGAGGGGCAACAGAATGTGAGACCTGGACATCTGCCCACTACCACCTCTGAGATCTCTCCAAAGAAAGAAGCAAAGCTTCTCAAGTGCAACCTCATTGCGTTCTTCTAGGTTCTTCAGGCAATTCTATGGCACCTTGCAGTCAGTGATGTTGAGGGCATCTTATAGATCGAAAAGAACCAGCAAGGGCACCTGATCTTCATTCATTGCTATGTGATCAATTATCATGACTTCTGCAGCTTCCATATTATAAGAAGCCTAGAATCAATTGACTGGGGCTAAACATACACCCAACACGGATGGAGTGGTCCAAACCTCCACAATCTCTTTCCACCTCAGACTGCTATATCCCCAGTTCACAGTAGTATGGCCTCCCAGAGTCCAATGGAATTGGTGTGGTTCCATTGCACACTAAAGAATAGGGGGCAGCATGACTGGAACTTTTGCAGGAGGCCCACACTTCTGCGTGCTGCAGAGAATAGCTCCATACAGACTGATTGCACTGCAAGTGCAGAGAGAGAATGGGCAGCAGGCCAGGGATGAGATGAGGCCAGTGTACCATTCCTCTCCTCTCCTCTCTGAGGAAGAGTGCTGCAACAGAACAGCCACAAGGACTACTGCAGTAGTGGCCTTCGAGAAGTTCTGCTACTCCACCATGGATTTGGAGGAAGGATGCCTCCCTCCCCGGTGCTTGCACAACTGCCCTGTGAACACCCAAGTTACTCAGGCTGTGCACTGTGAATAGGATTTGGCATAAGGTAACACATGTAATATGTACCTAGAAGAACTTTTTTTTTTGAATGTTGACAAAATTTGGAATAAAACAACTGAGAAAAATAAAAGAAAATAAGTTACTACAAATGTTTTGTGAATTTTTTACCTGATTCTTTTATATTTTAACCAGTTCTGCTATCCACCGTATCTTAAATACTTCCATTTGGACTACCCACGGAAAGCCTTTCATTAAAGTATTCCTCTATATCCTCCTCTTCGCTAATAAATTTAGGGTTTTTTTTCATTTTATAGACAGTGATACCAATATAAGATATAAATAAAACAACAATTCAGGACTTGCAGCTAATCAAATGCAAAAAGTCAGTAAATAAAAGTATCATAGGGTTATATGGTTCACATTTAAGAATTAAAGGTTTTGTCAATTGAACTCAAAGGGAGCCTGGAAGTGCAAGAAATGCACGATCAGGTACATTACTGCATACCCTGCACAGGGAACACTGGAGCCAAATTTGACCTAACAGCATCCCCTCAAAAAGAGGGGATGACAAAAAATTGTGTACTTTCCATGAGGCCTTTGTTTGCTTAACACAAACACTCCCTTATCCCAGAATGGCCAAACCGGACAGTCTCTACGCAAAAGAATAAGTGGACACAAATCTGACATTAGGAATCATAACATTCAAAAACCAGTAGGAGAACACTTTAAACTGTCTGGTCACTCAATAACAGACCTGAGGGTGGCAATTTTGCAACAGAAAAGCTTCAAAAACAGACTCCAGCGAGAAACTGCTGAACTCGAATTGATATGGAAACTAGATACAATCAACTTAGGCTTGAATAGAGACTGGGAATGGCTGAGCCATTACAAACATTGAATCTATCTCCCCATGTAAGTATTCTCACACTTCTTATCAAACTGTCTGTACTGGGCTATCTTCATTATCACTTTTTCTCTTACTTAATTGGCCTCTCAGAGTTGGTAAGACAACTCCCACCTTTTCATGCTCTCTGTATGTGTATATATACATATATCTCCTCAATATATGTTCCATTCTATGCATCCAAAGAAGTGGGCTGTAGCCCACGAAAGCTTATGCTCAAATAAATTTGTTAGTCTCTAAGGTGCTACAAGTACACCTGTTCATTATCCCAGAAGGTGCTTATTCTCTCTACTTGCTCAGCTAACCTGGGAACAAAATACCCTTAACTGTACTCATGCAAGTAAACTCACTGGAGTCAATGGGACTATTTCTGAGAGTAAGCAAGACTCGTCCCAAAATTATTTCTGTGTGTAAGGCAAGCAGGATCTGGCTCTTGAATTACACTTAGTTCTCTCAAACATTAGAGGGTACTCATCTGCCCGTTGTTTCTAATTGAGATAAAAACCCCTCAACACACACATTCTCTCTCACACTCTCTCTCTTTCTCATTGCCCTTTAAGAAAACACAACTATCTTGGATAAATATGTCATGTTGTTTAAACCCTGCCAGGCGGAGCTTCCTATAATACTTTTCTCCCTGGCTGGTGACATACATGAAGTTTATTAATGGATGGATTGCTACTGATTCTGACACAAGGCTATTGGGCAGGGAAAGACAGCTCCCCTGCCAGGAATGTGCAAACCAACCCCAGTGTCCCAGCAGCAGCAGCAGCCTCCCAAGAAGCCAAACTCCTTCCCCGCTGCTACTTTCATGTTGCTGTGTTACACAAATGTATGAGATTTTTCAAACTCTTCCATCCCATTTCAAATAGTTCAGATTTTTCCCCATCTGGACGCAATTTGCAAAGCCCTGAATTACCCATGAATCCATCTGAGGGCCTAATTCAGAGAATGCAGGGCTTGGGAAGGGGAGCTGGAGGAGCAATTTGGTCAGATAGTAAGAAATAGTGGACAGCAGTTCTAGGCCAGTGCCTGGGACACAGGGACCCCTCATGCTTAAACAGCTGTCAGGGGTAGAATTTAAAGTGACAGAATACAGAGCAGGATCTTTACTTCAGCTTAAACCCAGAGACAATCCTGTAGCACACAGTGTCTGGATTTTTAAAAAACAAAAGTAATTTAAACCAAATGATGATGATGATGATGATTATTTTATTATTTGCATTAGTGTAGCACTCAAACTAGCTGAACACCACAAGTTTTGGACACAATTAGGTAAACTTCAGTTTGTGCTGTTGTACTACTTTAACAAATGTATTTGCATTTATTTTAAGATCCCTCTACAATTTTGTTTAATCCCACAGTAAAAAACCTGTTACCTTAGATTTAAGGTTGCTCAAGGGGAAATCTGACCAACACAATCACTGAAGATCAAGAAGATCCTGAATTAAGGCAACCTACATTCATATGTCTTAATAACTAAACATCACTCAAAGATCCCTCACCTCCACAACAAACTCCCTTGCACTTGCACTATATAACTAGTCACAATGTACAAACCAAATGCCTCTACTGCCCACTCAGACTTATAGGCAACCTTAATTCTGACCACAGCTAGGTTAACATATAAACTTGACAGATGATGTGCACTGGTAAAGTCTATAATGTTATTTTTACATGAAAAAGTATGAAATCATAAAGTTGTATGTTTTAGTGCTGCATAGAGGAATTTGGTGTGTGCACAGTGGTAGTTATATGTTGCAAAAACAAGAGAAGTTGTGGAAGTAAGGAGGCATTTGAATATAGATTGCCTGACCTCATGAGCTCCTTGATTTTCAGTAATTCAGAGACCTAAGCTGTCAGCAAAGGTTTTGGTTTGTTAGTGAGAATTTCCCAGGTTTTTAATAAACACTGTATATGTCAACTCCGATAGTTATTCACACGACTAGCTGTCATCATTGACAGGCAGCAACCCCCACAGAACCACAATCCACACACACCCTCTTAGACCCTTGCATACAGCCCGGATTGCCCCCAGGCTCCCCACCCCACACAACTTCGCTGTCCCCCACAGGCTCCAGCCTTTCAGTCCTGATAATATATAACCCCTTCCAGGCTGGGCTTCCCATTGAAAAGCAGAATGTGGTAGGGTATTAGGAGGGCATAGGGAGGGGCAGGTAGTGGGGATGGATTGTGCATGGAATGGAAAAGGGTATGAGGCTGGGGGGTATAGGTGCTGGAGGGGACAGATGGACAAGGGAGGATGTAGAGAGCCTACAGGAAAGCAGGTATGGACAGGGGCATAGGGATAATCTGTTGGGGGTTATGAATCTGTAGGGGATATGGGAGTGGCTGCTGGGAAGGGGATGAGGGGACAACAGAAGTGGGGGGATTTGGGCTATGCACGTGGAGAAGCGGGCTTGAGATGAGGGACCGGGGAGCAGAGTTTAGAGGAACTCTGCAATGACAAACCACGGGGGGGGGGGGGGGGGGCCTCATCAAAGAGCTCAGCGATAGGGAACCACGGAGTTCTCCGCTTCCCCCACCACGCTCCCCACAGCGCCCTGCTCCCCCTCGGTGCTGCTCACCCCGCGCTGGGGTCCTCCTCATGCTGTCGCACGATGCGGGGCGAAGGGGAGCAGGGCTGTGGGGGGCCTGAGCCAGAGGGGCAGGGTCTGTGCGGGGGGAGCCCCACTCCACTGAGCCATCAGCGCTGCCTGGGAGGGCTCGGCGGTGCTTCAAGGCAGCGGAGCTGAACGGGTGTCTGCACCGGGCCGCCAGCAAAGCAAGGACTCCACACACATAGCCCTGGGGAGCCCTGCGCGCCCCCACGCAGCCCGCTTCCCCCATCAATTCCCGCTGCGCCTTCCCAACCCCCCCCCCCATTACCTCTCCCCAGCCCCGCTATGCCCCCCTCCCCCCCCCGCAGGTGTGACAGGGAGCAGCAGCACCGAGCTCCGCCGCGCACTCCTCCCTCAGCGTCTCCTCATTCCCCCGCCAGGCCCGCCGCCCAGCCCCTCTGCTCCCACGGGGGCAGCACCAGCGAACGCATCCGCTTTGCCCGGCAGCACAGAGGGCTCCTAGCGGACACGGGGGGCAGCCGAGTGCTCGCACGCCCAATGTGAGCAGCACCCGGTGTGCGCCGGTTCTGGAGCTGGGGGTGCGGAAGTAATTTCCATCGGCAGCACCCCACTATCAAACCCGTCCCAGCCCCCTGCCTGTCTAGCTCGCCGGTCCGGGGATGAATGTGAGAGGGAGCCTGGACCCCTTGGTGACGGGGTCTCCGGGGAGTGGGGCATTTCCAAGCAGGGCTCACCGATGTTGCGTCTGCCCCAGTCGGTGCACACTTGAGCTACACGTACCTAAGCAAAGCGAACTGGCTCCTCGAGAGTGAGCGTGTCAAACACGGAGCCTACATTCCATCGCCGGGCTGTGAAACGGGGATTTCGGGCTTTTTAAAGTGCAAATCTCAACACCCCCCTCACACACACACGCACTGCCGTGCCCGTGCGGCTCACCGGGCCAGAGACCACCAGGCACGCCGGAGTGTTTGTTTATAGAAACGAGACCAACAGACGTTTCTGTACGAAATGAACGCGCAGGAGGCTCGCTGGGACGCCGATCCGTCGCGAAGGAGAAACGGAGCGAAGTCAAACTGCGCCCGGCCGGAGTGATCAGATCGGATTCATTGCCTTGATCTCAACCCCTCCTTACGTGTTTAAACAACACACAGGTGTGTTTATAACGCACACTTCCCAGCCAGGCATCTGTCCCCCAAAACCTCCGCCCCCAACGCCTAACCCCCTCTGGCCCCATCTCCTCCTGCCCTTTCTTCGGAAAGACTGTCACTAAGATGCACCAGAAGAAAGCACTTGTACCTGTCTTTTGCCACCTGGGTCTCTGGCATAATTTGCATGTAAAGATGGGGGGGGCGCCTCTTATTTGGGCTGCCCTCCCTCCCCGCACATACAACTCCATACAAATATTCGAGGGCATCTTTGCAACTCCCCTCTCGCGGCGGCGAACTGCTGATCTGGGAACTTTCCGCCCCCCAGCTCTTCGCTAGGAGGCTGCAGACTTCACAATCGCTATTACGAAATGATTCATTTCTGCAGACTCTTTAAATAGCCACTAGCCCGAGTAATCAATCAGGCTGAACAGGCGAGGGGGGCTGCAGCTAAGGACTAGCAGCTCCCCCTACAAGTGCGTAGAAAAAAAAGCTACTTGAGCATATCCTCGATTCTAAAAATAACGCCAGGGTCTGCCCTAGCTGGGAGGAAGTCGAAATACCACTTCCCCTTAGTTTCCTCACATTATTGCCCTCTCTCCATCAGCAGCAGTTCACCAGTGACAACAAAATCAGCCAGAGCGGTCTCCCCCGGCCCCAGAGCCAAAGCCTGCCTGTCCCTGCCGGGCTCACAGCAGGGAGGTTTAGCCCAGCAGCAGCTCCTGTACTATTGCTGTGTCCTCAGGAGGAGAAGAAAGCTGCGGACAAACACACACACACTCAGTCATCTCTTTATCGACCCCTTGCCCCCAACCCCTCGCTTCATAACTCGGGAAACTCCATCAACTGCTACCCTCGATTTAAAGGTGCTCTCATATTACCAGGCTAAACAGAGACACGCTAGCACCGTTCATCTGGCTCCCACCCGGGAGAGCGCCCGGAGCGCAGAATTCTTCCCTCCAGGGGAGAACTCGCAAGCCCAGGAGCTGGCAGTTCGGGGTTTGTTTTTTGTTGGTTTTTGAAGATAAGTGAATCCCGTAACTCATTTCGGAAGGGAGAGACCTGGAAGTCGCTAAGTCCGCGAAGCCTGTTTTAGCCGGCAGTGGGAAACGTGCCAATAAACTTTTCCTTCTGCGCGGCTTGATTGCTTTAACATAAACCGTCTGTAGACCCGCTGGCAGAAGGCCTTTTAAACAGGGCATTTTACAAATTGCAAAGACAAGGGGGACGCGCAGCTCCAAAATAAACTGCCTGCAGTGCTCACAGACACTGACAAGACGAGCGGTGTGTGTGCAGCGAACTGCAATCTTCACTCCCGCCCCCACAACACACACACACCCTTGACTGCTGGGCTCTTACTTACGTTTTTGCTGTGGGAGAGATGCTTCCAGTCCTTGTCCTTTTTGCTCCTAAATGCATTTGTCTGCATTTGTCCGAGCAGCGAAGATCTAACCGAAAACAGAAGCCAGCTCCAAACGGCTCAAGGTTCAGGTACTGTCCATGAAATCAACCCCAGAGCAGAGGTCCCTTCCGAGCTCTTGGCAAGCCCTAGTGCGTCCCCCGCATGGTGAAGGGGCGTGACTTGGGGGTCTCACTCTCGGAGGAGTTAGGGAGAGGATGGCATCAGTATAAACAAGAGCGGAGTGCTCGGCTTCACACGTGGTTCACAGACAGGAGCCTTTGCAAGTACCGCGGAGCCCTGCATTGAACTCGGCGATCCGCTGCGGGGATGGAGCCGGCCGGGAGGGGACGTGCAGGAGAAATCCTTGGCTGGGGTGAAGATACGGTGCCCAGGTTACCAGAGCCTTTGCAAAGCGCTTGGCCGAGGTGTCTAGTGGCGATGCACAGGCGTGCAGCGTTGAGCGCAGCCTGCCTCTGGCTAGGGAGCAGAGCCGCCAGCCGACCCAAGGCAAACCCTCCCCACCCGCGCTCGGTGTTAAATTTCACCGCTCCCTGATTTGCGATTACATCATCAAACCCGCCTCACCCCCGCCCGGGCCGAGCCGCGCAGAGCCCCGCAGAGCGCGCGCCTGGCCCGAGGCGGGGCGCACGCGGTCTCGGGGCTCCTGCCTGGGGAGGGAGCTGCCGCCGCCTCCTCGCTCGGCCGCAGCACTGTCTGCAAGCCGCCTGCTGCATCGGCTCCCCTGGGAGCCCTGCGCCTCTTGAAGGGCCAGGAGAGTAGCGCAGCCTTTGTGATCCTTTCCCGAACGCATCTGTCCAGAGGTGGCCTCCTAAAGCATCTTCTCTGTCCCTGCTCCCGCCTTCCTTCTTGCTGATCTGCTTTTTCTCCCGCAGACACTTCCTTTCTGCTCGGCTCCTTCCCTTGCCCTCCTTCTCCCAAAAGCTCGCAGGTAGCCAGATTTAGCTCTACACCGAGGTAAATGAGAGTAAGGCCAATGAAGTAATTAAGAGCCCCTCTGATTTACATCCACGTCCCTGGGAGCGGAATGTAGCCCGGATAACAGCAGTCCACTTCCCTTTCTTGTCATGGTCCTGCTCCAGCGCCCACTGACTGAAGCCCTTGGCTAAACTCCTGCTCCATGACAGCCTCACTTACCTACAGCCTTGTCACCTTATATTTACTCATTTAATAAAGAGACATTGCCAAGTCTCCTTTTCATTATACAGTGAATCCTTCTTTCTAAGTATGACTAATTTAATAAAGAGGGGAGGTTTTGTTTCATTTTGTTTTTGGAGCAAATCAATGACACCAGAATTTTTCAGTCCTCACCCCAATCTGCTGTTTGTATGTTACCCAAACGGATTAGCAGTGGTGCCGTCAGGCTAAAAATGAAGGGGATGGGAGACATAAAACTGATGAATGTATTTAATAAAGCTAAATGGTTAGCATCTGCTTAGATTCCTGATGGGGTTCAGCAGCAAAGTCCTGGCAGAAAGATATAGGCTCAAATAAAATGTGGGGAATGGGGGAAAAAGAGGATGAAATGATATATAGAGAAAAATGAGTTTGCTGGAGGTTTTGCATCTCAAATGTAATTAAACCAGGATCTAAGAAAACTCCCTCTGGAAAATGTATGAAGAACAGATGTAATTTGGAAGCTCTATAATGCCAGAAGAAAGAGGACACCCTTTTCTGCCTTGTCTTTTTCATTTCTTTTCCAATGTTCCTACCTTGCCTCAGTAACAATATATTATATAGAGTTATCTTACATAGCGTCAACCTGCCTTCCAAAACATGCCTGGTATAGAATTGAATAATACAAGACAGTGCACTATATACATTACAGAAAGAGTAGTACAAAGACAAATGACCAGCTCCCACAGTGCTCACTAGGGCAAAATTCCCATTGACTTCAGCAGTTTTATTTGAGTGAAGACATTAACGATTTTTCTGCACTAACAAGGGCTACAATTCCAGGGAAGAAAGGTGGATCTAGAAAGGTGGATCTAGAAATGCTAAAGTTTTAAGCATTTAATTTCACACACATATATTCCTATTTCAACATCTGGAAACATCCAAAATGTATATTGTCCCACTGGCTACCGTGATATTTCCTATTTATTCAGTTTTTGAAAGGAAAGGAAGAAAAGCCAACAACATATTGTATTCCGACCCATATTTCTTTCATAAAAAAATCAGCAGCTGAACATGGCTATGTATGTGTTTGTTAAAGTGGGAATACCTGTTCATTAGAGTATTATAGTGGTGGCCTTACCAGTTCTGTAGTGAAGGTTCTGTTAGCATTTCCATTTTAAACCCCACTTGAATGAGCACCAACAATTACAGTGTAACCAATCAAGCAATTCGTTTTTGTGTATTTGCATTAAGCTGAGCTAAAACAGGTACATTAGAGCTTTCATTTGGAACTGTAAGATGCCTTCCAAGAATTAGCAAAAGTCTATGAACCACTTAAACTGGATGCTATATAACAAGAGTTTTTAAACAATGTGACTTGTTAACTCTTTAACATCAGATGTAAGAAAGTGATGGAGAAAACCTTGGGGGAAGGTTGAATACTGGATCAATCCTGCCCTTCACACTGACATGAAGTAGAGCAGTGCCAGTCTTTTGGTGCATATGGGAGCCATCCTGCCAGCACAAGGCAAGATGGGACAGAGTAACTACATGGTGGGACTCACTTCATAGTTGTGCTGAGAAAGGAGCAGCATGCCTAAGGCTTACTGTACGCACAGTGTACCCACGGGCTGATGATTTTGACTATGCCCTCATGGGAGTGTGGTGCACCATTCATCACACATACTAGTGTCCCCACAATTTGCATAGCTAGCTTTAGGGGTGGCTATGGGGGACAGGAGAAGGGTTTCCTTGCACCCTCTTTTTTGGCCTCCATTTCAACCAGTGCACTCCCACATCACAGGGTAGGATTTAGCTGTGTCCATACTCAGGTGAGGCTGTGAGGTAGTTTCTCACTTCTCCTGATGTTCCTCACCTGTGCTGGCAGCCAACCACCTTTTGTATTTTTAAGGTATCTAATGTGATTCTTCAATATATTGTTAAATTAATGTCACTGAAAAATAACACATCTACACAGCACTTTTCACCCACAGCTCCCAAAACAGAAGTGCGTAAGCACTGTTACTCTAATTTTACAGATGGTGACACTGAGGTACAGAGAAATCAAATGACTTGCCCAAGTTCACACAGCAAGTCAGTAGCAGAGCTGAAAACAGAAGCCAGGTCTCTCAACTCCTTGTCCAGTGCTTTATTTTTCAAATAGACTGCAAATCATGTATTAATCACTATACCGTACTAAAAGTCAATCAATAACAGCCTTCCATGCATTTTGACAAAATCTCCTATGTTTAAAGCTATCCAGTTACATGTGTTTATCTCCAGAACTATATATAGTGGTCTGTATACTTTTGAGCAATAAAAACTGTGCTTGAGCTCCAAATTTGTCAACTTGCCTTGGCAATGGACAGTGAAATTTGAGTTGCACTTCCTAAGATGAAGTTTCAATTCCAGTTTTTCAGTATCTCTTGCCATTTCTCCTTGACCTCAGTGTATCACTGATTTATCTTATCTCTCAAGCAAATCCTGCGGTTACTGGGATCTAAAATTAGTTCTCTCAATATTGCTTTTGCCTTTCCTCCAGGGCTGCAGGCTGTTTCAGCTTTTTCTTTTTCTAGCAGTTCTCTCCTTTCATAAACCAGCTTGTTCACTGACATACTGCTAAACTCCACTTTTCAAAGCACAGAGCAGGAATGGCTCATAGATGATGTGAACTGGTCTGAGGCATAGAAGATGGTTCATACAGCTGATTCTCTTTCTAGAAAGGAAATTCTATAGACAGCAATGGTCAGAATTTTTCCAAGACCTTGATATAACACAAAATTAATAGGATTTTCCCCCATTAATGTAGGGCATGACATTGTCTAGGCCATGATTCAGAGTTAGGGTCTGATTCTTCTCCCATGGAACTCAAGGGGAGTTTTACCATTGATTTCACTGGGAGTAGGATGAGACCTGTACATATTTTCTGGTTCAGTCCCACAATGTGGGATTTTTGGCAACAGATCCGCACTGCAACTGAGCCCTCTTAGGAGATTTATTTTTCCTGTACATCACAATATATGGTGGTAGGCTACATATCTAAATTGTTGGAATGTAATGTAGCAAAATGTTTATTTAGAATTCTATCAGTGGCAGCCAAAAAGTAGATAATACTGCTCTGGTAAAAGAAAGAATTGCCAAGCTATCAAATATGGATTTAGGAAATCCAAGAAATGGAAGGAATTACAGCATGTTTTTGATGGCTAAATTAACTGGCTAAATTAAAAGGAAGATGGACTCCCGTTTTTTTAAGACTTTTCAGTTCTGTGTAGAATGTGAAAGGAACAGAATTGAAATAACCAAGACAGGTTTCTTGTTTTTTTATTTTTGTTTTTAACTCTAGTTACATACATTTTTGTCTATTAAAGAAATTAGTATGAAATGCAGTATCTTCTAACTCTTGGTTTTATTATGACTAAAAGTCTGGAAAGGCCTTTAAAATGAGCACAATACATATGACTTATTAAATGGATTCTATCCCTTTAAATTTTCTATTAGCAAACTGGAAAAGTAATTAGCATACAGTTACATTGTTCTGAGTTCAGACTGTAGGGTAACATATTTTTCTGTCTTGCAGGAACAACATCTAGAAACAGAGAGAGAGAGAGAACAGCAATTGAGTTCAAGCCTGTATACTAAATGTGGCATGTATCACAAAGGCAAAATAGCCAAGCAGCACTTAGATTCCTTAAGACATTCATTTAGAGCCAACAACAAAGGAATATACCCAGCAAGGAATGAGAAAGCAGAGAAAAGAGCAGTGAACTGTGAGATGAAGCAAAGGTTCCAGACCACAAGGTTCCTGTGATTCAGACTGAGAAAGGTGTTGCAGTGAAGCCAACATACTTGCAATTGTTACTAAGACCTGGCAACACCCATTCATAAAGCCGCTTCAGTAGCAAAAAAACACCATAAAGCTGAGTAAAAAGTTGTTGAAAAGATTAACATACACTATTAATACAAACCATGCAGAGGAAATTCTATACCTGATACTGAGATACTGCGAGGCTTTATTTAAGTGATGGTGTAGCATGTGCCATCCCAGGAATTATGAGAAAACTAGCCAAACACTCAAGAAAATACCAAGGAGAAGGGAAAAAGATGGTCGGGAAATACTAGAAAAGTGATAAGCCAATGGGTAGGGAGGGGGAGAAGATGCAAGAAGGGAACTGCAATGTGAGAATTTTAAGAGTGCATTGGCAGTGGACCAGGAGACCCACATCATCACATTTGGCACATAGGCCAATCCGCCTAGAGAGAGGCATGGTGAATTTTCATCTCACAGTGGGGATCTGCAGCCCCCTTGCAATTGACAAAGGAAGAGCCTGGAAAGGATCCAGAAAGAACTTGGTGATTTTAATCTTTATTTGTTCTTCATCTCATTCTTGCTAGAACAATTTGTAACCCAGAGAAGAATTGGAAATACCCATTCCTACAGTGGATAGAATTGTTTGGAAATAAGCTTTTTTCTGGGATATTCATTGTACCGAAAACACACACATAGTTAAGAGTCTTTGGATCTGATAGAGAATTTGTATTCACATGGTCAAATCATAACCTCCACAGGAAAGCCCCGAGAAACAGAGAACAACAGGGATCTCAATCAGTGGATCTTCCTACAAATCTTCCCATCAGGGAGTAGGGATGCAATCTCCTAGTCAATAGAAGATCAGAAATCCCTGGGGAAATCCCATGCATTTCAGAGCAAACAAAGAATGCCAAGGCAACTGTGCTACTTCCCCAGACCCTCTTTCCCATGACAGGAATGGTTCCATTAGGAGCCATGCGGTCAGTGGCTCTCCACCAATGCCTGACCCAAACTGGGAGAGGGATTGGACAGAGTGAAGCAGGTTTCTGTGAAAATAATACTGACAAGGTCAACATTATCTTATGCAAAGAAATCCTTATGAGTTTAGAGGAACCTGCTGCTATGGAAAGCAACAGAACAAATGGCTTGTAAATATTTAGCTTGGCACAGATGAAAATAGAAGTGCTGTCAGCCATTTATGCTAGCTGAGGTTCCAGAAGTGGCAGTGGGTCTAAGAATACTCCTAACATTGTGATCCTCTTGGGATAATAGCAGGCAATCTCCCCCAAACATGAGGGAAGAAACCACTCCTGCAGTACTCTCAAAATCCTTCTTCCATTCCGCTAGCACCATATCCATTTTATCTGAATGTCATTCAAATCCCAATCTCAGATGGGCATCTGAAAGCCACAGCCACGGCACCATTCAGGTCTGACGAAACCAAGTCAGCAATAGTGGTCATCCACATAGTCATGACTTTGCAGCCCAACTGTCAAGGTTCCTTCCCCACTCTGAACTTTAGGGTACAGATATGGGGACCTGCATGAAAACCTCTAAGCTTCTCTACCAGCTTAGATCTGCTTTTGCTGCCACCACTCCCAATGTGCTAACTCCCTTCCCTGGGTAGCCTTGAGAGACTCCTCCACCAATTCCCTGGTGAACACTGATCCAAAACCCCTTGGATCTTAAAACAAGGAGGAATTAATCATTCCCCCCCCTTTTCCCTTTCCCCCCACCAATTCCTGGTGAGTCCAGATCAATCCCCTTGGATCTTAAAACAAGGAAAAATCAATCAGGTTCTTAAAAAGAAGGCTTTTAATTAAAGAAAGAAAGGTAAAAATCATCTCTGTAAAATCAGGATGGAAAATAACTTTACAGGGTAATCAAACTTAAAGAGCCCAGAGGAACCCCCTCTAGCCTTAGGTTCAAAGTTACAGCAAACAGAGATAAACACTCTAGCAAAAGGAACATTTACAAGTTGAGAAAACAAAGATAAAACTAACACGCCTTGCCTGGCTGTTACTTACAAGTTTGAAATATGAGAGACTTGTTCAGAAAGATTCGGAGAGCATGGATTGATGTCTGGTCTCTCTTAGTCCCAAGAGCAAACAACCCCCAAAAACAAAGAGCACAAACAAAAGCCTTCCCCCCACCAAGAGTTGAAAGTATCTTGTCCCCTTATTGGTCCTTTGGGTCAGGTGTCAGCCAGGTTACCTGAGCTTCTTAACCCTTTACAGGTAAAAGGATTTTGGTGTCTCTGGCCAGGAGGGATTATAGTATTGTACACAGGAGGGCTGTTACCCTTCCCTTTTAGTTATGACACCAACCTATCTTGCAATCTTCCCCAGTGGCTTCCCATACATGAACAGAGGGATTGAAAATGGAGAGTCTTGCAAAAACTCACACAAGAAATCCCTTGGGGCAAATAAATGTTTGCTTAAAAACACACCTTGGCAAAAAGAGAAAAAAACACCCAACCAATCTAGAGTGAGGCTGTCCACCTCAGCCTGGCTCTGCCAACCAGCTAACAAAACTCATGGTAGTATTAAAGGTCGCTGATACTATTAGAGGAATAAGCATGGACACCTGACAATTATCCACTGTGAGGCTCCCAAACCTAGAAAATTGAGATCTCCTAGGCCTATCCTTTATGGAAGAGTTTGAGAAAAAAAGCCATTTCTGAATCAATGGAAGGGATAGTTAACTCCAAAAAACCTCAGTTCCTTACTCCTAAAAAACCTTTCTTGATGACCATTTCCACCTCCTCTCATGGCAAAACTAATACTGCACTTCCAGGTTTTGGTGGAATAAATAGCTTTTTCAGTGCTATCTTGTAAGCTACAAGAGTTTAATCTCCTCTGACTTTGAAGCATTCCCACTGCAGTCACCAACAGAAGTTCTCAGTTTGCTTCTGCCAAATTACATCCTGGCAATAGCAAGGAAACTGAGGTACTGTGTCCAGATTTGGCAAAGACTCAGCCACCCACTATCTGACCTGGAATTGATGTCAGTGGCTAACACTGTATTTCCAACTCCATTCTGATGCAAGTTTTTACATATAAACATAGTGAAAAATTACTCCCAGATCACTGTTAGCCAATACATGTGTTAAGCGTAGTATACACCAAAATAGATATTATGCCTATAGTATTAATACCACACATTATATATGGGGGTGTTGGGAAGTTATGTTAACTGAATGTATTATGGTTTTCCCACCATTCTGTTCATACGTCAAATATCCCACAACACTTTGCAAAGTTGAAGTCAGCTTTGGCACTAGAAAATAGGAAACCTGTCAAAGCAAAGATGAATGAATACTGTATACCAAGTTCAGTTAGGGAGTACTTTCATGGCTCATCAACACTTGGAACGTAGTATTCAAAACAAGATACAGGAACGCATATGGAGATACCAAAGGCAAAGCTGGCAAAGTAGTGGGTTAAATTTAAATTTTAAGTGACGTATAGGGGTCTTTTAGCTTGTAAACAACACAATATAAATAGAAGTGGTTTTGAGGGTGTATCTTTGAAGCACACTTTCTGTGTAAGGTCAGCATACTGTGAATCGCTTCCCGGAAGGAGGCTATGTATGTCTGCTTTTTGTATTGAACTGTTTGTCTTTAGGCAATACATTTGGTTAACTTTGGTTAGTTGATCTTTTAAATATTTTTAATAACAATTGACTATATTTTAAGCTATATCACAGAAGAGGAAAAAATCACAGAAAATCTACAGTCTATGGTCTTAGAAATGATGCCAAATGGAAACAAAGTGGCTGGGTAAGCTCCATTTTCATAGTCCCAGGTATGAATCATAGCAAAACAATGATGAAATAATTTGCACTTTTCTTCCTAAAATCTCAAAGTAAATGGCAAGGTGAATAAGTATTAGCCCCATTTTACACACAGGGAAAGCAAAGCACAAAAGATATTAAGTAACTTGTCCAAGGCCACACACCCAGTTGTTTCAAACATTTGACTAACAGACAATTACTCGGATCTTTAAAGTAAGTCACTCCACATGTGATTTTTAAACAGCCTAAGAGTTTGTTTTACCACACTGTGTACATTAGGGTGACCAGATGTCCCAATTTTATAGGGACAGTCCCGATTTTTGGGACTTTTTCTTATATAGGTTCCTATTACCCCCTACCCCTTGTCCCGATTTTTCACATTTGCTGTCTGGTCACCCTAGTGTACATATTATATGGAACCATCAGAAAACAACTGCTACAGATCACTGAAGTTAATAATCTACTGCTAATGATATCTGTTGACAAAGCTCATCAAAACTCTAGTATGACGTTCAAGTTCAGTATTTGTATACTAATTAAAATGGAAGTTACAGCATCTCCCACCTTCTTTTTTTGAATAAATATGTTGATATCAAAATCTTTCAATGCTCATTAGTTCTTTGTACAGTGCAAAAAAAAAAAAAAAACCCACAACCAACCCAGCACCCTTGGAGCTTGGCATCTTTATGGGTCAGCAATTTCTTGCCTCAGAATCCAAAGAGAGAAAGTCAAAAGTATCTCCTAGCATGACTCATTTTTGTATCATAGGCAATTCACTTCTAAATTAAGAATTATAGATCAGGCATGTAGGACTGCAGCAAAACAAGTTTCTATTCAGAAACTCCTAAGTGGATTCTTTAAGTAGACATCCTCTCAAAACAGCAGACAGCTGAAAACATGGAGCTAGTAGACCAAAATACATTGGCTGTGTAGCTCTTCAACACTGATATTTTTAAGGCTGTAGTATAATTACATTTTTAAAATCCTTTACAGCTGTAGTATCAACATAGCATGGTATTTTTAATAGCCAATTTTCATAGCGTGGGTAACAGCAGTGTAGACATGGGCTAGATCCTGAAAAAAACTGACTTCAACTGGATTATGTGTAAGAGTGAGTATTGTCCAAGAGGGTTAAAGGACTGGGTCCTTCAGAAGCTCCAATATGGGTTCAGTCCAGAGAAAGCATATCTGATGGCACTGAATATTCTCAGAAAGTGGATGGTAATTAAAAAACAAAAACAAATCCAAAACCAAGCAACTGAAAATCCCTAGTAACAAAGTCTAGAGAAAAGATGGACAGCAGAAGCGGGAGTTTTCCTCCCCAGATTAAACATGAGATCCATCAGGCCAGAATTGCTGGGAGAAGAATTTTTAATACAATGAACTATAAAATCATGGTTTGTTTAATCTTCAGATGTTGCCCTAAAAATAGTCCGAACAGTTGAACACCAGATGAGTATGAGTAACTATCTGTATATATAATCTATATTTATATTACACACAGAAAAACATCTCTATATTAAAGTAACATTATGAAGGTTGTAAAGTCAATGACTCAGATGTTAGGAACCTGTGCTGTCTTAATTCACCTCCTTTGGGCATATGCATTAATTAAGTGATCATATACTATTTTTTCCCTACAAGGCTCCTGCTTCATTCTATGTACAGGATGGAGTTGCTGTGGGGATGAATCAGGGTTTTCCCAGTCTCAGTGTCCTTCCCCAGTTGTTCCCAAATTCCCCTTCTAGCTTCTTGTTCCCAGTCTCCTTTCCCAGCTCTTCATTTGATCAGTCTCCCCAAGGCCCAACCTTCAGTCACTCCCCCAGCATAGAATAGTAGGGACCTCAGGAGGTCATCTAGTCCAACCTGCTGCTCAAAGCAGGACCAATCCCGAGACAGATTTTTACCCCCGTTCCCTAAATGGCCCTCTTAAGGATTGAACTCACAACACTGGGTTTAGCAAGACAATGCTCAAACCACTGAGCTATCACTCTCCCCTGTCCCAATCTGCCTCAACCCCTTCTCCTAGTCCCATTATGCCTCTCTCTCTGCTCCCCTAGGCTCTTTGTTCCAATCTACTCCTCTTGCCACCTGTATTCAAACCAGGCAGCTTCAGCTGGGGGAATCACTAAAAGCACAGGAGAAACAGGCTCCCTGTTCTCAGTTCAGGTACATGGACGCAGCCCTCACACAAATCTGCAACAGCCCAGAACTACAGTTACAGGGAAAGTCCTGCTCTTCCCCAGGTTAGAGCATACCGAGTAGGAACAAAATCTTCAAGGAATTTATTCAAGTTCTAGCTACACTACTGGGCATGTGCAAACTGCAATTCTTCTTTTTATACAGTATGAAGACAATCACAGCCCATAAAAATCAAAATAAATTTAAATCCTTAGTGACATTATTTATATGCCATTACATCACTCTTTCCCCTATGGAACAGTATAATTTTTACCTGTGCTCCACAAGGGAAATCACTTTTTAAATCCACCCTAATTCATGCAAGCACTGCCTTCAAAGCAACCACCTTGGAGAGGAAAGTCTGAGGGCTCTGCAGCTTAGACCATTCCAATAATGATGAGGCAAAAAAAATCCCTTCTTTTTTTCTCTGTATTTTGTTAAATTTATTGGATCACTTTTCTAATTTTAAGAAGTGTTCATGTCATTGGAGTGTACTCACAATAATGGCATTTATGGTTATCAGATGTTTTAGCTTTGCTATAAGATTGCACAACATACAAACGGCCTAATCTCTTCCATCATGAACATTTACCCTTAGCTGTTACATTTCAATGGTTTGTCTTACATAAAGTATGCTGACACATTGTCATGCTTTTGTCACAGAAATGGAGGAAAACAGTTTAGAAATGTTCTTGCAAAATGAGTTTGTTATTGGATGACAAAGAATTGCTTGCCTTTACAAGAGAATCTTAGTTATTGTAGGAAAGATGTTTAACAATTAAAATATACATTAAAAAAACTGGATGTATTTCCTTACATGTTTTCAGATGATTTGTCCTGCTCTTGAAGTGGAATTAAAAAGATTACAAGATCCCTTCCCATGGTTTAAAGATCTTTATAACCTAAGCATGTCAATTTCATGTTGTGCAGTTCAGTGGGATAGTTGAGGAAGTATGAAATGAATTTGAAAAGGATTTCCTACTGAAAACTGGTCAGGAATATCAGAGTTCTTGTCTCGTGCAGCCCCATGGCCCTAGGAAGCCAAATTTGTGAAATAGTGGGAAAAAAGTCGGAGGAAACTGGCATACAACCTGTTAAACATTCCAAGGAAAAATCTCTTTTCAGAGCTACCCAACAAATTTCATCTGTTTTTCTCTGTATAGGCAAGTGGCCGACACCACCAATTTGGTTGACTTAATGTACCCCTCCACACATGCACATCATCTGAAAGCTTATTATGTCTAATTTTTGGGGAGTATGATGTGAAGCTGTCAAGTGGTGCTGTTACCATAGAAACAGGATAAATCTAAATACATTAAAAATAACCACTTTAAATATTTGCATTAGTTTCTGTTAGTTTAATGATTATGAATATTTCAAGACATAAAATTGGATTTCTTTGTGACCTCAAAGCATCAAAACAATCAAAAAGATAAGACAAAAATCAAAGAAATTTGTAGAGGTATCATCGAAATGTAATAGTACTGGTGAAATGTCTAGTCAACACTGTAATCATCATCTTGTTCATCATTATGACCCCTGTCCAGAGTGCGTGAGTTACCAGAGTCTTCATTGCCTTAGCATGTACATAGTTCTGTGCTGGGAAGATTGTTCTGACTACAGACATAGCTGATTGTGCAGTGACACCTTCTGATACAGGGTCAGATGCCATTGGGCCCTTGAAAAATACAGGAAATAGTTCATCATCCACATTTTTCCATCAGTGTTGCAATGGTGATCCAATATTGGATTTACTTATGTGCAAAGACATCTAAGTCTTTGTTTGCCAAGATGCTCTTTTGACATGCTCTTCAAAACTGTCCTCACGTAGTGGGAGTTTGACCAGTGACTTGTCCCTTTTTAAGCTGGATTGAGGTGCAAGAATTCAGGTCTTTGAGGATCTCTTTTTCTTTCTCACTTTGGTCACACAACGTGCCTACCATCTTCCTTGCTGCAGAAATTGAAGCTTGTCTGTGATTCTCTCCCAATTTGGCAAGATCTCTGAAGTGGTAAGCTCCCTTTGTTTTGACAACACTAAACAGATTCCCTCCTCCAATTCTAAATAGGGATGACACAAGGTCATATCCTGTTAATGCTTTTTCAGCAGGACGTATGCTGCAGAAGTCAGGAGTGAGTGCACCACAAATTGCATGCACAGGTATGAAGCAACACTTGTCAATTGTGCTGGTAATGGTGCCTGTTTCAATTCACATATCATCTATGTGTTCCAGTTTTGGAAAGCAGTGAACAGCAAGGATTAAAACATCTGAATCAAGTGTCCTAATTACTACTGTTCCTTTGCACCAAGAGACTCAAAAGCTATATGGGAACATGCAGAAACATACTTATGTCCACTTCCGCTTGAGTCTATACAAGTCTTGTGCTTCTTCAACACCTATGCTGGTGATGGACTTTGCTACTTCACCTTGCAAAAGCCTTCAGCAAGAAGTCATGTTTGTGCTGTGTGTGCGCCTACATTCTCAGGTGAATTCTGAACCTTATATTCACAGAGGAATTTTACAAGTGACTGATTGTTGGATGCCATGTTTAGAAACTTTTTCCATGGAGATATAGGGCATGCGCCAATCACCTGTACTTCTGGAATCTAACCTTAGATCCTGTCTGGTGTTGTCCTTCTGCAGTTTTCACAGAGTATCTCTTGTCAGATCTGTCAAAGACTTTGATTACAGAATTAGCTTTGTCAAATCCTTTTTGGACCTGCCTCAAGTGCTCAGCAGCCAATTCATCGAATGTATGATATTTGTCTCCAGCTATCTTTGTATGACAGCAATGGCATCTCTGAGGTACACTGTGGTTTCTTTGTTGCATGCTCTTAATACAGGGATTCTTTCAGCGTGAGCTTCCAGCTTAGATCCTAATTCAGCTTTGTCTGTTCTTCTCATGGTTCCATCAGCCTGAAAGAGGGACATAGACGTAGATCCTATTGGGTGACTAAGAACAGTTGCCACTGAAACATCATGTCTGCATCTGGCTAAGGACAGGGGTTTGTGGAAAAGAATTTCTTGAGTGATAGCTGCTGTGGGTGCCCTCTCTCTTGCCAGACTTAAATTTTGTCTTTTGATTTCAGATTTCTTGACTGGGATGAAGAACCTGTGTCCCCCATCAGAATCAAGTGCACTTCTCACAACTCTCTCAATTTGATCTTCACTAACATCTATTTTCAGTAGAGACTCTTGTAGTTCTGATGTTACATGCAATCTAGTAGATATATTGATAAGCACCTCTGATTACAACACTATGCTGCTCATCCATGTGAGCTCTAAGGATACTGCTAGCTCTGACCCTTAACAGATCAGCAGTGACTACAGGGATCTGGGAGGTAGGGTGAAGGAGTCAGGGGGGAGCAGGTTGTGTTCTCGTCCATCCTCTCATTTGAGGGTAAGGATCCAGGCAGGAACTCGTGCATCCTGGAGACGAATGCATGGGTGTGCAGATGGTATCACTGGGAGGGCTTCAGCTTCTTCAACCATGTGATGCTCTTCCCAGAAGAGACAGGGTCCACCTGACCAAGAAGGGGAAGAGCATCTTCATGTACCAACTTGCCAACTTAATGAGGAAGGCTTTAAACTGGATTCAATGGGGACCGGTGACAAAAGCCCACAGGTCAGTATAAAAAAGTTGACATTAACAGAGCATTAGATGTTGGGAGAGTGGGAAAGGGGCATGGGAAAGTACAATAGGATCAAAGGAACAACCAGAAAAATCAGTGCGGGAATCTGACCAGCATTTTAGATCTCTGTACACAAATGCAAGGAGTATCAGGAACAAACATGTACTAATACTTCCAGTTCTTCCTAAGCTAAATTATGATTTAATTGGCATCACAGAGATTTGATTGGAATATTGCTATAGAGGGTATAGCTTGTTCAGAAAGGATAGGCAGGGGAAAAGGGAGGGTGGATTGTATTATACATAAAGGATATATACACGTGTTCTGAGGTCCAGAAGGAGGTGGGAGATGGACAAATTGAGAGTCTCTGGATAAAAATAAGAGGGTTACAAAATAGGAGTGATGTTTACTAAAGATCACCAAATCAGGAAGAGGAGGTGGATGAGGTATTTCTAAAACACCTAACAGAAATATCCAAAGCACAGGACCTGATAGTAATGGGGGACATTAACTACCCAGACATCTGTTGGGAGAATAATACAGACGCTCCCCGACTTACGCAAGGACGTGGACGTATACCCGACAATTATGCAAAAAAACAAAACAAAAAAAACCCCGCTTACAGAAATTACGCAACTTTTTCCGTAAGTGCGGGTTTGCGTTAGTCGGGTTTGCGTAACCTGGGGAGCATCTGTACGGCAAAACACAAAATCTCCAGTAAGTTCTTGGAAAGTATTGGGGACAACTTTTTGTTTCAGAAAGTGGAGTAACTGGGGAACAACCATTTTAGACTTGATTCTGACCAACAGGGAGGAATTGGTAGTGAAGGTGACGGTGAAATGCAATTTGGGTAACAGTGATCGTGAAATGATAGATTTCATTATTCTAAGGATAGGAAGGCGTGAGAGCAGCAGAATAAGGATAATGGATTTCAAAAAAGCAGACTTTAATAAATTCAGAGAACTGGTCGGTAAGGTCTCATGGGAAGAAAATCTAAGGGATAAAGGAGTTTGGGAGAGCTGGCAGTTCCTCAAGGAGACAACATTAAACACAACTTCAAACTATTCTGATGCAAAGGAAAGATAAGTTGAATAGTAAGAGGCTAGTATGGCTCCATCAGGAGCTCTTTAATGACCTGAAAATCAAAAAGGAATCCCACAAAAAGTGGAAACATGATCAAATTGATATGGAGGAATACAAAAGATCAGTATAAGTATGTAGGAACAAAATCAGAAAGGCTAAGGCACAAAATGAGTTACATCAGGCAAGGGGCATAAAAAGCAATAGGAAGAAGTTCTTGAAATTCATTAGGAGCAAAAGAAAGACATAGGAAAGTGTAAGTCCTCTATTTAGCAAGGAAGGAGAGCTAATAACTGATGACACCAAGAAAGCTGAAGTGCTTAATGCCTATCTTGTTTTATTCTTCACTAAAATCTGTGGTTAATGGTGACCAGATACTCAACACAATTAATACTGACAACCAGAGGGAAGGAACACAAGCCAAAATAGAGAAAGAACAGGTAAAAAAATATTTAGAGAAGTTAGATGTATTCAAGTCAAATGGCCTGATGAAATTCATCCTAAGGTACTTAAGGAACTAGCTGAAACAATTTCGTAGTCATTAGAAATTATCTTTGAGAACTCCTGGAGGACAGGAGAGGTCTCAGCGGACTAGAGAAGGGTGAACATGGTACCTATCTTTAAAAAGAGGACCCAGGGAATTATAGACTGGTCAGCCTAACTTTAGTATCTAGAGAGATACTGGAGCAAATTATTAAATAATCAATTTGTAAGCTCCTAGAGGATACTAGGGATATAAGGAACAGTCAGCATGGATTTGTCAAGAACAAATCATACCAAACCAATCTAATTTCCTTCTTTGATAGGATTGTTGACCTAATGGATAGGGGAGAAGCAGTAGACATGATATACCTTGATTTTAGTAATGCTTTTGACACAGTTTCACATGACATTCTCATAAGCAAACTAGGGAAATGTGTTCTAGATGAAGGGTGGGTGCACAACTGGTTGAAAGACCATACTCAGAGAGTAGTTATCACTGGTTTGCTGTCAAATTGGGAGGGCGTATTGGGAGGATATTGTGAAGGCCAAGACTATAACAGGGTTAAAAAAAGAAGTAGATACATTCATGGAGAATAGGTCCACCAATGGCTATTAGCCAGGATGGGCAGGGATAGTTCCTAGCCTCTGTTTGCCAGAAGCTGGGAATGGGTGACAGGGGATGATTACCTGTTCTGTTCATCCCCTCTGGGGCACCTGGCATTGGCCACTGTCAGAAGACAGGATACTGGGCTAGATGGACCTTTGGTCTGACCCAGTATGGCTGTTCTTATGTTTATGTTCTTATATATCTAAGGTGGTCCCACGGGGTCAGTCCTGGGTCTGGTACTAGTCAATATTTTCATTAATGATTTGGATAATGGAGTAGAGAGTATGCTTATAAAAGTTGCAGATGACACCAAGCTGGAGGGGTTGCAAGCACTTTGGAGGACACGTTTAAAATTTAAAATGATCCTGACAAATTGGAGAATTGGTCTGAATTCAATAAGTGAAAAGCACTTCACTTAGGAAGGAAAAGTCAAATGCACAACTACAACATGCGGAATAACTTTCTAGGTGGTAGTACTGCTGAAAAGGATCTGGGGGGTATAGTGCACCACAAACTGAATATGAGCCATCAATGTGATGCAGCTACAAAAAAAAAAAAAAAAAAAAAAAAAAAAAAAAAAAAAGAAAGCTAATATAATTCTGGGGTGTATTAACAGGCATGTTGTATGTAAAGACACAAGAGGTAATTGTCCTGCACTATTCAGCCCTGGTGAGGCCCCAGCTGGAGTACTGTGTCCAATTCTGGGCACGACAGTTTAGGAAGGATGTGAACAAATTGGAGCGAGGCCAGAGGAGAGCAATAAAAATGATAAAAGGTTTAGAAAACATGACCTCTGAGGAAAGATTGAAAAAAACTGGGTATGTTTAGTCTTGAGAAAAGATGACCAAGTTGGGACCAGATAACAGTCTTCCAGTATGTTAAAGGGTTGTTATAAAGAGGACAGTGATCACTTGTTCTCCATGTCCACTGAAGGTAGGGCAAGAAATAATGGGCTTAATCTGCAGCAAGGGAGATGTAGGTTAGACATTAGGAAAAACTTTCTAATTATATAGGTAGTTAAGCTCTGGAACAGGCTTCCAAGGGATCATGGATTAGGTGCCAATGTCCACATTTTCTTAAAACTGCCAACTGTAACATCTAGAGGCTGTAGCTAAAAATACCTTAGATGCAGATATCTTGAACTGATTATAACTATTTGTACAGTTGTGAAATAATTAGTCTAAATGATCTCTGCAGACCAGTTATAAATTAGCATTACCTTGTAAAAGGCCGAGATTTATTTTTGACATTTTAAGAGTTTCCAAGACAACTGCAGAACACAGTAAACTGAGATTTTGTGTAATACGTCTCAATCATCACTGCAATCTCAAGTGTTTCACTACTGCAACCATGAATGTAACAATATTACTTTGTAGGTGAATGGGAAGCAAGAGACAGAGGTTGAGTTCTATTCATTCAAAAATGACAAAACCAGAAATTCTGGTTTAGGAATCAGGCCCTTAGGTGGAGTAGCTCACTTTATTTAAAATTCCAAAGCAGACATGTTACCTTATACAATTTGCCAACAGAGTCCTATTAAACAAAATACATAAAGAAAGAGTTTCTCAATTAACCCCACAAAGTGGAATTACCAATCCTCATCTAATTTATCCCTACTATCTTCCTTCTTTAAATGGATTAGAAATCAATAAACTCTAAGGAATAATCAAGGATTCTGAAATAAACAAGAAAAAGAATGAATAACACACTTCTGTGAACGATCAATAATAAATGTAACAACTCTCTATTGACCAAATATAGTCTACATGCTTCCTTCTGTCTGTGAGTACCCTCACTTCCTCATTGGCATTTCCAATAGGGAATCAGTGTACAGCACTGTCCTTACTTTATTTATCTTCTTATTCACAATGGCATGCTTTACATTTCATTACAGATCAGATCTGATGTGTTCTTGAGCGAGAAAGAGAGAGAGAGATTTTTGATTTTGCAATGATCTCAGGCTTAATTCATAAAGAGCCCTTTCACAGAGGTCCCACAGTGGTATGCCAGTATTTTTCAATTATCTGGCTTCACAGATTCTAGCTCCAGAAATCAAACTTCTGTTTTATGTCACTGATCATTGATCTCAGACAGCTTGTCATTTTAGTGCCAGCTGAAAAGTGTAATCAAGCACATCCTCAATTTTCCAGAGCAAAATTGCCCAGATAAGTTTTTTGTTGATGATAAACAATGCTAATAACCTCATGGCCAATGATCTTCTATACTGACCAAGTTCCCCTCCTCCCCCAACATACCCATCACACAATTTTCCACTGTCTTCAGCAGTCATGATTGATGTCACAGTGCTGGTAATGTGATGCCTACTATCTGTTCCCTTGATTCTTTCTCAAACTAGATCATCTCTATGCTTGTCTCACCATGTCTAATTTTTGCATTGGTCTCACTCAGAGCTTCCGTCACAAAGGGCTGGTTGCTGGCTGGGTTTTCCTGCAGTTAAGATGTCAGTTGTCGGGGAGTTAGATTCGGTTGTGAGATGATATTCTTAGGTTCAAATGCTTCTTAGGACAAAAGTGGAAAGGAATCTGGTAGTTGCATACTAGTCCCAAGTGCAAGTGTTCATAAATCACAAAACTCCTACTCAAAAGGGTGGGTTGTGTCTGGTATTCTGAGGGTGCACAAGGTGGGAGAGCACAAAATACCTTCCTCCTTCCCATTGGTGTGCCACCAGTGCAAGGGCTAAACATTATTAAGTCTGTGCTCTCCTGAGCTCAAGGACTGCACCCTGCTAGTACCCCTTGCAAGGCAAGCTACCATAAAGAAGGCAGGGATTATATAGTACTAAAGAAATGACATTTTGTTTAGAGCCCCTGTGCATTGCTGAAATGGTCTAATGGGACCTTAGTGTAAATGAGAACTGGGCCCATTGTATCTCCATTAGCACATTTCACTTCAAATCATAGGAACAAAACAGCTCAGAGTAACTCATAAAAACAATGGCCACTGTGAAAAAGCTCAGGAGATGACCACAAAACAAAAAAGAAGCTACCACGAAGAATAGTAACCATATAATGGGCTAGGTTGTGCTTGACCTGTGAGTGAGCCGGCCAGGAGGGGAAAAAGGACCTTACCCTCTTCACAGCTCCTCCACACAGAAACTAGGCACATCTGTAGTCCAGGCAGTCATTCCCAGTATTCCATTGACAGCAGGTGGTGCCATGGTGGGACAGAGGGGCCTGCAGTGTTGCCAACTCTCATGATTTTATCAGAAGTCTCCCAATATTTGGCGTTTTTCGTAAAGCCTCAGCTCCTGGAATCATGTGACTAGGTGAGGATCTCAGCTTTCATTAAAAAACAAACAAAACACACACATTTTTATCCCTCCTGGCTATGGAGAGAGAGACCCCTAATGGCTCAAACCCCAGAAGCCTAATCAAAAGAACATCAAATGTTGTTTTTAAAATCTCATGTTTTAAACTAATCTTAGGATTTTGGAGTAGTTGTGGTTGGCATGATGTGCACTAACAGCTTGGGAGGCATTGTTCCTTTTGGACGCACACTGTAGCTCAGAGCTCACACCCAGGGGGCTGGAGCTGCTCTGCAGTGCTCCCAAAGCAGGACTGTGTCTTAAGGGCACAATCTCCCCCACTATGTTTTTACTAGGACCGACTGAGTACCCCAAATCTGAACTCCAAGCTTTGGGGATTTCTAAATCCAGACCCAAACTCAGCTCAAATGTTGTGGCCCAGATTAACCTCTAGTTTAATAGGGGAAAGTATTACAATGTATCTAAATTAGAAATGAGAGTCTACACAATTCACCGCAATAAAGTAAACACTGTAGTGATACATCAGAATACATAGTACAGGGCTTGGAGCATGCATAATTAAAAAAAAATCTTATAAAAATCTGCATATTTTTTGTCAGTCCAAGAGATGCTAAATTGCTATACAAAGAGATAAAAGGTGTGAGGAGAGAAAGGAAGAAAATTTAGTAATTGATGCCAGCAAAAGCAGTATTAGTGTCTCCAGAGACGAGGGCCTAAAAGAGTCAAGGGGCAGCCTATGTAGCCCTGTTTTAATACACTCAGCACTTTCTGAAAATTCCTTCAATCATAAAAGGTGCTCAAATCTCATCCAGCACCATCACCCTCGACTTTTCCACTTGCCCCCTTCTTTATAACGTTTAAAGCTCAAAGGAAAATAAACCAAAACAAATCCATTTCAAACCCACAAAAGTATCCTGGGTGAAAACAGTCTGTGAGTGTCAGTGAGCTGATGTGTCACATAGTCCAATGGCTGAGGGAAAACAGAATAGTGTCATTCTTCTAGGGACTGGGTACTTGAAAGAGGATGTTAGGTCTGCCACAGCTGCAGGAACCAATGGATGTTTTCCTGTAGCTCAAAAAGGTAACACTTATTATTGTAACTAAAATAGGCATGAAAGTTTTAAGTGAGATGGATTCCTAAGAAAGAAGCCAAGCGAGGAAAGTCTTTCATTTGGCTTATCTTCAATTGGGGCACAATCATGCATATAGCTGGGCCCCCCATTGACCTCAGCAGGAATTAAGGGCACTCAGCACCTTGCCACACTGGGCCTTTGGTTATCATTTATTTTACTAAGAGGCACCATTGGATCTGCTACTTTAACAGTGTTTAAATACTGGCCTCACAAATGTATAAACCACCACACAAGTAAGCAATCAACAGACAGGAAAGTTGCTGCTTGTGGGCAAGGATAGCGAGCACTGCACAGTGCGGATAGAGTCTCATATTGGGACAGCACAGTGGGGGAAAAGCAGCTATATAGGAAGTGTCTTCCCCTCTCTGCATAGATTAGTGTCTTCCATAAAACAGCCTCATACCCAAGGAACTGCCTAGAAAGTGAAGGGGCTGTGTCTGGGGGCAGACAGAAGACAGAACATTAAGTGGTATATTTCCCTGGGAAAACCGTATAACATAGGCAATAAATGTATGGTTAAGGCTCTATGTTCTGTGATTCCCTTTTGAAGGGACATACAGCATTGGCCTGATAGCTATTGGCAGCCTGGCAACTACATCAGCCATGTTATGCAGCCTCTTGAACAGTCATGGGGTTGGGATCTGGTTCGCAGGCCACAACCTCTGGTCCTTTTCCTGGTCCTGGTCCTACCCCTGCATGCCCTGAACCATGGCCAGTCCCATGACTCAGGAGGGAATGTTCACCTAAACTGCAGTTCTAACACTGCCACAGAGTTCTTGGACTATGTTGCTCCCTTTATGCAGTGAGGGAAACGCATGGAAACTCTTTTTTTAGTATCACTGGTGTAAATTAGGAGAAAGCCCCTGGGTTTCAAGGCTCTTCTTTCTAGGTCACTGGCTTGAAGCTAGGCCAGGTTGTCAGTGGAAAAAAAAGCCATTAACAGTTGATGTCTCTTTGATGTTCTGTATAAGAGGAATTGGTGGTTTTGATCTAAATTGCGATGGACAAATGTGGACATCACACTGTAACTAATAGCCTTGTTGGAAGTCTCAGCTGAGGGGCCAAAGACCAAACATGCACGGAGGCTGAACTATATCATCATCACCAGTTAGTCCTTCTAGGCAAGGGTTAGGCATATTGGCAGGGAAGTGTAGGGAAATCCATACTGCCTCTGCTGGCTTCTGTCATGTGTTCATCAGCCTATTTGGCACCTAAATCCACTTCAAATATGAAAACTTCCAGTAAATTCACAGATTAATTTTTCCCCTATTTAAAAAATATAAAAACAATATATAAGTTATGATCCCTTCAGGAAAAGAAATGTAAATTACCACATCTGCATTGTGTCAGGATATCATTTTAAGCCAATTTCATAAATATTTTAATAGTGCAGCACTCAGGGAAATATTTTTTAACAATATGACAGTCACTTCCATGTTAATATTACATAATCTATTTTCCATCCTTTCCTATGTCTCTCTAGTTCAGCTGTTTGAGTCATTTGATAATCTTCCATAAAGTTTGAAGAAAATGATACTTGTAGCCTTTTGGAAGAGGAAGTGTTTACAAAGCATATACATAGACTGTGATGGATCCAGAATAGATTAGTTGCAAGGACAGTAGTCAGAAACTTGGAGAGCTCTAATGGTTAGTATGCTGAATTACCAATCAAGGTTTATTGTGATTTCTGGGACTGGTAGATTGCTGTATAAAGGCGCATAAATTTGACTTTATACTCTGAAGTCAAACAAATATGATGGGTTAAGTTCAGACCTTAAGTGGGTGTAACGTCAGTGAAGTTTTAGTCACTTACCCTAGATATGACTTTAGCCCAAACTCAAACTGCATTACAACAACCTGGTCTACTACAGCATGGTCTAATAGGGAAATGCAACCTAGGTGGAGCTACTATAAGGTGAGTGCATAACTGGTTGGAAAACCATTCCCAGAGAGTAGTTATCAGTGGTTCACAGTCATGCTAAAAGGACATAATGAGTGGGGTTCCACAGGGATCGGTTCTGGGTTTAGTTCTGTTCAATATCTTCATCAATTATCAGAGGGGTAGCCGTGTTAGTCTGATTCTGTAAAAAGCAACAGAGGGTCCTGTGGCACCTTTAAGACTAACAGAAGTATTGGGAGCATAAGCTTTCGTGGGTAAGAACCTCACTTCTTCAGATGCAAGTAATGGAAATTTCCAGAGGCAGGTATAAATCAGTATGGAGATAACGAGGTTAGTTCAATCAGGGAGGGTGAGGTGCTCTGCTAGCAGTTGAGGTGTGAACACCAAGGGAGGAGAAACTGCTTCTGTAGTTGGATAGCCATTCACAGTCTTTGTTTAATCCTGATCTGATGGTGTCAAATTTGCAAATGAACTGGAGCTCAGCAGTTTCTCTTTGGAGTCTGGTCCTGAAGTTTTTTTGCTGTAAGATGGCTACCTTTACATCTGCTATTGTGTGGCCAGGGAGGTTGAAGTGTTCTCCTACAGGTTTTTGTATATTGCCATTCCTGATATCTGACTTGTGTCCATTTATCCTCTTGCGTAGTGACTGTCCAGTTTGGCCAATGTACATAGCAGAGGGGCATTGCTGGCACATGATGGCATATATAACATTGGTGGACGTGCAGATGAATGAGCCGGTGATGTTGTAGTTGATCTGGTTAGGTCCTGTGATGGTGTTGCTGGTGTAGATATGTGGGCAGAGTTGGCATCGAGGTTTGTTGCATGGGTTGGTTCCTGAGTTAGAGCTGTTATGGTTGCTGGTGAGAATATGCTTAAGGTTGGCGGGTTGTCTGTGGGCGAGGACTGGCCTGCCTCCCAAGGTCTGTGAAAGTGAGGGATCATTGTCCAGGATGGGTTGTAGATCACTGATGATGCGTTGGAGAGGTTTAAGCTGAGGACTGTAGGTGATGGCCAGTGGAGTTCTGTTGGTTTCTTTGTTGGGCCTGTCTTGTAGCAGGAGGCTTCTGGGTACACGTCTGGCTCTGTTGATTTGTTTCTTTATTTCCTTGTGTGGGTATCGTAGTTTTGAGAATGCTTGGTGAAGATCTTGTAGGTGTTGGTCTCTGTCTGAGGAGTTGGAGCAGATGCGGTTGTACCTCAGTGCTTGGCTGTAGACGATGGATCGTGTGGTGTGTCCGGGGTGGAAGCTGGAGGCATGAAGGTAGGCGTAGCGGTCGGTGGGTTTTCGGTATAGGGTGGTGTTAACGTGGCCATCGCTTATTTGTACTGTGGTGTCTAGGAAGTGGACCTCCCATGTAGATTGGTCCAGGCTGAGGTTGATGGTGGGACGGAAGCTGTTGAAATCATGGTGGAATTCTTCCAGAGTCTCCTTCCCATGGGTCCAGATGATGAAGATGTCATCAATGTAGCGTAGGTAGAGAAGGGGCGTGAGTGGACCAGATCTTCATCAGTGATTTAGATAATGGCATAGAGAGTACACTTATAAAGTTTGCAGATGATACCAAGCTGGGAGGGGTTGCAAGAGCTTTTGAGGATAGGATTAAAATTCAAAATGATCTGGACAAACTGGAGAAATGATCTGAAGTAAATAGGATGAAATTCAATATGGACAAATGCAAAGTACTCCACTTAGGAAGGAACAATCAGCTGCACACATACAAACTGGGAAATGACTGCCTAAGAAGGAGTACTGCAGAAAGGGATCTGGGGGTCATAGTGGACCACAAGCGAAATATGAGTCAACAGTGTAACACTGTTGCAAAAAAAGCGAACATCATTCTGGGCTGTATTAGCAGGAGTGTTGTAAGCAAGACACGAGAAGTAATTCTTCTGCTGTACTCCTTGCTGATTAAGCCTCAACTGGAGTATTGTGTCCAGTTCTGGATGCCGCATTTCAGGAAAGATGTGGACAAATTGGAGAAAGTCCAAAGAAGAGCAACAAAAATGATTAAAGGTCTAGAAAACATGACCTCTGAGGGAAGATTGAAAAAATTGGGTTTGTTTAATCTGGAAAAGAGAAGACTGAGAGGGGACATGATAACAGTTTTCAAGTACATAAAAGTTTGTTACAAGGAGGAGGGAGAAAAATTGTTTTTCTTAATCTCTGAGGATAGGACAAGAAGCAATGGGCTTAAATTTCAGCAAGGGCGTTTAGGTTGGACATTAGGGAAAACTTCCTGACTGCCAGGGTGGTTAAGCACTGGAATAAATTGCCTAAGGAGGTTGTGGAATCTCCATCACTGGAGATTTTTAAGAGCAGGTTAGACAAACACCTATCCGGGATGATCCAGATAATACTTAGTCCTGTCATGAGTGCAGGAGACTGGACTAGATGACCTCTCGAGGTCCCTTCCAGTTCTATGAAACACCCAAATTAATGTTTTCCTATATAGTGAAGACTGAACTAGCAGCTACCCCCAGCAGATCACCCTCTAACCTTAGAAACCATCCCAAAGTATCCCCAACGTTTTTAATGGGATTCTGTTTCTAGTGAAGATCCTCAAACACCAGCAGAAACTAGTGAAAGTTCATCTAGGGTGACCAGACAGCAAGTGTGAAAAATCGGGACGCTTTCCCCCCCAATAGGGGTATAGTTGCATACAAGACAAAGCCCTTCATATAGAGACATCTGGTCGCCTTATCCAAGTCTTATTGTATAAACAGGTATTTTTTACTGAATGACCTGGATCTCCCTGCTCTCATGGTCATGTTTTAAAAAACTGCACAAAAATGTACAGTATATAACTCAGACTAATTTTTACCTCAGACAGTTGTTTTCTGGATGGATTTTGGCTAATTCTTGGCCTTTTCCAAACAGCATGTCTGAATGAATCATCTCCCTTGTCAATATGATATTTGCCTATTGTTCTGAATGTGTGGAGAAAAGCCTTTAAGGATTGATTCAATGTACCTTTCTTGGGGAGGCGTTCATGCACACATTCACTGAGAGATGTAATGATTCAGCGTCTTAACAGCAATAATATTGAGATACTCCATAGATGCAGTACATATCTGGTCATTCTTCTCTTCTACCCGATGTTTGGTTTTATTCTATTTTGCTCAGAGAGGCTTTAAATGAAATATTTACTCCTCATTCTCTACCTACTATCGGCACAGCGTACAGGGTACAACTTGTAAATATGATTAAAATGTGTGCTCATGAGTATTTTAATAAGGGTCTGCTGCACAGCAATGTTGGTAAGAACCTGAAGTTTTATTTCCTGGCCTTAGTCAAATGGACCTGGGTTACGGTTCCGAAGACAAATGTCCGTGCCACAAGTATGCACTGGCTCCCATGGTTACTCTTACATACTTATAAAGGGACTATCAAATGCATCTAGAATTCATAATCAAAACTGACAACTAGTATAATCAATTAATATTGTAATCACACGCTCACTTCCTATTCTCAAAACAGTACTTTCTGCAGTGGCCTATTCAGCTGCTAAGGCCAATTTGGCCTTTGAGGCCTATGTGTGCTGCTCCTGTTCTTGTTCCATCATCGATGAACAGAGTCTTGCATTAATTCTGTCAACACAGAACACAGTCAGTAGCATTCTGGTTTTCTTAAGAATCCTACAGGCAGTGTTGGTTTTGGCTTTATTTAGAGGGGGTTTTCTTTCTCCTCTAGGACTAACTATGAGATGATTAGGTCATATAACTTTGGTGCACATAGTGTAGCTGTTACCTTGGGAGTCTGCCAATTAGCATCAGTTTGAAGTCTAACATTCTCTCTACAGCTGGCCAAAACTCAGAATTTCCAGTTTGCAGGACATTTTGACATAATCAGTACAAAATGAAATTTGGGTGAGACAGATCCCATTGCATGAGAAATTTTGAAAAATTTGGTAATTGGTTTTAGAAACACCCACACATGGTGTTTGTAAGATTAGAAGTGCTCCCCTGCACAGCTTTGAAACTGACAAAGATCATGTCAATTTCACTAAGGGGCTACCAGGGCTTGTGGTTCAGGGACAGCTCTACCCTGCAGACTAGCCAGAACTGGAGATAAAGGGCTTCAAGACTACCAGGCCAGCTGGCTCTCCAGGCTCACAAATGCAAGTACGGTGGTATGGTCTGGTACGCTGTATCAGCAAGATATTTATAGCTGGTACGGCGTACTGGAAAGACACAGGAGGAGCAGAACATGGGGCCGCCCAGCAGCTCCTCCAGTGCAGCTGTACTGCCACCGGCCCTTCCACGGAGGGTCTCCTCCATCTGTACAGCAGCCCTGCCGGGACTGTTCTGGGCTGGGGACCCAGGGCATCCAGAGTACTAGCCCAGATTCCTCCTTGGGCTTCCCAATTCCTGCAGCCTGGGCAGTGGTGCAAGTGGAATCCATTTCTTACCCATACGGGGGGATGCATATGACCTCCTCACATGACCCTCCATATGACTTCTCCCCACCCCACACCCAGTCTCGAGGCCTCCAGCAACCAGTCAGAAAACCAGGCAGTTTTTGACAGAACCTATTTGATTCAACTAGAGTTCATTGAACCAGAAATGTTTTCACAAAACATTTTGTATTTGACAAATTAGCATTTTTCAATGAAACCCAATTTTGTCAAAAAAATCCCAATCAACTCTAATTGTCTCACCTGTAATGGCAGGCATCATTGTGTCATTCTTTATTACAGTAATTCTTCTGCTGCAGATCCTTGCCATATTGCTCTTTAGAAACTGATTCAGGGTTACTTAGCTTCAGTTCAAAAAGCTTGACTGATGTTGGCACTAGGATTTTTTTGTCCTTTGGTCCACAAGTTATAATAAAGCACCGAGAGTTGTGTGTCGATATTTTAAACAATGACAGGTATTGATCTCAGGGCTTTTTTTGTTGTTGGCACTTTCATTGCTTGCACTGACATTTCCGCTAACCTATTTGTGTGTGCATAGTAAGGGCTCAACACGGTGTGCTTGAACTAATTATCAAAGAGAATTACCGAAATGTGAGTGCTTATCTGTTATTAACTCATCTGGGATCTCATGATGATCAGACAGCAATTTACAATGTATGATGATATTGCTACTCAATTTTAAAAAAGCACAACTAAGCAGTAGTCTACTAGAAAGAGGTAATCTTTACAGTTTAATTCAAATAGATCTGACAGCCTAGGCTCAAGCGTGATCAAGATCCTCATATGGTTTCAGTGGTTCATTTATATTTTGCTTCCTGGATTGACTGTCTGTTTCACACTTGGATATCTTAGGCCAGATTTCTTGGTCTGTTATGGTTCTTTTGTGCTGCTCTGGCGATAGAGGGGGTTCCCACACAGCCGGTTTATCCATCTAGTTGAGAATTGCCCCTGTTTTGTGTGTTGTACCTAGTGGTCTGCTTTTGTCTATTGCACTTTCCAAGTGTTGTGGCCCTTAATAAAACGCCTACTAAAATCATTCAATAACCTTTCATAAAGAGGTTAAGAACAGCAGAATTTGGCTCAGGATTATCATATTTTACAAAGAAATCCAGGTTTCTTCTTTTCTGTAGATATGTACATCATGACCCTGACTCAAGCTTTTTCCCTCAATGAAATGCTGTGTTTTTCCTCCAATAGCAGTTATACATTCTCATAGCCAGTACATGCTTCTTAAAGAAATTGTTCACTGGTGCATATGTAGAACTTAAAATCTAAGGACCAAATTCTGCCCTGAGTTATTACATATGTAACCTAATAGTTTTCATTCATTCTGTGAGAGAAATTGGCCAGAATTTTGAAATAAATTTTTCCTATTACTCTGAAGAGAGAACAAAGGAGCGTTTAGTAGACAGAAAAGCTGCCCAACGAGATCTGCTTTCAAGTTTGTAGAGACAATCTTCCTACTAATTTCCCCCTTCTTCTGACAAATCTTCTAATCACTTTACACTGTCCATGGACTCTCATACATTTTCTGTTTCCCCCAGATTTTCTACCATTTGTTAAGTTACTCTTAGCTGCTTGTTGACAGTGTAGCTCAGCTCAGAAAAGGTTATATTCAACTGCATGAAAATCATGAATTGCTTCTCTAATGCCTGGTAATGGCAGACCTCCTTAGGGAATTATTTTGGTCTTATTCTTCTGGTCATTCTTAATTTTACTTTGTCTCATTGTTATGTAAACCTGTATTCAATACAGTAGCTCTTCTCACAAACAGAATATGACAGTAAATCTTTTACAAATTTCTCCTGGAATGCCTGTATTTTCAGTGATATGATATGTTTTGCCCAGAAATAAAAATGTCAATTTATGGGCTAAATTATGGTCTCCGTTGCAGTGGTGTAAGTCTGTAGTGACAATTGACTTCACAGGAGTGACTCTGAATTGACATTGGTGTAAATGAGATCAGAATCTGGCTCACAGTTTGCATGTATACTGCTTAACAACAGGGACTGGAAACCCTTAATTTTTGCCCAGAGAATGGCCGGTCACATAAACTTAATTGGTATATTTGTAATTCATATGGGGCCCAGTATGCTCCCCTTGACCTCAATAGCAAAATTCCCATTGACTACATTGGTGAAGGATCAGGCCCACGTGAAGCTTACTCAAATGACTATTTCTAGAGAAAAGTGTCATATCATATGATGTGCCCACTACAAGATTTTATCTATAGATTGTAGGAAAACATAACATTTAGGCCCAGATCCGAAGCCAACTGAAATCAATGGAAAGACACTGCTGGACTTCAAGAGGCTTTGGATCAAGCCCTAAGGGAAGCCGGTACTGAGTTGCACAATAACTTCAATGGGAGCTGTGTACCTGTATCAGAACTAAATTGGGAAGTAAACATATAATATTTCAGCATCCACAGGTGCTAATAAAAAAGCATTACAACTCACATGGCAGGATTTGAAATGAGTGCTATCTTCCTTGTTAGGAATTACCAAGAAGCTCACCACTCTAGTTTACTTGAAACTAAATATAAGTGAATGGGACAAACACATCCTCTTTTCTTTGATATTTCTACCTGCAAAAACATTAAAAAAAAAATACAAAAGCTACAACACTTTTTTTAAAAAAGAGCCCGACTTTTAAGGATTTCCTGCACAGACATGTCACAGCTCTTTGCATCTGGACCATCCAGTTGCAGTGCAATATTTAACATGAAGTGTCCCACTCCTACTGTGGGAAATGATGGATCACAATATTATATGTTAGCCCAGAAATGGGTGAAACTGTGGTTTACTAAATCCATGGCTTCCGTAAACAAAACAGAAAGCCTTTAAAACTAACTCTAGAAAAAGAGAACATGAACCAAACTTTGAAGTTGATGATGTTGCACATATTTAGAGAACTATCAAGAAGAACAAACAAACAAACCAACCTCTTAAAGGGGACCAAACACTATAGTCCTTATTCAGCAAAATTCCCATTGATTCAATTGCCAGAATAAGGATTGCATGATTTGGCTCAATGGAAAACTAATATATAGAACACAATAGCAAATTGTTAAATACAATCCAAAGTAGACTGTGGTACTGAGAGCTGAAGTTGCTTCTGACGAGTTCCACTTGAATTCAACAGGCTTCATTCCCTTTTCACTTCAATTGGTTTTGCACTAATTCCATTCACTGCTTTGGAGTTACACCAGCTTTACATTGGTGGTTGGAGAGCAGAATTGGTCTCAATGAATTTTCTGGTGATGGGTCTCAGTTTTTATCCTTAGCAAGAACAGAGTTGTGTGCTGCTCTAAATTGTTTCTTTAGGCCAATTTATTCTTCTTTTGATTTGCACATCTTTTGTGTGTTGAGAGTTAGCCACTTTGGAAATAAGAGAAGATGAGTAAACAGGGAAAGTATGGGATTTGCACCTTTTGAATGTTCTAGTTTATTAGAGTGATCTCCAGTTCAAGGGGTAATTCATCTCTGAATGGAGACCTATGTCTTAACAAAATCCTTTGTTAGAGATAGTGTTTAGTTTTATTGTCCGATCTAACCACTCTAGAATACAAATTTCTTTATTTGGAAAAAACAAAAAATCATTGTGTAAGGTTTTTGGGACACTATGAAAAATGTATATATAAACAAGTAATTCACATTATAAGAAAAGAAAAAGAAAGAAAATATTTTTGTTCCCAATAATTTTTGCTTAATTACATATGTACAGGTTATAAGCATCTGACATGTCAAACCAACCATCAGACTACTTTTATCCTTTGCTTAGGATATTATTAATGGCTACAACAGCAGGCTGCCAAATAATCCAACAGAAAACAGAACTGTGTCTGATAAAGCACACAAAACAATTGTCCATCAGAATGTTAAATAGTAAAATCCACCCCAAAGTATCTAGCATAAATGAGTTTTCCATTTCATTTCCTGATTCAACATCTTTAAAATGAATGAATTTGTCTTCTTGATGAGTTTTCCAGCCTTGTTTAAGAAGAGGAAATGGAAAAAAAGACAGTGGTTTGTGCATTGAGCAAGCAAGCAAAAGCTATGTAAATTTCTGTCATGTTGCCTTTTTATTCTAGACCGAAGTAAACTCAGACTCTCTGGTAGGTAGCTCCTTTGGGAAGAGAAATCTTATAAATATTCAGAAAGTGAAAATAACTGGTAACAATATACATTTCTGTGAATCGGTTATGGAGAAACCTCTGAATCTCCTCTTCTAAAGATAAGCAAGAAATGGTCACCTGTGTTCAAAATCCATTACTTTAAATTCCAACACTGATCCAGTATTCAGCAAAACAGATGTATATTTGCTCATCTAAATGCAGACAGTGTAAAACATAAATGAAAAGTAGAGTGTAATCTTAATAGTTCCTTTTAATGTAAGTTTTAAAAACAACACCTTCATTGTTAAGTACAGTTCTTCTGTGGCTGTTTTAATATTCGTTTCAGATCATAATGCATTTTGTGATACTGCATCCTGGGATATGAAGAGTCTTTCCTTCATAGAAGACTAAGTAGTACTTTCAATCAGTAGTAGTTTCACAATCAGAGTTACTGTATAGTTTTTCCTATAGTGGACTACCAAGCAGAAGGAGAAGATGCATTGTATGGTTATTTTTCAGCAGAGAGAGATTAGAAAACATCTTGCACATGGTCTTAGTCTTTTTTACATTATCCTATAGTACTCGACTGCCAGTTGTTGCTGTCTTGGAGTCTGAATGAATACAATTATCTAAGCAGATGGTGGTGAAGAGGCAGGATATGATACTACCATGATTTTTAAGTTAAAGAATGTCTGAAGAGGTTCTATAGTCCATCATTAGATTTTGGGGAAAATCCTAACCATCATTAATAGATCTGAGCAAAATATGGAATTTCCATCCATAGAAAATTCTAACACGTCAATATTTGTTTTTGTCCCAAATCAGGACAGAAGATGAATTTCAAACATTTTTGCGGAATGAAAACTGAGAAATTTTGATTTGGAAGTGTCAACACATTTTATAACATTCCTTACTTTGAAATGTTTCATTTTGGTTTGTTCAAATCACACAAGATGCCTTTTTGTTTTAGTCAGTTCAACAGTAAACTGTAATAGGACTGTCTGCCACTCTAAGTGTCAGGGAGAGCCAGAGAGCAGCCAGCCCTGGTCTGGAGAGAAGCCCAGTAGACAGGTGCTGGGGATCAGCCAACCCAGCTGGACAGCATCTAGTAACTGGGTCTGATTTAAGGTTGCCAATTTTGGTTGGACATATTCCTGGAGGTTTCACCATGACATAATCTTTAATAAAAGATTAATCTTTAATTCCTGGAGGATTGGCAACCCTAGTCGGATTATTCCCAGCTGGGGGATATAAATGAGGGCCTAAACCCCATGAGGGAGCCTGGGACCAGAAGAGGGCTGAGAGTACCCTCTCTTGTGGCTTCAGCAGAAGGCTGCAAGAGGGCAAGCAGGCCCTGTGGTCCTTCCTAAGGCTGGGGAAGGTCCAGACCTTTAGCTACCTGAGGACAAAGGTTCCCAAAATCTCACTTGAGAACAATATTGTTGCTTTTTGTTATTATTCCACATTTCCTTTGGTTTGTGTGTTGAAGAATAAACATAGCCCTGAGCAGAGGCTACAGACTGAATTGAGTGTGGCCAATTGTTTGTCCCAGGTTGGTGACCAAGTCCACCACCTTACAGTTGCCTCATGGGAATTATAGTTTAAGATTACGAAGCCCCCATTCTTTCCTATGGGCCAGGCTTCCTTGTGGACTACATCTTCCATGATGAGCCCAGAGCCATGAGACTCCCATGATGTAGCATGCAGCTTAGTCAGTGGGAAAAATCTGCATTTTGTTATGGGAGATGTAGTCCTCCAAACTACAACTCCCGTAAGGCAATGTGCTGATAGGAACATGCAGTTTAAATGTTCTGCTGAACTAAGTGTCTAGGCTCCACTAAAAAAGCCAAAAACTATCCTGATTTGCTTTGAACCCACATGAAATGAAATATTCCCTTTTGATTTTTCACAATGGGAAAAAGTTTTCAGCAAAATCAAAAATTTCCTACATGAAACTTCAGATTTGTGAAAAACAGTTTCCATTGGAAAAATCATTCTGATAGAAAACCAGAGCTAAGGCTCTGGCTCTTTTGTCAAATTTCATGAAGCATTACCAAAGAGTCTAATAGGCTCAGATAAAGAGGATCCTTTTTAAAAAACAACCTCAAGGCAAGACCAAGAAGCAAAACAAGTTTGAGAAGAAGCAGAATGAGGGTTGTATACAGATATACTAAACAGACTGATAGCAACAAGAACTCAAGATAATATCTTATTGCAATACATGTTTTTGTTTGCATATTCAAACACTGCTTAGCAAAGGGCCAGTCCCAATGGAAGAGTTGCCATAGATTTAATTGGGATTAAGGTTTTGCCCTAAAACTGAGTTTCAGCTGCTTTTCTCAAAGCATTTTTGTCTTCAGTGGAAACTGCTTCAAATACAGATACTCAGATGCCTTTTTGATTTTCACAACTGTGATTCTCTCTCCCACTTATTTTGAGAGTTTCCCACATTAACGCTGTACATTATGCTTTCATTCTTGTGTGCATGCTGGCACAGACACTATCACAAATGTGAGAGAGTTTCAGGAGAACTGTCTGTAAGATTCAAGAGTATAAAGTTATTTCCCCAGCTATAGCACCCCAAACAGTACCATCACTTTCAAGTTGACAGCTGGACTCTAATGTGTCTGATTCTCATTTACACTAAGGCCACTTTGCACTGCTCTAGCAGTAAATATAGTTTACTCCACTTTAAAGCCCCTTCACACCAGCAGAGCAGTAGTGTGGCCTTACCGTCAGTGAGAATCAGTCCCAGATGTCTGACAGGAAGTGCTAGATGAAAAAATATAAACACCGTTACAAATATAGTAACTTTTCATTCACTTTCAAACCTTAAATTTTCCTTAGACATATAAAGACACATATAATTAAGGATGTTAAGCTGGCTACAGGAATACAAAATATGTCCCTGCTCTAAGTGGTAGGACAGGCCATTAATCAAAGAAGAAAACATTTATAGAAGACAGGAGGAGGAGTAGCAATGCCCTGTCTATTCTTCTTTTTCCCAGCTGAGTAAACTAGGTCTTAGCTTGAACCAAGCTATGGTCATGAGAGGGGATTTTATAGAGGAGACATATTCCTCAAAGTGCTTTCTCTTTTCCTACCAGCATCACCTCAGTCTTTCCTTGCATCAGCTTTAGGCTTTGTCTACTCTACCACTTTTGTCAGTAAAACTTTAGTTGGCCAGGAGTGTGACAAAACAAACAAAACAAACCACACCCCGACCAACATAAGTTTCGTCGGCAAAAGGGCTGGTGTGGACAGCGCTATGTTGGCAGGAGAACCTCTCCTGCCAGCATAGCTAACGCTGCTCATTGGGGGTGGTTTAATTATGTCAGCAGGAGAGCTCTCTCCTGCCGGCAAAGAGCACCTACATGGGAGACGTTACAGTGGCACAGCTGTAGCGCTACAGCCGTGCGGCTGTAAGGTCCATAGAATAGACCTGCCCTTAACCACTTGCTCGTCAATGGAGGTGTGCCAATTTGATCCAGGCATCACAAAAAAAAGACAGGGATGTGGGTGTCATCCCTCTACAGATGCCACTTCAGCCCATGCTGTCTCAGCAGCTCTCCCAATCGCTTTACATAGATCATTAGCAGTGAAAAGAAATGGAGAAAATATTGTTGAAGAAAAGCCTTGACTGACTGAAAAAAGCCATTAAATACAGAAGTCATTTTGTACCCATCCAGATGATCACCACTACTGGTGTAATGGGGACTCGGTGATACAGTCCTTGGCATGCATTTCTACTGGCAGCAGCTGTTTCAAAAGCTAATAATGCTGCAGCCTACAGTGCAGCACCAGCTGGCCTATATAAGGCAGTGTCCAGTTCGCCAACACAAGCCCAGAGACGAGTCAGGTTTTTAATACACTGACAACCGAGATGTGAATTGGAGAATAAAAAGCCAATTGTGTGAGTTTAGTAAATCATTCTCCATTTTATTTTCCACTTCTTAAGGATTTAACAGCATTCCCAAAGACCTTCAATATATGACTACCTTTAACTGAATATCTATAATATGGCACCCAACATTCCCAGCTATAAAGGACCCAAATAAGTGTGAGAGTCCCTTCTTAAGATCTATAGCATCTTTGAGCCAACGTTAGCACTTAGTGCAAAGTGTCAGTGACAGACATGAGGCTCTTGTTTCCTGCCTGAACGTGGCAGTTCAGTCATTCTAGAGGACAAAAGATTTGAAGACATTGCAAGCAAACATACAGAAGATCCAGTTCAGCCTGAGGAGAAATACAGAGTGCTCCTCCCTGCGTAATGCATTAAATAAGAGACACTAAACATGGTTAAGCAACTGAAGGTTATGCATATATTATGCTGTAAATAAGGAACAGGGTGACCATTTTCAAGCTTGGTTGTTGTGAGGGTTTACGCCCCTCCTTACAGGGCAGCACAGCCTAGTGGCCAGAGTCCATAGGATAAACCCTTGTCGCAGGGTAGCACGGCCTAGTGGCCAGAGTCCATATAACCGCCCCTAGTTGTAGAGTAGCACGGCCTAATGGCCAAAGTCCATGTAAGCGCCCCTGGTTGCAGGGCAGCGCGGCCTAATGGCCAAAGTCCATATAAGCGCCCCTGGTTGCAGGGCAGCACGGCCTAATGGCCAAAGTCCATATAAGCGCCCCTGGTTGCAGGGCAGCGCGGCCTAATGGCCCAAGTCCATGTAACCGCCCCTGGTTGCAGGGCAGCACAGCCTAATGGCCCAAGTCCATGTAACCGCCCCTGGTTGCAGGGCAGCACAGCCTAATGGCCAAAGTCCATATAAGCGCCCCTGGTTGCAGGGCAGCACGGCCTAATGGCCAGAGTCCATATAACTGCCCCTAGTTGCAGGGCCGTAGGGCCTTACTACTGGCTCAGCGAGGGGGTCCTACCGAAACACGCTGAGGCTTACCGGGGTCAAGGTACCAGTCCGTCACCTCCCCCGGGTCGCTCCCTACCGGCTTGGGAGTTGGGGTCTCCCATGGATCCCAGGGTTCTCCGCGAGTCTCCGGATCCGTCGCCTCCTCTGGTTCCTCCCGCAGTAGGGGTTCGTGCCGGCCTGTAGAAGCCTCTGTTTCTGGTAGCTTCAAGAGCGTCGGCTGGTCCTCTGCAGGAACTTCCCAGTTAGGTCCTTCCCCTGCGGCCGCCAGCCCCGACTGAGCTGAGTTCCCTCCTTTTATACTCAGTGAGCATCTGGAGTATGCCCAGTACGAACGGGGCGGGACTTCCTCTGTCAGAGCTACTGGTCTGACGTCGCTGGGGCTAGTGCAGGGCGGGGCTGCCCCGTCACACACCCTCCCCCTTAAGAAGGACCCCTCTGGTTGGTCCGCCCCCTCCTCCCCCTGTCTGGAAAATAAGTCCACGTTAGCGTGTGCCTTACCCGGGTGATGAAATACGCGGAAGTCATAGGGTTGCAGCGAGAGGTACCAACGTAGTATCCGGGGGTTCGCGTCCTTCATACTATTTATCCATCATAAGGGGGCGTGGTCTGTGATCAGCCTGAAGTTATTCCCCAACAGATAATAACGTAGGGCGTCGATGGCCCATCTCACTGCCAGGGCCTCTTTCTCTATTGTGGAGTACCGTTGTTCCTGGGGGAACAGTTTACGGCTTAAATCCAGTATCGTGTGTTCTTCCCCGTCCAACTCCTGGGAAAGTACGGCCCCCAGGCCTACTTCTGAGGCATCTGTCTGAAGTATAAATTCTTTTGAAAAATCTGGGTGTCACAGGACCGGTTCATGAGTGAGTTGTTCTTTCAGAGCTCCGAAAGCTTTATTACACTCTTCTGACCACTGCACTTGTCGAAGCTCTGAGTTCTTTGTAAGGTCTGACAGGGGGGCAGCTATGGATGCAAAGTCTGGCACGAAGCGACGGTAATATCCAGCTAGGCCCAAAAACTGGCGCACTTGCTTCTTCGTCTTGGCGACGGGTACGTCTGAGGGCTTGCACTTTGCTGATTAGAGGCGTCAGTTTCCCACCCCCTACCGTATATCCGAGGTAGGTTACCTCCTCTTTCCCGAGGTGACACTTCGCCAGGTTGGCTGTAAGGCCGGCTGATCGAAGGGCCTGCAACACGCCAGCCAGATGGCGTAGGTGGTCCTCCCAGTTGTCGCTATAGACTACGATGTCGTCTATATACGCCACCGTATACTGGTTGTGGGGCTGTAAGACCTTATTCATCAACAGTTGGAATGTAGCCGCGGCTCCATGTAGCCCGAATGGCATCGTTATAAATTGGAAGAGGCCGAATGGAGTTGAGAAGGCAGTCTTCTCCTGGGAGTTTGAGGTGAGGGAGATCTGCCAGTATCCCTTGGTTAGGTCTAAGGTTGATAAGTACCTCGCTCCCCCGAGTCGCTCCAACAATTCATCCACCCGTGGCATCGGATATGCGTCGAAGCGGGAGATAGCATTGACTTTTCGGAAGTCAATACAAAAACGGGTAGTCCCGTCAGGCTTTGGGACTAAGACGATGGGGCTGCGCCACTCACTCTTTGATTCCTCCACAACCCCCATCTCCAGCATTGTCTCCAGCTCCTTTCGTACGGTGTCCCACATCTTCTGGGGTAACGGCCGGTGGTGGTCTCTTACCTTCTGACCTGGAGTAGTTGCTATATGATGGCTCGTCAGAGCAGTTCGCCCAGGGTGGGCGGATAAAACGTTGGGGAACTCCCCTGTCAATTGCTGTATTTGCTCTCTCTGTATAGGGGCGAGGCCCACCCCTAATCTCACCAGCCTTGGGTCCGGGGGGTCCCCTACTAGGGGTCCGAGTTCTGATTCTGGGGTGGATGGGCCGATGAGCAGGTCTTCCCTGGTCTTCCAGGCCTTCAGAAGATTTATGTGGTATATGCACGTCTCCCTCCGTCGCCCCGGTAGCCGGACCTCGTAGTCTACTGGTCCAATCCCTCCGGATTACCTCGTAGGGTCCCTGCCATTTGGCTAGCAGTTTTGATTCGGCTGATGGCAACAAAAGCAACACCCGATCCCCGGGACCGAAACTCCGTCCCCTAGTTCCTCGGTTGTAGAGGCGTTCTTGGTTCACTTGGGCCTGTATCAGGTTCTCCCGGGCGAACGCACCTAGCGTTCGTAGCCATTCTCGGAGTTGCAACACGTATTGGGTGGTCCCGAGGACTCGGGTCTCCTGGGCTTCCCATTCCTCCTTCAGGAGGTCCAGGATCCCCTGGGGCTGCCTGCCATACAGGAGTTCAAAGGGTGAAAATCCCGTCGATGCCTGGGGTACCTCCCTGATGGCGAACAGCAGGGCTGGCAACAGGGTGTCCCAATGCGTAGGGTCGTCCTCCTCCACGAACTTCCTTAACATGGATTTGAGTGTACTGTTGAAACGTTCCACCAGGCCGTCTGTCTGGGGATGATAGACAGACGTCCGGAGGGTTCGTATATGGAGGAGGCGGCACAATTCCGCTATCAGTTTAGAGGACACATTCGTGCCCTGATCCGTCAGGATTTCCGCCGGTATCCCGACTCCAGCAAAAATCTTCACTAGTTCGGTAGCGATCGCCGGTGCTGTGGCCGTCCTCAGGGGTACGGCTTCAGGGTAACGTGTCGCGTAATCCACTACCACTAGGATGAAGCGATTTCCTGTCTTAGTTCTGTCCAGGGGTCCAACCAGGTCCATCCCAATCCTTTCAAAGGGTATGCCGATGACTGGCATAGGGATCAGGGGTACCTGGGCCACACCTTTGGGTCCCGCCAGTTGGCATTCTGGGCAAGACGCGCAGTAGTCTCGCACCTCCCGGTGTATGCCAGGCCAGAAGAACCGACGAGCTATCCTCTGGAGGGTCTTCTCCCGCCCCAGGTGCCCAGCCCAGGGGTTAGCGTGGGCTTTGTCGCAGCCTCCGACGGACCAATAGCTGACGGAATGTCTCCTGGGCCTGCGGTTCCTGTACTACCCGGTACAGGCGATCTTGCCATATCTCAAAGTGTGGACCCTGTGGGGGCCCAGTGGTCGAGCCTTCGTCGGGACTGAGGCTGGTGGCCTGTTCCCAGGCCCTACTTAGGGTTGGGTCCTCTCTCTGTTCTTGCACAAAGTCCACATCCTGTTCCAGTTCCATTTGAGCATTCTCGACTGACCGGGCCCTTACAGGGGGGTTGGTCGCGGAGGGCTCTCCCAGAGCCGATGTCCCTTCTCCGGGGTCATCCTGTGGCGTGCGTTCAAGCAGCCCCACTCGTGGGCGCCTCAACCCGTCGGTTCGTGGGTTGGGCGGTTGGTACCTCCGGAGAATCTCCCCGAAGCCCGGCCAGTCTCGTCCCAAGACTACCGGGTAGGCCAATCTGGGGACCACGCCCACGCGAAGGCCCCCCTCCTGGTGGCAGACTTCTATCTTCGCCCAGGCCGAGGGGTAAGGGCAGATATTCCCATGTACACACTGTAAATGTATCTGGGTGTCAGAGAGTGGCCCACGTCCATATAAGTGCCCCTGGTTGCAGGGCAGCACGGCCTAATGGCCCAAGTCCATATAAGCGCCCCGGTTGCAGGGCAGCACGGCCTAATGGCCCACGTCCATATAACTGCCCCTAGTTGCAGGGCCGTAGGACCTTACTACTGGCTCAGCGAGGGGGTCCTACCAAAACACGCTGAGGCTTACCGAGGTCAAGGTACCAGTCCGTCACCTCCCCCGGGGTCGCTCCCTACCGGCTTGGAAGTTGGGGTCTCCCATGGATCCCAGGGTTCTCTGCCTCCTCTGGTTCCTCCCGCAGTAGGGGTTCGTGTCGGCCTGTAGAAGCCTCTGTTCCTGGCAGCTTCAAGAGCGTCGGCTGGTCCTCTCCAGGAGCTTCCCAGTTAGGTCCTTCCCCTGTGGCCGCCAGCCCCGACTGAGCTGAGTGCCCTCCTTTTATACTCAGTGAGCATCTGGAGTATGCCCAGTACGAACGGGGCGGGACTTCCTCTGTCAGAGCTACTGGTCTGACGTCGCTGGGGCTAGTGCAGGGTGGGGCTGCCCTGTCACAGTTGTCTATCATTGGGCACCACAATCCATATTTAGGCACCTAAATAAGTGGCCTGATTTTGAGAGGTGCTGAGCATCGATGGCTCTCAAGAAAGTCAGTAGAAACTAAGAGCTGAACACCTCTGAAAGATCAGGCCACTTAGATGCCTGAATACGGATTGAGCCGAGTTTGGGCATTTTGCCCAGGATCTTTTTAATTACAGAACAATTCACAGTGTGTAACTGTGCCAGGTTTTGCAGTTTTTGAAGGAAACAACTTTGAATGGAAGTGAAACTGAATTTGTCAGTCTGCTGTGATGCACGCTTAAAATAAACCCCCAACTAATAAACTAATGCCAAGCTGTTTTAAGGGATGCATCAAATGATCTTCTAATTCATCATGTGATGCCCAGTTTAGTTGTATTGGACAGAACTGCACTTACAGGTAGTGCTTCACTCTTTATATAAAGAGGGAGAGTCTGGCAGTACATTTTTCTAATAGTGTTGTTAAAGAGAACTTACAGAGATGATGAAAGAATTTGCTAATATGATGCAAAAACAATCAACTTGAGGGGAAAGCAAGATGGAAGAGAATGTCAGAGCATATTTAGTACAGTGAGGCCTCTAGGCTTTACCATAATACAAATAATAATACAGTCCTAGGACTATAGAGTTCCATTCTGCAGGAAGGATGTGTCCTTTTTACAAGAAGTCAGGGTTATTCAATGGAACTTGCCTTGCAAGATGGGCTGGAATTTTAAGGTTCCTTATCTTAGCTATTTTGTACATCCATCACTCACAGCTTAAATAAGACTTGAATCCAGGTCTCCTAGGTTAAAGGGGCAACACATTAAATAAGAATGGGAGATTTCTACAGTCAGAGGTTTTGTACTGTCTCAAATGATCATTTTCTTTCTTGGTTTCCAAAAGTAGTCCAGGTTCTCAATCCCTTTCCTTTGAAATTTAAACTCATAATACGCCCCATGCACCCAGAAGGGTAATTCTATGAGTGGGGGAGGGGGGAAAGAGGACTGTTTTCCTTCTATTGGGAAAGAGGTCTCCTTGAGCTCCTAAAGCCTTGCACACACAAATAGTATATTTTGCATCCAGAATTTTCCCTCAGCCTCCCTACTCGTTAATTCACAGACTGACTGGACTGGTTTTTCACTCTACCTGCTCCCCACTCCTTTTTAAATCCTATTTGTCAATCAGATTTTTCCCTCTATGGATTTCACTCCTTTTCAAACAGTGTCTAGATGGAACACAAACCTTCAAATCACATTTTGGGGTTTGTGATATTTGTGAGATCTTGATTGCCAGAAATATGTGTTTTCCCATCCCCAGCATGTCTGACACTTTACTATGTACTTCTGACCTCCAATCACACCAAAGACTGAATGTTAATTGCTGTCATTACCAGTAAAGGCACTAGATTATGATTAGCTAAGGTCTCACTTTTTGTTGTGACAACAGATTTTAAGAGAAAGTATTTTGGAGCCAAATCCTGAAGTCTTTACTCTATCATACCTCCAATTAAAATCAATGGCAGTTTTGACTCAGTAAAGAATGAGTGATTTATTTTTAACCAGCTGGGTTTTTCTAGATTCTCCCCTGCCCCAAATCTACAAGAGAACCAAAGATAGGACTAAAGCTGCATTAAACTACTTGTGCTGCAGAACACCTCCTTGCAGGGAAGGATGGCTCAGGGGGCAGTTGAGAGGGTCCCTGCACTGCTCCTAGTGGGGCCAGTTACTAGAAGGGAGGCCAGGGACACCTGCTTGGATGCCCCCTTCCTACTGCAGAGATTCTGAGACTTACAGATCTTGGGAGCTCTCCGGGGAAAGGGAGTGGGGCCGTTGGCATCTGTCAGAGGGTTATTCCTGTGTAGAGGATAATAGGTTAAAAACCAATTTGTGGCATTGGCACTTAGTCACTGGGCCCTTTCGGGGGTAGTGAAGAACCACACTGCCCACGGGGAGGGGATAGGCCTTAGGAATCAGCAGGAAACTAAGCTTGGAGTGGTTAAACATAAGAATGCAGGGGAACTGGGTAGGTTGCATGATCCTTTATCTGCCATCTACTCTCCCAGGGCACCCCTCCACAGACCAGTACAAGGATAAGCGGAGGGGCCAGGGTCCTGCCTCCTTTTGGAGCAGTGTGCATCCCTGGGGCTGCAGGGAGAGAGAGCGGGGCCCCCTCCACAGACCAGTACAAGGACTGCGGTTGTGAGTGACCCTTGCAAGGGGCACAAGAGGCATCGGGAAACTCCTTTTCCCTCTTCTCCCACCCCCACATACCCAGTTGCCCCACATTAATCTGACAGGCTGAATTCTGGGGGTATTGTGTGTACGGCTACTTTGTGGTTGCTTTCTGCAGAAAGGAGAAGATGCATCTCTCATATTGAAGTCACTTCCTTCTCTTGTCCCTAACTCCATTCTTCATTCCCTCTCTCCTCTTCCTAATCCCAATATTCACGCAAGACAGGTAGCTCCAGACAAAGATTTTTCTTTTCACTTCCCTTTTGTCTGTTTCCTTGGAAGACCTGTTTAAAATCCTTCTCCTGTCTCCCTCTATTCCTCCTTGCTGCCATCCCCTCCTCCTCCAACTTTTTTAACAAGGACTAGCCTTTAAATAATGTAAAGAAGTATTTTAGAAGGAATGAGGAGGATTTATCTACGTAAAGGAGGGCATTAAGGTGTGGGGTAGCTGCTAGTTTACTACAAAGAGATGGACTCAAAGGATTACCAGCTGCTCCTCTTTTCTCCCTATAATTCTACCTTTCCCCTTTTCAAAAACTGCTGGGAAAGCAGTCTGAAAATGCTGCTGCTTCCACCTGCCCTGGAATAGCACCACCCACTACAACTGCAGTCTCACTCTGTGTTGTTTGAATTGGAGTCTCTTTGGGTATCTTTTCCTGTCAGCGATCAACAGGAGGCCTTGTTAATGGCCATCTCCGGTTCACAGAGTGAGGAAAAACACAGAGCAATTATAGTTGCTGTACATGGCAATTACTGCAGAGCCAAAGTTACATTCTAAGACGGCCACATAGCTCTGTCATATTGTCCTACATCTGGGGCAGCTAATTCCACTCTAATCCTGCAGAATCCACCAATTTGAGGGAATAATTGAATGGTATATGGCAACGTTTCCCTTTTTGCAATGTGTAAACAAGAGGCATGATTTAGTTAAGAAAGCTAGAGACTGACTTTCTGTAAATAAACAATCCTTCTAAAACTCGGTGCATCACTCAAAATAAAGCCTCCTTTCTTCAAAAATGAAGGAAATAATCTTCTACCCTACACTTTTCAGTACCTCTTTCCAAAAATCACACCACTCTCTTCCTACATTACCCAAATGATACTCCCAGAATGACCAAGTCTTGTAGCTGTAATGCCAAAACAGTGGGGGTTATTTCCTTTAATATAATGTCTTGCTGAGAACCTTCTTAAAAAGGTTCAGAGTCAATTCAGCCTTGTTTCAGTATCCACGGTTAAAAGAATCACTGCTTCAGTTTAAATGGTAGTAAAACACCTACTTTGCTGTCACTGCACATCCAAATGCCTTTTCAGCAGCATGAGAAACATTTTTAATGATCAAGTGAGTCCAAATACTGACAAAGTTGAATAACTGGCACTGGAATGGTGATGAAAGTAAACACCAGTTAACTAGTATCCCTGTAAGTGAATATTCTAACAAACTTTAGATACTAGTGCTATGGCTTCATTTGCTACAAATTCAAAGGCTAAATCTGACAGTCCTGCCAATGAATGCTGTCTATTCACAGCTGAAACGGGTGATTGTACCAATGGAATTTAGACATAAATCCCATGAGGTTATAGTACTGGAATGACTACCCCAACTCAGTAGCTTTGATTTAAGATAGATGAGCATATTTGACATGAATATTCTACAGTGTGTCATACTGGCATCCTCCTGCTCAGCAGAGTCAATCAGCAGAGGATTTGCCTGTCTGAAATATATAGTTTCAGTTAGAAAGTCGGGAGGGATGTGCCATTCAATAGCCATATACCAACTACAGTGGGACAATATGGACACTAGTGCCCACACTCTAACCGGCATGTTAGCAGGAGAGGAATCATATACTATAAAACTTTTAGAGAAATGCACTCTCTGTTGAGACAAGACAGCCAGTCTCTGGTAAAATGGTTACAATATTATGGGTAAGATCCAGATATTTTTTAAAGTAATCATTATGATCCTTAAAAGCACAGTTGCCAAGTCCTAACATTTGATTTATTGTAATTTTTAGCATCTCTTTTCAATTTCTTTCTACAATTTGTTTTACAAAGCAAATGCTTCAGAAAAAAAAATCATTGAAGAAAGAAAACCAACGTCAGTAGCCACAACCAATTCTACTGTACAATAACTGGTGTATCTGTGCAAGGGAGAAAAATATCATTTTAATCTGTTAGGGCTTAACAGTGAGAAAATGATTTGAAAGTTTTCCTTTCTTCACCTTTTAACAGACAACCATCTAAAGCAGCAGGGCCCACACCTCCGGAACCTGCTACCCTTGCAGGGCCACCAGAGCATGAGTTCTGGGAGCTTTAAGCAGAGTGAAGCTTTTATGGGACAAATTCTCTGCTGGTGTCAGTTTGTGAGATTCCCTTGAAGTCAATACCACTGCACCCATTTACCCCAGCAGAGAATGTGGCCCTAGATGCTTAGCTAGGCTTTTATAGAGACCCATAGCAGGCAGGGCCGGCTCCAGGGTTTTGGCCGCCCCAAGCAGCCAAAAAAAAAAAAAAAAAAGCCGCGATTGCGATTGCGATCTGCGGTGGCAATTCAGCAGGAGGTCCTTCGCTCCGAGCGGGAGTGAGGGACCGTCCGCCGAATTGCCGCCGAATAGCTGGACCTGCCGCCCCTCTCCGGAGCTGCCGCCCCAAGCACCTGCTTGCCAGGCTGGTGCCTGGAGCCGGCCCTGATAGCAGGGATTCACCCACTCTGGTTTCAGACCTGTCCACTCAGCATGCTGTGTCAATTTCCCCTTTCAGAAGACATCCACCAGCTTCCAGCACTGTTAGCTCACTGCAGTGACCTAGTCTGGCTAAGTCATAGGAATCCATCCTTTCCAAAGTTAGCTAGAGTGCAACAGTCTTTAGCCTTTTGTTTTCTCCAACTTCTTGCCTTCCTGGGCTCCAACCAGAGCCTTCTCCCCTTGCTGACAAGGGGTCTCTGCACCATCCCCACAAGGTGGCAGCCTACGGAGCCCATGTCCACTCTCCCACGGCCCTGGGAACCTAACAGTTGGACGGTCTGTCTTGAAACGTGAACTGCTCTGACTTTGCATCCCATGACTCTTCATATGTGGGCGACATGGGCCCAGGCCACCTCACTGGCCTTTCCTCGCTATCCCCCTGCTCTTTAATGGAGCACTCACTGGTTCGCTCCACCTGGAGTCTCTCTACATGGATGAGCTGACACAGCCCTAAGGCTCTGACCACCACTGCCCTTTACATCTCCAAACAGGCCTCAAATTTCTCTCTATATAATGGATAGTCCTAGACAACCTTAACAACAACCATCACTACCAGGTCTCTCCATGAGGTTTGCTGCCATTATTTAAAAAAAAAAATAAAAAAAAAATCTGTGCACTTATAGTGACTTCAGTGGTTGTATCATTGCACAAATGAAATTAAAAGGAAGACAGCCATTTTTCTGATACAGCACTCTAAAATAGAGAAGGGCAACGATCGGTAGGGGAATATGGTTAGAAGCTTAATAAAAAGTTAGAGGCATATTGTATTAACAGAAAAACTGGTTCCATTTCATATGCAAGCTGAAATCTCTCTGCCGTATGTTAATACCGAAATTGTATATATGCCCCTGTCCAAAGATTTACTCTTTTGTTTCAAAGTCACAGATTTTAAACATATAAAGACAAGTACAGGAAAGTAAGACCTTAGATCTGTGGTTAAAATGTCGGATTTCAAGGGCTGATTTATGGAAACTATATAATTTAGGAACAACACTGTGGATAGCATATGTTCTGAATTTTACCATCCGTGTTCTTTTTACAGTCTACATGTACAAGAAATCAATACCGCTTTTAAGATTCCTCACTCAAATTCATAGTCATCACTAGGATGCAACAATGTGCCATGGCTATCCAGGGGAAACCACCACCAAGAGTAAATGCATTATTAATTAATTTAAATACACCTATTTTTATAATAAAGATCAATGGAAAACAAATATAGAAGATGCAATATATGCATAATATTGTTTCTAAAATAGATTTTCCAAAATTTCCACCTGTAACAGGGTTCACTCACCACTGCGGCGCCTCCTGCTGGCTGTCCCAGGTATTAGCTCTGCTAACCAGTGCACCCTCTGCTGGTGGTGTTTTGCTGCTATCACTTCTGCTCCTGGACCCGCGTTGCTCCAAGGACTGCAGAATCCTCTTCAGCCCTCCAGCTGTTCCGCACTCTGTGCTCCCCTCTTCCGGGGGACAGTATCACAGTCCCTCAGTCCAGGCACTTCCTCAGTGGCGAGTGGGGGGAGGGGAGAGTCCCAGGCCTGCCCACTACTCCAGATCCTGGCCAAGGGACCTTGTATATGGCTGCCACTTGCTGTGTCCCCTGTGACTCCTCAGTTCATATCCCTGGGCCACTTCCCCGCGGCCCCCAGCACCTTTTTCACCCTTACCTCAGGGCTTCAGCCTGCCAGTCTTAGCAGCTAGCCAGGAGCTCTCTCTAGCTTCCCTGGTCCCTGCTGGCAGCACTGCTCTGACCAGGGTGCTGGCACTCCTTCCTCCTACTAGATTCCCTTGCTGCCTTTCCCATAGCTACTTCCATATCTCCTGCCTTCTCCACTCCTCTGGGTTTGCCAGTCTCTTCACTTCCTCCTCCCAGGGAGTAACTTTAGGCAACTTTTCCCAGGGAGTGACTGCAGACTCCTTCCCTGCAGCCCCTTCTGTTGCCAGCCTCTTGGCTTTTGTAGAAGCTCTGCCTGTCCCTCACAGGTTAATTCTCTCTAATTAACTGCCTACAGCCTAAAGCTCCCCTATTTGCAGCCTAATTAGCTGATTGGGCCCACCTCGCCTAATTCAGCTCTTTCAGGGCTAGTGTGGGGAGCTCTTCTTTAGGTCTGGGAAACTCCCATCTGTAATTCATTCTTCTTGAGATTGGTTAATGGTGCAGAATTATTGGAATTCCACATGTTATACACTGAAATGTGTGTGGGGTTATTGTATATACCAGGGGTCAGCAACCTCTGGCACGCGGCTCACCAGGGTAAGCACCCTGGCGGGCCGGGCCAGTTTGTTTACCTGCCATGTCTGCAGGTTCAGCCGATCGCGGCTCCCACTGGCCGCGGTTCACCGCTCCAGGCCAATGGGTGCAACGGGAAGCCGTGGCCAGCACATCCCTCGGCCCGCATGCCAGAGGTTGCCGACCCCTGGTATATACATTATTTTATAAGATTTATAGTTCATAAATATCTAATACATAATATATAAAAATGTAATTGCAAACCTTTATTATTTTATGCAACAAGACAAATAAATGCTCTAGGCCTTACTAACCTTGTCGGAGTTATTACAAATAAAAATTGTATGCTACATGAAATGAGTAGTTCTAAATAGGTAAAGAATTCTGTGTAAAAGAAAATCCATCAGCATCTGCCTTTAAATCTTCAGCTGCTATTTTGTTTTTGCTACTGCTACACAATCTTATGACGATCCAGGGACACTTCTATAGCAGTCAATAGGTTTCCAACTAAGGAAAGCACTTAAGCATATGCTCTAGTCTGTCCTTATTCAGGACAGCAGTTAAGCAAATTTATTGAGTTCAATGGGACTTTAATGTTGTCTTGGAGAGAAGTATTTTCCTGAATCTGGGCTAATGTGATAGAAGGATGGATAATTTCAGTTAGAAAAAATGCTGTGCAAAGTCTGAACTGAGAACAAATCTTGCATATTACTAAAGCCAATTAGGAGCAGCTTTAAATTATTTTCCAATTTAGTGGATGAAAAGTTCATGTAATTTGCTTTCACCTTCTGGATTTGATATTGTGTGTCTTTTGGACAGTGCATACTTTGCTGGCCCTCCCCCCTACACCACAACTGGCAAGCTTCCTCAAGATACGCACCAACTCAAATGAAGCAGAAAACTGACTATGTAATTCCAGTGAGAGTTGTTTACATTTCTGCAAATTATTAATAAAGAGGAGCTAGATTAAAGTGTGTGTGCATCTGAGCAGAAAAGATAGGAAGGCCAAGCTGCTCAATGCCTACTTTGCTTCAGTCTTCTCACAAAAAATAACATGTGTCCGGATGATTAGTGAAGTTACCATAGACAATAAAGGGGAAGGGAAGCAGATCGGGATAAGTAAAGAACACATCAGAGATCTTCTGACCAATTTCAGAGTGGGGTCGGATGCTATTCTCCTCAGGCTACTGAAGGAATTAGCTGAAGAAATCTCTGAGCCACTGGCAATAATATTTACAAACTTATGGGGGACAGGAGAGGTCCTGGAAGACTGGAGAAGGGCTAACGTAGTGGCCATCTTTAAAAAGGAGAAAAAGAAGGTGCTGAGCAACTATAGACCAGTCAGCCTGATCTCGATGCCTGGGAAACTACTAGAGCAATGTATAAAACAATCAGTTTGTAAATACCTGGAGGATGAAGGGGTAATCACTAAAAGCAGCATGGATTTACCAAGAACAAATCATGCCAAACCAGCTTGATTTCCTTCTTTGACAGGGTAACTGATTTGGTGGATAGGGGGAATGTGGTGGATATAATATACCTGGACTTCAGCAAGGCTTTTGACACAGTCTCACATGACATTCTGATAAATAAGCTGGAGAAATGTGGGCTTGACAGAACTACCATTAAGTGGATTCATAATTGGTTGAACAAGCGCAAACAAAGAATAACTATTAATGGAATGATTGGAGGGAGGTCTCAAGTGGGGTTGCACAGGGATCTCTTCTGGGTCTGGTATTATTTAACATCTTAATTAATGACCTGGATGTAGGTATTGAGAGCATACTGATCAAGTTTGCAGATGACACTAAACTGGGAGTGTTGCCAATACGTTGGAAGATAGAGCTAAAATTCAGAGGGATCTTGATAAATTGGAGAAGTGGGTTACTGCCAGCAAAATGAAATTCAACAAAGACAAATGTCAGGTGCTACACTGAGGGAAGAAAAACCAAATGCACAAACACAGAATGGGGGAAACTGGCTTGGCAGCAGCACTGCTGAGAAATATCTGGGAGTTGTGGTGGATCACAGCCTCAACATGAGTCGGCAATGCAATGCTGTTGCAAAAGCAAATGCAAGTTTAGGTGTCATTAACAGAGGCATAGCATGCAAGTTAGAGGAGGTGATAGTTCTACTCGGCATTGGTTAGGCCTCAGCTGGAGTACTGTGTCCAATTTTGGTCATCAATGTATAGAAAGGATGTAGAGAAACTGGAAAGGATCCAGTGGCAAGCAACAAAGCTGATCAAAGGGATGGAATGCGAGCCATATGAACAAAGGCTGAAAGAACTGGGTATGTTTAGTTTGGAAGAGAGGAGATTAAGCGGGGGATATTATAGCAGTCTTCAGACACTTGAAAGGTTGCCACGAAAAAGATGGAGAAAAGTTGTTCTCTCCTGACACAGCAGGCAGGACAAATGGCAATGGCTTCAAACTACAGCATAGCAGATTTAGATTAAATCTCAGGAAAAACTTCCTAACTGTAAGAACAGTAGGACAATGGATCAGATGCCTCGAGAGGGCGTGGAAACTGCTTCACTGGAGGTTTTCAAAAGGAGGCTGGATAGCCATTTGTCTTGGATGGTTTAGACACAACAAATCCTGCATCTTGGCAGGGGGTTAGACTAGATGACCCTTGCAGTCCCTACTAACCCTATGATTCTATGAGATATAAAAACACAATGCAATATATATGCTCAGATAGAACAAACTCCAAAGACTTAGTAGCTTTGTTTTATTCATAGCAGGTAGACTCCCTGGTAGCATGCATTGGCACCATTCATCACAGTGGTTGTAAATAATCTAAAGATTAAGATTACACTAATAATACATTCTGTTATGACATTTTGTCAACGGTCCATACGTTAAGGAATTTCTGCTATGCACTGATAATATAAATTATGATGACTTAAATCATGCATGTATTAACTGATCCATAATAGCTCTCCCTCCGTGTCTTGAATAGCACAGAGCTATGTTTTTTTAAAGCATCAGGCCTACTTGTGGTGCTTCCAGGATGTATTGAGATGCAAGATCTCAACAAAGTTTCCTAGAATCAAAGTGGAAGTAACTTCTTTTTTAACCCTTTTTGTAAAATTAAAAAAAAAAAAGATGAATTGAACTAACTTTGAGATTATAACTGAAGTGAACAAGAGCCAAGAAATTCCAATTTAAGACTTTAACAACTTCATAATTCTTTCCATTGTGGATAATTAATGAAACATATGGTACACACATGATTTTCATGCTCTTTTTTCAGTGCCTACTCAAGATGGAGACCAAGATAAAGCAGGAGTCTTAAGTTAGAATATCAATTCTTCCTTGTATCACAGCCTTCATTTTAATTCAATTGCTGTTTTATTTAGCAAAGTAGGGAACCAAAATGATCATAGTCTTATTTTCTAATTCTTTACTTTGAAACAGAAAGCCAAAATTCAGAACATTTGACTAATCTAGCCTAATTATTCATTTGGAATATGATTACAATTTCTTTGAAGGAAACAACTTCCCTCCCCATTTCATGTCATCCTGAACTGGTCTTTTACACTTATAATCTGTTTCCTGCATCTAAATCCACGGGTTTAGTTTACACTGTGTATCATGCCTTCTCATATCATTGCCACACATACTTTCTTCCTGAAACCTGTTTTTTGGAGTTTTTGGAGTATTTAGTTTTTGGAATATTTATTTGCATCTTCCCAACTACAAATTGATTATTTTGCAGATCTGTTTCCAGGAGGTTTAAGGGTTTTTCTGTTTTTCAGATTGTCTATTTTTCACCTCAGCAGTCAAAAACCTTCCTACCATTTACCATCTTCCCAAGATTACAAAAATCTTAAGGGATCCTTTATGTTGTAAACTTTCTGTTGTAGGGTACATGTGTATCCTGTATCTGAAACTGTATAAACTTATTGTACTATATAAGTGATCTTTATTCATGATCAGTAGAACATTTTGTCATCCTTATGATTAAACATAAGATTACATCATCACTTGGAACAACAAGAACCTCATCGGAGATTATTTTGTACTAGTTATCAGACAATATGTTAATAATACTGAGTGGCAGAGATTTGCTAGAAGTCAGAGGGCTAAGAGCCTGATCCACTGCCCTTTGAAGTCGATAGAATTATTCCTACTGACCTCAGTGAGTTTTAGTAAAGTTTGTGCTAAAATGCTGGTTTATGTTGGAAGTAAGGATTTTAGTTCAAGCTGACACTCCTATGCATGTGAGCGGCTTAGTGAATCAAAACCACAGAAACTATACCATGCAACTTCCCCCATTTGACGTAGTCCAATGAGCAAGTCTTGAAATCAAAATAGACCATAAATAAAAATTTGCTGAAACCTAAAGACAGAAGCTTTTTGCAAACCTTTTTTGTCAAATCACAATCTACATACAAATAAGCTAGGGTGGGTTCCTAGATATTCAAACTTGAAGCAGACTGATTTTAATAATTTTTGGAGCAGAATTTGGTTGGCTCTACAACTGGCAGGTTTTATTTTAAACCCATCTCATACATAGAGCCAACACTTGCCACGCCATAGGTACTGTGATTTATGCAGACAGTCTGTCACACTAAGCTAGTAAAAATGAGTTTTCTTACATAAATCTTCTAAACGAAATAAACCTTATTTTACTAAAAGGAGTTATTAGAGTCATCAGACTATACCAGAGACATTCTAGCATCTCTAAAGAGAAGGTCTGACAGAGGATGTTTACAATTTAAGAGCTGTTTAGCGTACACACAGTATAATTTGTGCCATATGTTCTCTGATTTACAGTTTTCAGACCAAACCATCTTCTATTAGATTCTGAGTGCAGGAAGATTCCATTACTGCAGTAGCTCTGCATCTTTTGAAGTAAGACATACCCTTTTATTAAATTTGAGATTTTCTTTCTATTGCAGTTCGTAATTGAATAACATTCCTTGAATTATCTATCTGGTCCATGGCTGAAAAAATAAATGATGCAATACACAGAGTTCACTTTAAGAGCCTAATTTTCTGGGATCCAGTCTTTGTGAGCTGCGCATATATTTAATACAGAGAGACAGCTTGGTTTCTGGTGGCTTCTGCAATTGATTTCTAGAGGAAAATCTTTGGCGGCTGCCCCTAATTGGTGGGAGCCTGAAAGGCTCCAAATTGAGAATCTTCTACAAAAACAACAAGGCCTTAATGTTGTTCAAAGTCTTATGGAGACTGTGGCTGCAATAAGTTAAGACTTAAGTCCTAACCACCAACTGGATAGTTTAAAATGCCACCCTATAGCATAAGGGTTGTTTTTTTTAAATGGTTCCATTCCTTCTTGAATTATTGAGTTTAATTACTAAGGAATATAGCAGGGAAAAGAGGAATCATAGACAGAAGACTTAAAAGTGGGGATTGGCCTAAAGAATTGCTTTGGTTACTTTACTGAAACAGTATGGTCTTAGATTCCTCTTCTGAGACATCCTCACACCTGTGTTATAGTATGTGATCAGACCTGTTGCTTGTATGTATTCATGTGACAGGGCACTATTGGTAGCACCCCCGTCACTGACATTGCTGCAGCACTGGTTGGAGTGCAGGCTTAATTTAACCCACTTAATCAGTTTCTGTTGGAGATTACTGACACTTGGGTGGCAATTTCTAGGCTAATGAGGCAATTGGCTCAGTAATTGGGAAGATACAAGTGGGAGGAACAGGATGAGCCTGGGCTGAGGAGAGAAGACTGCATAGAAGTCTGCCTCTTGTATGCGCTGTTAGATTTTGTAAGTGAAGAATTAATACACACATGGTAAAGGGGTAACAACCTGGTTTGTGTCTATGGTTAAGAGACAGGCCAGGTCGTGTGCCATGCTGGGTAGCAATGGAGGCACCTTGTGACATTTCAGAATAGTAGCTTCTTACATTACTGACAAAAAAAAAACAACCACAATCCTTTTTCATTAGCCTTTTTAAAAAAGCTCTTGTAGTCCAGCAGAGCCACTACAGCTATCAGGGCTGAATTCTATTCTGGTTTCTACAGCAATTAAATTGTTAAAGTTTCAGTTACAAAATCCTTGTTATTAATGAAGGGGCATAAACCAGAATGAACCCAGCTTGACTTTCAGCTCTGAGGAAGAAATCGCAGGGTTGGTAGTACAACCTCCCCCCCCCCCCTCTTTATTTTTACTTATACACTGAACAAGTTAAACATATTTCTATAACAGTCCATGGTACAAGTGCACAGAGTATTCTCTATCACTACATGAAGTGTCTGGTCCTGTTTAAAGAGATGCACCCAATGGAGAGATGCTACTCCATAACTTTTATTTTTTCTGAAGATAGTGCTCTTATGCAGTTAGTTACATGTTACGTTTTGTAGGTCACTTCTATTCAGTTGGGCTAATCATTTTGGACCATATTGGTGAGTGATTACTCACACAGATAGTCCCCATTGTCATGAATGAAACTATTTGGGTAAGTAAGCGTTTTGCAATCTGGGTGCAGCAGTAGAAGAATGGGAATTTCCCACTTGGCTTGGCCTGATCAGGGCATATGTTAATAGGGAATTTCTTCTTTGTTAAGCCTTTTGTTTTATGATTTATTGTAAGTCTGAGTCAAGTGAATATGGCTTTCTTCTTTATGCCATTCAGGAGATGCTTTATAGCCATCTCCTCCCCCTTTCTCATAACATATCCACAATTTATGTGTGACCTCTTATTACATAGACAATAAGGCTAAGCAGCTCTTGTGCCATTAATCCTGTTAAGAAGACTGCTTGTGAGCAATACATCATGAACTGCATCCTTACAAGAAGACTGAAAGAAGGATCTCTGTGGTATTCAGAGTATTTGGTGGTGTTATGATCTGAGAGACCAAGATTAATTTTAAACAGGTCTTCGATGTAGCAGGGCACTGGACAACCACCAAGTCATTTTGCCATTCAACGGGTGCAGCCAAAAAGTTGTGTCTTACCTTTGTAAAGATATTAGCAGTTTGAGTATGCCTACTGTATTGTCCTCTAATTACAATAGGGCATACCACTGGAACGAGTACTATCTAGCTTGGTGGTTAAACGATAACAGAAAAAACGTTCCAGCTTTGCCCACTGTTCCTGATGGTTTTTTAATGCCATAAATGCAAATTTGATTTTGTGGCTTCCTATTTTGTAATGTCTAGTTTGTTGTTTGTTTTCCTCTGTATTTAAAGTCTATTTCATCTCGCTCTCCAGTTTCAGGTTACTGTTTCTTCATAAGTCTCTTTGTGAACTAACCACTTCCTTTGTAGTTCTCTTATTAAGGAAACAAGCTGTAGAAAGTTTGGACTGACATTCTGCAGAATTCCTACTAAGAGTTTTCATATGCAGTGCAGTCCTTTTGTTTTGTTATAAAAGAAAGGACTTATTTTCTTCTGATGCTTTTACTAATAGTGTTGGTGAGTTAATCAAAACAGGAGCATATATTCCTGGCTTGAGTGGAGACACAAATATATCTTTATAATGAAAAAAAAGTACCTTGAGTTCTTTTCTTTAGTGTTCTTTTTCCTGTTATACTATAATAAAATAACAACCAGGTTGGAAGAACTGCTCTTTGAAAATGGTTTTCTACTGCAGAAACTTTCTGGAGAAAATTACCTCCAGGTGTAGGAGTGAAACTGATGTCTTGCTGTCATATTTGTCCTTGCCTGTTACCACAACACAACACCATTACACATGGACTGCAGGAGCACAATATCTGCTAAAAGCCTTCCAACTGAAACCTTCAACCTTCTGGAGACAGACAGACAGACACATGTTTCTGTGTCTCTATTTCCATTTCCTTTGTTTTCAGAAGCCTATATATAGAATTTCAAGTTTATAGACATATGAAATTGGATAAATACAGTCAAACTATTGGAAAGCTCTTGCCCTGAAGAGTTTTCTTTTTCACAGAACGCCAGTATAAGGAGAGTTCCTAGTGAATGGAATTGCAATTGCACTGAAACAATTTGACGGTCTTCACTAGGAAATGAGGCAGCATGATCCAGTGGACAGGCCACTGTACAGCGAGTCAGGAGAGTTGACGTTTAATACCAACTCTGCTACTGACTTAGTGGACGACCTTTGGCAAATCACTTCACCTCTTTGTGCCTCTGTTTTCCCTCACATCCTTTCTCTGTCCTGCCTCTTTAGACTGTAAGCTCTTCACAGCATCAATGGTATGATAAGGAGGCCCCTGCCTAGGGCTTTGCCTTGTGGCAGACCATGCCTTGACAGGTACCCCGCCTCAGTTTCTACTAGGTCCACGAGTCCACTAACTGCACATGGTGCCTCCTCCTGGTGGCTCTGGGGGATAAGCTCTTAGCAGGCACTGCCCTCCTCTGGCAGTGTCTCTATCCATTGTCTCTTTCACCCTGTGGCCCCTCTTGCTACCGGAGTTGCAGCTTCCTGTTTGTGACTTGCCCCCCCAGCCAGGTCACTACTGTCTTCCCTTTCCAGGGAAGCAGGGCCGGCTCCAGGCACTAGCGCAGGAAGCAGGTGCTTGGGGCGGCCAATGGAAAGGGGCAGCACGTCCGGCTCTTCGGTGGCAATTCGGCGGCGGGTCCCTCAGTGCCTCTTGGAGCGAAGCGGTGCAGTAGAGCTGCCGCCAAAGTGCCGCCGATCGCGGCTTTATCTTTTTCTTTTTTTTCCTCCGCTTTGCCGCTTGGGGCGGCAAAAAAGCTGGAGCCGGCCCTGCAGGGAAGTCCAAGTCCTTCTAGACCAGCGGTCCAGCTGGTGTCTCCAGCACCCTCCACCACTTTCCAGTGGCTGGTAAGGCCCACCCTCTATACTGGGTTCTAGCCCAGAGACCCTAGAACAAGCAGCCAAGGTCTGTACAGTCCTACCCCTTGCTGCTGTTTCCCTGGGTTTCCTCCTAAATATCTGGCTTCCCCCTCTTTCCGGGTTTGCCAGCCCAAGTTTCCTCCTCCCAGGGAGTGACTGTAGTCTACTTCCTTGCAGCCTCCTTGCTGCTCACAGCTCCTAGGCTTTATACAAGCCCAGGAGCAGCGCCAGGGTTTTTGCCATCCTAGGTGGCAGTGCTCCTCCTCTGAGCATTCGGCGGCAGGGGTCCTCCCGCTCCGCGTCTTCGGGGCACTTCGGCGGCGGGTCCCGGAGCAAGTGAAGAACCCACTACCGAATTTCCACCAAAGACCTGGAGCGGAAGGGCCCCCCGCTGGCGAATTTCTGCCGACGGCGGCAAAATGCCGCCCCCCAAATCCTGCCACCCTAGGCGACTGCCTAGGGCCGCCTAGTGGAAGCGCCGGCCCTGTACAGGCCCCTCCTGTTCCTGCACAGCTGAGCCCATTTCCAATTAGTGGCCTGCTCCCTGTCTCCTTTTTTAGGTGCAGCTGGGGCAATTAATTGGCCTGCCTGTCCCCTTAACCTCACCAGGCCTGGTGTGGGGTGTGCACCCCATCACAGCCTAATTCAGAACCCCATCTCTAGGCGTAATTTATTCATGTACAGATTCAATAGTCCAGACCCCTCATGACAAAACCATTCTCTCCAAATCCCAAAGTACAACAGGTTGACAGCACTTTTCCATGCCCTCTTCTGGGACATCATTTTCAGCTCACCCTCCCAAGAATCCATCTTGAGTCTGTTCCCAGACTTTCTGCCCTTATTCCAGGGCTCCACTCTCCAAGGCCAGCCACAGGAGAGCTCCCAGATTTTCTGCTTTTCCGCCCCAAGTCAGGGCTCCCTCAAGAGAACTCTCGGCATCTTCCACTCAGCCAGGCCTCCCTGCCTGTCAGCCCTTCACTCAGACCTATTGCAAGGGGGCTTCCTTCAGTGTTCTACTCACCCAGGCCTCTCTGCCTGTGAGTCCTACCCCTGTGGATCCACCCTCCAGCACCAACCCTCTTGCTAGGGCTTGGCTTCCCCTAATCAGGCAGGCTCTTCCCCTTCCTTCTAGGGCCCGCTGCACAAGATCTCTGATAACTCAGAAGGGATTCCCCAGCTCTGGACAGTCCCCACCAACAACATTTTTCACCTTTTGTTCTTTCCAACAGCTCTCTGTACCAGCTCTCCTCTGCTGCTCCTCTTTCTGCCTGCATGATGTCTCTCACCTCCTCAGGGAGCTCTCAAGTGCCCCTTCATAACTTCCTCTTCTCAGGCCCAGCCGCCTTCTCTTAAACCCAGGTGGGAGGCAGTGGGCAAGTCACAGATCCACTGGACCCCACTTCCTCTTAAGGGGCCAGTCACCCTATGACAGACTATCACTATGTCCTTCTATAGTCCAGCTTGATCTTGGCCATGGCAGTACACTAACATAGATCATAATAAAATGTTTGCTAGCATTCCCTACTAGCATTTCAGGACAACTGGTGGTATGTGAAGCAAAGTACAGTCTACTAGAAATAACCTTTTAAATACCTGTAATCATATTAGTTACAGCTAACACTGAACAGCAAATATAACACTAAGGTGAATAAAAATCCTCAGGTTCAGAGCTGAAAGCTAAAAATGTTTCCAGCACTTGCAGACCAGGTTCTCCACTGAGTCATGCTAGCACAACTCCATTGAAGCCAATGGCTTGCACTAGTGTAATTTAGGAGAATATGACACATGATCTAGCTACATTTTACAAAACTAGATTTTAAAATTTAGAAGTGAACTTATCAAGACATTAATTGAAATATGTATATCATTGATGTTTCTTCTATTGCCACTGAAAAAGGACACCCTGAGTCCAACAGTAGATAAGTATATTTATCACTAAAAGTCTATTTAATTCTGCAGCGTGCAAATATCAATTAGCATAATTTATAGGCAGGAGAGTGGACCTTTGATTTAGGAAAACAAAATATCATAATGCCCTGTTCAAAGTTCAATATAGGAGCACAGATCTCACTAAATTGTAACCCAGTGTAATTTTGCTGTGACCTGATCTTCACTTCCTACTGTAAGTGCACATATATCTTTTTAATGTGTCTCCCTTAAAAATAGAGTGAGGATGCTAACCTAGTTTTAAACATAATCCATCTGGCAGCTAGCATCTTTGAAGTAAGCTCCTTAATGATTTTGCTGAAGTCAACACAACTCACTAACTGTTAATTACGCTTTTTATCCTATAGTCCACAGACTATAGAATAAAAAGTTTGGATAATAAAATGAAGGAAACATGAAAGGTTTTCCTTTGATCTGGAATTCTTCCCACCAGAATGAGATCACAAATGCTTCATTATGTTTTATCGACTGACAGAAGTTCAAAGCTAACACTAGACAGAAATTGGCTGTAACCACTGCATTAAATATTTACTATTCTATCAAATACCTTTATTGGGCATGGTAGTTCCCAGAGAAGTATATATCTGGGTCATCTGTGTCCCAAGAGAGCTTCTTCAAAACAGTAAGAATGATAATCAAATATATAGAATATCACATATGATGTTCATACTCATTTAACTGATATGCTCAAGAATTTCTTTGCCAAATTACCTGTTACCTGAAAAAATTGTGGGTAAACAAATAATCTGTTTATTACTGGACTGATGGAAACAAAACAAGCAGCAAACAGAAAAACCAACAACCCAGTAACACTTTAAAATAAATAGTGTGTTCTCATTCAAGCATTCACAGCTGCTAGCTACAAGACTGAGGCTGGGAAAGACAGAGATTGAGCCATCTGAGGAGACGTGAGGGAGACGCATGAGTAAGATCGCAAACTAGAATGTACGATAGCAGAGCAGAATGTGCTTTTGAAGAATTTCTGCTTCCCTGCCCCAATATTCAGCCTATGTCCCACTCTCTGCCAATGTCACCTTTAACTATAGTTCTTCCACTTGATGAATTTTATGCAGCTGTGCTCTATCGAGGTACAGTGGGAAACTCAGAGGGGCGGATTGCCCTTCCTTTGAACTGGAGCAGCTACTGCATTGGTAAAGCAAATTTATAGCACCCTCACCCAGGAACCAGCCAACTGGTGAAGTGAAAATAGTGCCAGTGGGATACTTGGAGGAATGACCAGTGAACAGGCTTTATTCACTGTGGCCATTGAGAACAGCAAATGGGCACTGACTGGGCCAGCAAGGTAGTGGACCAGTGCCAGAGAAGAGCAGGTGGCAGCAAGAGATCTATAGCAGGGCTTCCTACCCCTCATCTGAAGCAGCAGTGAGCAAAATCTGTTCTGAGCCATGGAAACAGTACTTCCCTATGGATCAGGAACCCATCCATGAATGAGCAGAGCAGATAGTAGAGGGAGAAGCAGATGGAGAGCAGGTTCCCTTTCTCACCCTCTTTTTGTCTTCTACGTGAGAGTAAAAACAATCATGGCTTGCTGGAAATGAAGCTGGAATGGCTCCATCTTTAGGTTGTCACAACCCTCCACTTCTCCCTAGGCACCTTATGCAGATATACGCCGAGCAACCCAACCAGACATTACAGGTGAGTAAGACAAACAAATGGGGGAGAGGAGAGGAAAGACAAGGTAACAATAACAATAGGGTATTTAGTATAGGCTAGCTGCGTTCACAGTTCACCTAAATCCTTAACAAATTGCCTTCTCAAATGATAGAGACATTTTCATAGTACACATAAAATGTGTGTTGGTATTATGGGTGAGAGTCATACAGCCTGATTGTGCAACCCCTTACAGTGATGGGTCAAGGGGGTCTTCTTAACGATATGGCCTAATGGTATTAGAAAATCTGGGCAAAGAGACTTGGACCCAAGCAATACTTCAGTGTTCAACATCTCCAGCACCATGGTTGTTTCAAGTCCTTGGCCAGGGAACAGTGTCCAATCTTCCTTACTTTGGATAGAAGGATGAAGATTTATAAATGTAAAATTCTTTTCTTGAACACCTTTCAAGAAGCGCAATTTTAATGGTGCACAAATTTCTCCCTCGTGGCTAGTGATCAAGCATATGAAAGCTGATTACAGAAAGGGACTAGATAGAACTAGAGATAAAAACTGAATGAAAGAGCACTACCAACACAATCAAATACAGAAGAAGTTGTAAACCAGAATAGCTTCTCACTTTGAACACTAGAAAGGTTTCCAGAGGTACAGTCCTGCTGGGACACGGCTAATACTCTTTTCTGACCGTTTCACACTTCTCTCCCTCCCTCTCATTAACCTCCTATTGCCTCTTTTGAAAAATCTTTTGGAAAGTTCATTAGACATGATGTCAGACACTTTGCTGGTCTCTTCTTGCCCTAACAAGATTCAAGTATGCTTTCTCCCTGTGGCACATTCTCTCAGTGCTTTAGACCCCTCTTCACATTTTTTCTATTGACTTGGGGTCGAGTCAGTTCCTCACCTCTACAAAATAAGTGAAAGACAAGCTGAGTCAGCAAGAGTGGGCGCTAATATTGGAATATGCCTCTGTGAAGAACAAGCAGAAGGTATTTAACTATTACTGGAGAGTAGGATTTTATTATTTTGTTATTTGGTACTCATTGAGGAAGGAGAGAGAGGGGAATCTGAGAAGGAAGACATTAGAATTTCAGAGAATTCTGAGGCAAAAACCTCATTGGGAACAGAGACATCAATACCAACAGCAGAGATACTGTATCAGGAGCATTGTCCTTCAATCCTATGAAGTGCTGAGCAGCTTCAGCTCCTGCTGTCTTCATTGCCTTGCAGGATCTGACTACTAATACTCAGCACTGAAGGAGATGAAGAGAGCTCCTTGGGGAAGGACCCCGGGCCAAGACCATTTTCCTGTGGGACGCCATTAACAGAACAATGAGAAGTATTCTTAAACAAGAACAGGAACACTATAAAATAAAACCATATACAACTTGAAACCAACATAAAATTCTGTGATATACAATAAAAAAATAAAAAACTTCTGAAAAACACACTTGAAAATAAATCTTTGTGAGGTGACAATACTACAACATATGCTCTCCTGACAGCTCTGCTTTATAGCTACAGAACAATATTAGTTAGGGATGGACTTTAAGTTTAAGAGTAAATTTAAAAAAAAGACCTAAGTGACTTAGGAGCCAAAGGCCCATTTAAAGGGATTTAGGCTCCTAAATCCTATTGACTTTTAATGAGATTTTGGCACCTAAGTGCCTGTCAGTTAGGCTGTTTCAAAATTTTCATCCTAACTGATTTTGTTTGGTTCAATTAATATTAATTTCTATTTTAAAGTTTTCCTTAAAGGAATGGAATAATACTGAGCTGTGCAATTATGGAGTGGCTAACATACAATGCCTAATCCATAAAGAGTAACATGCATTAATATGGCAATCCATATTCTTATGGAGTGCATGCAGCATGGAACATTGACCATTGCTATTAGGTTTTTTGAGTGACAACTTTGGCTTTGATGGAGTTTCACCCATTTATACCAGCAGGGAATTTAGCCCAATGACTTAGGACCTGATCCAAAGACAACTGATGTCAGTGGAAATATGCCCATTTGACCTTAATAGATAAACCACTGACAAGCTACATCCAAAAAGAGTTGCACAATACAGTTCGGTGTGGCATTGTGTCAGCATATATACAGTTAATCCTAAGTATCCATATCACAAAACCACTGTTATAACTGATATTCTCATATCAAAGCCCCAAAGTTAAAGGGTATGAGACTCCCATTCTCCATAAAGGTAATTCCGCCAGATAAGGATTATTGAGGCACATTAACAGGGCAAGATGGGGAAATGTTTGCATTGTTACTCTACTTAGTCTATAGATAGGCCATCTCTAATGAAGGCAGTCTGGCACCTTTCATCACTGCTAAATTCTACTCATTTATATTTATTTATATTTTTAAGTTACATGGAATGAAAGATAAATATGAGACCTCTTCAGGATGAACTGAATGACAGAAAAGTGAATAAGGATTTTATAAGGATTGGGTTTGAATATTAAAGAAGTTAGGGATGCAAATACATTCTCAATTTGCACATGCAATTATGCACACTATGTTCACAAACTGGATAACTGAATATGTAAATGGATATTTATGGTCACTTGGATGTGCAGCTATCCAGTTTGAATGCATGTCTGAGGTATGCACATAGATTTTGCAGGCACAGTTGCACGTCTACAATGCACATCTATAAAAATAACAACCCTGATTTTCAGCAAGGTTTTCATCTTGGGTATTATGAGTGGGATTTTTTAAAGGAATCAGTGTTGGCCTCTCTGTTCCCACTGAAGTCAACAGGTTTAAGGCTTGATTTCAAAGGGAAGACAGGACAACGCTGAATGTTTTTGAAAATTCCACCTATATGTTTTCTAAAACAAAATTGTTAATATATTTTAAACTCTTAAAAACCATGACATGTGAGATCAATTATTATTTTTTAAAATAGACTTAGGTAGTGGAGAGTCTACAGTTTCTTTTTACACTGATAAATATGTTTATGTACTAAAGACTTCTGGAGAGAACTTTCTTTTTTTTTTTTTTGATGAGTGCAGGCATTGTTTTATTTTGGAAAGTGTGAGAACAAGTTTGGGGATATGTGTCTAGGGGTTTAAATAACTGCATGAGATGCCTGAGTGAAGTCTATAGGAATTGCTTGTTGATATGAAACGAATGATGAATTTCTTTACCAACATCTGGTATAAATGAAGATCACGTAAATCATGGCTAGCTGGGGTCAGCTTTAACTTATGCTACAGAAATGTGCATATGGAAGTTTATATGGAGAATATATATAACCTCCATCCACTTACATTTCTCTGGGAAGTTTACGTTGATATTAGAACTGCCAAACTTTTTGCAATGAGCAATATTTGGAAAGTTCAGACATTAGGTTCCTGATTAACAGAGCAATCTATTGGTGGTACATTTTTGGTCTGATTATAGATAATTAATTGTGTTATATGTTATTGTGGTCATAAACAATGCCCTGTAGCACTTATGGGAGAGGTGTCGTGTTACTTGTAGGGGAAGGACTATGCTATTGCCTTTAAAGCATCTGAGCATGACCAGGGTGAACTAGACATTTTGAGAAGCCTGAACAGCATCAGATTGAGAGGAGTACTTATGCAGCTTAAAGAAAGACAAGGTGCGGTCTTCTCTCCAACCAGCTTGACCCTTGAGTGTCTGTTAATCATTACAGTACTGTGACCTATTGCGAGGACTTCTAAGAATCTTCATACACTATCTTGTGGTAAGATTGCAGTTTGCCTATATCACTAACGAATATTTGAAATACAGACATTATACAGAAAAATGAAGAGAGAATGTGTAATAAAACACATAATAAAAGTGTTCTTGAAACTTACTAAACATTCACACAGTATATTGACATCCCATAGGTTGATTCGAGGGATCTGTATCTCAGACTGAAAGTGACATGTTACCTTCAGAATTACCTGCCTGGATATACAGTCACAAGCATGTTCTTCTGAAACAGGTTTGGCTTGTGGTTGTGGATTCACTGATCCCTTTTCTCTGAGGTTTTCAAACCAGACGTTTGGAAGGTTTTCCTCACATTTATTTTGTTTTAGTGCATCTTAAGAACTGCAATTCTTTTTAAAGAAGTGTAAGACCATCTACTGCTCTGGCAGCCCATTACAATAATTAGTTAGCACAGATAGTTGGGTTTGCTCATTTGTGTAATTAACGGCCACAATTAATTGAAACCCCCTTTTCTTTTAAGTAAAAACATCAAAGTCTACTGATCACAGAAAGCCCAGGCTTAATTAAAATCTTTACAAATCTGCTTGCACACACCACTTCAGTTTAGTATATAAATTACTCTTCAATTGTTTCCAGCTCTTAAGGAAATTAGGGAAAGCATAAACCAATACATTGACTCAGTAAGATAAAAATTCAACTGCATGCTCAGAGATTAGACCCTTGTGCAATTATATAGAGATATCAAAGGGAACTGAATATACACTAGATCAGTGGAAAGCAAAGAATGCTAGATACTAACAACATCTTACATTTATTAAGGAAGAACCTCTGTAATTTGGAGAGGTTCAGGTAACTTGGAAGACACCAGAATTTAGAGGCCTATAGCTAAGTTAGTTATTTTCATTGCCAACTTTCATAAACTTCATATTGCCCCTTGTCTGTTTGTAGTATCCACCTGTGATCTCTCGTTTTATACTTCGTTTGTAAGCTCTCCAGTGCAGGGACCATCTTATGTGTTTGTATAGTGCTGGAACAAAAGGACCCTGATTCCTAACTGGGGCCCGCAGGCACTACTACAATATAAATAACAATATGACTAATGACAAAATTAAAATACATTTCCCCCCACCTATGAAAATTGTTACATTGTTAGCTGTGCGTGTAAGGATGGATGCGTTGTCCCTGTACAAGCAGATAGTTAACAGCCTAGTTCTTTGGCTACAGGAATTTACAAGCGCAGTTGTGAGAAGGAGGAAGGAAACTGTACATTTGAGAGGATTAACAAGTTTGGTGCAAGGGACAGTGGAGCTTGTAAGTACAGGAAACTGCTTATCTCCAGACTAAAGAGCTTTACATTGCCTTTGTAGTTTCAGTAGCTCTGCTGACAATCTCTGCTGGGAAAAGGGGCATTAGCTGCAGAAAACCAAATAGCTGTGAAAGGAATTTGCATTAATTATTCATTGAACTGATGCTACTTTTGAAGCTCAGGTTAAAGGATCTGACATGTCCACAGTGGACGCTACAGGTGGGTCTCACCTGAACAACAGCTTCATGAGCAGCCAAGCAGAATGTATTCAGGATTTTCTGATCTCTTTTCCTTGTTCGATGTAAGCTTTCAAATATTGTTTGCTATAATCATATACCAGAAAATACATAGGATATGCAACCTGGGTGAGTTAACATCATTGAAAGAAACCTTAACTTCTGTAATTTTGCTGAGGTTAGAGCCCTTGGTCTTGCAGACTCAAAGTTTTATTATTGCTACTTTTGTGTGTTTAACCTGGATCTTTTAAAGTGAAAAGAGGCAAGCAATCAAAACCTGATGCACAACAATTTACTGGACTAGTCAGAAAAAATGATGTACAAGTAATTTCTATAAGAGTTTGTTGGCAGTGAAACTAGTATTTTCTATGTGCTGAACAACTTTGCTCTTTAATGTGTAAATAGAAATCTCCTTTAATTTCACCTATTTGGATTGCAATATCCTCTGTTTTATAAAGTCAAAATGTTGATGAAGAGGAAAAGTTTCAGCTAATGAATTCAGGACAAGACTTGCCAGGCAGCAAGTCTAACAAGACTGAAGTCAGACTTTTCAACATTGTCTCTTGAACACATGTTCAAGAGATTCAAAGCCCATCTAGCAATTTGTTTCATACAGGTTAAAGTTATGTTAGGACCTATAAAAACCTCTTCTCATTCATTTAAAGGAATCTAAATATAGCTGCTTTTATTGTATTCATAATAATGCAGCTGTCAGCAATATGTTTTTCCGGAAGGGATTCGTATGTACACTGTACACTGTAAGTCTGTTGTTCCTAGTTTCAAGAATGTGGTCATAGTTTGTACTCATCCAAGGAAAGGTGTGCAGTGTAGTTCAAATATAATTTTATATTTGCCAGCACATATGCACATTGTTTTACATAGTGGAACCACAAGAGCTCTAAAATGCAAGTCTCACACATACACTTTCAGATGGCTACCATGTGCTCTATGCCAGGAATTGTAATCATTAGGGCCAGAATTCCCATCTGAGAGATGAATGTGGCCTAACACTTGTGAGAGGCCCATCACCGCCCTAAAGGTCAGATCCTGAGCAATGCAGAGGTCTCGCAACACTCTGAAGTCAGTGGGCAGTAGCTACAGCAGAAAACTTAACACCCATTTTCTAACACCAGAGGAACTGCACTGCTGCTAGCAAGGCTCAAATACTTCCAGCACCAGGGAAATGTGGGTAATTACTACTAAATAAGATCAGCCCTATCATGTTTGTATTGCAAGGCAATACCTTACATTTGTTGTTTTACTAGATTCATGGATTTTAAGGCCACAAGTGACTTATGATTATGTACTCCACCCCCTGCATGACATCAGCTGTAGAGCTTCACCCAGTAGCACACACACAACTTCCATGGTTCTATAAGCACCACTTGGATTTTACCAAAACATACTGATCTGCTAAGTGCACATTTATCATAAGTAACATATTGATAGGTAAACAATCTAGCTCAAAGAATGTTTAATCAGCTCCAGTGTGATAAAATTAAACAAGGATGATCAATTCTGGATCCTAGATTCAAGACCTTAAGCTTCTGGATGGGTAATCAAATACACACATACAGTTTAGTCGCATATCACAGGTCTCATTTGCCACAATGAGACATCATAGGCCAGCCTCATCTGTCACAAGAATAATTTCATTGTGAGAGCCACTTGGCCGCATTGTTGGATATTGCACCTCAAAAACTCTACCCATTGAACCAAAAAATACTGCCTGCTAGCTACCTTGAAAGAATCTCTGTAATCCATATACTCTCTCATATACCTTTATAAAGGACACAAGAGTTCCCATTATGAGCTCTTAGTGGAAGTACTCCATCTTCATCATCTCTACGGCCAGGGTTTCATTGGTAGGTGCCATTTTCTCTTAGAAGACATGTATCTTTCCAACTGTTTGGTTGTCTCAATCATGGGGTTTTACGCACAGCTGGGGTACCTCCCTGTGGCTGAGGCTGGGCATTAGCTTTGCTGGATCTGATGCCTCCTTTCTTCTCTTGCTGACGCTGTGGCCCCTCTTGCTCTCTAGGAGTTTTACTGCTTCCTCTTTGTGGCTTGGCCCTCCAGCCGGCTCACTATACAGTTCTCCCCTTCCAGGGTAACCAAGTCTCACTGTTATCTGGGTGCCATTTCAGGCAGCCTTCCTAATCAATTTTGTGCCACTTTCCCAGTGGCTAGTTGGGGAACCCAGGCACACCTGCTAATTTAGATTCCATCCAAGGGACCCCACAATCAGTAGCCAATGTCTCCACCATTTCAACCCTTGCTGCCATTTCCCTGGGCTTCTCTGCAGAGAGCTAACTCCTGTTAGCTCTGCAGAGTGTTGTTTTAGATTTTGTAGTGAAGACTAGGAGTTATAGGGTTTGTATACTTTAGAAACCATAGGTAAAATCCTGGCCACACTAAAGTCAATAGTGGAACTTCCGTCAACTCCAATAAGGTCAGAATTTCACCCTAGATCCTTAGCCCTGTTCTAGCTGGCTTGTGCTACTGCAAAGCTGCCAAGAAAACAACTAAACCAGTCACTGAAGATTGCTGGCTTAAAAAAATCCAAGCTCAGATCATAGCTATAAATTTTATCTAAGTACACCTGCACAGTGAGATGTAGGGTGAAATCGTGGCTCCATTGCAGTCAATGACAAAATTCCCATTGACTTCAATGGAGCCAGATTTCACACACGCTCTCTAAGGGCTTGTCTACACTGTAGGGTAATGCACATTAAATGGGTGTGATTTCTAAAGTGCATTAATGTGTTGCATATTATTTGGTCTGTGTAGATGCTGCAAGTGTGCACTAAATGTTCTCTAAAGTGCGCTATGTTAAAGCACACTAAAAACAGTTAGTGCACATCAGCAGGGTCTACATGGACCAACTAACGCTCCATGTGTTAGTGTGCTTTAGAAATCACACCCCTGTAGGGCACATAACCTCCCTGTGTTGACAAGCCCTTAATGGGGTTATTTTCTCACAGAGAGAAACTCTAGGTTGATGGAGAGCCAGTGCAGAATCTCCTCCACCACCCTCCAACCCAACCTTTGGGACAGGGGACAGGATTGGAGAGAAAGATGGTGTGCCTACAGGGATCCTGTGTTGTTGGAAGAGCACTTTGGGACCAGGGCTGGGTCCAGGCACCAGCCGAGCAAGCTCGTGCTTGGGCCGGCAGATTCCAAGGTGCGGCATTCCATCTAATCCTTTTTTTGTTTGTTTTGCGCTTCACCGCTTTGGCTGCCCCTGCAGGTTTTTTCTTTTTGGTTTGCTGCTCCTGCCGCCCTGTAGGGAGCGGAGGAGGGGAGTGCCCTGCAGCAAGCCCGGCAGGGCAGCCCGCGTCCTTCCCTGCCTGTCGACTGGAGCGGCGTTGAGCCCTTCCGGCAGGCGGTGCAGCGGGAGGGTCCGCGTGGCAAGCACCCCGCTTAAGGAAGCCCTGGCTGCCCCCCTTCTTTCTCTCCCCCCCCACTAGCCGGGGTGCGCATTCCGCTGCCCGGGGTCTGCAGGGCCGGGAGACCCCCTGCACCCACGCTCCTGCCGCCCCCCAGGTATTTTTTTTTGTTTTTGTATTTTCTTTCCTTCGCCGCTCCGGACGGCCGGCCAGTTTGTTTCCCTCCTCCCCCACCGCTCCGGCCAGGGGCAGGTTTGTTTCCCGCCCCCCCCCCCTTCGCCGCTCCGGCCGGCCGGTTTGTTTCCCACCCTTCGCCGCTCCGGCCGGGGACGGGTTTGTTTTCCTCCTCCCCTTCCCCCCCTTTGCTGCTCCGGCCGGCCAGGCGTTTTTTGCTTGGGGCGGCAAAAAAGCCAGAGCCGGCCCTGTTTGGGACCATCTGGGCTGGGCATCAATGAGAGCAGCAATAGAATCAAGGAAACTACTGAGAGGGCAAAATTTGCAAATGATACAAAACTACTCAAGATAGTTAAGTCCAAAGCAGACTGCGAAGAGTCACAAAGGGATCTCACTACACTGGGGGACTGAGGAACAAAATGGCAGATGAAATTCAATGTTGATAAATGTAATGCATATTGGAAAACAGAAACTATACATATAAAATGATGGGGTCTAAATTAGCTGTTACCATTCAAGAGAGAGATCTTGGAGTCATTGTGGATACTTCTCTGAAAATATCCCCTCAATGTGCAGCAGCAGTCAAAAAATCGAACAGAATGTTGGGAATCATTAGGAAAGGGATAGATAATAAGACAGAAAATATCATATTGCCTCTATATAAATCCATGGTATGCCTACATCTTGCATACTGCATGCAGATGTCGTTGCCCCATCTCAAAAAAGATATATTGGAATTGGAAAAGGTACAGAAGAGGGCAACAAAAATTCTTAGGGGTATGGAACAGCTTCCATATGAGGAGAGATTAATAAGACTAGGACTTTTCAGCTTGAAAGAGAGACAACTAAACGGGGATATGATTGAGGTCTATAAAAATCATGACGGGTGTGGAGAAAGTAAATAACGAAGTGTTATTTGCTCCTTCTCATAACGCACAAATCAGGAGTCACCCTATGAAATTAATAGGCAGCAGGTTTAAAACAAACAAAAGGAAGTATTTCTTCACACAATGCACAGTCAACCTGCGGAACTCTTTGCCAGAGGATGTTGTGAAGGCCATCTCTATAACAGGATTCAAAAAAGAACTAGATAGCTTCATGGAGGATAGGTCCATCAATGGCTATTAGCCAGGATGGGCAGAGATGGTGTCCCTAGTCTCTGTTTGCCAGAAGCTGAAAATGGGCAACAAGGGATGGATCACTTGATTGCCTGTTCTGTTCATTCTCTCTGAAGCACCTGGCATTGGCCACTGTCGGAAGACAGGATACTGAGCTAGATGGACGTTTGGTCTGACTCAGTATGGCCTTTCTTATGCTCTTAAAAGTAAAAGTAACTTTAAACCATTTTTGGCCAACCTCTTTGGTTTTGCACTGAGCACAGTATGTGATTTCTGCCCACTAGAACTCTTGGTCACCAATTCTGAAACTCAAATATCAACAATGGATTTTTTGCAGGGTGGATAAAACTCAATTGAAAAAAAACCAAAATTTTATTTACATTCATTCTTCTTTTTCAAAGTAAACCTATTTAAAATTATGACATTCTATAATCTCTTAAAATCATTTAATTTAAATTATAAAAAATATTCAAGCATTACATGTTTACTGTTGAATTTTAAAGAAAATCAGGCAACTAAACTGGTGGAAGTCACTGACTATGCACCTGGAACCAGAGCTCATTGAAGTGGTAAACCAGCTTTTGCTAGCAGTAACTTCTCCTGCAGGTACACAGAGAATGTTTTCTTTGTTTCAGTTTATTCAAGTAGTTCATTTCAATGATTAGTTCATTGGAAGTTGAGAAACCAATTGGGAGTTTCCACTTGTTTTCCTCTTCCAATCTATGAACAAAAATGAGGTGCGAGAGAAGGAGATCTAGTAGTTCTAAAATCTAGATGGTCACAGTGATCAAAACCAATCAGTTCTATGCACGAACTACAAACAACACATCCTTTATTTAATAAATCAGTTAGTTATAAATGCAAAACATGTTTTAATAAACTTACCTTTTTTCCCCTTATGTATTCAACACATTTAAGGTAGTTTTATTTAACTAATTTAAAACCATTTTAGTTTTTCTAGTTGTGTATTTTTAATTGAATTCAATTTCCATTCAAATACATATTGACACAAATCATACATAAATAAGAATAATCATTATCTTGTTAATAAGAAATGCATCATTCACTATTTTCTAACAAAAAAAGTAAAAATTAAGAATCTGAATAAATGTACGTTAGGCAACATAACTGCTTAAATAAACACATTGGAGAAAAACAGAGTTTTTACTTTTTTGGTTGGGTGCAGCAAATTAGATATTTTATTATTTTTAGCAATTGTGTGGAGGGAGAGAGCTGAACAGGTTTTTTTTATAGGTAAACAATTACAGCACGCATTTATACCTTTTGTTACATACAATAATAAGCAACAGCTGCATTTTGTTTATACATAGGTTATTTTGATATTTTATTTTTTTTACTTATTTAGACTTTAGTTTACATTTTATATTATTTACACAAGGTCGCAACAACTTTTTACAGTTTTTTTTTTACTTGCCTTACACAATTTTTGCTTTTACAAGTTTTGGGTTATTAGGGTTACAGTTAGCCTGACTTTTGCTAACAAAGACTATTTGGATTTGAAATTTTTTTCAAATCCCTGTTAGGCCTTGCTTTGCTTTTACAAACATATATAAATACAGTGTATTCTCTTGGTTAGCAAAAAGAAGTACCACATTTAATGTAAATGCTGTATTTCATTACAAATCAACATGCTTTAATGGTTACCAACTAATGAGAATCAATCTTTCTTTAGGAAAATGAAAGTACAAACACAAATATTAAAATAAATTATTTGAATCAAGGTTTCATTTAATTTAAATAATTATTGAAATCTGTGATGTAAAACATTTCTATTTAAATCAATCTGCCCTGATTTTTTATGACTATTCCATAGACTGCCATTTGTTTGCTTAGGATAGTCAAATAACGTTGAATAAGTGTCAAAGTGTCAAAATTAATGGGACTTGTTTGAGAATACTTTGGGAAGCCAAATTTCTATGCATTTTGGAAACTATGTGTTAGCAATGACAAATCCTAACTTTGTAATAGTGACTACAGTAAGGCCAAGAGATTGGTAAAGGAATATACTGGAATGTGGGGAGGACAATAGCTATAATAAGTCTTCTTTAAAATATTCATATCAAAAGCTTTGCTCTAACTGTACTGAAGGCAAACTAAGGAGGAACACAACCCCAGAGAGAAGTTATTGAGTCCACTTTGAGGTCTTTTTGGCTTGATTTTCTTGTTTCCAGTATTTAATTGGCCAAACTACAGCTGCCACTGGAAAATGCCCATGAGAGAGAGAATGAAATGGCTACTCAGTGATTTATTTAGTCTTCATTGTACAGTTGCTTGATCCCAGGGAATGATGCTGTCTTGAATTCCTGAACATTCTATGGCTAATGTAAGGCATTTGACTTAGTACCGGATGATATTTTGATTAAAAAACTAGAACAATATAAAATTAACATGGCACACATTAAATGGATTAAAAACTGGCTAACTGATAGGTTTCAAAATGTAACTGTAAACAGGAAATAGTCATTGAGTGGGTCTGTTTCCACTGGGGTCCCGCAGGGACTGGTTTTTGGTCCTATACTAGTTAACATTTTTATCAGTGATCTAGAAGAAAATATAAAATTATCACTGATCAGGCTTGGAGATGAAGATGAAACAAAAATTGGGAGTGGTAAATATTGAAGAGTACACTGATTCAGAGTGATCTGGATTCGCTTGGTAAAGTGGGTGCAAGCAAACAATATGTGTTTTAATATGACTAAATGTATAGATCTAGGAACAAAGAAAGTAGGCCATACTTACAGAGTGGAGGACTCTATCCTGGGAGGCAGTGAGTCTGAAAAAAGATTTGGGGGTGGTGGTGGGAGCCACGATCAGCCGAACCTGTGGATGGGGCAGGTAAACAAACCGGCCCGGCCCGCCAGGGGCTTTCCCTACACAAGCAGCATCCCCAAGTTTGGGAAACACTGGACTAGATGATTGTAATCAAAGCTGTCCCTTGGGTATGGTGAATCGGGGTGTCTGCCCCAGTCCCCATGCTTTGGGGGTCCCCGTGGGTGGGGAGGTGAGGCGGGCGAGTGAGCAGGGTGAGGAGACGAATGGGGAGGCGAGCGGCAGGTGGGCAGATGGGCGGGGGGGCAAGGAGGAGCCCCCCTACCAGAACCTCCCCCCTCCCGCCCAGTGTCTCCTGCCTGCCAGCAGGCCCCGCCAATCAGCGCCTCCCTCTCCCTCCCAGCGCCTACCGCCTGCTGCGGATCAGATGTTTTGAGATGTCAGGAGGCACTGGGGGAGGAGCGAGGGCACAGCGCGCTCGAGGAAGGGGGCAGAACAGGTGGGGTGGGGCCTTGGGGGAAGGGATGGAGTGGGGGCGGGGCCTGGGCAGAGCACCCCCCAGCAGATAGACACCAAGTTTCTAATGTCCCAGGCTTCGCACCTCCTTAGGGACGGCTCTGATTGTAATGATCCCTTAAAATCTATGAATAGAAACAAACAATGCCATGTAAAGTAAGACAAAATGCAAACAGTAGCAAATCTTAGGGCTAATTCTGCCCTCAGTTATTCCTGTGCAGCTCCAGCGACGCAGGAACTCAGGCAAACTTATCTCTATTGCAACTATTCTGGAAGCTGGATCAGAGACTTTGGAAATGTAAAAGACATCGATTTGTTCACGTCTGAAAGCAGGTTTGAAGAAAGTTGCTAATTCCAACAGTTTAAATGCTGTTCTATGAAAGGAAAACCAGGCACTGAATACTATTTAGAAAAACTGTAGAGATCTTAGGGCAAATGTGGTTTGTCAAAAGGCTCATAAAGAACGGATACCAATAATAGGGCTTGTGAAAAACTGGATGCCTACCATTTGGTTTTGGATACTGTATAGGAACATTCAGATAAAGTGTTCCAAATCTTGGTGAGAAAGCTAAGTGTGGGACTAGACCATGGCAAGAAGGGATATTATTTTTCAATTATTGGATGCGAGGCTCGAACTGATGTGGAACTGGATGGAAAATAGTGCCTACTATTAACATAAAGTTATTAGTTTAATCAATATGGTGAGAAGACAGAAGGGAAAGGGAATTCTTCTTGTTAACAATTTACTGTTCAAGGCCTGATCAGATGCCAAGAACAGAGACTAAATGATTAGGCTGCTAAAAAGAAACAAGACATTGTACAAAAATCATAAAGTACTCTTGTTTCCAGATGTTAGTCTGGTAATTGAAGCCAAAAGAAGAGAACTGAGTCCTAGCAAGTGGTATTTTATAAAAGTGGGAACAGAAGCTTATTTCATAGACCCAGATAAGCCCTGTGTGCTGCTGGGGGTAAGAACTGTTCGTGTAGGTTTGTGGAACTCTGCAGAGAAACTACTGCAGAAGTGATAACAGAAAATAAGCCCTGGAAGGATTTAGACAATGTCTCTCCCAGAAAAGAGTGATGAGGAGGTTTGTATTTGTTGTGGAGATTTAGTTTGTTCTGGGGAGTTTGTTTTGTTTAAGAGCTTGGATGATGGTTGCCTGACAAGATCATGTCATTATAGGACAACCAAATTTCCTCCCCATTACTACATATGCAGACTGAAAGAGAAATAAACATGAACACCACCTCTGAATGCTTCTGTCTAGGGGGAAATTCCCTTTAAATAAAAGCATACAAAAAGGGGTTGTGGCCCAGGTATAGAAAGCTTTATATTTCTATCTCCAATCCATGCATCCCAGACAGATAGATATAAGCTCAATTACATTCTAACTGTACCAAAATTATGTCAATAATTTGGACATGACTAAATGGATAAAGGCTAAATGATAGAGACCCTCCTACATTAGCTTTAATGGCACTTTTCAATGTAATTTAACAAGTGTGTTATGCCAGATATGTTTACTGATGTTTTCCAAAGAGAATGATTTTTATAGTAATACATTTCCAGACTTACATAGTTGTTGTTGAGGACTTGGGATAAATTCTGATAATCAGGAGATTTACAGTAATTAATAAACATTGATGGGTAGTACCTTGTTTTGATAACAGGGAGTTTCAAATAGCTGAAGTCTGGATAATCAAGGCCGAGCTACATACTTCTAAAATATTTGCTTGCAAAGGGCTTTTCTTTAACTAGATTTGGATAGCGAGACTGAGAATCATAGTTATGTCTTTTGGCCTTTCTGGCTTGGGGATTGCATTCTGCCAGCTCACAGAAGCTTGGTGAGCCAGTACATTTTCATGCTTGCCATCTTATACTCCAGAATCTAAATTTTCATTAAAAAAAACCAACCCTCTTAGCCCTTATTGTTGCAAAGATAGCCCTCAAAACATAAATTGAATAACCAATGCAGTGTAGTCCGCCTGAGTATGCAAACATCCTGAACCAATTGTGTGACCAACATAATGGCCAGCTCTCATCTCCACACTGGCCTTTCATTCTCCTTGCATTCTCCTCTACAGCCTGATGATAACACAACTCACTGGGAGCAGACTCTTCTGTCCATACTCCTTGAACAAGCTTGAGTTGGGAATTTCAGGGACTCTTTATCCTTCAGCACTTGCACTTAGAAGTTGTGGGGTTCTTTTCTCTTTGGGCAGTTCTGTGAAATTTCCCTTACTGTTAGTCTTTAAGGTGCCACCAGACTCCTTGTTGCCCTTACAACAGTAATCTAAATAAAAAGAAGATTTAGTAAAAATAGAAAAGGGAACTAAACCAGATGAGGTATTTTCAACTCACTCACAGAGAAAAGTGATTGCCTTATATCCTTTGAAAGCAGTATCCTCCTTCTGAACTCTTTTGCCCATCTGTTGGCATCGCACTGCTGTCTACAGAAACGCTTTTGTCTGCTATCCTCAAGACTTCCTAATCAAGCCCAACCTGATCCAGGGCTGCTACTCCTCTTTCCTAACCAGTTTTCTCCGGTTACCTCTGCACACCATAACGTCTGGTAAAACAGCTTCTTTCTTCACCTTGTAGAAGATAGTCCATTGAGGAAAAGAAAATCCTTAACTATGATTAATGGCTGCCTTTCAAAGGTTTACAACCTAGCTCAGATTTTACTTTCACTGGCGATAGGCATTTTTGGTCAAGTCCCATGACAAACCTTCCAAGCAATTTTATTTAATTTCCCCCCATAACCTATGAATTATAGACAGAGGTTCAGACCTCTGTCACAGAACAGTCAACTCTGAAATCTAATCATGTCAACATAAATGTCAATATTGTTACCGGTACTGCTTGGCAGTACTCCACACACTAGGATTATGGTTAACACAAAAGAGATAAAATAATCTGATATTTTATTTAAGTAATTATGACATATTTTTGATATTTGATTTTGAAACAATTGCAGAGCCCCATAACTAAAAACAAAGAAAAATATAAAAGCTATTTACAGTGACTCAGATCACTTTAATGGAATAGTACAGATCTTGTAGGTATTTTCCTTTAAATATAATGATCATATTCAGATAGTAATTTATCTGAAAAATAATCTGTGTGAATGAATCTGTAAGAAAATATACAGTATTTGCCCTGGATTTGTCAATGGAACAACCTGTGTGCTTAAAGTTAAGCACCTATATAAGTGACTACAAGTTTGAGGCCTAAATTTACTACAGCCAAATTGGGCTTGAGTTAAATGTGGCCTCTTCCAGTATATAAGAGTTAACTTCATAAAAAGCGAAAGAAAGAGAGGAAGAAAGGGGAAGAAGCTCAGTGAAAGCATTTCAACTGCTCTGGGTTCTGTTATGTCTTATACTAGTCATAAAAAGTACAGTGCAGTACATCACATTATAAATTAAGAAAAACAACCCCAAAAAAGAACAAAATATATTCATGCATTAGGACCATTATGAAAAAGGTAGAAAAGTTTGGGATTTCTTTTAAGATTATTGAAAATTGGGCTGTAACCTACAGAAAATAATTAAATGTAAGTAATGTATAGCTCATATTTTATAATATACTGTATATTGATTTTCTTAGAGGAAAAAGATCTAACCTGGAAGAACACCCTGTATTCTGAGAATAATCTGAAATGCCAACCTAGCATTTTCGTACTTCAAAATGTTTTCAGTTTTGATAACCAGGCACGACTGTTAAAAATACATAAGGCTGTTAAAAATATATGTTTACTTTAGTAGTTTATAATTCAAAGGGGCACTTTAGTGGGTGGAGCTGTAAATTGGCAAGTGCATTGCTGCCACAACGGAGTAAACTGCATCTCTGCAAGGATCTTTACTAAGAATAGATGTGGTCACAGTGATAATTAAAAAGGGCTTGGCCTGAAAGAAGCTTTGGTGGGGAATGATTAAAGTTATGGAGGTGGTTGCTGGGTGCATAAAAACTACACTAAAAATTACATGGAACAGATTGCTTTAAAAGGGTTACATTAAGATGAAAAAGATACAAAGTATAACTGATAGGCCATAGTTTCTATTTTTAGTAGAGCCAATGAAAGAAATGAGCATTTGAAGTATTTATGCTAACAATAACTCAGAAGGCACAATTTTACAGAAGAAAAAGATAATGTGTTGTGAGAAGATGTGGTGAGACTGTGGGAAAGTGTACACACTTAGAGGCATATTTTTTCTATCACTTTTCAAATGAACCAGATCAGAGATTAATTGCTTTGTGTTAATTGCTTTGTATCAAGTATTTGGTACAGTTTAACCTTTGAAAAAAATAAAATATGTAGAAGGTCAACCTCAGAGGTCTGAGATTTCCTGGGGTGGGGAGAAATGCCTTTTATGCAATCAGAATGTCAAAAGGTATCAGATTTCTCTGGGCAGGAATAATTTACTCATCACTTAATAGGGTGATTTTCTTTTGGGCTACTTATAAGCCCCAAGAACCTTTGCAATGGGTCTCAAACCAGCCATGTTATGCTAAGATTCTGGGCTGCAAGTTGTGAATTCATTTTAGTGATGATGTAATCATTGCACCACTGATGGATACTCTGAAGCTTCATCACTCAGTGATCATGCAGTTATGAGCTTTGGGATCAACCATGAACAAAAGAGTAAATATTCTAATCCAAAGTGCAGATCGGGATAGGTAGGGGGTTTACAATAAACGTGCCCTCTGACTGCAAGAATTCCTTGCCAGACAATAGTGTGGAAGAAGTGAGGTTTTTACCCATGAATGCTTATGCCCAAATAAATCTGTTAGTCTTTAAGGTGCCACCAGACTCCTTGTTGTTTTTGCCAGAGAATAGCATCAATGGGGTTTATTTACCCGTATGGGCTCAGGGAGTGTGCAAGTTCCCTGTACCTGTGGGGGAAGCTCCACCAGCAGAATCATTCTTCTGTGGAGCTTTAATTGACCGGAGCTCCACAGGAGCCTCACCAACAAAAACAGCCTGAAATTTGGGCTAAATCACTGCATCTACTTGGTGCTGAAGCCCAACCCCCTTCCTGGGTGGTTCTGCTTCTATTGTTGTTTGAACTGACTGGCTCTAGCTCTCCCACCACGGGAAGGGATATAGCTGACTTTCTACTGTTACGCTGCAGCCTAGATTCTGCTAGTGGAGTAAGTCAGGCTCACTGTTTCTTCCAAGCCCTTCCTCCCACTCTGCCCACCTCTCACCAGTTATTTCATGGAGAAAGCAGGAGCTGTTTCCTCCCCCATGTAGTCATGCTCACCTTCACTCATGCACCATCACTCCCCTGCTCAACCTGACCAAGACTATTTCAGCTCAGTCTCTGACAATTAAGTTTTTCTTTTACTGGCAACTTTAACTTATCAACTTGCCCCTTGACCCCATTCTTTCTTGGCTTCTAACTGCCCTTGCTCCTTCTTGTCCTCTTCCTCACCCACTTTAAAGTTAGGAACTAAGTATTAAGTACAACAAAATAATTTGTTATTCCCTGAGCAACTGAGAAATTAATGGATGTGACAGAGCTGTTGAATCTGTGCCTGATATCTGTCCAAGCATTCTCTCCTTTCTATTGTACCTCCTATGATTATGGAGCAAAAAGCTTCCAAAGGAAAGTGGGCTGCCCATCCAATCAAACATGGAAAGGGAATTGAGAGAATCTTCTAAAAAATCAACAGATTAATCCAGAACATTTGAAATCTAGAACATCTAGAAATGTTCTCCTTCTTCTAATGTCCCACAAGAGATCATGCACAAGTTCTAAGGCAACAGATTGGTGGTATCTTAGCCGGGGAAGAGATTGTAGAGGGCAAAATTAGACAGATGGCTCTACCAATAATTCTGAAATTATGCTAGATTCTAGCAGCTTCTCTTGCAACTCTTCACATTCCAAGCAAAAGAAAGATGATGGGGAATGCCCCTTTGAAAAGGAAAGTCTTCAGGAGGAAGAGAATTTTCCATAGATATATAACTCTATGGGGGACTTCCAGAACAATCAGAAAACAGGAGATTGGAGACATTTATCTGCAAGTTCCCTTGTAGGGAAGACTCAGTGACAGGTGCCTTTGCAAAAAACGTGCATATATGGGGACTAATTTCTTTCCTTTATTCCCTCTGCTGCAAAATGCAGTAGTGGAGATTTTAGTGGAAGTTATGGTGAGTTGGATATTAGTAGTCCCTTTTTAAATTTATCTGGAGATTCAGATCTTGGTTCCAGGCACTAATAAGAATACTAATGGACTATGCAAGAGAATTGGGAAGGCATGAGAGCTAGTAACATATCACATCAGGCTGATGACTCAGCTGTAAGGAACTCAGTGGAGATCATATCTCATATGTCTTCTATCAAGAAATTCCTTGAGGAGGCAGGTTTACAGAGGGAAGCTATTAAGTTTTCTATTATCTCTCTGGAAAGTCTCCATGAATATATCTTACAACAGAATTTATAGCAGCTTTATGCCATGGATAGGAAACAGAGATAAAAGATCTTCTATCAACCCTAAACTACTAGTAATAGCCTATTTGGCAGACAGGATTAAAGAGGGTAGGGCCCCAAGTAGCCTTAAAATTTATGCTTCTGCTTTAAATTCTGTTTTTCCAGACATTAACAAATCTAAAGCATATGATATTATGAGCATCTTCTACTTCAAATCCTGACTTTCCCAAATACAGTGAAAAATGGGGCACTGGTGCATTACTTTCCCTTTTATCAGAGATCAATAATTGCAAGACTGGTGACTGAGTGCTTATTGGCTTCTTTTGGACTAGCAGACTCAAAACTCCACCTGGTTAGAATTTCAGAACCTTAATTAAGGGACACTGTCCATGGATATGGAATTTTCTGGATAGAATGGACAAAATGCAACTCATCTCCCAACTTTACTGTGTCTAGATTGTTCTAGATAATTCTAAACAAAACAGTTTAAATTTTATTGTGTTAACAAATATACAGTACCCAGAAAGGTACAGAGAACGGAGGAAAGACAACTCTTCTGAATGACACTGTCCCTTTAATGGGCTGCTTCTCCTCCCAGCCCCAAACACTCAAACCAATCTGTCAGGTTGATTAAAGAGACCTGGGTCCATGGATCACATATTAACAATCCTTGGATGGAAGCTACAGTAAAACATAATTTAAGAAAAAAAATCCCATTCATCATGTGGAGTTACTAGTACAAATACAGTGATTAAAAAACATGGATGCTTCAGTACTATCAAGAGCATAATGTAACAGTGTAAGTGTCCTTGACCTTGATTTAGCGAGGAACTTAAGCATGAGACAATAGTCCCAATGACATTGATGGGACAGCAGGACTATTCACATGCTCAAAGTTATGTACAGATTAAGTACAATGCTGAATCAGCCTTTAGGTTGTATTGGCACAAACTGTTTATAAGTCAGATGTCTCATCTAGAATGTAAAACCCTATAGTATGCAGAATGAATGGCTTTGTATTAAAAATTAAAAAGCTATAGTGAAATATATTTTTACTAGAGACGCTTCTTAAAATGGAATAGTGTTGACCTGACCAATATTACAGCCTTTTTTTCCTCCTCATTGTTATAACAACACAAACTGTTTGTGTTCTGTGACAGACCCAGACCAATGGGGTACAGGAGTCTGGTAGAGGTCAAATATACTGGTCACTGGATGGGTAGTTTTCTGTTCCCTGAGTGACCAGAGCAGGGGCTGCACTAGAGTAATCAGGAACCTGCTAGAACCAGTTAAGGCAGGCAGGCTAATTAGGACACCTGGAGCCAATTAAGAAGAAGCTGCTAGAATCAATTAAGACAGGCTAATCAGGGCACCTGGGTTTTAAAAGGAGTTCACTTCAGTTTGTGGTGAGAGTGTGAGGAGCTGGGAGCAAGAGGTGCAAGGAGCTGAGAGTGAGAGGGTGTGCTGCTGGAGGACTGAGGAGCACAAGTGTCATCAGACACCAGGAGGAAGGTCCTGTGGTGAGAATAAGGAAGGTGTTTGGAGGAGGCCATGGGGAAGTAGCCCAGGGATTTGTAGCTGTCATGCAGCTGTTACAGGAGGCACTATAGACAGCTGCAGTCCACAGGGCCCTGGGCTGGAACCCGGAGTAGAGGGCGGGCCTGGGTTCCCCCCAAACCTCCCAATTGACCTGGACTGTGGGTTCTTCCAGAGGGGAAGGTCTCTGGGCTGTTCCCCCAACCCACATGGTGAATCTCTGAGGCAAGAAAATCCACCAATAAGTGCAGGACCCACCAAGATAGAGGAAGAAGTTTGTCACAGTTCTTACATAGTTTAAATCTCTTGATCACTTTCTGCTGGATGAACTCATCTTTGAAAAGGATGTTCAAACTGACATGAAGAATGTCTGATCATTTTTTGCTACTCTATGTGAGCTCAGAGCAGCAGAAAGGGAAGGTTCCCACTTGTTAAAGCTCCTACAAAAGAGTATTATAAAAGACAGATATTCATGACCACGTAAGCAAGTACAGTACTGATGAGCTCATATTGCTGCTTGACAATTCTTCTGTAACCTTTTGTAACAACAACCAGAAAGAAGTTGGATGCAACCAGCTTTCTCTCTTTTGACGTGATACAGCTGCAGTTGGAATATCTAAAGATTTTTTGTGGGAAAAAAATCAAAAGCTTATTTGAAAACTATGTGGGCACTTAGGTTAGTAGCTTTGTCCTGAAGTGCCTCTAAAGATGAAAATGACAGTAAAAGGTACATATAGCAACATTCCAGAAGCCCTATTTGATAGAGATTTAAGATATACATATAGGAAATGAAGAACTGGGTTCTCTCTAAAGAATGGTGTAGGCTCTGTCATCATTTTCGTGTGTGGGAGGGGGGACGACAAATAAAATAATTTAAAGGATAAGAGACCCCAAACTCCATCGGTTCAACAGAGCTCTGCTAAGGAAATCTGCATTCTATACAGTAAAATAAACACATAGAATTAAATTGGCAGTATTAACAATGTTGCTAAAAATATCTGCAGTAATCTGGTGAGAATTTTAAGTACTTAACCAGTTAGAGAATAAAAGAAATCAGTCTCTTTCTTCATAAAAAGAATAAGCCCAGTTGAGATAGAAAACAAATTATGCATGGGGCTAGCCACCTTATTTCAACGGTGTGGAAAAAAACTCCAACCATCCTGAACAGCCACAAAATGTCACTATGATCAGGAAAACACAGTTGCCATTGTAAGAGGGACTTCAGACTCCTAAAAGGTCCTGTTGGAAGACTCTGGAATTGCAAAGATTATAAAGTGAATTTTAAAAACATACAGCTTTCATTTCATAAACTGAGTTAGATCAAATTTACTGAGCCAAGTCCTAAATTTCTTCTATCTACAGTAATCTATCTAGGCAGTTATAGTGCTTAACTTGAGGAGTTCAGTATAAATTAAGGGAATTTTGCCTGAGTACAGATGGGATTCAGCTCACTGGGATGCAAATGGGACGGTTATGTCTCATGACACTATGCTGCATATTTGTAGAACCAGTGATAAGTCATCTTGAACGCTGAAGGTTTCTTCCTGCTTAAGAAAGAACCAGCAGCACTGTTGATGGGTTGGAACTCAGGTAATAAACACAGTGTTCATATGATTTGATTTGTGATATGGTCAAGAGTGTCCTTAAAAGCTGCTTATAAAATTAAGTTTTCTTCCACAGTGCATTGGTGGTGGCTGCATATCATGAGGTTGAGTACAAGCATTACAAGGACATCATTTTAGTGATATGACTAAATGACATGAATGTCAATTTTGCCACTAGCAGTATGAGAAAAAAGCCAATGAACATGCCTCATAATAAGAGAACTACACATAAAGACATTTGAATTCTGTAATGTGAAAATAAAGATCACAAGCTGCTGTGTATGCTGAAAAACAAGGAGACATAAAGGTACCTTCTAAAATACAAGATGTAGAAATGTTAATGGTAACACATAGCTAATGCTTCATAAAGAAATAAAATCCTTTTTGGGTTGTCATTTCTCTGGAGCTCAGGATGTCCCCTTTCAGTGTGGAGGCAACATGCACTTACTACTGAGCAGATGTATGACGTATGTGACTTAGCAGTATTATCCAGTTGGATCTAGCAATTGTTTAAACCATTTGGAAACAATAAAAGAGCACAATCGGGAACGGTGCTGTCTTATTTTCAAAAAAAGGCAGATTTTGGGAACATTCTGATGGCTGGCAATGTACCATATGCATCCTAACATCTTCTCTGAACAATCTCCATTTGTCCATATTTTCCTGTAAATAAAATGCTCAGAATTGAACATTATATTCTGGGTGTTCTACACTGGAGTCATACAGACCTTTCATTTCCTGGGCTGTTATTCTTTTATGTATGCAGCCTAAAACTGCATTGGCCTTTGTTGCTCTCATTTGACATTACAAACTATGTCCAACTTGCTGTCACTATCACCAATAAATTTCTCCTACTGAATATCTGCTTATCCAGATGTATTAGTTCAACCATGCAAAAAGTTACTCACTTGCCCGGGGTTAGTAATTTTTTGACAGGCAAGTTATCAACATTAAGATAGGCGAATATACTTTGTTCTTCTGTGTAGTAAATATACAGATTGTCTGCAGCCCTCCAATTCACAATCCTATAATATCTCTGAGGCAACTACATATATGTCTATCTGTCTTTTAATACCATTTAGCAGTTGGAAATAAGGGGGAAGGATCTAGCACCATGTGATCAACCAGCTCTCTGCAGACCACACAAAGTGCTCCACAGAACACAATTTAAGAAACTCTGACCTACAAGGCATGACTTACATACATGCCAGCTGACTTTTATATGTTCAAATTTTCCAAGTGTTCCTTTATGGTTCCCTGTTATTCTTTTTGCTTAGCATTAACACATCCTGGCCTCAAGTAAATAATACTTAAGCACAGTCAGAGTATCAACAGGTAATTTAGTAGCCTCAGCCAAACTCTCAGTGCTTTCTAGTTGCAGCTACCTATAGTAGGAGAATCAAAGTATGTGGGTGAAAGGGCTGCATAGCTACTGTCTCTGAACCTTCAATCTGTAAATACTTACACATAAGCAACTTTATACAAAAACACATGGTCCCACAGACTCTACCTTGCACAAGCTTAACTTGACGCATATAAGTAATTCCATTGGCTTCAACAGGCATAAAGTTAAGTGCATGCATAAGAATTTGCAAGATAAGGGCATAAGTGATCCCATAATTTCTTTTCTCAGTTCACAAGTGAAAAAATATATATTTTTCTAACTGCCAACCCAGCAACCTCAACCTGATATCTCAGTGGCTTAGTGTTTTCTGAGCAGGGCATCACCATCAGTCAGCCTGACCCAACTGAGGTGTATTATACTGTGATACTTGAAGCATACAAACTTATGTCCTACATTGAGGTAAAGATTCTGCCTCTGAAACTGTCACCAATTGCACTAATCCATGTAGCCAGCTATGGTAGGTAAGGTATAGGTCTGGATAGAGCTCTGCGCGGATACAAAAATGTGGATCTGCATCTGCCAGGATTAACCCGTGATCCGACCCACAATCTGCTAGCCAACTTTTACCTCTATCCGCATCTGCAAGCTGTCTCCAGGGCGGGTGGAGATGAGTGAGTGGGGGGGGGGGGGGGTTTCAGGGAAGAGGAAGCATGAGGGCAGGGACTGGGGGTAAGGGCCAGGGTCTCGAGTAGAAGGGGCCGTGAGGAGGGGCAAGCTAAGCTGCTGGATGGCATGCAGGTGCTGGACAGCCCCGATTCCAATCTGCCACCCAACCCCAGCCACTGGTTGCTGGCCGCCAGCCCAGAGCGCATTGCACCCCCCCGGGTTGCCCGAGCCGGATGCCACAGGACAGGTGCCGCTAGGGTGAGCAGATGTCCAAATTTTATAGGTACAGTCCTGATATTCGGGGCTTTTTCTTATATAGACACCTATTACCCCACACTCTGTCCTAATTTTTCATACTTGCTAGCTGGTCACCATGATGGCACTAAGTGCTGCCATGAGACATGGCGCCAGAGTTCAGCTGCTGCTGCTCAACATGTACTTGCCAGATATGGGGCCTGCCGCATCGGGGGACAGGAGGGCAGGACAGGGCCCAGGAGGCCCCAGGGCTCGGCTCAGATTCCCCACCCCCCGCATGAGTGGGCCTGCCTGAGAGGATGGGAACGGGCTCCCAAGTCTTCTTACCTGCTCCTGCTTATCCCCTGGCTCGTGGACTTTCATCCCTCCACTCCCTGAGCCGTCAGCCAGGCAGCCCGGCTCCTTGGTCTCTCCTTCATGGTCTCTCCATCCCCTGCCAGGCACTGACTCTCTCCCTTTCCCTCACTCTCCCTTCTCACCACTCCCAGCACAGGCAGCATACTTTTTATCCCTATTTAAAGTGCTCCGGGCTCTGTCGGAAATCAGATTACCTTTTCCTGGACGTATTTCTTGGCTTCATAGCCCCAGCGGGGGGGGAGGGGGAGGGAGAGGGAGGAGTGTTCGCCGCCACTGCCACGAAGGGGGCTCGGGACTGGGCTGCGCTTTATAAGTTGCCCACCAGGCGCTGGGAAGAGGCAAAGTGTCTTCAAAACGGTTTGGGACTTGGCCGGGTGCAGCTCAGCTTGGCTCGGCCCTGTGTGAACGCGTCTCTGTCTCTACTCCAGATCCATAGAGCCCTGTGAGGTTGTATCTGGATCCGCTCCACTATCCGCAAAAATGGTCCGTGGATATGAAGCAGATAGCCGTGTATTTGCAGGGCTCTAATTATTGCATTAAAGTAAAGACAAAAGGTTCAGGTTTTTCTAATTTCCTGGATAGCAGAGGATAGGTTAAAAGCAATTTATTGGAAATTCTTAAACCATTTATCAAATAAGAAGCCTACACTTACTACAGTGACCTTCATGTGGTTTAATTGGACTGTGCTAGGCTTTTAAAAGTAAACCTGGTACTGGATTCAAGGTTTTACTTCTGCATATCTTGATGTTTCTTCATTCATGATTTTTTAAAAAGGTTATGATCGTTCAGTATCACTAAACAGGTAAATTCTGAAGTGGTGGAGGAAAATGTTAAACCTAATCAAAAGAAAATTTAGTGGTTTTTTTTTTTTTTTTTTAGGTAGGGAACCAAAAAATTGTAACAGAAAGTACTGTGCTAGTGTCACAATAATCAAATATACTTAAATAATAGTTTTCTTAAAAAAAAAAAGTGTAGAGTGTAAACCAACAGAATAATACTTCATATACCATTAGCTTGTTGATATGGATACCTAATTGCAAAGTAAAAAAGAAAACACTGATGCACCAATAAATATTTCATTGCTAGTAGTTTGTTATATGTTGAGAAAAGATTATAGTTAAAACATGTGCATGTAAAACAAAATAAGTAACATCAGTTATATTTTTATATAAAAAGGACATTTATAGGATATTTAATATACACTTAAAATTTATATATTGAGATGTTTAGATGTTATCTGAATCTGTTATCCTTTAAAAACTATATCACAATTCTGTAAGAATATTTTATACTATTGCTACAGAAAACCAACTTACATAATCAGGATTTTCCTTCATACTGGCCCCAGTTCAGCTAGGTACTTAGGCATGTGGTTTGTTTTAGGCACATGAGTAATCCCATTGACTTCAAATGAATTATTAATGTGCTTAAAATTAGGGATATTCTTAAATACCTTGTTGAATTGGGGCCATTATCAGGAGGATTGTCACCACATTTAGTGCCTCCATATAATAATTTGAATGGATTTTCTTTCAATTATATATTACATTTACAAAATATTAAGAATAGTATTTCTATTACTATCATGGTAGCTGGAATGCAAATTGAATCCAGTGATATTTCTACAGCAACGGAAGTACATTGAATAACAGGAACACACATCTTTCCTGGAGATTGCGCAGTTTTTCCTTCACTATTGTTCAAGAAATGAAGATTAGTAATGCCATTTTTAGATTAGTAATGCCATGTAAACATTCAGCACATGATCGACCAGTGTATATACATCAGGGTAGGCTCAATTCTGCAAAACTTGGAGCGAGAGTTTCGCTATGAAGCCCTAATGATACAGGGTTCAATCCAGCAAAGTGTCCTCCACTTCCATTGACTTCACTGAGAGTTAAGGACACTCAGCGCCTTCCAAGATTCTGCCCTTATTATTTAAAATATTCTAAATTAAAAAAATCAGCCAAACATTGTTACATATGAGTTTTTCAAGAACTGTACATAATTGTGGATGCTGTGGTTCTGGTTTTCTGATTTTTGTAGATTGTGCTCTAATTCTTTCAAACATACTTCCTGATGTTTCTCTCTCTAAAGAAAAAGAGGGAAGAGGGATGCAAGTTAGAAATAAAATACAAAATAAAAATACAGTAAGACTAGTACTTCAAGTTTATAACTCTATCTGTCATTCCCTAAAATTTTAGTCAACTCCACACAAACACAAGACCTTCAAAATGACCCCAAAATCTTGAACCTATACATTATGTCTCCTGAGCACAAATTGATCTGTTTGAGTAACTTTATACTCTTAAAAAAGGACATGAGTCCTGGGATATCCTTCACAGCAACTGTCGAACATTTCGCATTTCCATCATTAAAGATTTGTGGCACCTTAATTCTAATACAAACTCAAAACTCTCATGCTTATTTTTTTAATGAGAACATCCGTTACTGATCTTTAATGCAGCCTGATTTTTGTTGCCTATGTTACCCTTTAAAATAAAGGGTGAATGATAACACTGTTTACTTATTAGATCCATATATGGTAATTTGTTACATAAAAATAGTAATTTTTTGGATTTTCTTTAATGCCTATCATAACACGATTTCAGATGTGAGTTACTTAAAATAAACAACATTTTTCTTAAATTTGTTAGTCATTTATAACATTTAGATTTAATTCTAACATTATATGAAATAATCAGGTTAAAGTGAACTAAAGAAAAAATTACCTTCTTGAGTCCTGCCCTGTTTCCAGCATCATGCTAACAGGAATAAAACAATATGATTTTTGTTTTTCCTCTCCATAATGTATTCCCAATTTTATGGATATGTAACTGGAGAAGGTGAATATGTTTTGTGTTTGTTCAGAATAACACTCCCCTCAGGCATAAGGTCCGGCTGATCGCGGCTCCCACTGGCCGCGGTTCGCTGCTCCAGGCCAATGGGAGCTGCTGGAAGTGGCGGCCAGTACGTCCCTCGGCCCGCGCCGCTTCCAGCAGCTCCCATTGGCCTGAAGCAGCGAACCGCGGCCAATGGAAGCTGCGATCGGCCGGGCCTGCGGACGCGGCAGGTAAACAAACCGGCCCGGCCCGCCAAAGGCTTTCCCTACACAAGCGGCATCCCAAGTTTGGGAAACACTGTTCTAGAGGAATAAAAATCATAAGCATTAAAATATATTGTTAAAAGAACAAGGGACAGATGATTCCCTGTCCCGGCATAATAAACAGATTTTACTTACAAAGAAATAACAAAAGTACCACAGAGACAACACAGTCTTGAAAAAAGCCAGTATTCTAAGAGTTTAATATGTGGCCAACTGGGAAATAGCTATACAGTGGAATCCTGATTAATTGGGACCGAGGCCAGAACGCATAATCAAAAATTTGGATAATCGGGAGAATGGGCGAGGCTCCAGCTGTCAGCCCCAGAAGCGGCAGGACTGACAACCCGAGCCCCGCTGCCCTGTTCAGTTAATATGGAGAGCCAGATAATGGAGGTGTGGATAAATGGGGGTCTATTGTATTGTTTTGTACGAATAACATACATGCCTCTATAAGTTGCTTATGATTAAGGCTACGATTTAGTCATGGATATTTTTAGTAAAAGTAATGGACAGGTCATGGGCCATAAACAAAAATTCACAGCCTATGACCTGTCCATGACCTTTACTATAAATACCCTTGACTAAATCCGAGCTGGGGGGCCCCAGGGTGCCGCTACTTTGGGGTGCCCCCAGGGAGCTGCTGCTCTAGGGGGTCCCTGGGGCATCACTGCTCTGGGGGGCCCCCGGAGCCAGCCCCACCAACTGCTGCTCAGGCCATCCGTGGGGCCAGTGGCACCAGCTACTGCTTGGGCAGTCCTCAGTGCCAGCAGCCGTGGGACGCCGAGCAGCAGCTGGTGCGGCTGGCTCCTGGACTGCCAAGCAGCAGCCGGTGTGGCTGACTGCGGGACTGCCCGAGCGGCAGGCTGCAGGGACACTCCAGCAGTGGCCGGTATGGCTGTCCTGGTGTTGCCTGAACAGCTGGCCCCAGCATGCTTGGGTGGCCCTGGGGTCAGCCACACTGGCTGCTGCAGAAGTCAGGGAGGTCGTGGAAAGTCACAGAATCTGTGACTTCTGCGACCTCCGTGACAGACATGCAGCCTTAGTTATGATAGATTCTTGTTATGGAGACATGGGTCTATTAAAGAAACAAAGCATGAAAAGTAAAAATAATGATCTAGATAAGTAGCATCTCAAACACTCCAACAACATCATCTGTGAATAGATGACTCCTTGTCCCCAACCCTTGTGACAAAGCTGTTTTGCCAAGACTAAGGGAAAGACCAAAGAGTATACAGGAACTCCTCACTTAACTTTGTAGTTATGTTCCTGAAAAATGCGACTTTAAGTGAAACGATGTTAAGTGAATCCAATTTCCCCATATGAATTAATCTAAATGAGGGGTTAGGTTCCAGGGAAATTTTTTTCACCAGACAAAAGACATATATATATACACATACACATACACACACACACACGCAGTATAAGTTTTAAACAAACAATTTAATACTGGTACACAGTGATGATGATTGTGAAGCTTGGTTGAAGTGGAGTCAGAGGGTGGGATATTTCCCAGGGAATGCCTTACTGCTAAATGAACTAGCAATTGACTGAGCCCTCAAGGGTTAACTCTCACAACAATCTACAAGGCAGCAGGAAAGGAGAGAAGGCACACACACCCTGTGTGTGTGAGAAAAAATGCGCATTTCCCCTTTAAGTAGCTGACCCCAGGCTTAAGTACACTGCCTTGCTAATTAAATCAGCTTGCTGAGACCTGAGATGGCAGCTACTGCCGAGAAGCTCCCTCCCTCCGTCGTGTCCCCCCCACTCTACGGAAGATGGAGTAAGCGGGGTGCAGGAGCAGGGGGGAGGGGGAGACACCCTGACATTAGCCCCCTTCTTCCCCTCCTCCCCCTAGCGTGACCAGACGTCCCGATAAAATCGGGACTGTCCCGATATTTAGGTGTTTGTCCCAAAGATCAGTCGGGACGCAATTTGTCCCGATATTTCGCTCCGTCGGCAGCATTCGGGCACTCGGTTTTTTATTTATTTTTTGCTCCGTCGGCAGCACTTGGCTTTTTTTTTTTTTCCCCCCCCCCCCCCGCTCCGAACCCCGCCCCCCCCCCCCCCCCCGTGTGTCCCGATATTTTCTTCCTCTCATCTGGTCACCCTACCTCCCCCTCATACAGCAAGCAGGAGTCTCTGGGAGCAGCTCCAAGGCAGAGGACAGAAGCAGCACATGGCAGTGGGGGAAGAGACAGCTGCTGCACAGGGAATTTAGGGAAGTGGGGAGCTAATAGGGGGGCTGCTGGTCCACCCTGGTTCCAACCACCCACCAGCTAGCTGCAACGGGCTGCTCTTCCTGCAAACAGCGGACAAAACAGGCGGCTGCCAAACGACATTAGAAGGGAGAATTTCACAACTTTAAACGAGCATGTTCCCTAATTGATCAGCAACTTAACATTGAAACAACCTTAACCAGGATGACGTTAGGTGAGGAGTTCCTATACTAAACTCTTACAGATGCTAGCCTACAAAAAGGGAGGGGTACTGTAATGGGGTTCACACTGCATCCCTCCGGATTCAGCCTCTTGGCCCCTCACCTCCGTGAATCAGGGACACTTCTGTCTGGTGCAACAGCCGTGTTCTTTATTCATGACCAGTTTCCCACCACCAGTTTCCAGCTATATACAGGTTTTACAGCTGCTTGGCCTACCACAGGCCTTGACGGCAACAGACTAGGAGGCTTCTACTCCAGCTGAGCCTGACCTCCCACTCTTAGTCTCCAGCCCCACACCCCTTTTCTCACTTCCTTCCAGCCTTATAGCTCCTGCTAATGAGGCTGGCAGGTGTGGTCAGTTATCAGGCAAACATAGGGCGGTTCACCCTGACCCAGCCCCAATACATTCTCCCTGATTGGGGCTGGAGCAGTAGGAACTGATTAAGGGCTTCTGTAGCAGCACCCTGCCACAGGTAGAAAAGGGTGTCAGCAGACTGAGGCTGACACCAAGATGGATGCCAAGAGACAGAGATGTTGTGTAGGGTAGGCTGCCTCTCCCTGCCACAGATGGAGTTAGCTGGGCTGATGAGTACTTATACCTTAAACTTTCCTTGGTAGCCTTTGTAAGTAAGATTCATGCGTGCAGGTCTTTTATTGTTTCTACCCTGTATTCTAAAGTGCTTTGTACTTTTGAGGAACAAACAAATAATGCTTCATTTGGAAGACACTTTCTGTGTCACTGCAAACTTGCATTGCTACAGACCACTGAAGGAAACCTCTTATAGGTACCAAAAGCGAGTTGGGCCTGTGTCATTACTATGCTTGGTAAAAAGGGACTGCAGCCCAGAGATCCAGTTTAAGAGTTGTTGGACCGAGTGCTTCTACTCAAGCGAGGCACAGAAAGACAGACCTGTCAGCTAAAGGGTGTATTTGAGAGGAACTAAAAGAAGTCCAAGGCGCAGCTTGCCCTGTAGCCATGACAGGATTAGCAGCTTCCATAGAAAAATCTTAATCTCTCAAGAATCCAGCACCTCAAAGAGCGATCATAAACCAGCGAAGAGTCAACATTACTCCTGGGGGGAATTCTGCGCCACTGTGCATGCACAGAATTCACGTACCCAACAGATTTCTTTGCTTCCGCACAGAAAAATGACTTCTCATGGGGAAGCCGCCAGAACAGTCATGCGCTTCTCCCCAGCAGCCCGGGTGTGTCGTTTTGGGTACCTGGAGCAGCTGGCGGAGAGGTAAATCGCTGCTGGGAGGGGGCATTTGGGGATCTACTGGCCATTGGCTCCTACTGGAGCTGGGCTCAGCTGCTAGCCCTGGCTGGGCTGGGCCAGGGGAGGATGGGACTTACTTTCCCTCCAAGGAGCAGCCATGTCTGGGTCAGACTAGGAACCTCCCCCAGCTGCAGGAAGCTCCACCCTCTGGCTTCCTGCCCCCATCACTCCTCAGCTGTGGGGGGAGAGGTGATCATACGGGGAACTGCTCCCCCATCCACCCAACCCCCATGCATCCAGACCCTCCCATACGCAGATTTCCCTGCCAAGCCCCACCCCTTCTCTACCTGGCTCACCTGCCGAGCCCCTCTTTCCTGCCTCTGGACTCCCACCTCTGCACCCAGATCTCTCCCCCCCCACTGAGACCCCCGCACTTGAACCCCACCTTGATGAGCCCCACCCCCCAAAACCTGGATCCCTCTGCTCAGCCCCTCACCAAGCTGCCACACCCAGATTATCCCACATCTAACCCTCTGACACCACATCTGGATCCCCCCCCCACTAAACCCCCTCCAAACTTGGATCCTGCCAGGCTGAGCCTGCTGGCCTCACACATGGATTGGGAGCCAGGGCTGAGCGTGCATGCGAGACTCTGTCCCTCTCTCTTGCTATCTTGGTGTGTATGGTGTGGAGGGGCAGGGCCCTGGGGTGTTTCTGGGGCAGGCCAGGCCCTTGCGCTGTGTCAGGATCAGGTGCAGCCTCACTGCTGAGTCTGTGTCCTGGGTGGGGGGGAAGCTGCAGGGTGATCTCCCACCTCCATGCAGCCAGTGGCCTGTATCTTCCGCTGCCATGCTGGAGCCTCCACATTTATTTATTGAAAAATAAAATATGCAGGTTTTTCAGAATTACAACATAAAATTGGAATCAGAACTCAGGAGTTTCTACTTTGGAGTAACAGTAAAAACTGTTGTGCAACCTAGACGCTCATGAAAACTGTTAAAATACAGTGGTACATATTGCACGCTAGGCTGATGTGGAGGGACACTTGTTATTGACAACCCCACAGGTAAGTTATCTTACTCATTTAAAAACCATATAGACTCCACCCCCGCCCCCCAAGTTGACCGTTTTAACTGTTGGTACAGTCACACACTGCTAGACTTCTTTATAATAGTTGCCCAGAGAAACATGACAAATTGGAAAGATGTATCAAAAATATTAAAAAAAAAAATCAATAATAAAATCAACTGACTACACAAGGTTGAACAGGGAGCAGCTAAAAAAGCCAACTTCATTCTCTGTCTCAAACTTGGAAAACTCTAATAGATTTCACAGAAACATCCAAAGTAGAACAAGAAACTAAATTCTCCCTGCAATATTGCTTATCTTGGTCAGTGATGTGCCTTATCATTCTTATTGTATCATTTCTATCCATGGTAAATTGTTTTTATTTTATTATAATTAAAGACACATCAAAACAATTCTGTGATAATGGGGAGACGTAGGCCATCAGTTTTGGGCTTTTTTCCCCGAGCTTCTAGAGGGTTTAAAAAACTTCCTGTGAATCTTAAACCAGAGTTCATGCTAGAAGGAGAAAAAGGCCAGTTCAGAATGTAAGAAGGATCGCTGGCTCTAGGTGACCAGAGTTCCTTTTGACCATATGCCACCTTCAATTTAGCTGGAATTCATCTCTCCCCCCCTCCCCCCCCCAAAATAGTCTGAGGATTTATGTAATATTCATCCATCTCATGAAGGATGAGAGAAAAATGAAATTTTGTGTTTTTTTTAAATTAAGGGGGGAAATGTTTGTTACCTTTGTGGTGTTTATGTGGCTGTTGGCTGAAAATACCATTTTACAGCACTGCAGGGCCAGAATCAGGCCCCCGGTCTCTGAAACTTTATGTATCTCTTTGAGTACTGTTGTCTCTAGCCTGATGCCATGAAATCAAGGGCCAACATTTTTTATTTGGATACCTAAAGTTAAGCACCCGGGATGCAATTTTCGAAGAGTAGAGGATTTAGACATGCCTTCCATTAACAATAATGGAAAATGTGTTGAAATCCCCAAGATTGCTTTGAAAATCTCCACCTAAATTCATACTTTGGCACTTAGGTAGCTAGTCTGATTTTCAAAAGGTGCCAAGTCCACAATATCTTCTTGAAATGGGACCCTGCTGATAGGGTAAGTACCAATGTGCCACACCTAGGATTTGCAAGTTCTTGAAACCTTTGAAAATCAGGGCACTTATTTAGATTCCTGTATAAGGCTATGGGTGCCTAACTTTAAGCACTCATGTTTGAAAATATTCGCATAGATTCTTGGTAAGATCAGATCCTTTTACCAGCTCAGAAATCCATTTATCCACTTCACTAAGTAGGTCACCTGCTAACAATTTGTGTCTGGGTCAGGGCTGGCTCCAGGCACCAGCTTACCAAGCAGGTGCTTGGGGCGGCCACTTCGGAGAGGGGCGGCACGTCCAGCTGTTTGGCGGCAATTCGGTGGACGGTCCCTCACTCCTGCTCGGAGCGAAGGACCTCCTGCTGAATTGCCGCCGCAGATCGCGATTGCAGCTTTTTTGTTTGTTTGGCTGCTTGGGGCGGCCAAACCCTGGAGCCGGCCTGGTCTGGGTGAGCCTTTAGAATAAGGAGCAGCCCCAAAGGAGGTTACTAAAGGGTCTTAGCAGAGTAGACAATCCTGCACTAATGTAGGAAGATGGATTAGCTATCCTGGAGATCTTTTCCTAACCTGTCATCTATAATACTGTGCACAAAATATGCATCCGAAGAAGTGGGTTGTAGCCCACGAAAGCTTATGCTCTAATAAATTTGTTAGTCTCTAAGGTGCCACAAGTACTCCTGTTCTTCTTGCGGATACAGACTAACACGGCTGCTACTCTGAAACAAAATATGCAGTCTTTCTGATAGTTTTATGCTTAACTGAATTATGTGAACTGACTCTGTGCCCCAAATTATGTACAAATTCATTTAGAAATATATTCATCCATTTAAAACACTTTAGTGTATGTAGTGATTAAATTAACTAAGCAGTTTATGATCAGTGTCAGTAAAGTGATAGATTCTTACATTGTTTAATTTGCAGACAAGTCGCTTTTGCTCCTCTCGTCTCTCTCTCAATTCGGTTTCCAGAGTCAATATTTTTGTCTGAAGAGCTCTCTCCTTGGATGACATTTTTTCCACCTCTTCAGACTCCTGTGATGGTAATGAAGGAAGAAAAAGCTATTTAATTACATATAGACCTGCATTTGAAGCCCAAAACAACAAATAATTATTTTAAACTATTTTATGCTACACTTGATCGTCTCTTCCATATTTGCTGATTATAATCCTCCCTCTATTCCCCATCAATTATCTTGAGCACACGTGGAATACATTCTGATTTAAAATGAAATAAGCTGTCTCATAGGAAAATACTGTAGGAATGATTAATGAGGGGGAAAAAGTCTGACTCATCTGTGAATCTGTCCTGAACTGAGACTTATTCAGAATCCATCAGTATTACTAGAATATGAGAACAATCCTACAATTGTACGTTCTACTTCACTTATAGTTAATTTAATGGGAACATTATCACTTCAGCTATATATTTTTCTGATTGTACTGCAATAGTTACTTGTGACGTAAATTCCTACAATTCTTCGCCTATTTGTTTTATTGCTTGAAATATTTTCTGTTCATGACCACACAAAACCTTGTACATTTTGAGTGTGGAAAGCCCTCTTCTGATATTAGAAAGGCTCAATATCAAAGTCCTAGTGGGCTGCCCATTCAAAAGGGAAATGAAAAAAAGACAAGCTGAAGCTTTTGATCAGAAACTCTGTCACTTCTGCACATTTAAATATTGGGTGGTTGATGCTCTTCATGTTGTTTGAAGGAAAGAATTCCTTTGTATAAAGATGAAGGACAAAATCCCGGCCCCATTGAAGTCAATGGGAGTTTTGCCATCAGCTTCAATAGGGCTAGGAAATCCAAAGTTCTTTGTATTTATTCAGGCAAAACTCCCATTGACCTATTTTTCCACATTGCCCCCTATTATGGAATGATCTACCTTTCTTGATTTGTCTGGCCATCACACCTCCTCAAGCCCTTTGTTCTTTTCCAGAGTTTTCTTTATTTGAAAATGGGAAAAACTGCAATCAAATTCAGAAACATATTACACCATATATACCTTTTTTCTGCCTTCTTCCAAAGCAGCCTCCAACTGTCTGGCTAAAGCATCATATTCTGCTAATTTCTCTTTAAGCTGCAATTCACTGTGCTGAAGACTCTCCTCTTGGTTTGCCAGCTGATGTGCAAGTTCTTCATTTTGTACTTCCATCTTTTCTAACTGTCTTTATGCAAAACAGATACACACATGAAATTTGATTATGAGGAGAAAAATGTAAAAGTGAGTACTAGTCAGATATCACATTTACCTTTTAAGATATTTATATTTCTTCTGAATGTTATAGTTTTCCTCTTCCAAAGAATGGTTTCTCAAGAACCTGTTGTTGTCATCCATCTGTGAAAATGATGTTTCCATTCTATTTAATGGAGATTTGCACAGGGCATTATAAGCCAAATCAAGCTTGCCTTATTCAAGCTATCCTATTAAAATCAGTGCGCCTACTTCATCACCATGGCAAGCAGTATTTGGCCTATATTTGAAGCAAATAAAATACAACTATAGTAGCAGACTATATTGTAAGCTAAAGACTTGTTAAGGCATGAACTTAGGGCTGGCTTACCCCTGCAACCTAATGCATTTAGTTGGACAGGTTTAAATTCGTGCAAAATCTGGCTCATAAAGCTTTTTTTCCTCCATTTTAAAATTATTTTGTCCTCGCAGTATATAAAAAGTGCTCGGAAGCTTGATAATGATATTTGTTTCCTTACCATTTTCCTACATGTACAATTGTTGTTATGCAGGAGCAGCTTAGGAGTGCTGTCTGATGGATTTCATTAAAGCACCAAAGCATTTATTTTGAAAAGAGCAATAAACTTTGCAAAGATATATACTAGACTTTAACTATATATATTAGACTATAGCTAGATATAATAGAAGAAAAATACTGATTATTTGAATTTAAATGTCTTGTCGACAAATTAGTGATCAGATTCTGATCTCAGGTACACAGTGAAAACCTTGAGAAACATCACTGACATTAGAGTTCCTCTGTATTTAGGCATCAATTCAGGACAGTCTCCCTCTTCAAGAAAGCACGCAAGCATTAGATTAACTTTAAGTACATACTTATTCTCAATGAAATTAATGGAACTTACTTAAAATTAAACACGTGATTAAGTGCTTTCCTGAATTGAGGCCTTGGACAGGTTTAAGTGAGAGCAGAATCTGGTCCTGTAGCTATAAAGATGACCTTTCCAAGAAATTTAACATAAAATCCAGAGCTTGTATTTTTATACGGATCATAAAAATAGCACATGGGACCTCTTTCTGTTTCTAATGACGTCATTGGAAGTTTTGCCACTGACTACCTGTCAATAAGTTTTAGAAGACTCTTTCTGGTTTTCCCCATTAATTCAAACACTTCCCAGAGCTCTGCTGTCACAGATTATTCTGGTCCACAAAAAAGATATATGGTCTGTCACATAAACTTAAGTTTAAAATAAAAAACTGTAAGTTGTTTTTCTCTCAGTGTTCAGAATCAAAATCTTTGAAAAATGAAATGAATATAAAAACAGGAGGAAAAACACATTCAGGCCCTTAAGAGGTACTACAAACAGTGATTAAAAAACTCTAAAAATTACTTGAAATTATCTTTTTTAGAAGTCTGAAGTGTCCTTTTTAGTATATTTATATGTAAAATACAATGTAACTTGTAAAATAGAAAGGATATAATTTACTGCTTTGAAAGTTTGATTTGTAGCCATTTCCCTGAACAAGTATTGCCCAGCTTATAAATTAGGCATTACAATATCATTTTTTAAAAAAATGCAATATTTCCATTACATGAAAAAAATCCAGAGATTGAAATTACTCTATTAGATATAACTGTGTCCTTTAGAACTGTACAGTACATTAACAAAGAAAACTTTCTGGGATTCACATTTAACATATCTAATTATTCAAAAGGGAAGAGGTCTTTCTTATTAGAAAGCTCTAAAATCTAAACGCAAAAATAAATAAGAATTTTCAGTTAGGTACTGAAGCTGCAATTTCATCTCTCTAAACGTACAAAAAAATGCAGGCAGAACATATCACAAAGAGCATCACAATCACTGCAGAAGGAACTTTTGTTCTATTAAGCAAGTATGTGGATGAGAGAACATTGACATGGGTTCCCTCAGATTGCAAAACTACTCCCAAGACTTTCTTCCACATAGTTTAGATACTTTACTATTAAATGGTTATGCTCTAAGCACCTGAACCTGTAGCTCCCTAATGGTTTTGGATTTGTCTGCATAACTCCTTTTATAGGACAACAGATTTTCCTGATACTCCTGCAGCCTCTCTTCAGCTACTTTCAGTAAGTCACGAACATGTTCTAACTCCTTCAGTTGAGCCTGTATCTGGCTCCTCACCTGCACGGTAGCATTAAGGGAAAACAGGTAGGTACAAAACCATAAATTAATTGTTAAAAAATTTCAAAAGCTTTCCATATGGTAACATACATAATACATCTAAAATTCTACACACATTTTTGCATAATGTTATTCCTCCAATGAAAAATAGAATGAACATTATGGCACAAACTCATCCCCCCAGCCCTATATTTTAGTTAGGGCTCAGTGAAACTGGAAATGTAATGAAATGTTTATGAAAAGTAATGTGAACATTTTCAACAAGCTATTGTATGTGTACTGCACTCCTAAAATGCTGATTTATTGGGACATTGTGTAACAGAATATTTTTCACAGTGAGGCATGTGAAAGCTCTAAAAGCTTTTTAGATGAGACATTCTGAACATGAGGATTATAGTGTAATTTTGGAAGGCAGTGGCAAGTGCCCTCCTCAGCCCCAACAGCTACATACAACACTTTTCAAACCTTGTTTAGTTATGAGATGGGCAAATACCATATCCCCATTTTACAGATGAAGGTTGGAACAGTATGTGACTTGCTGAAGGTCACACAGTGGGTTCGTTTCAGCACCAGAATAAAAACCTAGGACTTCTCACTGTGAGACTCAGGCCTAATCTTTAAAACCATGGTGCCCTATAGGCGAACCAACACCTGTCTGTGTCTCAGTTTAAAAAAAAAAAAAAAAAAAAAAGGGCAACAATATTTACCATAAGGGAAATCCACAAACATATAGCAATTAAGTTATATGCAGTCACAGTTAATCAGGTAAAGGATTATCCCAATTTTACTAATTCAGAAACTGAAGCACATGCTTCATGCTCTACCAAGCATGGCTAACAATGAACCAGGGAAGAGTCACGGGGAGCCAGGAAGCAGAGTGAAGAAGCATTGCCTCTGTATAGATACCAGAGAGCTATGTAGAATCATAGGACTGGAAAGGACCTTGAGAGGTCATCTAGTCCAGTCCCCTGCACAACCATAGTATTTGCATAGTTGGGAATGTTGCTCCCCACAAAAGGAAGAATTTGTAGGATGCTTAGCAAAGCAAACCGTACAGTAATTTCCTTCTTCCCTGTCCAGCTTCCACAGCTTTTCTTGAGGGTGGGGGTAAACTAGGCCACTGATTGGTATTTAAAAAGCAAACAAACAAATCAGTCAATCTGAACATTCTATGGTGGGTTCACAAATTGTTATAGTGTGAACCACACCTTAATTGAGAGTATCTTATGGACCACCTCCTACCTAGTCACTGTCCTGGGAATGACTGCCGCTTCTGCTCTGCAATTCTCACTCTGTGGTGATTACAGCAATTGCTTACAGGGAAAAGTAATGTTAGTGAAGTATTTAATGTATTTTTGGCATTGTTTTATGCAATTTAGTACCTGGAAAACAAGAAAGCCACCACCTTACAACCACCAGCAAGTGGTTCCCAGGCCAATCTGAGGTTCACTGTTCTACAAAATACCATGAAACCATGTTATACTGTTTGTTAAAATGGACTACTTACCTCACTTATCTCTAAATCTTTGGCTTCTGTTATTATTTTGTTTTCATTTAACACTTTTTTGTATCTGGCTTTCAGTTCTTCTGCTTCTGTTTGTAATTTTTGTACCTAGGATACAATATATTTTACATATATTTGCAAATGCTACTCCATCATTCCTTAAAGCTGGAAGCATTTATGTCAAGCAACAGCCTTTCATTTCCCCAAATGGTACTTTGTCATTGCCTATACTTACTTATTCATTTTCTCTATCCTCATAATTGCCTTCACAACTGAGTAGGCTGCAGAAACACTGAATACCACCCAAGCTGCTGAGCAACTGGGAGACTGCTCCCTATTCCAAGCCATGTATTGTACTCGTATTTTGACTTTGTTGCCCCCAAACTTATATCTTTGCAGCGGCATAAACTGTGACTTGGCACTATTTGACTATTATCTGACTCATTTACTCGAACCCCCTTGCATCACTCCCTAATCGCAACAACTGCAGTTTTCCTTCCTTGCCGTGCGACACCGGGTCAACCTGATGAAGTCAGCCAAATGTGTAAACGGCAAATGTAGTCTTCTGGGACTCAAACAAGACCAAATTACTTTTCAGATGAGGTTCCTATGTATTAATTCAACATTGTAGTTATTTTTTTCAGAGGCAAACTTTTCTGTCCTGCAATTAAAACTCATCTAACAAAGCTCAAATAGCATTAACATATTCATGTTAAGACACTTAGGCTAGGTCTACACTGGGGGCGGGGGGGTCGACCTAAGATACGCAACTTCAGCTACGCGAATAGCGTAGCATTCGCGTAGCTGAAGTCGGCGTATGTTAGGTCGATTTACCTGGCCGTGAGGACGGCGGCGAGTCGACCGCTGCCGCTCCCCCATCGACTCCGCTTCCGCCTCTCGCTGCGGTGGAGTTCAGGAGTTGACGGCAGAGAGATCAGGGATCAATTTTATCGTGTCTACACTAGACGCAATAAATTGATCCCCGATAGATCGATCACTACCCGCCGATCCGGCGGGTAGTGTAGACGTACCCACAGACTTTAATCAAAAGCCTCTGTGCTTATCATGAAAAAAACCCCACAATCTTTGAAACAATTCACTTGAATTTACACAGCACTTGAGGCTCACTGCACTTTAAAGTTACTTTTTTCATACAGTAAATAAAAGGAAACAAGTGGTTAATTAATATGATTTGTGAGCACCTATATCTTCCATTTCAAAGGCTTTGTTATGGCCAAAGGCCATATGCAAAAAGTTATAAAGACATAAATATGAATATATCTAGCCATTTCAAGAGATCATACTTCCATGTCTCCAAATTTCAAAAATTCTCATCACTTTAAGATACATGGAGTCAAATTCATCCTTGGTGTAATGAATGTTGCCAGTTATTCATTAAGGGCCTGATGCAACTCCCATTGGCGTCACTGGACAGGCTCCTATTGATTTCAGTGGGAGTTGGACTGATTCTAAAGGGCCAAGGCCAACATTTTCAAAATTGTGTGCATAAATTTAGGCTCCTAAACACATTTTTTGGCACCTAAATGTCTGGTGTGGCTTTCTAAGGTGAAGAGGACCCAGAAGCTCCTGCTGAAGTCAATGGACCACCACCTTTAAAATGACCAAATTGTACCCCCTTTTAGTTAGATAGCAGTAACTGAATTTTTATTTCTCATGGGGATAAAAATATTCAACATTAATTTACCATAATTTAGATTTGGTGCGATGAGATCTTATTGCAGACTGGAAAATTCTGTCTGTGAAAAAAGTGCTGTACTGTTTAAAATGTTTGTAATAGATTTAACAGAGAGAAATACTACTTCAGTTCAAAAGAGCTTTTACACTGCAGAATACTTAAAGGTAAACCCATTCTTCTTACATGTGTTTCACAGGTTTTCCATGCCTCCAACTTCTGTTACTTATCAAAAATATATGTGCTTTAACAAGGAATTTCCCCCTTTGTATTCCAATCTCTCCTCTATCTTTGTAGTGAAATCAAAATTACATCAATCATTTCCACTGTAACAAATTCCTATGATAAAGAGCAAAATTATGGCTTCACTGCAACAGCAAGTAAGTGGAGAAGCTGGGCTGAGAGGGAGAAAGTTATTTTTTTGAAACAAACGTAATCAAGAGAAGCAGTGAGGAAACTAAGTTCCTGGCATCAGGAAATGATATTTGTATTGTTTTCTTTTTTCAAATTTGCTGCAGTGTGACAGACCCCGCTTCACAGCAAATATTTTGAAAGGACAACTCTGAATATAAAATGCCAAATTAACTGGTAATATAATGGCTCATTATCCACCATGGAGAACGAGCTGCAGCTGTTGTGTGGGGGCAGCTGATTGTCCAATCCCCTCCCTCTCAAAACAGTGGGTGTCAGCTAATGGCAGCCTATTTCTGAAGGTAGCCCAGCCATTAGTTTGGACCCTAATAACTACTTAAGGCTGGATGTGAGGAACTACCTCTTGTCTCTTACAGCAGGCTAAAAGTTTTATTGTAGCTCTTTGCTCCATAGGCTAGGCCCGTTGGCAGGGTTTAGAGTTTGTAATAAAACTGTTGCCTGGTCAGTAATTTCAAAATACGATGAGTCAGGGATGTCAATCAAGTGTGTCCTTACACTATCGCTGAATTCTATACAACATCTGATTCATCACGCTAAAATTTCCTCTCTGTAAACAAAGGCACATACTACAAAGGAATTGCTAAGGAACTTAAAACAGATTTGTAAAATATGGGCTTTACTGGTATTTCCCTAGCACTGAGACAAAATATCCATATGCCATATAAACAGACTGCCAAAACATTACTCTAGTGCTACCTCACTAGTCCCTGGACTGTTACCAGATGTCCTGGTCTGTGGGGATCTTTTTTCAGATGATGAGCTTTGAGAGGTTGTTTGGAGGCCAGAAGAGGGAGTTCAGGAAAGATTTATTTCAGGATGGGGTCCTCATCAAGTAAGGGTTGTAGTAGTTTGATGATACTATGTATGGGTTCCAGTGTGGGGTGGTTGGTGACAACTAAGGGTGTGCAATTGGAATGGGTTTTATTTCTGTACTGAAGCAGGTTCTCTCCAGGTATTTGGGTGGTCCATTCCATGATGCGATCTACTTCTCAGGTGAAGTGTCCTTGTTTGGTGAAGGTGGTTTTGAGTGTTTTACGGTATGTATCCTGGACTTTCTCCTTGGAGCATATTCTGTGGTATCTGAGTGCCTGGCTTTAAATAACAGATTTCTTGGTGTGTTTGGGGTGATTAATGGATCTATGAAGGAAAGTGTAGTGATCCGTGGGTTTCTTGTATATAATTGTCTCTAGGGTTCCATTGTTGAAGCTGATCATTGTGTCCAGGAAGTTGATGCTAGCATCAGAGTGTTCCAGAGAGAGTTTAATGGGTGGGTGGTGCTTGTTGAAGTCATGGTGGAAATCTATGAGGGAACTTAAGTCATCTGAAATATCATTGATGTATCTCAGGTATATCATTGGTTTCATGGTGCATTTGTCCAAAAAAATTTCTTCAAGGTATTATCTGTTATCTATAGCCAGGTACTCAGATACCATTGACTATGCTCCAAGGAGAAAGTCCGGGATACACACGTTAAATCACTCAAAACCACCTTCATTAAACAAGTACACTCCACCAGAGAAGTAGATCACATCATGGAACAGGCCACCCAAATACCCTGAGAGAACCTGCTTCAATGCAGAAATACACCCCCCTCTGACAGCACACCCCTACTTGTCACCTACCACCCCATACTGGAACCCATAAAGGGTATCATCAAACAACTATAATCCATACTCGAGGGGGACCCTACACATGCTTATCACAACATGTGGTGTACCTCATCCAGTACACTAAATGCCCCAGTAACAACTGTGTGGGTGAAACCAGAAGATCACTACAGTCTCGAATGAACTCACACAGGAAAATGATAAAAGACAAAAACACCATATCACCTCTGAGTGAACACTATATCTGACCTATCAGTCCTCATCCTCAAAGGAAACCTGCACAACAACACTTTCAAAAGGAGAGCCTAGGAACTTAGTCATAACTTTGCTAGACACTATAGCCTTGTCTTCACTACAAAGTTTTGTCAGCAAAAGCTGCATTTTGCCGACAAAACAGGGGAGGTGTACACACTACAGAGCTACTTTTGGCAGCAAAACACTGCTGTTTTGCCAACAAAATAAAACCACCTCGACGAGAGGCATAAAGCTTTTTGCAGCAAAGTTAAAGCGACAAAGCGTCAGGTCAGTGTAGACGCTGCTGTTTGCTTTGTCAACATAGTTGGCTTCCAACAGTATCCTACAATGCATGCAGTGACCACTCTGCTCACTGTTTTGATCTCTTCTGCCCCTTTCAAAGCTCCAGGACAGCTGAACATGCTGCTCTGCTCTGCTCTGGGAACAAAGAGCAAATCATTAACTTGGAATGCTCCTGTTCTGCCCTGCACTAGGAACACAGCAGCAGGCAGACTGCTGCTGCAGGGAGTGGAGTGGTGGGTGGGTGGGGACTGCTGTGCTGCTTTGACATTCCTTAGCATGGAGAGCTCAGAGCTGCTCAGGATGCCACCCCCGGCAGCTGAGGAGGCTGTGGGAGAACTCGGAGGGAATCACAGAACCATAGGCAGGCAGGCAGAGCGGGCTGCTTCGGGAGAGACTGCTGTGCCGAGCAGGGCCAGGGACGGACATGGAGGGGCATGTCCCCCTCCCCTGCCTCAGGATAGGTCGGTTGGCCTGCTGTCTCCCCCGCCCTGGACACACCACTCTCCTGTCTCTCCCCCCACCACTTCAGTTGAAAAGCATCTGATAATCTGCTAGGATGCCCATGGAAAGATGGGATTGAGAAACCTGCATCATGTGCCACTGTACCTGCCCCATGAGGCATTGCAAACCCTTTCAAAAGCATCCTGCGGCCAGTTGCACATTGGGATAGCTACCACAGTGGCCTCCTCTCTGTATCATGCAACTGCTGATAGTGTGGATGCACTCTGTCAACACAAGAAGCATAGTGTGGACATGCAACAGTGGTTTTAATTAAAGCAGCTTAACTCAGTGGCTTGAGCATTGGCCTGCTAAACCCAGGGCTATGAGTTCAATCCTTGAGGGAGCCACTTAGGGATTTGGGGCAAAATCAGTACTTGGTCCTGCTAGTGAAGGCAGGGGGCTGGACTCAATGACTTTTCAGGGTCCCTTCCAGTTCTGAGATAGGTATATCTCCATTTTTTTTTATTATTATTTTATAACTTTTGCTGACAAAACTTTGTAGTGTAGAAAAGGCCTAAGAATCATGATCTTAGTAAAGACAACAATCTGTAACCCACTAAACCCCCCTCCCCCGCTTTTTGTACTATGACTACAGGGATGCTAATAGGGCACTTCACCTTCAATGGTCCCTTAGAATATGTGCTAACTACTTATGCTAAACTGTTCAACCTCATATTTAGCTGTGACACTCTGAGGGCTTGGCTACACTTGCAGATGTAGAGCACTGTGAGTTAAACCCGCCTTCGGAGAGCGCAGTAGGGAAAGCGCTGCAGTCTGTCCACACTGACAACTGCTTGCGCACTGGCGTGGCCTCATTTGCGGCACTTGCAGCGGCATTGGGAGCGGTGCATAATGGGCAGCTATCCTGGCATGCAAGTGACTGCAACGTGCTTTTCAAATGGGGGGGGAGGGGGGAGATGGTGTGGTGTGTGACAGGGAGTGTGTTGTGTGTATGTGGGGGGAGAGAGAGTGGGTTTTTGGGGGGCTGAGAGCATGTCAGCATGCTGTCTTGTACGTTCAGACAGCAGCAGGCCCCCCCTCCCCCCCGCCTCTCTCTCTCACGCACAGCATTCCACACTAATCTGTCTCAGAGCATACTTATCTGTCTCGGAGCAGATAAGCAGAAGTCTGTCAGAAACGGAGCTTTCAAACAGCATATCCGAATTCCTACAGCGAGTTCAAAACAATGACAAGAGTGGCCACTTGACTTAAGGGGATTATGGGACGTTTCCGGAGGCTGATCAGAGCGCAGTAATGCAACAACTCATCCACACTGGCACCGCGGCGCTCCAGCGGGGGCGCAGCAAACGTATTCCACTTGCCGAGGTGGAGTACCAGCAGCGCTGTAGCCGCGGAGTCAGAGCGCTTTACGTGCCTTGCCAGTGTGGACAGGTAGTGAGCTAGTGCACCCGGTGCTCCTTTATTGCGCTGTAACTCGCAAGTGTAGCCAAGCCCTCAATACCTTTCCCAGACCTGAGGAAGACCTCTATGTAGCTCAGAAACTTGTCTCTTTCACCAACCGAAGATATTACCTCATCCGCCTTGTCTCTCAAATAAGAGCTTCATCATTATCTCAAAACTGCATATAGACATAAAACTGATACTTAAGCCTTCCAGGTCCATTAGTCACCTGAATTTTATACTGTTCAGCAAGGTTTTCCTGCTGCTTTACTTTTTCTTGCAGGTTTAAAAGTTCAGCTTCAGCCGAAACAGTGTTGTCTTCCAAAGCAGCAAGTAAAGCCTAGATTAAAATAAACAGAAAATAAATATTTTATTCTTGTTATAGGCAATACACTTTTTTTCTGATAGTGGAGAATTAAGAAATCAAAGCACCATCAGCACTATTATATGACTAGCAATTAAACTACTGGTATTTAACTGTACATGATCACATTTTGTTATTTTGCATGGTAAGTAACTGTGACAAACTCATTTAAATCTGTCAACTTCCATTCATATTTGATCCAGAGTAGAAATACTATACAAAAGATGTAAATCCTGTCATTTTAAAGACAGACTGAGTGTGAGTTAATCTAACTCTAGGGCAAGATTCAATCAGCTTGATTCTCTGGCTGGCTAAAATGCAGGCAAAATAAAAGAGGCATTTGACAGTCTTGGTTTTAAAAAAGAAAATTTTGGAATTATTTTCCAAGTTGGAAGGGCTGTTGGATGTTAAAGACTATAGGGGATAATAGTCACTATACAGAGAACAGAGACTATTACACTTCCCCCAGATAGTGGAATATATTGATCAAACAGTATATTGTTGAATTGCCTATGTAACCTTGACTGGCATGTCTGATATGATGATGAATTCTGGAACATCTTTATAGTCTGTGACCACTTTCAACATTAAAGTACAGGGATCTGAAAGGATAGCAGTGAGGTACTTGAAATCAGAGAATGTGATTCTCAATATATGTCTACACTTCAAGCTAAAAGTGTGATTCCCAACTTGAGGAGAAATACTCGCACTAGTTCTGATCAAGCTACCATGCTAAAAACAGAATGTAGCTGTGGCAGCAAAAGCCGTGGGACGGGCTAGCAGCCCTGAGTATATGCCTGGGGTCTTGGATGGGAACGTACTTGTGGCAGCTAGGCCCTCCGCTGCTCATGGCTACACGCTAGTTTTATCATGGTCGCTTGATCAGAGCTAGCACGAGTATTTCTTCTTGAGCTGGGAATTACACACCCAAGCTCCAATTCCAAGTGTAGGCATACTGTGAAAGGCTAGAAGGACAAAAGGAAAAAGTACTTTCTAGACATGTTTAGGTTTTTTTAAACTTTTATTATAACTAAACGTAGACCAGATATTATGTATACTATTTATTTTATTCTGAGCTGATCTTCTCTCTCCACTCTTAATAAATCTTGTTTTTAATTGGATCTCTCGAGACTTACTGTTTGGGAATTTCACACAGAAAGTCAGATGCCATTTGAACTATGTTTGCAGCAATAAAATTACTTGAATGGTACAGAAGCTTTCTTATTACAAACTGTATTATTTGCAGTATTTGTAGATCAGATGACATATGAACTAGACATCTTTTGATGTAATTAACAATTAAATAATTATTGTGAATATAATCTTTGGAGGAGTGGGATGAAAGGTGGCCACCCACAAGCCCCAGGGATTGGTTTTTCAGTGTGTAAAGCTTTGGTTTGCAGGAAAAGACCACAATGGAGATATCCAGGATCAAGAATATGAACCACAGAAAAAGAGTAGTAGGATAGGTAGGAGCAAAACCAGCAAAGGGAAGTCCTAGAGACTTTATCCAATTGTGCCAAGCAAGTTTGAAACCTCCCTAACTTAATTTGAAACTAGCTATTAAAAGTGAATTCAGTTCCCATGTTTGGAACATTAGTAAAATTTTGTTTCAAGTTAAAAGGGTAACTGTTAGTTAAGTAATCATATAGATAATGATAATGAAAAGGACAGAAGGTAGTGTGGTTAAGGTACAGGACTGGGAGATCAAAGACCTATTCCTAGCTCTGCCACAGATTTCCTGTGTTAACCTATCAATGTCTCATTTTCACCAACTTCAAAATGGGGATGATAATACCTACTTCACAGGGGTCTTGTGATGTTTAGTTCATTAATACCGTATAAGTGCACAGTTTATTAAAGGAGGCCTCGAGATATTAAAAACGTATAGTAATAACAAAATTTGAATTAAATCTAGGTACTCTTTATTTTAAAATACATCAGGTATCCATGGTTATTCTCATACTGAACAATGAAATGATATAACAATCTACCTTTAATTTTGCATTTTCAAGACGAATATTTGCACTTTCTGAATTGATAGAATTAAGCTTTCCATGGATTTCTTCATTTGAATTTCTTCCACGATCTTGTATTTTTTTCATGTCCTCCAAAAGGTTTGTGATCTGTCTTTATTAAATAAATCAAGAACTTTTGCAGCAACTAGCATGTTGTACTTTTTAAAATTTAATTTGCATATTATGTTCCTCTAGCAGCTATTGAAAAGTTTGTGGGTTTTTTTTGTTTTTGTTTTTATTAAAGTAACTCCATATATTTACACACCCCAAATGAGCAACAACTGGAGAAGTTGGAAGTTCTTCAGCTTTTCCAATAAATGATGTAATAAGATTAAAGGATGTGAAATTGGGTTAGAACAATTGTAAATAAGCTGATTAGATGGAATGCACAGGCACTCTTCCAACGCAAATATCAGATTATATATATTTACAGTCCAAGACATTATGATGCAGAATTTAAAAAGGGACTGCCAAATAAAAAGCTATCTTAAAACATTTTCTTACGTAGGTTAGGAATACCACCTTCAACTATTAAAAGTAAACCGATTCTACTTTACTTTTCACCATTTATACCAATTTACTTTTTGTACTAGTCAAATTAGATAATGAAAATTGTCTAATCAGATTTCTGTTCACAGACAGTTTAGCTTTCTGGTGCTCATTCACTGGCATAGTGCCATAGTTTTTGCTGCAATGTTTAATTCTAAGCAAAGAAACTTTTTCTTTGAAATTAAAAAAAAATGAGAACGCTTTCCATGAAAATTTGGTTTTCTGAAACTCAAAAAACCAAAACCCGTAAACTTAATTTTGGCCCTTATAAACATGTGAACATTCTTCTTTAAACAGCTATTTGACAAAACAAACATTCTGCATGAAACCCAACAAAAAAGTATAGGCAGCAGCCTTTAGTCTTATTTTATGTATTTATGACAAACCTATTGGAAATACAAACTGTAGTTCAAACCATAAAAATGTGTAAGGATACTTCTTACCATATGCCAAGGAAAAAGGCATTTTTAGTTATTCAACCTTTTTCTATTATATATTTTAAGATTTAAGGGAGTTCTGTTTTGTCTGTGATTACAGACAAATGGCATACATGCATGCATTCGGGAGCAAATCCTACCCCCCATCTCCATGTATGGAAGGCCCATTCTGTAGTGGAACTAACTGGTCCAATTCACTGCAGCAAAACTGTGAGTAGAAAGCCAGGAGTCTATGCAGGGAGGTTCTTCTGTGCTGCTGTGGAGGCCAGGTTTGACAGTGGGGCTAGAGAGGAGAATCCTTGTTGTATCAGTTACAACTCAGATCCTTCAGCTATTTTCCCCCTATGGGGTGTAACCCAAGTACAGGTTACAGCAGCTCATAGCCTGTAATTTCAGCCACTGCTGACAGGTGAGAGGGTTCCCTGTGTCAAGCACAGTAAGCCCCTGTAGTCAGGAATGATGTAGGAGTTACTCTTTAGTTATAATGGAAGTTGTGTGATCCAGTGGAGAGAAGGCGATAATGCTAAAATATGTTCCATAGTTGAAACATCTAATTCTGATCACCATTTTCCAAGTTCTAAATTCTACCTGGAATTTTAAATAGTAAAAACATGTACATGAAATTAATGTTATTTCTTATTCATTTGCAAAAAGCTTCAACAGTTTAACTTACTTCTTCAGACTTTCAAATTGAACCTCTAACCGAGTCTTTTCTTCTACAGCCTTCTCATGATGATTTTTCCAGACACTGGAAGCTGAAAGTACTTCAGACAATTTGACTTCCTGGAGAATATACAAAATATAGATCATGTAACATAAGAACTGCTTTTTAATTTTGCACAGTTCCTAAACACAAAAGATATTTTAACTTAAAGCAGCCTTAAATCACACCTCAGTAGTATAAAATAATGTAAACTTAAGCTTGCAATCTCAAGGAGAGAAATTAAAATAATTTAAATATATTAAATAAGCTTGAACTACAGAATTATGAGTCCCTAGAACTGAATCACAATTAAGCATTCATGTGTTTTCAAGCTGCAAACTACAGCAAGACTTCAAAATTTGAGGTAAAATGATTTCTTAAAATAAATATATTCAACTGTACTAATCCGAGACATAAGAATGACATTTTAAAATAAGAGATCAAAATAAAGGCCAGAATAAAATTGAGTCATAATAGCAAAATGTTGTGAAAAAGAAACAATAGCTAACTACGAGAGTTTCAAACACAAAAGAAGAAAGATTGGATTTTGTGGTTTATTTAATGGCAGTTAAGTTGAGCTTTTCAAAGCGGTGAAGTGTTAGCCACACGTTTCATTAAAATTAACTGCTTTGAAAACCTTCACCTTAAACCTCACAATAGGAAAATAAAGAGAAAGCGCTATGACAACACAAAAAAACTGAAATTGAAGTTAGACAAATGGCAATTAAATTAATTTAATTAATTAAAATGTCCAGTACAACTGACTGTCATCATGAGAAAACCAAGTTGCATCGTATGGTCTGAAGGTAAATTAAGCCCACAAAGAAGAAACAAAGCAAATTTAATTAGATCCTGATACAATACATTTGCCTAGTCGTTCTATGTCTACAATGGTATAACATGCTATGAAATGTTATGATGAAAGTATATTCCCACCTGTTGGAAAGTGCAATGAAAGGAGACCAAGTTTTAAATGTACTCTAATGGGCTAACTGATTCCATTCAGAATTGTAAGCCACCAACTCCAGAAAGATCACTCAAAAAAGTTCTGATTCTCCTGGCCTTCTGAAATTTCTTAACATTGGTGAAAAAAATGTTGAGGCAGCAAGAGGCCCTCAACAAGGTCTGAGGGACAGCTGAATGAGAGGGTTCTAACTTCATTTTCAAAGCTCTATAAAATTCAGAGCATACAGCTTACAAAGAGAAATTTGAGCATCTACAAGACATGCTGCCTGCTGGATCCATTGTAAAAAAAGACAATGGCTGAGTACTAAGACATCAAGATCCCAATCCTGCAATCTGATCTGTGTGAGTGGACACTTGTGCCCATTAACTTCAATGTCTATCCACACAGCTCAAACTGCAGGATCGGGCCTACCTATGAATGTAAGGAAACAAGCTTCTCAATGATATTTAGGGATTAATGTGCATGACTCCTAGTAGCATTAACTGGCATATACCATACTGAAAGGAGACCAGACCCCCTAGAGCAAAATTACAAAGTGGACAACCACATGGTCCAAGTCATTCACTAAACTGACTTTTTAATCTTGTAAACAAAATAAAGACTAGATGATCATGATGGTCCCTTCTGACCTTAAAGTTCATGCATCTTATCTAGCAATTGCTTTTGGATCACTGATTTTAAATTACCCTTCTCTAAAGTGGAACAAATTAAAATGTACCAGTCCAGAGTACAGTATGCTCAGTTGGTCATTACTGTTCTCCAACGATGAGGCAATCTTAATGTTTGATTGCACTTATTATTTTAAACAATACTTGATTATTTTAAAAAACATTTGATTATATCAACACAGCCACTTACCCTCTTTCTAATTTTGGAAGTTAGTTTTTCAACAGATGCTTCAAAACATTCAGCTCTTTGTTTCTGGGCTCTGGTTGCTTTTTTCAGAGCTTTCTTCTTTTGCTCATTTGTTTCCTTTACAGCTAAAATTTGGTGCTTGTGTTTTCCAATTTGAAGCTTCCACTCAGTTATTTTCTTTTCCAGAGTCTGCAGAATAATTAAGCAAAATGAATATGTTCTGAACATTATGGGGCAGATTTTGAGTCACAGTAACATAACCATGCAGGCGAGAAAGACTTCCACCCCACCTGCATTAGGCTTCCTGCATCCCAAATACATGCACAAGGGTGAGAGCAGAAGCTGTGCACCCAGTATTTCCACCCACTGAGTAGTAAGAAATGGGGATGGAGGGACAGAGGGGGAGGAGGGTGCATAAGTCAGAGGGTAGGGAAGGAGCCAAATGGTGGGGAAAAGCCATGGGGATGGGGGCACAGCAGAATGGGAAGAGGATAGGAATCAGTGAGTAGGTTGTGGGGGGCAGCAGCAGATGGGGACAAGGGCAGACTGGGGTCACAGGGGCAGAAGAGTCTACAACTACTAGAAAATACTCTCCTCCAGAACCTGGAATAGAACCCAAGAGTCCTAAATCGCTACATTCTTCTGTTGTCAGCAAATAGATCTGAAGACCACTGAAAAAGTGTGTGTTTCATCCTCCTCTAGTGGCTGGCCCACACAGAATATAACCACCTACTACTGCTATCAGTTACTACATTAGCTCAAGTGGTACCGGTATGTGCTGTGGATGTAAGGGTCTAAAATCTGCTGATAACCCAACCAGGTGATCAATATGACTCCACATGACAGAAACTGTGTTTTTCCAGTTTGTTTTTGAAAAAATTAGGAAATTACATTTAACCAAATACATTAAAAGGACATTAAGGCTGCATAGTCACACACTCAAAAGTTAGGAAACGCCAACACTGCCGTATGTGTATGCATTATAGTACAGTCTTTAATTATATGATCGCTTGCTATTTTTTCAACAGGACCCCTGCCTCATTCAGCATTCAGTGGTCTGGATGCACCTGCTCTGGGGATGAATCAGGGCTGTGTAGCGAATAAGACAATTACACCTCTACCCCGATATAATGTGACCCGATATAACACGAATTCGGATATAACGTGGTAAAGCAGCGCTCCGGGGGAGCGGGGCTGAGCGCTCCGGCGGATCAAAGCAAGTTCAATATAACGCGGTTTCACCTATAACACGGTAAGATTTTTTGGCTCCCGAGGACAGCGTTATATCGGGGTAGAAGTGTATCTACAGCACCCCTGCATCATTTGTTGCGGAAGTTAGAAGTACACAGTGAATGAGGCAGAAGATTGCAAGAAGAGAAAGGATGGTCTCAACGTTGAGTCAGATGAATGTTGCCCTGGAGAACTGGATTCTCTTCCTGCCTTGGCTACAGAGTTCCTATGCAAGGCTGGGCAAGTTACTTGAACTAGATTTTTCATGGGTGTTACTATCATGATATTTATGTTTGTTTCCCTACATAGCATTTTTTATTTAAATAAGGATGCTAAAGGCAAATCACATCAAAGACGTTAAAACGAGGTACAGTGACATTTGGTGAAGAAAGCAATCAGATGTATCCTTAAAGCCTGCTTTAAAGAGGGCCCAAACACAGTTGTCTTTAGGATGGTCATCGATGGCATCAACAAGCTACCAGCATGCAACTGTTTCTTGATGGACAGTCTTAAATCCACATTGATATCATCAACAATTTTTCCACCATGCAATAAAGTAGTAAACATGTCAGCTACATATACCAGTCTATATAAAATACTTTCAGGTCATCTTAAAATAGTTTAAAGGCAGACATGACTAAATGTAACATAAATTAAAAACAGGTATAGTGCCTTCTCATTCAAGTCTGGGCCGTGACCCTTCCTAAGGTGTGTTCCAGACACATACATAGTTAGAATGACATGAAATTTACTTGGTAGTCAAAAGGGGAAAAAAGGAACAATGCTACTTCTTGATGTAAGTGTGAAATGAAGCAGTTTATATTTGACTTTGATATTTATAACTGTGACTTGGGAGATAATATCTTCAATGAATGAAGCAAATTTAGGAGAATATAGAAGATTTTTATTTGTCAGTCTGTTGCTTATACACTGGTAAAAGACATTACCTCATCTACCTTGTAGCTTATATTAACAGTTAAAGAAATACATAGGGAATACAATTGTAATTCTTTTATATCACCACAAGATGTCACTATCACACTATGACTGACAGTCCTGTGTAGCATGCAGCTCCATCCTTTACAAAGACTTAGGTAAATTTAAACTTGGAACTCATTTCATAATGAGCAGAAAACATTCACGCTGTCCGAAGGCTTTGTCAGGGTATCAGCTGACTTCAGTGGGATATGGACACTTAATTACCTTAGACTCCTTTGAAAACCTCAGCCTAGATGGCTGTGTACTCTCACTGAATCTTTATGCAAAGATCAGCTTATTCCTTGAAATACACCATTTAATAAAATGCGCTGGGAGAATTCTAATAATGACACTGTGCAGAAGTACAAAAAACAATATCCTTCAGAACAAAACATGAAATGTGTATACTTAATTTCATGTTCTGGAGTAAAAGTGTTAGAGGAGAAAATAAGTAATCTTCCAAACCTGGAAAAAAAAAATCTACCTTACTTTTAATTTCCAAATGTTGACTTCTTAATGGCAAATACCATATATATATTAGGGCTGTCAAGCGATTAAAAAAAATTAATCGTGATTAATCGCCCGATTAAAAAATACCATTTAAATATTTTTGGATGTTTTCTGTATTTTCAATTACAACACAGAATACAAAGTGTACAGTGCTCACTTTATATTTATTTTTGATTACAAATACTTGCACTGTAAAAAACAAAAGAAATAGTATTTTTCAATTAACACAAGTACTGTAATGCAATCTCTTTATCATGAAAGTTACAAATGTAGAATTATGTACAAAAAATATCTGCATTCAAAAATAAAACAATGTGAAACTTTAGAGCCTACAAGTCCACTCAGTCCTACTTCTAGTTCAACCAATCACTCAGACAAACAAGTTTGGTTACAATTTGCAGGAGATAATGCTGCCAGGAGATAATGCATGTCCTCTGGAATGGTGGCCGAAGCATCAAGCAGTATACAAATGTTTAGCATATCTGGCACATAAATACCTTGCACCACCAGCTACAAAAATGCCATGCGAACGCCTGTTCTCACTTTCAGGTGACATTGTAAATAAGAAGCAGGCAGCATTATCTCCTGTAAACGTGAACAAGCTTGTTTGTCTTAGCGACTGGCTGAACAAGAAGTAGGACTGAGTGAACTTGTAGGCTCTAAAGTTTTAAATTGTTTTGTTTTTGAGTGCAGTTATGTAACCAAAAAAACCCTACATTTGTAAGTTACACTTTCACGATAAAGAGATTGCATTACAGTACTTGTATGAGGTGAACTGAAAAATACTATTTCTTTTGTTTATCATTTTTACAATGCAAATATTTGTAATAAAAATACTATAAAGTGAGCACTGTACACTTTGCACTGTGTTGTAACAGAAATCAATATATTTTAAAATGTAGAAAAACATCCAACAATATTTAATACATTTCAATTGGTATTCTATCGTTTAACAGTGCAATTAATCGCGATTAATTTTTTGAGTTAATCATGTGAGTTAACTGCGATTAATTGACAGCCCTAATATATACACACACACACACACACACACACACAATGTTAGCATTTGGCATTGCTCTGAAACCTCCACGGTGATATTGTTTTAAAGTCACTTTCATTCCTATTTTCCAAAGTGTAAAAATACATCATTACAAAGGTTTATATGCACTATTAGAACATCATATCCACCAAGAAACAGGTATAATCACTGTTAGAATTAATTAATTTCTATAATTAACTTATCAATTGAGTTTATCTTTGTAGTTGAGTACGATTCTAGTAAGTCTAAACACAAAAAACTTGCATATTTGTCTGTATGGTATTTATAAGGAGATCATTAATATCCCAAACATCAGAGTCCTAGGTCAAATCCAAGCCTTATTACTAATCTAGGCAAGTTACTTTTGCAATATCAAATATCATGGCTATCAACTCCTACTGTCCTAGGAGGGCTTTGTGAGTGACCAAAAGACCCAAATTACGCATGTAAAATGATTTCAACTGATTTTTCTGACATGTTCAGCTAATACACATACAATGCTTAGCTTAACTACAAACCTCAGCTTTCCTCAGATTATATAAAATCTCTCCTTCCCCTTTAAAATTACATTGCAAACTTGTATTAATTTCCCTAGTTTCTTTAATTGTGCTTAAAAGGTTGAATATCTGGTTAGTTACAACTGATTTGGAGCAACCACGAATAATTACTTAGCGATTCAGTTAAAATGAAATGAAAATGATATGCTGCTCTATCCTTCTCCAGTAAGAAATTCTATTTTAAGAATTTTTAATTAACTATACAGATCAACTGGCCAAACCTTCCCCTCTGCATATGATGTGAGATGACAGAGCACCTATGCAAGCTGTCACAGACCATGAATTGTAGAAGTGGCCTCTCCACTGGTGCTCCATTGCCAGTGGGGTAGGATTCCATGCTACTTTGCCCTGGAAAAGAACCCTGCACAAAGCCCATTTACTCGGCTGTTTTGTTTGGGCTCCATTAGCCATAATTCTGTATGCAGAGAACAATACTATATGTAGTAGACAAAGAAGCTAATTTCAGTTATGTTATCTAGTATGTAGAATACATGAATTGAACTGGTAAAGAACCAGCAGGCATGACAGCCAGGCCTATAGACAGCACAGACCATAAAAAGAGCCAAACAAAATTAGCTCATCTTTAATAAGGGAGAATAAAGTACGGCTAACACAGGGTTTTACTGAATGTCATTGTCATTATTTAGTGTACAAGCAAGAATGAGTTTAAATAAAAAAACAAGCTTGACGGTTATATTTTCAGCAGTAGCAGTCCTGATTGAAGTTTGGCCCATTGAAAGTGTGTGCAGCAGAGACCATTATCACAATATTGTTCAGTAAGAGTGAACAGCCTTTTTATTATTATTATTCTAAGCTGGAGAAAGTGAACAGAGGCTTATATTCATATAAAGATTTTTCTTTTTTTATTGTGTGTGTGAGATAACAAGCAACTGACCAACAGATTGATGGTAAGGTATAAGGTAAATTCAAGAAGATATAAGGTAATAGGGATAGTCCACTTTTAAGACAACTCACCTGCTCAATCTTAAATTTCATCTTCCTTGCAAATTTCAAATACTCATAGAGAATCTGTGGCTAGTCTGTCTCCTCCCTTGCAGCCACCTGATCACACCCTTGCAGTCTTTCAACACTGACAACTCCTGTCAACTTTCTCTGTTTGGTAACACTAAATATGCATCCCTTTATTAGGCCTTGATCTTGCAAACATTTCCATACATGTTTACTTTAAACATGTGAATAGTTGCATTCTCTTCAGTGGGACTCCGTATATGCACATGTGTGTTTGCAGGATAAAGGCGTTACTTTGGATACTTTTTACATCATTCTATGAGTGTCTATAGTGTAAGCTCTGAACATTCGTAAAATTCATTTGTAATTAAGAACATTGTCCAAATGGCTCTCAGGAAATATCTATTTCCATTATTTTTACTGGTTTGGGGTTTTCTATTCTAATTTGTCTATACCAGGGATTTAATTTAATAATAGCAAGTGACATTTTAAGATTTGACTGACAACTTCTAATTAAAAATGGCCCTCTGGCCCTAATATACTTTTATTAATTTACCAATGAACTAAAAGTAAACCCAAAGGAAAAATATTTGTAACCTGTATTTTTGCTTTCAACTGATCATTCTCAGCCTCCTTTTTTTGAATCTGGCATTGCAGATGGGCTTGTACAGCTTCTACTGACTTTGATAGGTGATCTGCTTTTAGTGCATTTGCCTATGCAAAAGATATGAACACAAATCTTTTAATTTATACAGATATGCCATGAGAAGATTTCTCTATTTTTTTGGTATAATTGATTTCTAACGTATGGTAGTATACACATTCTGTGAGTCATGCACAGACACAATGTAATTATGAAATAGATTGTAAACCCAGACTCAAGCATAATGCCCTCAACCGAAGCACTGTCAAGAGCTGTTTTAACCCTTTTATTGAGTATAGTCAGTGCTTTTCCTCCCACACTCACTTTGCATGGAACCACCTCCCTTGTCTGGTACAGAGCGTAAAAGGAACCTTTATCTACACATTTTGGTGAGGTTAGCACTGTCTAGAGCACTAGCCTTCAGCGGGTGATGAACTCAAAGAGCACAAGCAGAGTGACTGTGAACAGCCCCTGTACAGAGGCAAAATGGAGGGGGACTTTTGCACTCTCTTCTCTATAGGACTGCCAACTTTCTAATAGCAGAAAACTGAACACCCTTATATAATAATATATGGAGATATACCTATCTCATAGAACTGGAAGTGACCCTGAAAGGTCATTGAGTCCAGCCCCCTGCTTTCACTAGCAGGACTAAGTACTGATTTTGCCCCAAAACCCTAAGTGGCTCCCTCAAGGATTGAACTCACAACCCTAGGTTTAGCAAGCCAATGCTCAAACCACTGAGCTATCCCTCTCCCACCCTTACCCCAAGGCCCCACCCCTTCTCACTCCATCCCCCCCTCCGTCCGTCGGTTGCTCACTCTCCCCCACCCTCACTCACTCGCACACTTTCACCGGGCTGGGGCATGGGGTTGGGATGAGGGCTCTGGCTGGTGGTGTGGGCTCTGAGGTGGGGCCAGAAATGGGGGGCTCAGGGTGCAGGAGGAGGCTCCAGCTGGGGGTGCGGGCTCTGGGGTGGGGTTGGGGATGAGGGATTTGGGGTGCAGGAGGGGGCTCCAGGCTGCGGGGGTAGGGCCGAGGGGTTTGGATTGTGGGAGGGGGCTCCGGGCTGGGGCACAGGGTTGGGGTGCGGGAGGAGGTGAGGGGTGTGGGCTCCCGGCGGCGCTTACCCCAGGCGGCTTCTGGAAGCAGTGACATGTCCCTCTGGCTCCTAGGCGGAGGCGTGGCCAGGGAGCTCTGCATGCTGCCCCCGCCTGCAGGCACCACCCCCACAGCTCCCATTGGCTGCAATTCCCGGCCAATGGAAACTACGGAGCTGGTGCTCAGGGCGGGGGCAGCACGCGGAGTCCCTGTGGCTGCCCCTATGCCTAGAAGCCAGAGGCACATGTCGCTGCTTCCTTGGAGCGGTGCAGAGTCGGGTAGGGAGCCTGCCAGCCCCGCACCAACTGGACTTTTAATGGCCCGTCAGCAGTGCTGACCAGAGCTGTCAGGGTCCCTTTTCGACCAGGAGTTCCGGTCAAAAACCAGACACTTGGCAACCCTACCTCTCTACCTTATGCATTTGTGCAACATTAGCCTAAACCTAATCTTAAATGAGAAATGACAGTCAGGTCCAAACCAACCTCCCCCTTCGGAGCCATCCCTCACACTGACCATTGGAGGGGCTGGGGTGAGGATGGTTCACAATCCAAAAAAAACATCTGGAGTCAAACTTCCTGGTATGGGTCCACCTCTGTGAGAAACACTGGCCCACAGGAATAGCTTTTCATATAATGTTTGAAATTAAATATTACCCTTCTCACAATTAGAAAAATTAGGAGTTTTGGAGGTAAGAATTTAGCACACGGAGATAAAACATCCATTCTGAGGGGGAAACTGACTTACTTTTTCCTGTTGAAGCTGAGAAGAAAGCTCTACAATATGCTTCTCTGTTTCAAGTGTTTCTTTTCTGAGACCCTTCATGAAGGAAAATTAACACAAAATGAAAAGGTCTCAATATGCACATTTTGGGCTACATTATCATAACAGTGCACCCAAATTGCACATGTAAAAGGGATACTTTATTAGCGTAATTGAGCTCTCATTTCCAGTGGCACAAACATTTCAAGATGATGCTTAAAAGCAAACAAATTGTACACCTAAATATAAGAACAAAAGTGTCTCAAAGCAGGGCCATGAATTTAAGTGTACAGATGCACAGTCAACATAATTGGGTACCTAAATATAGCTGATGTACAATGTTGGCTTGTATTATAGGGATTTGTTCTGGGACACTCTTTTTGTCAATTTCCTGCAAATCAAATTACTGAAGGATACACATACACTTCCATTTACTTATCAAATTGTTTTGAAAATTCTGCTTTTTCAAAATTATGTTTGAAGAGGCCACAAGGGAGCAAGGAGACAGAGCAGACAATAAGGGAAAAGCCAGAAAAAGGAATTAAACAAGAATGGGGTGCTACTCTGGTGAGTAAAAAAACAAAAACCAATCTAAACATAGAGCCAGTAAATATTTGTGAACAAAGTAAAAGTAATGTTACTTCTGAGAGATGAGCTCCTAATTGTAAAGGTTATTTGGTCTTCACCGGAAATTAAGCTTAAGGATTTGATCTCTGTTGAAGGAAAATGTGTTGCCTGAATGGTTTTCAGACATAACAGCCATATTCTGCCCCTCTCCCAGACTGGTAGTGTTCCATAAGCAGCCCTTGTACTGACACTTATAGTTCAGGTTGCCTTAACTACTGAGTATCAGACTTCCTGGGTTGTGAAAAAAAATATAAATAAATAGCTCTTTTAAATCTGATAGCATTCCAATTCCAAGGTAGTCAATTTCTGCTCAGATTAGGAATAAAGTGATTTGGGTTATATTTTTTGGCCTTGGACAGTCATTAACACCACCTTGGGCCTCAATTTACCCCATTTATAAAATGAGGATAATAATACATGCTACCTGAGATATTTAGCACTGTATTATGCTTTTCAGCTAAGCATCTTGTTATTCCTTCTCAGTACTGGGGTAAATTGAACTTCAACTTCCAATTACTTTGTTTTAAAATTATTAAAAAAAAAAAGATACTGGCGGAATTTTACATTTCTTTGTAATACTGAAGTTGCACCAATAGTTAAAACTTCTCTTATCATTGCTTTCATGGAGTTAACTGTCTGGATTCACCTTTCTGAAGATTTAGGTACTTGGATACCATATTGCCCTTTATTTTCTCATTTGTGGCAAATGGCATATTTGGGGGAATGATTTGGAGGGTTTACAAACGTTTAGTTCCATCTGCTTTCTCAAGACTGTGTAGCCTGATTACGATAGCTACCATCTGGGCAGGAATGTGACCTCATGATGGAATGGAAACATTACATAAACTATAACAAAAATGGTAATTTTGGGGGGCAACGAATTCACAGCTTTTCCCTCCCTTACACTGCCTATCGGTTTATGTCAGAATAAAAAGGCAATGCACTTGAATAAGCATAACATTGAAGCAAAAGTAACATCTGGTCTTAGAGAAACAAAGCTAGACATTCTTCTCAGTTACACCAGTGTAAATAAGTAGCATTTCCATTAAAGTTACTCTGGAATTACACTGGTGAACAACATCAGAAACTGGCCCATGCTGTATATAGGATAATATACAGCACATTAAACTCTGTGTAATAAGCGTGACACCATACTCCTGAAAAATATCACTAGTCAAATGGGTAAGGAAGAAACAAAATGATGGAAATTGGGTGGAAGCCAGGCAAGTATATCAATATACACATACATGTGAGCGCAAGACAGAAAGACCAAGCAGTCTTCCTGATCCTAGGTCTGGCAGTTGCCTAGTGGAATTGTATGAGACTGGGATTTCACTGTTTTGTCATGCCGTGATAGAGTAAGGAGCCAGAAAGTGTAATTTACTTACATCATTTTCAGTTTCACTTTCAGTTAACTTCTGCATCAAAATGTCAATTTGTTTACTGCTTATCTGCATGTTCAAAATAGAAAAAACAACCAATATTTTAAAATTAATTCTTTTACAGTATATGGAACTTGCGGATTCAGTGTACTCAGAATGGAGACTGATACATATGAAATACCAACAGCAAGGAGATATTTACTTTGACATGCATGATTATATACAATTGGTGGGAAATATCTTAAGAGATTCTGTTCATTGTATGTGCAGAGCTTATGAATAGGGGAAAATAAACCAAGGTTAATTCTATATGTAACACTGATTATTTTTTAAATGGAAGCACTTACATGCCATGCTTATTTAATTTTCCTTGTTCAAATAGTAGCCTAAAGGTCAAGTGTGTATTCCATTCATCTATTTTAAAGACAAAGTGAAGCATTTCCTTAAGTGTTTCTGAAAATATTGTTTGATGGCAGCTAGGATTATCTCCAGACCCCAAAATCTTATATCCCACAATATTAACTTCTATCACAAATATAAATAAACTTGGAATGGCAAAACCATTTATATAGCCATAACTATCACACAACCATCAATTACATAATTTGGCAGTCAAAGTTGTCCTTATTTTATCAATTAGTTTTTTTACACTAATTGATGGAACTTCCAGTTAAGTAAATCCCAAACTTTTTAACTTCAGAGAATGGGCCCACTGACTTCCAAGGAAGTTTAGATAACTCAGCATGTTATAGGACCAGGCCCAATATGAATATTGAATTATAGGAAGGAGATAGCCAGCAAGTTGGGTGTCAAACTACAGATGGATCGGAAAGCAGGGAAAAGTAGCAAGGGGAAAAGCAAATGAGAGCTGCATTCTCTGCACTGGTATTTGCAGAGTGCACTCTGCTGGATTTTAGAAGCATGATGTACTCTGGCTCATCAGTGAGAGGGAAGCCTTACAGATCATTCTGAACAGAGCCAGAGCACACGTGTACAATGTTCACTTTAGGAATTCACTGCTTATGTATGTTTGGTTTTGTTTGAATACAAACACCTGTGAATTGCAGGTATTCAAACACAAAGAGATAATCACACCACTATTGTAATATAATGCTCTCTATATTTCTTCACTTTTCTTCTCTCTCTGCCTCCTTATTATTTATCAATTGCCATTCTCTATTTGTTTGTCTTTTCCTTTTTAAACTTCCTCTCCCTCCTTGATTATTCTATATATACAGGCTCCAGAATAAAGAAGAAACACGTCTTCTCTCATCTGCTTTTTATTAAAAATTTAATATATCTTTTTGAAGTCAAGCAATTCCTATTCTGTCTTATTCAGCAAATATGATTATGCTTAAAGACTAACATATACATGAAAGGAAAGTATCTGTGATATTTACAATACTATACAAGCATAGCATAACATAGATTTCTCAAAATAGGTTAAACTTCCCACACAACCTGGGGTTGATTTGGACAATAAAGAATATTTGAAATACTATAATTTTGCATTTTCTGTGACTGGCTATTGCTTTCTTTTTTTGAAAACACTACTGAAAAAGATCAGGAAAAAAAAATGTGTTCGTGCTCACTGTTAAACCACCCCAAGATTGCTTTGGGTCATCTTACTTCTTTATGCTCTGTTGTTCTAAGTAGGTGTAGTAATAATCCTTTTATGTGTTTGAGAGTCTCCAGTTCCTTTATCAGTAAATCCTCTTGTTTAGAAATCTTAATCATATCTGATGTAGAAAGGTTACACACCTGATAAAATATTAAGCCACAAACAAATATACTGTAAGTGTACTACAATATTTCCCCAAAACAGCATGATTACCATTATTAAAATTTAGCTTTAAAATATTGAAACCATAAAACTATTTTTCAAAGTACACTGCAAAATATGATAATGAATATGCAAAAATACTGTTTAGATTAGGATTTAAACATTTTGGTATGAAATACTACACAATTCAATATTCACTCTTCAAAGTTTGTAACAGAGAGATCAGGCATATGCTCTTTCTATTTTAACTTTTTTGCTGATAAAAGGCCCAATTTTCCTCTCTCAAGGGAAAATCCATTTAAATCAAACTAATTTTGCTGCTCCAAAAGTAACAAAGGACAATCAGGTAGCAGACCTTTTAGTAAGTACTATCACAGAAGTTATTTCATCCTGATTTGCACATATGTATTCATGATACTTCTACCTGTAGCTGGAGAGAAATTGAAGTACTATTGGAAATGTTAACTCTGTTGTACAGAAAAGTGTGAATTCCCAATGGCAATTCTTAAATAAATTAGCCATGAGGGAATGCAAAATATCAAGATATCTTGACTCCTAGAATAGTATTTGTTTTGTTTTATAAACTTAAATAGTAATAATGTATTTGTACTCAACAGGTTACAGACATCAAAAACTTCATTTGAAATTTTTTTTAAAATCATAGTAAAAAAATATATCTACTGTACAATATTGTGTATAAACAGGGTTACAATTGGGGAAGAAGATGCAAATGTATTCAAGTTCTGCTCACAAACCCAGAATAGACAGGTAGCTATATGTTTCTGCTAAAATGATCAGCAGTGAAATAGCTCAGAATGTTGACTTTTAAACTGACAACATTAGGGTTCAGAATTAACATTCATGTGAGATGAAAACAAACATTTGGACCCCTCAAAGCTCTTATTTAAAGATGTATGTCTGCACTCAGATATCACATCAGTCAACATTTAGAGTGCTTTTCTAATCAACCATATGAGTTAGACATTTAAGGTTTTTTACAATAAATGTTTAATTCTGCAGAAATGAGTGGAGCAAAAAAAAAAAAAGACTGTACAGCATATCCCAGAACACTAACCCAGTTAGAGTTCTGAGAGTAAATATGTACACAATTTTTATATAGTATTAAAATACAGCAAAATACAGAAACTTACATTTGTCATTCCAGCAATAGTGACTTTAAATGAAGGCAAAAACATTTCTGTTGAACTGATTGCCATCTCTGCTTCAAGAATCTTTTCCTCTAATGTGGCAATTTCATCTTCTTTCAACCTATTCACAAGAAGAACTTAATAGAAATCAAATTGCACTAACTATACATGTTTAATATATATAAATATAAATAAACTTTTCCATTTCACAAATATTTATTAACCAAAGGCAGAATTTTCTCAAGTTTTCTCTGAGTAAGAACCTCAGAATTTGGCCTATAGTGTTCCCTTAATATGCAGGCTACAACTCCTTTCCTTTCCTTTGCCTATCATAAATTATTTACACTGAACACTTCTGGGAACACTTTCTTGCTGCTGCATTCTATGTCCTCTAAAGTCAGCAGAAGTAGGAACTTTGGGATTTATCCTATTAAAAAAAAAAAAAAAGGTTTAAAGCAAAGTTTATTTTAAGTGTTACCAATAACTCCTTAGATGACTGTATCATGAACTTCTAAAAATCAAATGTACTTTTCACTAATTAAGCTGTTTGCTTTTTGTATTTCACTCAGCCAGGGGAATGAAAATAAGACTAAACAATCTCACTTGCAGGGTCTCATGAACTAGTACAATATGCAGCAGTGTTTGGGTTGCAAACACAGGCAGGGTGGGATTTTCAAAAAGTTCCCTATTATAGGGTGAAATTAATCTCTGTTCAGAGGACCTACATAAGCCCCTATGTTGTCAAAACACAAAGCCTTAAATGAATCCTCTGCCCAGACATGAATTGCACCCACAGAGATAAATATTTATGTTTTGAACATATTGTGTGGATTTGAACATCTAAAGAAGCACAAATAAATGCTGTAAGAACAGATGAAAGACTATTGGTCTCATGAAATTCTGTAATTGTATTTTTCCCAGTCTGAAGCATACCATCTCATTTCACTTTCACTCAGGTTTTGTTCTAGGAAGTTTTCCTGTGATCTGCTTTTGAGCTGTGGTGACAGTTCTTTCAGCTTGGTCTGATGTTTATCCATAACTTTGGTAAATGAACTCCAATTCTGCTTCAAGGGTTCCTCCTCCATGCATGCTGAAAACTTACAAACATTTTATTTTATTTCAGTTTTTATCTTCTCCCCAACTATTTCAAGACATATTTTCTACCTATAACAATCAAAGCTTAATCAAAAGATTATCTATCAAAAGATAACAAACCAGAATATGGGGCCAGAATTATTTTAGAAGGTTATTTCAAATGTCCATCATCCCTTTTATTATGGGAAATAGAATGGAATTAAAAGATGGTACCAATTTTCTCCCCAATAACCTATTTCTCTACATACTTTTCTCCTACTTTCTTTAGTCTTTATGTAAGAAGTCTTGTCCAATGCTGTAAAACAGCTAACAGTGGATGTTATACCCTGAAGATCAAGCATATTACCATCACAGTGAGAAAAATGGAAGTCCAGAATCCAGATTATTTACTTGTACAAATGGGCAGAAAGAAGGATGTTTCTGATGATAGTTATCATAGCAACAAATTTAGCATTAAGGCCACATAGTTTATTATTAGCTTCTTCAAAATATATAGAAAACAATCCAGCTGGGATTTCTAAAGGAGCCAAAGAAAGTTAGGCGACCAAATCCTCTTTCATTTCAAAAGGGAATAGTGTGCTTAACTCCCTGATGATCCTTTGAAAGTCCCACCCTACAGGAATTTGCAGCTAGTCAGGAATTAAGTAGAATTTTCTTTATGCTTTCGCACACATCATTCTATGAATTCCTTCCAATTTAGCAGGAACTTATTTAATGCAAGGGAGTTAAGAACAAATGTGCAAATATCTCTAATGCCAACAGGAGTGCAAGAAAGGCTTAAGAGTGTCAGCCTCATACTGATACTATTTTTACGTCTTCCACAATTCCCTACTTGGTCTGCTTCTTCACTTAGACCAGTAAAATATTTTCCATGTTGGTTGACTTTTCTGATTCTAAAAAAATCTTCACAGGACTGAATCAATGAACAGAGTTTTGCTGCTTCTCCAGGTGTAATAGGTAGTGCATGTCTTGTTCCCTACAACAACAATATTGAGAATTATGTAACAATTGGTACTACTCATTGCTAGGCTTGCTATCCTTACCTGCCACCTGAGCCTAAGAGACATCTCAAGATAAAACAACTTATGTTCTTTATTAAGTAGAAATACTCCTGAAAAATTTTCAGGACGAACTAAATTATCATTTTCATCTGTTATTTCCATCATTACTAAAGGCCCTACCCTGTGACGTAATAGGAGGTGAGAATTGAGAAAACTGAGAATTTAGCATCAGACTCTTAGTAACTAGACAATAACATCACACTTATTTACATCTCGTCATAATGTGAAATTTTACATCTAACTTCTATTTTTCCCATTTTCATTTCTTTGTTTTTCCACAGGTTTACATTTCAAAGGGGATTTCAATCTGAATGACATATGCTGGAAGTCTTATGCTGTTAGAACGAAAACGTTCCCTGAATTTCTAAAAGTTATAGAGGACAATTTTTTTATTCCAAAAGTGTTACACCCAGCACAGGGGAATCCTATAAAAGACCTCATCTTGACAGGAGGAATTGATTGCAGAACTAAAAATTAGCATTTCCATAGATGCAAGTGATTGTGACTTGATTACATTTGTTGCATACAAAGACAATGAAGTCCAAGCCAGTCATAGTGATTTAAAAGGGTCAATTATACAAAGCTGAAAACAATTATGAGCCAAATCAGTTGAGAGAAGGAATTTACACAGGAAAATATGAAGGCTAATTGGTAGTTGTTTAAAAACATTTTACTAGATGCCAAAAAAAGGTACAATCCCACAAATGAGAAGGCTATACTGCTTAAAAAACAACCTGGTTTAGAGGGGAGGTGATATACATAATGTATTTATATAAAAAATGAGGTGCAGTGGCTAAGTGGTTAATGCACTTGACAACAATCCCGGCGGTTGTGGGTTGGAGTCTTGATTGATCTTACACTGAAAAGCTGTCTCCAGTTCACCTCCATAGGGTTAGAGAAGTCAAAGGTGTAGCGGGGCATTCAACCCGCTCTGGCTCAGAAGTGGTTAAAAGCCAGACGTTGGGGAGAGCTGGGGCTGAGAGCCAATCAGAGAAGGCTGGGAGGCAGCCAATCAGGGCCAGGCTGTACCCTATAAAAGGGCTGCAGGGCCAGAAGGCTGTCAGTCTCTCTCCAGCCTTGAAGAGGCAAAGACTGGCTGCCTGCAAGCAGAAGGGAGTACCTGGACAGAGCAGTGCTGGGAAGAGCAGGAGCCGAGGAGCTCCAGCCTGGCAAACTCCCAGACTTAGGCTTTACTTCCAAGGCCTGAGAAAGTACTGGGGCTGTGGGGAGCAGCCAAAGAAGGAAGAGGCAACCGGTCCAACCCCCTTGCCGATGATGAGTGGCCACTTCAAACTGCAGTTTGCCCCTGAGGGAAGGAGCTAGATGAGGACTGGCAGTGGGTCACTGAGACGAAGTGGGCTTAAGGGATTGGGGTTCCCTGGGGAGGGGAGGACCCTGAGTGTGGGGGCCACTGCGGCGGGGCAGTACCCAGGAAAAGGGGCACCGCAGGCTGGGAAGGACGTAGGGCCTGAAGTATAGTGGTGGAGATTGAGAATAAAAAGACAAGTAGCGACAGCAGGAGAGACACCGGCCAGCAGGAGGTGCTCCGAGGCTGGATGAGTTAATTCCCGGACTGACCAGCAGGAGGCGCCGTGGCGGTGAGTGCATGCCATGCTACAAAAGGCAGTTGAGCATCATGCTAGCTACATTACTCCCTTGTATAGCGTTGGCTATGGAAAATGACACACCTTAAAGACATTACTGCTAAAGTTTGCGGATGACATAAAGATTTGGGGAGTGTTAAAAAATGAAGAGTTCACGTCATTGATATAGAGCGATCTGGATTACTTGATAAACTGGGAAACAATATACATTTCAATGCAGCCAAATGTAAAGTCATACATCTAGGAACAAAGAATGCAGGGTATACTTAAAGGCCGGGAGACTCGTGGGGGGGGGGGGGGGTCTCCCAGTGTGGCAGTGTACCCCAAAAGGATAATGAGAACTCTGGATGTAAAAACTAGAATATCAAGTAGGAGAACAGAGAGGTTATTTTACCTCTGTATATGGCACTGATGCGACTGACCGCTACTGAAATATTGAATCCAGTTCTGGTGTCCACAATTCAAGAAGGAGGTTGGTAAAATGGAGATGATTCAGAGAAGAACCACAAGAATGATTAAAGGGCTGGAAAATGTGCCTTTTAGTGAAAGACATAAAGAGCTATTTAGTTTATCAAAGAGAAGATTAAGAAGAAACTTAATAGGTCTGTTAAGTACTTACATGGGGAACAGAAATTTAATATTAGAAGGCTTCCCAATCTATCAGATGAAAGTATAACAAAATCCAATGGCTGGAAGTTGAAACTAGACAAATTTAGACTAGAAATAAGCTGCAAATTATTATCAGTGAGGGTAATTAACCATTGGAACAACACATCAAAGGCTGTGGCAACTTCTCCATCACTGTTACTATTTTAATCCGGACAGGATGTTTTTCTAAAAGAGCTTATACTCAATGAATTTAAAACAGTTCCAGTCTGAAGTTTTAATTAATAATAATTGTAAACTGATTGCTTCTTTGACTGATGATGCAAGTTATAAAGGGTGCTTAGTTGCAGGAGGAGTAGCTTTTTTTTTTTTTTTCTAGAGTGATATAAATATGTACAGCAAAACAGTAACAAAATTAAAATTCATAAGCATTTAATGAAACCATCTAACCAAATACTCATTTAAGTTGCCCCAGTTCCAGTCGTAAGAGTGAATTAAGTCTCCATTGGTTCTAACAAGTAAATTTGCAAGAATTTAATTTGATGTAAACTTAAGTAAGTTCTATAAAATATATTGATACCGAGGCTTAATACATTACATTCCATGTGTGTTGAATGCAAATAATTTTCATATGTTCTCAAGTTAATATTGCTATGAAAATATTTTGCTATATTTACACATTGCACAACTAAGCACAAAAATCTAAGACTGAGATTAGTCAAATTCCTTCAATGCAGCATTTTGGGAGGGTTAGCATAGCATTTAATTTATCCTAATTCATCTAGAGCCAGAGAAGCACAAATTAGAATTTATCCATTTTTTCAGTATGTAATTTTTAGAGGTAGCCTTTAATTAGGATATGGGATCCCTCCTACCTTGTGTCAAACTTGCATAAATCTTCTTTTAAGAACTTAGCTTCCCTTAGTAAACGTGTAGCATATTCATACACTCTCATAAACAACGCAGAAGTCTTCCACATAATATCCTCTATTCTAATCCCATTTTTCTCTTCTTCCCCTCTGAATTTATTTCCCAGTGGCTTGAGATGTGACCAAGCAGCTTCCAACGAACACTTGTCTAAGGGCAAGTCTACACTAGCGCTTGAGTAGATCTAAGATACGTCGCTCAGGAATATGAAAAAGCAGCCTCTGAGCGACACAAGTTTTGCGCTGTTCACACTGGCGCTATGTCGGTGGGAGACACTTTCCCACCAACATAGCTTCCGCTTCTTGCGGAGGTGGAGTAATTATGCTCACTCCCGCCAGCATAGTGTCTCTTCACTAGGTGTGCTACAGCGGTGCAGCTGCGCTGATGTAGTGCTGTAATGTAGACTTGCCCTAACTCACTTAATGAATTATCCTACATGTGTCCTTCATTAGCATTGCACTCCATTCCTAAACAGCAAGAGTAGACTCTTCAAAAGTGCCTAGGGGATTAGATACATGGCTCCCATTGATTTTCAAGGGGAATTGAGTACAAAACTCCCTCAAACCCCAAATGCATCCCTTCTTTCTACTGCCTACAGATAGGAAGCAAAATTTAAAGTTTGATTTAAAGCCAGGCTCTAGTCCAGAGGTGGGCAAACTACAGCCCGCGGGACCGTCCTGCCCAGCCCCTGAGCTCCCAGCGGGGTAAGCTAGCTCCTGGCCCCTCCCCCGCAGCCTCACCTCGCCGCGTGCTCTGGCCCGCCGCTCCTGCTGGGCAGCGCGGGCGGTGTGGCTGGCTGCGAGCTTCTGCTGCTCTGAGCAGCATGGTAAGGGGGCAGGGAGCTGGTTAGGGGCAGGGGGTCCCCAGGGGCAGTCAGGGGACAGGGGGCGGTTGGATGGGGCGGAGGTTGTGGGGGGGGGAGTCAGGGGACGGGGGGGTTGAATAGGGGGTGGGGTCCTGGGGGATGGTTGGGGTGGGGGTCCCAGGAGGGGGTGGTTGGAGACAAGGAGCAGAGGAGGTTGGATGGGTTGGGGATCCTCGGGGGCGAGAAGTGGGAGGGGGCGGATAGGGGGCAGGGGCCAGGCTGTTTGGGGAGGCACAGGCTTCCCTACTCGGCCCTCCATACAGTTTCGCAACGCCGATGTGGCTATTGGGCCAAAAAGTTTGCCTACCCCTGATCTAATCAGTAACAAAGTGCATAGATTACTCTTCTTTGCAGGAAATGCTCATACATCAGTAACACATTAGCAGAGCCGTTCCTTGGGTAGAGCGAATCGGGGCGACTGCTCCGGGCCCCGCGCTTTGGGGGGGGCCCATGGGTCTCTGTGATTGGTCCGTGTGGTCGGTCCCAGAAGAGATGAATCGATGCACAGGCCCCGCAGCCCCCTGGTGATGGCCCTGAACATTAGTATGAATTGACTTACCTCAGCAACATCAGGAGAAGACAACTTTTGTTGAACATGCAACTCTGATGGAATATCGTTATCCTGTCTGTGCACAGATGACAACATTCTGTCTAATTCTGCAAAAAGATTAAAAGTTGAGATAAAAGCATCTATCTACATTGCCATCACTGTAACAAAAATAATAGAAAAGCAAGCTGGTAAAGGAAGGCACATTAGTTAAAGGATCACTGGTACCTCAGTTCAGTCAAATATAAAATCCAACAAAAAGCAGGATGAACACAACCTAGACCCACAACAAGAATGAGGTTTCCAAATGACCCTGAGTGAAATTACTGGCCAGAGTCAATACTTAGTAAACATGGGTTGCAAGGATATTTATTTAGCACTTATTGTTTACTTGGCCCCGACCACTCACACATTCATTGCACAAAAGTTAAATAACCCCCCAAAACGGAGGGCTACTGACTGTAACTGACATAAAAGGCAGGGAGGGAGGGAGGCCCGCCAGGGCAAAGCCTGGCCGCAAGATCCCCCACCCTGAGTGGGAGGGGACGGGAAAGGGGCAGGCACTACACCGGCCCTACAGGTCACCCCCAAGCAGCTTCCCTTGCCCCGGGCAGTGCCCAGGCACCTTCCCCCAGCGCTGCCCCGCCGGTACCGGCCACGACCCTGAGCCGCCAAGCAGAGCCGCGGGCCTTGCCACGCCCCGCCCAGCACTCCCCCGCCGGATTCCCCCGGAGACTTTACCAGCCTCCCTCCAGGGCCGTCCCGCTCCTTCTCCCCGGCGGGAAGAGGAGCCGCAGCCGCTTCCTTGGCAACCTGTTGCCGCCTGCCGCTTCCGCAGCGCGGCTCCCTTCCCTCGCCCGGCACTCAGGGGCGGAGCCCGCTGCCATGGGGGGCCGAGTGGTGCCGGGCGGCCGGGCACAGCTCCGCCCGCGGGGAGCCGCTCGGCCGGGCCAGGAGGCTGCTGGTGACCGGGAGAGCAGCGCCTTGGCCCCGCGGAGCCTGGTACCGAGCGCCCCGGCAGAGCCCGGCTTCGTCCTCCCCGAGTCCCCGTCACCCGCCGGGAGCAGGGCCCGTCACACACAGCTGCAGGCTAGGCCCCCCC
>NW_020664562.1:26467217-26521502 GCF_002925995.2 Terrapene triunguis | reverse complement strand
CAGACTGACCTGACCCATGGGTGAACTGTAGAAACTGGTTAGGAAGATATGTAAATGAATAGAGCTTTGAAATGCAAGTCTGCATTGTTAGAGGTAAAAGGGTAGATGTTTGCTCCGGGCTTGTGATGTAAGCAAACAAGTCTTGTCTATTGCTATGGTTTTAAATTCAAAGATCAAAAAAGGAATATTAACATTTATGATGATACTTGAGTGAAATAGTATTATTGGCTATATGTCTCTTTGAAGGTTGTGGTAACCTGTATCTGAACTGTTTAATGGATAAATTACCCTGTGCTAATTGCCAGGATGTTTGGAAGGAGAATTAAGCCTATTGTTTTCTCAGGCTGAAAGGCTGCTGGAAATGTATAAGAACCAATGGGACATAATCCTTCTTCATCTCAGATCTGCTTTGGGTTTCAAGAAGGGGAAACCTTAAACCACAAGGATTGAGATCCCCAGTCATTGACTGGAGCCACCCTGAATATGGACATTGGACTATAACCTATGGACTATATCTAAAAGGACTTTTGGCATCTACAAGCTCACCTCTGCTATGTATCTGAACCTCAAGAATTGAATTCAAGTCTGTATGTATATTGATCTTTTAACCAACACTCTCTCTCTTTTCTTTTTTAATAAATTTTAGCTTAGTTAATAAGAATTGGCTATAAGCGTGTATTTTGGGTAAGATCTAAGTTGTAATTGAACCTGGGTATGTGGCTGATCCTTTGGGATTGGAAGAACCTTTTCTTTTATATGATGAGATAAGATTTTCAGTAATCATCATCATATGTTTGACAGGTGTGTCTGGATGGAGGCCTGAGGCTGGGCACTTTAAGGGAACTGCGTGGTTTGGACTTCTAAGTAACCAGTGAGGTACTATAGAAGCTGTTTTGTGCTGGCTTGGTAAATCTAAGTATTGGAATATTCACCAGCGTTTGGGATTTGTCTGCCCTGTTTTGTTTGCAGTTCACCCTGATTGAGTGACCTCAGCTGGCTCCTACTGGCAGCACCGTCACAGCTGCCAATGACCCCTAGAGACCATTCCAGAAGCCATGGATCATTGCAGCAGCAACTGCAATTGCACCAACTGCACCATCTTTGCCAGGTGGAGAGATGACAGTTCAGGGCATCTACCCCACCTGAGGATTCCCATAAGCCTGACAGTCCTTCTGGAGCCAGCTAAACTGTCTGAAAAGGAAAGGATTAGATGCTAAATATTTTTAAAGATTTGCAATAAAGCACACAAATATTACTTTTCACAGATGATCAAGTTATTTGATTGCAATCGTCAGGCCCTGTCACTCCTGCTGAGGAGTTTTGCACTGGAAAAGACTGCAGCTAAGGGTCTCTGTTAGTACCCTCTTGGAAATTCAGAGCTTTGAACATTCGACCACCCTGGAGCTGGCCCTGGAGCAACAAAGAACTAAACATATGGAACATGACTGTTCAATCATCTGTTGCCAGAATTACACGTTAAACATAGGCAGGGGTGAAAGTGGACCGGTACAGGCTGGTACGCCATACTGGTAAGAAGCTGGTACCAGTCTATACACAGCCCATGTTAATCATGTCATTGCTCCTTTTGCCCCCACACCACCCCCCAGCCCACTCTCCTGGGCCCTTTTAAATCACCACCGGAGCCCCGGACGGTGGGGGCCAGGCAGCACGAATGGGCTGACGGGAGAAGGCTGAACCCCCCCAGCCCCGCCTCTTCCACCCAAGGCCCCGCCCCTTCCAAGGGCCGGAGCTGGCCCCCGTACCAGTAAGAATTTAATATTACTTTCACCCCTGAACATAGGGCCAAAAGCTCCCTTTCATTTTAGAAAAGGAAGCACATACAGCATTACTGCAGAGTTGCGCTGCCATTGGCACCAGCGCAGGAGGGCCAAGCCTCTGTGCATGGCACTGGTCTTCAGAGATTTCTCAAGATCCACACTGATTTGGGAGAGCCACAGGTTTAGAGGCAATCACTGGTTGTTCTAAAGAGGAACAAACCCATCACCTCATCCCCCAACAGAATGATAAAAGATATTACACAAGCTAAGACTCAAAAAGTTTTGAGTTGTCTATGCAGGAATAATCTAAACAGAATTTGGCCTATTGCTTTTTAGAATCCAGAAGACTGCAGTTATTGCTGTGTTACTATGACATTCAAGATTGTGTCATGTTCACCAGATTATAACAGTTCTAAGACAGATCACATTTTGGACTTCAACAAGTTATGTCAGGGGTCGGCAACGTTTGGCACGCGGCTCGCCAGGGTAAGCACCCTGGCGGGCCGGGCCAGTTTATTTACCTGCCGTCCCGGGCCAATGTGGGCGGCGGAAAGCTGTGGCCAGCACATCCCTTGCCCGCGCCGCTTCCCGCAGCCCCCATTGGCCCGGGATGGTGAACCGTGGCCAGTGGGGGCCGCGATTAGCCGAACCTGCCGCGTCAGCAGCTAAATAAACTGGCCCGGCCCGCCAGGGTGCTTACCCTGGCGAGCCGCGTGCCAAATGTTGCCGACCCCTGAGTTATGTCCTTTTAAGCATCTCGCTTTTCACAGATTTGTGAACATTAGTATCCATAACATACATAAATCAATGTTTCCCTCTTCCATTGTATCACCAAACTACAACAATCTAAAAGAGAAATGCAAAATATTTGTCTGGTTAGATAATCAATATCAGCTTTCAGCACAAGTTGTAGCATAAATCTAATGTCTTTCAGGGAGAATTTTTAGAATCAACTCTGATGAGGAAGTTTTTTTTTTCTTTCCTAGTCAGAATGACACTCCTGTACTTTCTCTCTTTTTATTCTTTTATGTTTATCCTATTGGATTTTAGGCTTTCTTCTTTAGCTTGCGAAGCAAAAATTATTCATAATTGTTAAAGCTATACAGTCCTTATACAAGTTTTCATTGGCTTTACTTTGCAGCTAGTGTTTTGTGGACTTTTATTTATGTAAAGACTTTTCAATTATGCTTAGAAGATAGTACCCTTCTCCTTTTACATCAGTTCCTTGCAGCATGGCTGATTATACTGGGACAAAACTGTATAAGCATCTAGCATGCTGGGCTTAGCCCATAGAACCAGGACTTTCCTGTTGAATTTAGTCACCCTGATTGTGAAGGAAGAAGTCCTACAGTGAAGTACCTTACTTAGCCTCCATTTGTACATGCTCAAATGTGCCAATGCAAATCGATTGCATACATGCTTTCTACACAAAGTCACTTATGCATACTGTGACACCTCACCCAATATTCTTCACAGTGATATTATGATGATATGATTATGGCATAATTCTGATGTATTTTATGCAAGATGGGTCTTGTGACATATTGGAAAGGTTATGATTTTCTGAATATGATTATCCTATTTGTATGCATGTATATTTTTTGTATCTGAAGTTAGGAATATTGACTATATATCTGTATTACAAATGTGTTTACACTTGGGAAACACCCACTAGGCAAAAGACCATCAGTCTAGATGGCTGGCTGGGAAGGGCCCATTCAGGTTAAAGGGCCATTAGGAGAAAATAATAGGCCTTAGAAGAAATTTATCTCCCAACCGGGGACGGGTGGGGTGTCTTCCTGAGGACACTACAAACAGCCTCCGAGCAATGGCTGCTGTGGCACTACAGGGGCATGTAACCAGATCACCTGGCACTGGACTCCATCCTGGAATACCGGTGTTTTTCCACTGACTGGCATGGAAACCAAGCTTTGAGACAAAGTGTTCCTGCCATATGCAAAAGCTATTTAAGGCAGGGGAGTGACATCATTGTGGTTCTTCACTGACTCCCCACCCAAAGAGACTCCTGGAAAGAGCTAAGGAAGAAGGACAGAACTGGGGGAAAGTGCTGGACCCAGGCTAAAGGGATTTTTAGCCTGTGAAAGGAACACCTGGTGTTTTTAAGCTCTAAGCAAGTGCAGCTGGCCCCTTAAGAATATCTGCAGCCTGCTTGAATCATCATTTAGGATGAGAATTTGCTACTCATATCCAATCTCTTTAGTATATTAAACTTAGTTTGCTTGTTTTGTTTGTTTGCTAGGTAATCTAATTTGATCTGTTTGCTCTCCCTTATAATCACTTAAAATCTATCTTTTGTAGTTAATAAACTTTATTTTTGCTTTGTCTAAAATCAGTGTGTGGGAGTCATAACTTGGGGCGGAAAGCTGTTGCATATCCTTCTCCACATTGAGGGATGGGGTGAATATCATGATCTTATGCTGTACAGATCACTGTGCAGTGCAAGACGGTATAATTTTGGGTTTGCACTCCAGAGGGGTGTGTGCATTTGAGTAGCTGGGCAGTTCCTTAGCTGTAGCCTACCCCATGCAGAGCTGATCACAGCTCTGTATGTACTGCAATTGGGTGTGTCCCTACCTGTATGTGTGCTGATGCCTGGGAGAGGGCTTGGCAGGCTGGTCACAGCAGTACACTGTAAAGGAAGCCCAGGCTGGTGGGCCAGGGTGGCTCAGTGGTACCCCAGTTCCAGGTGACTCCCTGTGGAGGGAACCCATCATACATACATATGATGAGTTTTGCATGTGTATATTGCATATGCAAAAAGCAGCTCTGTTCATGTAAATATTACTCCTGGGGGAATTCTGTGCCACTGCACATGTGCAGAATTCATGTCCCCCAAATACATTCTGCCGGAGAGGTACTGCAATTATGCCTTTTGCCCACCAAGGGCTGCTGTGGTGTCAGAACAGAGAGCAGCCGGCTTACAGGCCAGAGCAGCCAGCAGTGGATAGGGAGGAGGAGAGGCTGCATTCCTCACAGCATCCTGTGTGTGGAGCCTGGTGAGGAGGCATGGGATTTGTGGGGGACAGACAGAGCAGGGCACACGGGGCTGCTGTGGGGTCACAAATACTGGGGTTGTGAATGGCTCGTGGGGGGGCAGACAGAGGTGGATGTTGAATGGCAGTGGGGGTGCAAGGACACATGGGGAGAGGGGAAAATGTTCCTGACTGAATGGGAGCGGCTAGGGGTTATCTGGGTCTGCAGGGAGAGGCTCCTCAACTCCCTAACAATCCTCCCCGCACAAAAAAACTTCCATACTTCTCCCACCCACACCCAACAACCCTCCAGTGTCACTCCAGGCTCCTTCCCAGCAATTACTTCCCTCTCTCTCAGCTCCTCCATTACCCAGCTCCTCCAAGCCTTTGCATTGCTTCCAATGGGTGCAGGAAATTCATTTCTGTATTGTAGTTTAAATGAATTATTACTCAAAGTTCTGTATTAATATGCCTATTAAGGAATCTATTTGTTTAAAAAACATTTCCTGAATCTTAAGTACCTTAAGACATCTTGCTGACAAGTTTTTTTTTTTAATAAATTACCAAAATAATTGAAACTGATGTGATTACATTGTGTTATTTTGACAAATAAAATATGCAGAATTATCTTTCACTGGTGACAAGCAAAATTTTGAACAAGGGATGATAATAAAATATGGTACAACCATTCCCATGCTGGACTCTTTGGAAACTCATTTGGCCATGTGTATAATGTAAATGTTTATAATATACAACTTTCACACAACAGTAAATATAGTTCATACAGTGTGTTTATTGTTCTGATGTAAGTCTGTTATTGTGCTGTATTTTTCTGCCACTCCCAGACACCCTATTGTGTTATCATCTCCTGGCATGTTAGACACCATTTTGCAATCCAGAGAGCCATAATTGATGAATTACAGCACTAGACCATTTTGTTCCCTTTTGCAAAAATGGGACTTTTAAACCATAAACACATATCTACCATTAAAAATAATACAATTATGTAATTATGTTTCTGAAATCAACATTTTTACAAGGTACTTGGTTTATGAAATGGCATGTTCTCAAAGTTTATTACAGTCAACACTATTCAGTGGAGTTCACAATCTATTCACATTCTATGAAACCTGGCTGAACAATATTTGGATACATCTTTTGGATATAGCTCATGTAATAATTTCTCAGTTGTTGGGCTTCATTGAAGGGCAAACTAAGATTAAATAGTGAGAACTGTGTAACAACCATGACTGTATATATGCTAACACTATGGATCATGTGCAGGGATTGAAACTCTGTGTTCTGGCTTCAAAAATCTCTGACCTTTATCAATTGAGTATAGGAGGACACTTTCAGCTGTGAGAAAGTAGTAGACTATTATAACCACTAGGGCAAATGTTAGGTAGAGGCACAATCACACACATTAAGCAGTGTATTACACTAGCAAAGATGCAAATCACATTCATCAAGGACATCCACAATTGCTGTGGCCAAGTGTACAAACTCCAAGACTCATAAACATACTATAAAATAAAACTATAGCAGCTAAATAAGGCAAAAATATACATATCACTCTTGCAGTGTGATAATAATACAGGATTTCGCCACAACACCAAAATTTCGTAACCATAAATTTCTTTTTTAAATCGAAAAGGCTGAATGGTATTTATACAGCTGCTCCAAATACACCTTAACTACCTAAGCAATCATCACACCCATATAGTAGCATGCAGTTATAACATTGATCAGGTATCTAGAACAGGACTAGCTAGACCTGGGATGTCAAATCCATGTTGGCTGGCTCCAACTGGACAGAGAGGTACTAGCAACAAATCCTTTAACAGTAAGAGTTCACCCTTGTATACCTTATCTATCGGAACCTACCTGATGATTGTCACTGCTTCTTGAATTCCTTTCTTTGCAAAAACCAGTTAGAACCATCCTGGATAATTGAGGCTTTTTCTTCAAAGATTTTCCTCCGATCTTATCAGCCACACTCCAGGTCCAGTATTTCCTATTAAGTCACATTCCAAGTCCAGTATATCCAATTAAGCATACCATCTTTCAAGGCATTCTCACAATTGCTAAGCACCGGCACTTTACACAAACTGCAAAACACATATATTTTTAGCCAAGGTAATCTAATTCTTTATATACCTTCTAATCCTACAAGCTGCCATGACATTTAATTTTTTTTGCTGAAATAAGACAAACTAGTATAAGTAACTACATTAGTTTTTGAACTAGGTTCAAAACTAGATTATTTCAGTATATGCTTCATAGACTGACTGACATGGTTGTAACTGTAAGGAAAACAAACATCCTTTTAAATTTTTTTTTGGGCGTGCTGGAAAGGCTTATATGATGTGATATATAAAAATTATCTAAATGTACATGGTACTATATTGTTTTCAATACAAAGGCCTTTATCATAAATGACTGCATATTCAATGATCAGTTGTCATGACTTCTGAATAAATGACTACCCAATATTTATAGTGTTATTACTTGAAACAATTTAATAATCATAGAATATCAGGGTTGGAAGGGACCTCAGGAAGTCATCTAGTCCAACCCCCTTCTCAAAGCAGGCCTAATCCCCACAGAGATTTTTGCCCCAGATCCCTAAATGGCCCCCTCAAGGATTGAACTCACAACCCTAGGTTTAGCAGGCCAACGTGCAAACCACTGAGCTATCCCTGTTCCAATTGTTTGTGTTTGTCCAAAATATGCCTTGGAACTTCATTATTTCTAGTCAAGTCATTCTGTTCAGGATGCTGATGTAATAATAATAAATTATGCAAATTTATCTAAAACACCTCAGCCAGTCAATTAAGTAAAATTATAGCTAAGGCAGCTAAATCTCTACTCCAAAGATATTTTCAGTAAACTGCCAGCACTACTTCATACCATACATCTGCTTCTTCCATCCTTTTATTTAATGAAGAGGTAATGTGTTGCTGAGAATTAGTTCATCAGTGATGCACACCATACTCACAAATGTAAACTCCCATTTACTGCAGTGGGACTGCTCTGACAAAAAGGGGCTGAACTGAAAGATCACTAGAACGCACAGTGTCATGGAAAAAGTCACCCACGCATTGATTTTAGTTCACAGACTCAAGCCTGACGCCAATTTATTGCAATACATACCAACGCGTTGGGGTAGCAGTCCGAAAACTACCACACCTAGCAGCAGCGCGCAGGCGGCCTTTATTTCGTCAAACCGCAAGCATAGTACAAATAATACGTCATTTATGCGAAAATAAGAGTAGGGGTCTGTCCCTTTTTCCTGGTAGCCTCCTCATTATTTACGAGATTGGGTGCCTATTGGGTGGGGAGTTTCTTGGTGGTTTTGACATGGGTGGTACTTGGCACCAGTTGGGGTGTTGTTTTTCGTCAGGGTACATATTGTTTTCCGGCGGAGGGGGGGCATAGGGGTTTATTTCAGGACGCACAAAGATGATATATGATTGGCTGGTGGCAGGTAGCTGGCCTTTACTAGAAGCAATTTCTTCATATAAGCCATTACTATGTTTCATCAATAAGCGGTTATCATGTTTTTTCGCAAAGAAGCAGTTATCATGTTTTTCCATCAACAAGCGGTTATCATGTTGCTAAGGCCTTTCGTATGGCTTCCTTCCCCTCCCTCCTCTGGTCATGGCCCCTGACCATATTTGGCAGGGAACTGTACAGCTCAGCTTTGTTCAGGTTCTGGCCTGTACTGCTTTATGTAAAGGCCGTCTGTGCAGTCAGCTTCTGTCAGAGGGCCTGAATGTGGGCCTTCGGTGTTACTTTGGTTGTTATAAAGAAGGCCACCTACTTCTTTTTCCCCACAACAGTGACTATTTTTCATATAGATGTGCGGTATTCATGGCATTAATGTCATTACATTGTCAGTTGTTTGTCAACACAATGCCAGATATCAAGAAGTGTGTGTGTATTGTAACTTGGCTATATTATTTGATACGTATGTATTAAGAGCTAGATTGTAGTGTACCATATCAGGGAAAGCTTGGAGAGTTGTTATACATCCCTCCCTCCCACCTGCCCTCACCTCCCGGGAGTTCCATAGTGAACAAGGAGAGTGCACAGACAAAAAGATAATTCCATATACAGAAATATAAAATATGACAAAGGCCAAATTCTGCATTCTGTTGCACAGGTGTCAATATGGAATCAGTCCACTGTCCACGCTGGATTGTTTCCAGATTTATACCTGTGTAACAGCTAGGAGAATTTGCCCTCATATGTGCAAAGGGCCAACATCTGTTGCCTATAGGAGCCATAACTTTGAATTGTCTGACTTGTGCCTTAAAAACCTCAAACATAACTTTTCACTGGCATCGCGTTTTACGATGATATTGGGCTGCTGTATGTGAATAGCCACTTCTAAGGCCATCATAATTATATCAGACAATTCAAAATTTCAACTTATCACAAATTGATATATAAACTGGATAATTGACCCTTGAAACTGATAAACCTGATTTTCAAATGAAAGCAGAAAATGGTTGTAGTAAATTATAATGAAGGTGGTTGTTTGGTTTTTATGTAATACACAATACATAGGCTCAAACTCAACATGCTTTCCTCACTGAAATAGAGCATAAACTTTCTTACATGGGTTGACTTTTTGAAATCAGTGAGACTGCTAATGTGAGTGAGGTGAGCAGGATTTGACTCTGAATGTATATGTCATAGATTATACAGTAAGTAAGTAATAACAATATTGCTTTCTCTACATCATACACACATAGGATTATAATAATCATTCACCAAAAACGACATTAAAAGAACTTTGTGGCACAAAACAATAAAGAAAAATAAAAAGAGACTAAGCAAGTTATATCACACAATTGAAGGGCTTAAAAAAGAGAGGTGAGATGGATGGGAAGGGACAGGAGAGAGATATTATGCAAACTCTTCTGTGTGTTTGTCAAAGCCCAATTCTTTATCTGATTTAAAAAAAACATAACAACTCTTTCCATTTCTGTTTAGGAAATTGGAGACACTAAAACATTTCTTTGTTCATAGTTTAATTATGGCAATAGTATCTGATCAAGGAAAGTCTCCATTTCCACTTCCTAGGCATGGATTTAGCTGGTGTATAACTGTGAATAACATGCACAAATATTTTACTGATCTTTATTAAGGCAGCTGCTCTGATTCCAGCTCGATATTTTCAGAAAGAGAGCTATGGGCCTCTTTTAAAAAAGGCAAACCCCCCCACTACCTTGCTAATATCGTAAATGGGGAGGAGGGGCGATGCAAGCCTATAGATTTAGGAGGACAAAGAAGTGGGTGGTAGGGAGATACCTCTCTTCTGTAGCATTGCTCCCCACCCTCTTCTGCAGACCCTCTAATGAATCACCTCCAGAGTTAACAAGCCAGTTGCAACATGAGTCAGCAAAGTGCACTTAACATTTCCCATCAAGATCATTATCTGCTAACAGGGTGGGGTTATCGGGCAAATACTGTCAGCCTGGTGCCAAACCTCCTCATATGTGGGGAGTATAAATCTGTAATAAGTATCCAAATAGCCTGTTTATACATGTACTGTGATTCATGTTTACAGGTTTTTTAAGCATTACTAAGAGAAATGTGCACAAAATGAAGCCATTGCATCATGCAGTCAGGGCCGTCCCTAGAGGGGCCCGGAGCCCGGGACAAATCAGCCTCCTTGCTAGTCTCCTCACCATCCACCCTGCGTGCCCACCCACTGCTTGCCTCCTCACCCGCCCGCCCATCTCTCGCCTCCTCGCCTGCCTGCCTGCCACTCGCCTCCCCACTAGTCTCCTCGCCGTCCATCCGGCGCCCACCCCATCTGCCCGACCGCAGCTCTCCTCCTCGCCATCCGCCCGCCCACCTGCCTCCTCACTCCCCTCCCGCCTGCCCACCTGTCGCTTGCCTCCTCACCCACCTCCTCACCCCACTTCCCACCCGCTTCCTGCCTCACCTGAATATTGGGACAAATGGCGTCCGGACTGCACATAACATAAAATTTAACATCTCTGGGTGGGCAGGGTGGGAGAAAACACCACAGCAGCCCACCATGATAGCATTTAATTTCAGAAAGGTGAACTACACAAAAATGAGGAAGTTCATTAAACAGAATTTAAAAGATACAGTGCCAAAACTGAAATCCCTGCAAGCCGCAGGGAAACTTTTTAAAGACACCATAATAGAGGCTCAATTTAAATGTATTTCCCAAATTAAAAAGCATAGTAAGAGGACCAAAAAGTGCCACCATGGCTAAACAACAAAGTAAAAGAAACAATGAGAGGCAAAAAGGCATCCTTTAAAAAGTGGAAGTTAAATCCTAGTGAGGAAAATAGAAATTAGAAAGGAGCATAAACTTTGACAAGTGAAGTGTAAAAATATAATTAGGCAGGCCTAAAAAGAATTTGAAGAACAGCTAGCCAAAGACTTAAAAAGTAACAGTAAAAAAACCCAACCAAACAAAAAAACTAAACAACCTGTGGGGCCCCTGGTGCAAAAGGAGCACTCAAGGAACATAAGGCCATTGTGGAGAAACTAAATGAATTCTTCACAGCTGAGGATGTGAGGGAGATTCCCAAACCTGAACCATTCTTTTTAGGTGACAAATCTCAGGAATTGCCCCAGACTGAGATGCCAGTGGATGTGGTTTTGGAACAAATTGATAAATTAAACAGTAATAAGTCACCAAGACCAGATGGTATTTACCCAAGAGTTCTGAAGGAACTCAAATGTGAAAATTCAGATCTATTAACTGTGGTATGTAACCTATACTTTAAATCAGCTTCTGTGCCCCATGACTGGAGGATAACTAATGTGATGCCAATTTTTAAAAAAGGCTCCAGAGGTGATCCTGGCAATTACAGGCTGGTAAGCCTGACATCAGTACTGGGCAAACTGGTTGAAACTATAGTAATGAACAGAATTATCAGACACATAGATTAACACAATTTGTTGGGGAAGAGTCAACATAATTTTTGTTAACGGAAATCATGCCTCACCAACCTGTTAGAATTCTTTGAGGAGATCAACAAGTATGTGGACAGGGGTAATCCAGTGGATATAAGTTTCAGAGAGGTAGCCATGTTAGTCTGTATCAGCAAAAACAACAAGGAGTCCTTGTGGCACCTTAGAGACTAACAAATTTATTTGGGCATAAGCTTTTGTGGGCTAGAACCCACTTCATCAGATGCAGGGAGTGAAAAATACAGTAGGCAGGTATAAATATACTACACATGAAAAGATGGGAGTTGCCTTACCAAGTGGGGGGTCAGTGCTAACGAGGCCAATTCAATCAGGGTGGATGTGGCCCAGGGCCGGCTCCAGGCACCAGCTTAACAAGCAGGTGCTTGGGGTGGCCAAGGGAGAGGGGCAGCACGTGCGGCAATTCGGGGGCTGCAGGTCCCTCACTCCCTCTAGGACTGAAGGACCTGCCGCCGAACTGCTGCCGCCAATCGCCGCTTTTTTTTTTTCCCCCCAATTGCCGCCGCCGGTCGCGATTGCGGCTTTTTTTTTTTTGGCTTAGGGCGGCAGAAATGCTGGAGCCGGCCCTGATGTGGCCCATTCCCAATAGTTGACAGTTCACCCCTTCTTGTCCATCAATGGCTATTAGCCAGGGTGGGCAGGGATGCTCTGAAGTGTCCCTAGCCTCTGTTTGCCAGAAGCTGGGAAGGGATGACAGGGTATGGATCACTTGATGATTACCTGTTCTGTTCATTCCCTCTGAAGCACCTGGCATTGGCCACTGTTGGAAGACAGGATACTGGGCTAGATGGACCATTGGTCTGACCCAGTATTGTCATTCTTATGTTCTTAACAACCTCCTTTGATCTAACTCCATAATAAGTAATGCATCATATATAAACACACAGAGACATGCTCCTTATTAACAGAAAAAATAAGAGCTATTTCCTACTTTGTCACACATGTATTGCTCTGTCTTGACTTGTCAAAAACTTAACACTAAATCCTGGATCAGAGTTCTCAGGCCTTTTTTAACACATCTTACCACATGCTCATTGGAAAGCCAGTTGCACTGGTGCCACTACTCATTTCTTGTGAGTCATTTCAAAACTCTCAAATCTCAGCCAGGATGTAGAGGGAAGTATCTGAGTCTAAAATAAGACAGTCAGCCATCTGGGCTATTTGTTAGAGACCTTTGAGATTTTAAAAAGAGGCAGAAAATACCTTTAGTTCTATTCCTCTTTTCTTAAGCAACTTTTCAAAGTCTACATGTGTTTATTCACCCGAGTTGTTCTATTTGTTTAGTTTGGCTTCTGTATTTGATAATCCTAGCTATTTCCCCCCCCTGAGATAACAGACAGATACAATCCATGAGCCTGGTTCTGATATTATCCTCTTGGGGCTTGGCTACACTTGCAAGTTAGAGCGCATTAAAGCAGCCCCGGGTGCCCTAACTCCTGAGGTGTCCACACTGGCAAGGCACATAGAGTGCCTGGACTCTGCAGCTGGAGCGCTCCTGGTAATCCACCTCCATGAGAAGCATAAAGCTTGCTGTGCCCCGGCTGAAACGCCCGGGCGTCAGTGTGGACAAGGTGTTGCATTACTGCGCTGTGACTGGCCTCCGGAAATGTCCCATAATCCCCTGAAGTCAAGTGGCCACATTGTTTTGAACTCAGCTACAGGTATTTGGATATCCCCTTTCAAAGCTCCGTTTCTGACAGCCGGCATGCTTATCTGCTCCGGGACAAAGCAAACCATTAGTGTGGAATGCTGCTGTTGTGAGTGTGTGAGAGAGAGAGAGGCTGGGGAGAGGGAGGTCTGCTGCTGTCTGAACTTACAAGACAGCATGCTGACACACTCTCAGCCCCCCAAAACACACTGTCTCTCCCCCCCCATACACACAACACACTCCCTGTCACACTCCACCCACCCCCGCCATTTGAAAAGCATGTTGCAGCCACTTGCACACGGGGATAGCTACCACAATGCACTGCTCTTTGTGGCATTGCAAGAGCTGCTAATGTGGCCAAGCTAGTGTACTTGCAGCTGACAGTGTAAACACACGGCAGCGTTTTCCCTGCTGCGGTCTCCGAAGGCTGGTTTAATTCCCAGTGCTCTACATCTGCAAGTGTAGCCAAGCCCTTGGTTTCTGAAGGGCCGTCTACATGCAAAATGTCCACATACAGCTGTACCTTTTCAAGAAGAAGGCAGTACACTCAAACCTACAAGTGTGGTTTAAAACAAACACATGGAGGAACTGACTCTGTAGATCACGCCTGCACAACTCGTAAAGTGTCGAGGGCCATATTACTCCAAAGAAAACAGCTAAGGGTCGAACTCCCCCAGCCCCGCCGAAACACCCCCCCCCCCCAGCGCCGCCTGCCCCGCGAAAACAACCCCCCCCCAGCACCACCCAGACAAACTGTAGTAGAGATGTTCTACATCCCCGAAATACCCCCCACCCAGCGCCGCCCTCCCCATGGAAACAAACCCTTCTTCCCTAGCGCCGCCCCGCCAAAACAGCAGTATTGAATCTTGGTAATATGTTATAGCGGGCCCCTAAGGTAGTATAATTAAGGTAAAAGAAAAATGTCTTTTTGCTAGAAGTAGAATAAGATCTTCCCCCCACTTTGTAATCAATTGCCCTGTTGAATGAATGAGGTGTGAATGAGGAAGGCGTGGAAGGCAGGCACCTCCAGACAGCTGCAACCCTTGGAGAGGGGATGGGAGCCAGACCAGATCAGTAGAACAGGTCAGCCACCGACTCGCCGCTCGTCTCCGCAGCCCCCCTCCCCCGCCACCGGCTCACCTGCCCCCCCCCACTGCCCGCCCGCTCACCTCCTCAGCCGCCGGCTCACCTGCCCCCCCCGCCACTGCTGACCTGCTCACCTCCTCAGCTCCCCACCCCCTCAGCTCGCCTACTCACCCCCCGCCACTGCCCGCCTCCTCAGCCCCCCACCCTCCCCGGCTCGCCTACTCACCCCCCGCCGCCCGCTTGCCTCCTCAGCCGCCGGCTCACCTGCCCCCCTGCCACTGCCTGCCCGCCCGCTCGCCTCCTCAGCCCCTCCCCCCCCAGCTGCCGCTTGCCTACTCACCCCCCGCGGGCCGCACAGTGAGCCCACATGGGCCGCACGTTGTGCAGGCCTGCTGTAGATCTTACTAGGCAAAACTGCCATTCCTATGAGTGGGACAATGCAGGATCCAGTCTGTAATGGAGATTTCTGCAAGACCTGCAACTTTCTCTGTAGACAATATAGCAAAAGCACACATACTCAGTGTAGTTACACAGCAGATTCAGAGGGAGTGAAATGTGCCAGTAAAAGCTGGACTTGGGGTAAAGATGATATTATATTTTAGGTATCATTGATCTTTAGACCTGCTGAACAATGGGATGCTAGTTTACATTTTAATAATAAAGTCAGTGGGAGATTTGACTAAGTAAGGACTGAATGATTTGGCCTTTTTTCAGGATAGGTGTTACTGGCCGAACTTGTGAAGGCTGTACAATACAATCAGCTCTATTGTAGATGCCTCCCACCCACCGGTGGCTCCTCCCCCTCCCTCCCAGTGCCTCCCGCCCACTGCGGATCAGCTGTTCCACGGTGTGCAGGAAGTGCTGGGAGGGAGGCGAGGAGTGGGGATGGGGCGTGCTCGAGGGAGGGAGCGGAAAGAGACGGGGAAGAGGTGGGGTGGGGTGGAGCAGGGACAGGAAGAGACAGGGTGGGGGTGGGGACTTGGGGGAATGGGTGGAGTGGGAGCGGGGCCGGGGTGCAGCAGGGATGGGAAGAGATAGGGCGGTGGCTTGGGGGAAGGAGTGGAGTAGGGGCGGGGCCTGGGGGTGAGCAGGGGTTGAGCACCCTCAGGGGAAATTGGAAGCCGGGGCCTGTGAGCTCTATGGTATTTTTCTCTCTGTCTGTAATGTGATAACTTTTGAATGTGGCATCTGATCAATTTCAGAATTAAAAAGAACAGGAGTACTTGTGGCACCTTAGAGACTAACAAATTTATTAGAGCATACGCTTTCGTGGGCTACAACCCACTTCTTCGATATGCATCCGAAGAAGTGGGTTGTAGCCCACGAAAGCTTATGCTCTAATAAATTTGTTAGTCTCTAAAGGTGCCACAAGTACTCCTGTTCTTTTTGCGGATACAGACTAACACGGCTGCTACTCTGAAACCTTTCAGAATTAAAGGGAGTGTTCTAGGCTTCAATGCCTGGAATCCTACAGACTTTGGGGAAAATCAGAAAACCAAAAATGGGGGATATAAGAAACTCTTGGCAGCTCTTTAGCACAGCCACGGCTAGTTGATGGCACTCCTTAATGCCTTCCATCATGACCATACTCCTATCTCATCTCTGCCTAGCCTCCCAGTAGCTTTTAACATACTGACAGACTGGATGACCTAGCTCTGAAACAGACAGAAGACTAATGATTGAGGTAAGGGTAAATGGGGTTTGGGGGAATGAGAATGTGCTCACAGCCCCTGGCATGGGATGGGGAAGGATGGGGGATTGAGGAAAGGGGTGCACAGAGCCCCTAGCATGGCATAGAAGGTGGGAATGAGGGTAAGGGGGCCCCTCCTGTGGGAGTAAAGAGAGGAGGCAGACAAAATCCCTGCCATGAGTGAGAAAGAATGGGGGATCCTGGAATGGGTGGAGAAGGGAACTGGGAGAACAAAAAACCCTGGCGGGGGAAATTGGGGAACTCTAGTATTGGGAATGGACAGCATGGGGGAAAGAGGAGAATGGGGAACCACAGAATAGGGGCCACACAGAGCCCCTAGCCTGAGGGGAAGGGGAGAATGGGGGCACACAGAACCCCTGCCATGGGGTGGGGAGAGAATGGGGGACCCTGATATGGAAGTGGTAGGGAATAGAAGCACACAGAACCCCTGACAAGGGAGAGACTGAGGGCAGTTTTGAGTAGTCCCTGACATAGAGGCAGATGGGACACAGGGAGCTGGGAGGGGATGGAGAGGGCAAGGAGCCTCTGGCATGTGCAATCAGTTTGGCCTATGCAGGCTACAAAATGTGCCACTCCCTAGTAAACAGGATCTACAATCGTTAAAGTAATTTTCATCACTTAAAAACTGTGTTTATGGTAAAGGCAGGAATCCCATCTGTGATAGATGATGGCAGTTTCCTGCAATATGCTTGAAAAATATTATTGAATTAAGTTTAAATATTTCTGGAGTCCATCATATTAAATGCAAAGGTTATGTATTATTGTGAACCCTGGGAAATGTTATGAATGTAAAAGGACTCTATTGAACAATGTGCCAGACAAAAATGGATTTTGAACAGTGTCAACAGTGCCTGGGAAATGTCTACAGAGAGGTGACTACAAATTCCCATCTCCAGTTATACAAAATCTGATCCTTTTGAAGGTACACTGAGAAGGGGACCATTGTCTACAACTTACCTGATCCTGGTGTGACACTGCACTCCATAATACTTTATAGAAATATGCTTATGAGTGTAAATATGACATAACTGGAATATGTTTTATGCTAGATATGCCATGTAACATATCTTTGAAAAGATTATGATCTACTGAATATATTCATCCTATTTGAATACATTTTTATATCTGAAGTTATGAGTGTTGGCTCTATGATTGTATTTAAAGTGTTTGCTGTAGGAAACACATAAGAAAGATTTGGCCAACATGTTGTGACTTGATTATTCAAGTAGTTGGGAGTACTTAACTAACAATGGATTTTGGGAGATGCCAATCTACATCTGAGCTTTCCTGGGAACATTCAAACTAACATGTGAACAATAGCATAAGCCTGCAGAAAGCTGAATCATTCATGACAATGTGACTTGCCCAGGTGGCTACAAACTCCATCTTGTTGCTGTGACTTTGTACAGAAGAACAAAAGGGTTTCTGCCCATGAGAGAGAATATAAAAGGCCCCGGAAGTGTCTCCATTTTGTCTTCAGCTGGCCCAAGAGATGACCTCTCCATCCCCCAAGAGATGTCTGAAAGAAACTGGAACAAAGGACAGTAACTGGGGGGTGGGGGGTGAGTGATTGCTGGGCCCAGACTCAGAAGGAGTCCAGTCTGTGAAAGAAGCTTATTGGAACATCTCTGGGGGTGAGATTTCATCTGTAATCAGTTTCTTAATGTATTAGGCTTAGACTTGTGTGTTTCATTTTACTTTGCTTGGTAACTTACTTTATTCTGTCTGTTATTACTTGGAACCACTTAAATCCTACTTTTTATACTTAATAAAATCACTTTTGCTTATTAATTAACCCAGAGTAAGTAATTAATACCGAGAGGAGCAAACAGCTGTGCATATCTCTCTATCAGTGTTATAGAGGGTGGACAATTTATGAGTTTACCCTGTATAAGCTTTAAACAGAGTAAAACAGATTTATTTGGGGTTTGGATCCCATTGGGAACTAGGTGTCTGGGTGCTAGAGACAGGAGCACTTCTTAAGCATTTTCAGTTAAGTCTGCAGCTTTTGGGGCATGGGTCAGTCCCTGGGTCTGTGTTGCAACAGATTAGCATATCTGGCTCAACAAGACAGGTTCTGGAGGCCCAAACTGGCAGAGAAAACAGGCTCAGAGGTAGTCTCAGCACATCAGGTGACAGTCCCAAAGGGGTTTCTGTGACCGAACCCGTCACACCTGGAAGCTAAAGATCAAAGGCCTAAGCTGTATAAAGTGAAGACTAATGTATACATGGGTATGCTTGATTTGAGTTAAAAAGTTATGAACTTGTAATCACAGGGAAAAAACCTTTTGTGGGGTTTGAAGGACTGACTCCTCCCAAATCCCCTTCTGGAGCTGGGTGAGGGAGGCAGGGTTATCTCTGGCAATTTTAGTAGCATGTGTCTAGGTTCTTTTACTGTTTTGAATGTTTTCTCTGTAGTGCTTTTACCTTAAGAATAAATGTGCTTGCTTAGAAAGACCTGTTTGTGGTAATTTATAACTGTGGGCAGTTACACTGTTTATAGCCTCTGAAGAGAAAGCAAAGGGCAGGCATTCTGATTTGCTGGGGATATCACAGCACAGGCAGGGAACTCTGCTGCCTGGAAAATAAAATTCCTGGTCAGGAGGTAGAGACATGCATCTCTACATAAGAGAAATGACATCTGGAAGCCTAGGAAGCCCTTGCAGGATCATGGGGGGGGAGGGAGGAATGCAGTTGCCCTGAACTTTAACACCATCTCAAATCTGTTAAAAAACATTGTTGGGGAAGAAAAGTTATTATCTGATCTTATCAGCTCATTCTTTAACCAATGGGTGTAATGGAGGGCACATTTGGGATCACAATGTCCATAGAGCTAGCAGAGGGCCCCTTCTCAGGAGGAATAATCAAGAGACAATAAGTAAAACCACTCTTACATTACCTGGTACTTAGCATGTGTTCATCCCTAAAGCAGTTTGGCCCCCGATCAGACCAGAAAGGTTGGGGATCTCTCTCTCTCTCTCTGCTCCGCCTGCCAGGGCGTGGAAAGTTAGCAAGATGCTCTCTTGCTGCTCCCACTGCGGGAGGGGGTGGAGGAAAACGGGCGAGCAGGTTAGGAGCCCCGTCTAGGGTGAGGCGAGCTGGGCCAGTTCCTAGACCGCCCTGCCGCGCTCCTCCCTCCTAGCTAGTGAGCTTGGCAGCCCAGCACCTTCCGGCATCGTGCAGGCAGCAGGGCGACTGTGCGGGGTCCGAGTGCCCCATTGCCCGCGGGATGAGCTGCGGAGACGGGGCTGCTGCTGCAGGCTGGCTGCTGACGCTGCTCACTCTGGCGGCCGCCCGGGGCGCTGCGGTGCGGCTGCAGGGCAATGGCTACGATGGGCTACTTGTTGCGATCAACCCGCAGGTGCCAGAAGACCAGAAACTCCTCGCAAACATCAAGGTAAGAGGCCCCACGCTCGAGCTCTTCCTGCAATACAAACCGGCTTCCCTGCAGCTTGAATCGTCCCACAGCTCACCCCCGTGAGTAGCACCAGTTCAATAAGGCAGAAGCAAGCCAGTGCAGTGCTGGGCTGGAACAGTCCCACTTTGGTTACACCCTGTGTGGCCTTCACCTTCCCTTGTGGGCTGCAGAAATGCTTGAGGGTTTTTTAAAAAGAGTCTGACCCCGCTAGGTTTTCACAAAGTATTTTTCACTGAAAGCTGCAAGGAATTCCTTGTCGCAAGCTCACTGGAATGAAGCAAACTCCTGATATTAAGGGTGATGGGTATTTTTTAAAAAGCTATGTGCAGTAACACACCACTAACTCTGTTTCTATTGCTGAAGTTATTGCCAAGGTATAGATTCAAATAATGAATGTGGGGTGGCCCTGCAGAAGCTGGGCATCTGCCCAAGGGCATAGGGTATAACAATTCTTTTAGATAAAGATTGGATATTTTTCTAAGACATCTGCTCTAGGAATCATAGTGGAGAAGTTCTATGGCCTGTGTTTTAGTGGAGGTCAGACTAGATAATCACAATGGTCCCTTCTTGCCTTAGAGACTCTGTGAGTCTATGATGCATTTAGTATTTTGCTAACATGTTGCTGCTACGTTAATATCCAGGTGTTCATCTAAGAAGGTGTGGCCTTCAACAGGCCCAGAGTTTCAACATGAAAGGGAATCTGCAGTAACAGCTCCAAAGCCAGTTGTTCTCCTAGTTCCACTCCTGACTGATATTGTGAAAGTTATTACGGCAATTGTAATTGGCCAGACAAGTGCAGTGCAGTATGTATGTTTAACCTGTCTCATTAAAACTGAGCTTAAGTGAGATTGTTCAAGCATAGTTTATACCAGCAGGTTACACATGTTACGCTTTATTGTTTGCAATTGTATTTATCACCAAAAGATGATCTGACTAGTGGATGAAGCTGAGGTGCAAGAATCAGATCTCCGTTTCTGGCTCTGACACTGATTCTCTCTCTAGCCTTGTTACGACCCTTATGTGACTCAGCTTATCAGCCTGTAAAGTGACAATAACAACATTTAGTCGAACCTCACAAAGGTGGTGTGGGAGTTAATGCACATTTGTAAAGCACATTGCAATCCTGGGATGAAAACACTATAAAAAGGTGAAGTATTTTATTTTTTTCTTCTGATTGTCCAGAAACTTTTCTACAGTTCTTGCTGCGCATAGTAACATACACCACTGACCTAATGCCCCAGTGACTCCAGTTGGTATGGCTACTTCCACCTTTTCATGTTTTCTGTATGTATAAATATCTTCTTTCTGTGTGTTCCATTCTATGCATCCGATGAAGTGGGCTGTAGCCCATGAAAGCTTATGCTCAAATAAATTTGTTAGTCTCTAAGGTGCCACAAGTACTCCTGTTCTTTTTGCGGATACAGACTAACACGGCTGCTACTCTGAAACCAGTAAGTTTACTGTAATTTTTTAATTTCATTTTATTACTAGGAAATGATAACTGAAGCTTCTTTTTATTTGTTCAATGCTACACAAAGAAGAGTCTATTTCCAGAATATAAAGATTTTAATACCTGCTACATGGAAAGCAAACAGTTATGGGAAACCAAAACATGAGTCATATGAAAAGGTAATATTTAAAGCCTGTCTTAGAAACTGAAGTACCATCATGAGCATGTTTTAAAAACAAATGTTCCTTTTACCCTATGGACACTAAACATCCATTTCCACCACTGAGTCTCTCCCCTTCCCATGCCAGATACACACTCCTCCTCCCCAGTGTACAAAAGCTACGTCACTGCACCAAGGCCCTGCGGTCTGCTCCTCTTCTTGCCCCCTTCTTTCACTCTTGACTATTTGGATGGCAAGAATGAAGGCTCATTAAGGCATTTCTGGATTTGACTTCCCCCCTTGACTATCCTATCTCCAGCTGAGGATGCTGCTTACGTACAAAACCTCTGGACTATATCAGTATTCACAAGTAAAAAGTCACCCAGTGGGCAGGCTTGCTGTTCTGTAAATCCACTTAAATATGTAGTTTGTGCACATTCCTTCATGCCCCTGGATAGCATTAAACCCAGAGATTCTCTGAATGTTTTTGTTTGCCTGTACCAACTGTTGGGTCAACTTCAATCTGCCCTACCAGTGTTATACAGTGGTGGTTCTCAACCAGGGGTCCAGGGCCCCCTGGGGGGTTGTGAGCAGATTTCAGGGGGGACCACCAATCAAGGCCAATGTTAGACCTGCTGTGGCCCAGGGAAGAAAGCCAAAGCGCAGGGCCCCAAGGCCCGCCACCAGGGGCTGAAGCTGAAGCCTGAGCAACTCTAGCTTAATAGGGCCACCTGTGGTATGGGGCCCTGGGCAGTTGCCTTGCTTGCTACACCCGAATGCTGGCCCTGGCTTTTATATGGAGAAAAACAGTTATTGTGGCACGGGTGGGCCAGGGAGTTTTAATAGCATGTTGGCGGCGGTGAGCGGGGGCTCACAAAGAAAAAGGTTCACTGATCATTACTTTTGGCATCTGTTTTCTGACTGGGGAGAAAATATTAGAGAAAAATAAAGAAAAACTTGTTTGGCTAATTATTTGAATGAAGGTTATCAATACTAGGCAAAAATAATGTTAAAATGATTTCCAAAATAAGTTAATGTGTTTCTACTGTCACAGAGCGATAGAATGTGTAAAATAGAACTTTTGAAAGGAAGAAACTGGCTACATACTAGAAAGGAAACAAGTATGAAGGGGGGATATGATAGAGGTCTATAAAATCATGAGTAGTATAGAGAAAGTAAAAAAGGAAGTGTTATTTACTCCTTCTCATAATATAAGAACAAGGGACCACCAAATGAAATTAATAGGTAGCAGGTTTAAAACCAACACAAGAAAGTATTTTTTCACGTAACACACTGTCAACCTCTGGAACTCCTTGTCAGAGGGTGTTGTGAAGGCCAATACTATAACGGGGTTCAAAATGGAGCTAGATAGATTCATGGAAGATAGCCATTGATGGACCTATTAGCCAGGATGGACAGGAATGATGTCTCCAGCCTCTGTTTGCTAGAAGCTGGGATTGGGTGACAGGGCATGGATCACTTGATGATAACCTGTCTGTTCATTCCCTTTGGGGCACCTGCCATTGGTCACTGTCAGAGGACAGGATACTGGGCTTGATGGACCTTTGGTCTCACCCAGTATGGCCGTTCTTATGAAAAGAGTATTATCAAGAAAACTGCACACGTTATAAAAGTATTTGCTGGACCGTGGTGTCTCTGTTTATTGCTATATGTACAGGGACTGATTTTTATTTACCTTAAGGCCATTTTACACACTTTAGTCACGTAAGGAGGCCGGAGTATGAGTATAAATGTAATTTTCTCCCTCTTTAAGGCCCCTTTATTCTCCAGAAAGGTGTAATGTGGTCTTAGTGTAAATGAAAGTCAGATCCAAAATGTTTTTATGATTTGTATTGTACTAGCACTTAAGGGTCCCAGTCACAGACCAGGACCCCTCTGTGCTAGATGCTGTACTTACATAGAACAAAATATTACGACACTTAATTAATTAAACATGACATTTTTGTAATTTTAGGCAGAGGTCATAGTTGCTGCTCCTTATTGGAAACATGGAGATGAGCCATATACCCTACAATATGGAGAATGTGGAAACATGGGAAAATATATTCATTTCACACCTAACTTCCTAGTAAATGATTATTTGATTGATGTCTATGGATCACGGGGTAAATTTACTAAATCATTCTTAATTTTCTGTTTTTATTCTCCTTTGTGTTCAGCAAAAGAGGTGTATCTATGAGGACTCTCTATATAATAGTTGCTGTCACTTTCACGCGTGTAGAAGTCAATTACTAAGTATGCCAAGAGTCGTAATAATACTAGGTACTTGTATTGCTCCTTCCATCTGAAGACCTCAAAGTGCTTTACAAACATTAATAAAGTCTCACACCACTGTGAAGTAGGTTATTGGGATCTCAGCACTTTGCAGGATTGAGATATTTCTCCCCTGCCCCAAAATACACTTTATGTAGAGTAGCTATACAGTAGTCCAAGTTTACCTCTCCTCAAATGTGTGGCCAAAAAAATCATAGAAATATACATGAGGTCATAGATCTAGTCTATTCTCTCTGCAGCAGGGCATGCTTAAACATACCTATACTATCCCTATTAAAAATCATATGACATGATGAAATCCAGAGACAAGGTGGGTGAGAAATTTCTTTTACTGGACCAACTTCTGTTGGTAAAAGAGACAAGCTTTTAAGCTCAGGTCTGAAGAAGAGTTCTGAGGAGCTTGAAAGCTTGTCTCTTTCACCAACAGAAGTTAATCCAGTAAAAGTTACCGTACTCACTTTGTCTTTCTCATATCCTGGGACCAACATGGCTACAATAACAGAGCAACCACTTGTGATATCCAGCCATATAAATAAGGAAAACTGATAGTATTCCAAAAATTATTTTTGTCAGGATTGTCCACTCATTACACGGGACATGAAGTTAATTTTGTTAAACGCAAAAGCACATATTAAATGCAATGATATCAATGACATAGATAAGTACTCATTAGGCTAAAAATGCTGTGAGTAGTCCCAATGAAGTCAGTGGGACTACTTATGTGAGTAATGCAAGTAGGGTTTGGAGAAGTACTTACTGGGCTGGCTAAGCCAATGTTACCTCTTTCTCTTCCTAATAATTGACTTTCATGATTCATGGTTGTGCCACTTGTGAGCTTCCAGGTGGTCATCTTTGCAATCACTTATGTGAGTGCCTAAGTAAGGATTTGCAAGACTGAGTCCATGAACATTAAAAAGTCAAAGAGTGCTGAAGTTGTCATAGTAATATTAATTCATTTGCATTGCACTGTGTATTCAAGCATACATGAAAAAGCTTAACTAGTAATCTAAAATATCATACATGTGTAATTGAAGATAAGTTAACTTTATTATGAGCACCAGTAGGGTGTGGAAATTGTCTGCCTTTGACTCACAGGAGGCAACTAACTTAGGGTCAGTTCAATGGGAGTTGGATCTGGCCATCAGCCTCTTTGTTTCTTTCAAGCATGGAAAATTAGAGCCCAAGTTGAACTTGGGTTGTTGTTTTTTGTTTTGTTTGCTTTTTGAGCAATTATTTTCTTAAGAAAGTCTGTCAATTCAATAATGGTGTCTGAAAACTGTGGAAATTATTGAAAACTTTTCTCCATTTCACTTTGGGTAAGACTGCTTCCCAAACACAGACATCACATGATGAGCATGGGGATGAGTGAGTACCCATTGCAGAGAGATTGACTGAGAGATTTAACTTTTCTGTGAGTTTCAATTCAGTGACTTTTTCCCATCAAATAGATGTGAAAATTCAAATCCAAATTATCTCGGTAATGGGCCCATTTTCAGGGGAAAATATGTGCAAAATTTGCATGCAAGTACCATGTCTAAATTCATAATAAAATGAAAAAAATGGAAAATTGCATAGTTGAACCCTTTGCTGCAAATGTTTCACAGATGTCTCTCTAGCAAGCACTACTTGCAAACCCTATGTTAAAATTGTATAGGGATTTGCTTTTGCCCCATTCCCTTGGCATCTAAAGAACTCAGTTCACCTAAAAGAAAATCCAGGAACCTTAAGTCTTTAATTACTGTTCATTGTGCACCTTCCTACAATTTCAATGCATATTAAACAAAAACAAACTTCATTGCCCATCTGTGTCACTATAGGTTTAGTGCAAACCCAGATATATAGTAAAGTTAGAAGGTAATTTTCAAAGAAATAAAAGCCAAGATTTTCAAATGAGTGTCTAGTGTTAGCCATATTTAAGCACCAATATAAATGGCTTGATTTTTTTTTTTGATTTTTTTTTTTTTTTTTATGAAAAATATTGAGCACCCACTCTTACTGTTCCACAGTGGGATTTGCTAGGTACTCAAAAATTCTGACAGTTACTATACATCTTTGCTGGTTGGTTTTATGTACAGTGATCTATACAGACAAACAAATAGAATACATCTTACAGTACCCCTTAAGTTTCCATGTACTATTCCCACAGGCAGAGTTTTTGTCCATGAATGGGCCCACCTTCGATGGGGGGTATTTGACGAGTATAATAATGAAAAGCCTTTCTATATAACTGGACAAAATCAAGTTAAAGTTACAAGGTAAGTTATTTTACTCTTTTAAATTCCAGTTCTGATCGGCTTTAGAAATATGGGTTTCAGTCGGGTACAAATCTGGTTTGTTTCTGTAAACTTCTCAAGTGTCTCTTTCTCTTAGTGCCTATTTCACCCCACATAAAAATATCCTACCTACACTGCAATTAGTTCATATGAATTGCATTAATTATTATCTTTCCTTGCTCCACATTGCATTTTCCTTTCTTAACACTGTTGTGGTTAGTGATTTGTCAAGGACACTGAGCCTGATTTTCTTCTGCATTGTTCCTGTAGACTCAGAATTGCTCTCAATCTGGAGAGGCAGATGTTCAGCAATTCCCTTTCCTGTTACCCCATCTATTTGGCTGTCTGTCAGCTGCCTGTTCCTTTTCTCTGCTGCCTCCTTTTTCTCTTCTCATTTTCCTAGTTGTCTTCTCTCCTCTAATCCCTCCCAATATTCTGGCCCCATTCTTTCTTCCAAAGCTTCTTGTGCTGGGCTAGTTTTTCTTCACCTTCTCTGCCATTACTGCCTCAGAACTAGTACCACCACTGCTACGTGACCTGCTCTCATCCAGTGGGCTTGTCTCTGTTTCATCTTTTTTTCTCCATGCTGCCTCTCTTCCCATATGCCAGGGCTGGACATTAGAAAAAACAGCAACATGTTTTTACTTGTTAAAACTAGCACATTTGTATCTGGAAGTCATTGAGAGACTATAACCATAAATCAACATGAAGCCATTTTAAGACAGTCACTTTTCAGAATGAAGTATTAACCATGAAATGCATGAAAAGCAAGACTAAATTCTGCAAGATTAATATTTTTGATTCACTCAATGGATTAGAATGACTGAAAAATCAAAAAATAGTAGAACTGGTCCTTCCTTGTGTATGGAATACATTTCTACAAAAAATACCTCTTCAAACACATTAATTGTGTGTAACTCATTAAGGCCATGATCCTGCAATTAGGCTCTGCCCAGTGGACAACTGTGTCATTAAAGTCAGTGCTCCACTCATACCCATAATTGGGGCCTAATTCCAGTCAGGAAGTTCTAAATTATAAATATTCTTTCATTCCCAGGTGTACATCTGACCTTACAGGGATCTATGTCTGTGAAAAAAAATCCTGCACTGAAGGAAATTGTGTCATTAATCAGCTGACGGGACTTTTTAAGGAAGGATGTGCATTTATTCCTGAGAGAACTCAAACTGCAAAGTCATCAATAATGTACATGCAAAGCTTATCATCTGTAAGTATAATCACAGAAAAATAGATTTTTTTCTACAAGCCACTCTACAGTTGCAAATATTACACTTTATCCTCCTTTTACAAATGCTAAGTTTGTTTAAACCTTTATCTCAGTAAACAAACTACACCTCTACCTCGATATAACGCTGTCCTCGGGAGCCAAAAAATCTTACCGCGTTATAGGTGAAACCGCGTTATATTGAACTTGCTTTGATCTGCTGGAGTGCGCAGCTCTGCCCCCCCAGAGCACTGCTTTACCGCGTTATATCCGAATTCGTGTTATATCGGATCGCATTATATCGAGGTAGCAGTGTATTAAAAACATTTCTACCAATGAATGCTGAACTGTTTTCTATATACTGATGTCTCAATTATATATGACAGTCCATAATAAAAATCTAGAATATCTTTTGGACCCCTGGTATATTTCACAAATCAGACTCTACTTTTCAAACCATTATAGAAATGTACATTATATGCATTTGTGGATGTCCCTAAACTAGGATCATATAAGCAATATTGTTGTTTCCACAGGGGCAAATTCTGTAATCCTTACTCAGGCAAAAATTCCAGTGACTTTCAATGGAGTTTTGCGTAAATAAGGACTGGGCTCAGATTTTCGTCTTACTCATGATGGGTTAAACTATACTTCTTACATGGCACCTGCATGCTGGACATGAGAGGGAAACACACTGCCTAAGCAGTAATATTAGATTAGGGGCTGCAATAGCTTAGTGCATTGGGCATGTGACTGCGAGAGAGAATTTCTAGGTTCTGTGCCTCACTCTGCCGTTAATTTGGGTAGCTCATTTAACCTGTGTCAGTGCCTCAGTTACTGTGTTGATAAAACAGATATAATAAAATTAACTGAAAGTGCTCCTGGCTCCTGTAGTAAAAGGCACTATAGAAGTCCAAATTATTATTTTTCTTACATCAGTATTTGTATTCTTGTGTTGCTGGCTTTATTTATTTGTTTCCCACTTCTAGGTGGTTGAATTTTGTAATGAAAGTAACCATAATAGAGAAGCTCCCAATCCGCAAAACAGAATGTGCGACTATAGAAGTACATGGGATGTAATAATAAGCTCTATGGACTTTAATAACACCCTTCCAAGGACCGACCCCAGCCTCCCACCTCCTCCTACCTTCTCATTGCTACAGAAGAGAGACCGAGTGATCTGTTTAGTTCTTGATGTTTCCCACAGCATGAATGGGGTAAATCGTCCCTCAGAAATATTACTATCTGTTTATTGTAAACACATTTGACTTGTTTACATTGTGCATTCAAACACCTTAACTATACTAACCAGGGGCTATTTTTTTGCTGACGAAATTTTTAATCCTGTCATGGGGTGGGTGGGGGCATGTGCGTGTGTTTAAAAAAACAACAACAAAACATGTATAGTGGTGATTATTAAGGCTAAGATTTAGTCACAGCTATTTTTAGTAAAAGTCAGGGACAGGTCACCGACAATAAACAAAAATTCATGGAGCCCGTGACCTGTCTGTGACTTTACTAAAAGTAGGGGGGAGGAATGGAGTCCTCGGGGGACCCACAGGCCGAGCCCCCCCACCATGGCGGGGGGCACAGCTCCGGTTCTAGTGGTTGCAGCGGGGGAGCACAGCTACGGAGGGGCGTGCAACCCCTGCTCCTGAGCTGGTTGCAGCTGCAGGATAGGAGTGTGCGGCCCTGGTGGCAGCCCCCTGCCAAGCCCTGGCAGCAGCCCTGGGAAGCTGCGGCCTGTGGACACTTGGCTCCCTCTGCAGCCGCCAGCGGGGGCATGCAGTCCCAGCTGCAGCATGGTCCCCACTGCAGCCCCCAGCACAAGCCAAGGGCTGGGGCACAGCGGGGGTGGGAGGTGTGCAGTCGGGGGTGGGGGAGAGGCACGCAGCCCCTGCTCTAGAGCTGGCTGCAGTTGTGGAACAGGGTGCGTGGCTGGGGCTGCAGCCCCTGCCTAGCCCCAACTGCAATGGGGGAGGGCACATGGCCCTGGGATGTAGCGAGGGGGCGTGCATGGTCCCCGCTGCAGCCCCTGGTGGAAGCCGTGGGGCTGGGACGCAGCCACAGGGAGCGCACAGCTCCTGCTCCCGAGCTGGCTGCAGCTCCTGGACAGGGACTCACAGCCCAGCTGCAGCCCCCATCCTCCCCCCCCCCCCAAGCCACAGGGTGGGGGCTGCTTCCAGCCCTCCAGCCCCAGTTGAAGGGCAGGGATGCAAAGTCCTAGATGGGAGAATGAAATTCGAAGACTGAAAACTGATAAAAAATTTCAAAGTTAGCCTCTGATTTTGGGTGCCTCAGTGTTTGGGTGTCCGCTTTAGGCAAGATATTGTTAGTCGTGCTGAGAAGTCACAAATTCTCCTGGATTTCAATGGGTGCTTACCATCTACCAAAACCAGGCCCAAAGTGTCTCAAGTTGGATTCCAGACACTGAGACACTTAAGATCAAAGGTCACTTTTAAAAAAGGCTCTCTCCTGCCAGTGGGGGGCTGCTGGAACAGGCTACCATTTCTTCCAAGGGTACGTCTACACTGGGAGAGTGCATCTGAAGAAGTGAGGTTTTTACCCACGAAAGCTTATGCCCAAATAAATCTGTTAGTCTTTAAGGTGCCACCAGACTCCTTGTTACTTTTAAAGATGTTTCCTTTTCTCTTTAACCCCCAAATAAACAGGAACCCAAACCAGTAGTCTCCTGTATAACCTCCCTGGCCCCAACCCGTTCAAACGTTGGCTATGTTTGGATTTAGAATGTGTGACCCATTGCCTCATTTTCCAGGTTATGGATGTAATTGGATCCAAAAGGTGGGAAAAAATTCTGCTTCAGAAATCTTTTGAAACAGAAATTAAATCCCACTCCTAGCCCTCAGGTGGCTCCCCCTGTTAAGAGCTCAGCTAGGAAGCCCTTTATATATAAGCTATCTGCATATAGCAGTGGTTCTCAACCTATTTACCACTGTGGGCGGCCTTCAATGTATTATGTGGGCCACATCCGATACTACCTGTATAGCCCTGAGGATGTCACATGGGCTGCAGCGGTCACATGGGCTGCAGTGTGCTGATTGGGCCACAGGTTGAGACCTACTGACATAGACAGATATACATGGCTTTTAGACAGAACTCTTCTAACACATTCTATTCTTTCAGGCTCCCACTTATGGTTGCTGCCATTCTCTTGGGCTCTCTCCTGCCAGTGGGGGGCTGCTGGAACAGGCTACCATTTCTTCTAAGGGTATGTCTACACTGGGAGAGTGCTTCCCATCTTAGGTAGAGAGACATGTGCAAGCTCTGCTCCAAATAGCATAATAAACAGAGCAGTGTAGCTGGAAGTACCACATGTGACCGCTCAGGCTAGTGACTTGAGTGCAAACCTGCCCAGACACTCTGAGTACCTACTTGGGAGTTTGGGTGCAGGAGGGGGTTAGGGTTGTGGACTCCAGCTGGGCAGCACTTACCTGAAGCAGCTCTCGGAAGTGGCCAGCATGTCCGGCTCCTAGGTGCAGGGGTGGCCAGGTGGCTTTGCGTGCTGCCCGTGTCTGCAGGAGCCGCCCCCGCAGCTCCCATTGGCCGTGGTTCCCGGCCAATGGGAGCTGTGGGGATGGTGCTCGTGGCAGGGGTAGCATGCGGATCCTCCCTGGCCGCTCCCTGCACCGAGGAGCCGGATAAGCCGGCTGCTTCCGGGAGCCGCGTGGAGCCAGGGCTAGCAGGGAGCCTTAGCAGCCCGGTCAGCTATGATGACCAGAGCCACCAGGGTCCCTTTTTAACGGGGTGTTCCAGTCGAAAACCGGACATCTGGCAACCCTAGCTGCCCCTGGCTACACTGCTATTTTTAGTGTGCTAGCTCAGCCAGTCTGTCTACTGGAGCTGGGAAACATGCTGCCAGCTGCAGTGTAAATATACCCTGAGAGCTGTAGCAGTCTGGCCTTCCTGACTGCTAGAACTACCTATACTCCTCTCACCATTACCTTGTGTTCCCACTGTCTGTCTGTTCTATACATCTCTTGTTTCTCATACTATGCTTAGATTGTAAGTTCTGTTGGGGGCAGGAACTTTGTGTTAGGCATATAGGGTGCGTACTAGCACAGGGCCCTGCTTTCCGACTGGGGCCAATAGACACTGCCACAATACTCCTATATCACTGCTAATTGTAATAAAGTAGAATTACAAATCCCAGAAAACCTTGCCTGGGAATCTATTCCCCCAGTGTCTGTGTGTGAGGGAGAAGGGTCAGCTGCCCATTGAATTACAAGGAAGTATGGGGTTCTTTTCATCCCTTAGGGTCCCATTTTTTGCTTCCAATCAAGAAAGGAATTCCTTCCCATCTCAACTGATTTTCTCTCTCAGAAACCCTCACAGTTTAACTGGCCTGCTACAGGTAGGAATCCTGAGCTGTAATAGAGCTGCTTTCCTGCAATCAGCCCACTGGTCAGCCTCTCAGGACTCTACCGTCACTTCCCTTCTACTGATTCGATATTGCCTTAGCAAGTTTCTTATTCAATCTAACTGACTTTTCTTCATTGAACATGACAGCAGCTGTCTGGGACCATTTGTAAATACCTAGGACTATTCCAGCCGAACCAGGGCTGTTACCAGCTCTGTGATTTCCATTGACTCAGAAGGAGCATTGCCTGTGTAGCTGATCCTGTACCAGACTTCATACTGCAGGGCTCATTTGTTTCATCCAGCCTTTGAAGAGAGGTCAGGGAATTTGGAGTATAGGCTCATGTAGGGGGTTTTAGAATTTGACTATGCTACTGCTAGGTAAAGCTGATTGAGCTGCACATTTTGGTTTTGTAATTTTAAATAATTGGTAGGGCATGCAGAGCCTGTCCATGGGCACCTTTTATTCTAAACTGAAACTAGTTTTTGAATATGCAGTATTTTATGCTGTTTTTCTCTAAGATGCTGTTCTTTTCAGCAGATAATTTAGAGGTGCCTGGTTTCATTATTGCGAATTATTAATAGCACTGTTTGCTTTGAACTTTTTATATATAGGATGATCGGATCAATCGACTGCGTCAGGCAGCAGAACTGTATCTACTGCAAGTTGTTGAAGACAATTCTTATGTTGGTATTGTCACCTTCAATAACGAAGGAGAAATCAGAAGTCAGTTGCGTCAAATAGTCAACAAGGACATAAGGAAACAGCTTGCTTCTTACCTACCTACTGCTGCACCTAGTGGAGGAACAAACATTTGTGTGGGTCTCCAGCTGGGATTTGAGGTGAATTGTGAAGTCACTAATTATGAACATTTCTGGGTTTTTGTTGCTATATCAAATGGAGTCTGTTGATTATATTGTTTTAAATAATTTTTATTGGTTTTCCACTATACATACAATACATTTACAACCTACTAAATATCATAACTAATAAAATTGGATATTTCAAGGGAGGGTATTAGTTTAAAAAAAAAAAAAACTTTCCTTTAATTAGTTTACATTGCATAGTCTTTCTTTCATAGATTTAATGATCTGTATTTTAACATGCAATTTTAGCACTAGAAATCACCCAAATGAAAAGTTTCTGAACTCTCCAAAACTCTTTCATCTACTATTGAAAGTGCAGTTCTGCTTTGATAAGTGATTAAACAACAATGGCACTTCTTACTCTGCAGACCTGCTCCCTGTGTGTGTACTCAGGATCATATCTGCCAACACTAATGACTTAAATACATTTTAACTACTTTTTATTCCTGTTTACCCTACAGGGTCAACACAGCTGGAAGAGTGAGTGGAATTCCATTATTTCTTGTGCATCAACAGCTCTAATCAGTTGCAACTATGCAAACACACTGAATGTTGCATGGGGTTAGCCCAGGACATAATTTGGCTAGCAAAATCTTTATTACTGGTGGATGATAAATTAAAAGGAAAGAATCCAGCTTGACATTCAGAGTTAGCAGGGATGATAGATAAAAATAAATATAATAAAAAACAGCTGAGCATATTTGATATGGAAATACTTTGAGAGACAACAAGCCTAGAACCCCTGGATGCTATTTAATGGTATTTGTGTCCTGCACAAGTACACTGGGAAGGGGGTAATGTTGAAGGGGTTCCCTGTGCTCTTTCCTTCTGAAGTTTACCTATACAGGACATTCTTAATTTAGTTGATATTATTTCTTCACTCCATAACATAATGGATACGAAATGCAGAGAAATTGATGAATATAAGAGAATTTGCATTATGTTTGCTTTGATATACTTCCTCTTACAATGCCATTTTCCTGTACCTGTATGTGCAGAGCATATAATGTACATTTTTTCATATTAATACTTAGTGCTTTATTATCAGGTGATTAAAAAACAAGATGGAAATATATATGGTTCTGAAATTATATTACTGACAGCTGGAGAAGACAGTGGGATAATCGAATGCTTTTCTAACGTAATTAACAGTGGATCGATCATTCACACCATTGCTCTTGGCCCATCTGCTGCTAAAGAAGTTGAACAATTAGCCCATGAGACAGGTAAAAAATTTTTTACAAACCATGTCCCCAATCCTATAAACCCTTGGCTCAAATAGTAAAGTAAACAGAGTAAAGTTAAGTAAATATGTAGATGTTTGCTTGACTGTGGAGCTGTCCCTCTTGTGTTTGGTTAAAACAATCTATGGTTGTTTGCAGTGTTGTAGCTCTCTCTCTCTCAAACAATCTGTGCTACTATGTAGGTAGTGTCTCTGTACTCTGAAGGAACTACTACTAAAGAATACTGCTTTTGCAGAGCTGAGCTGATAATTCATAATGAGTAGTTTGTCAATTTTTCCCTTTTTATTTTCTGTTTGAAACGTCCATGAGAAGACTTCAAGACTCTCACGTGTAGACATTATTCAAAATTATTTGCGAATTTCTTATTCCTATACAATTGCTCACTAACAGTTCATTCCCAATATTTAACATACTGATTTTTGTGCTGCATTGGTAAGATACATAAGTCATGTGGTAATGTTTCTGTTCCTTGATTGGATGGCTTATTTAACGAACTTACATGGCTAGACTCTGAGTATTTTAGCAGAATATAAAAATGAAAATTGAATTTCAGTGAATAGAGAAGCCTCAAGCTTAAAATTCCCTTTTCCATCTCAACCATTTAAATGCCTGAGATCAGTGAGACAAACTATGAGTAAGGACCATTTGTCATGGAGTGGCCCTCCACACAAGGGTCAATTTCACCCAAGGATTGAAGTGGGACTTAATGTAGACCTTGTGTTGGCCCTCTTTACAAAGGTGAATTTTATTCTATGTGAATGTATGTTACAAGGTCAGATCCAGGGCCTAAGTTCTAAGTTTCCAAAAGTGAACATTAATTTTTGGAGCCTCATTTTTGCATAGCCATCATTACATGGTTAGGGTTGCATAGTCTAACCCCTACTCACACAAATAGCCTTATTAAAGCCAAGGGGTCTAATCATGTAAGAACTCGCCAGCATGTGTGAGGGCACCAGTATCGCCCTTTGTTTTAAACTGGGCACTCACAAATGGAGGCATGCAAAATCATTAGTCACTTTTGAAAGTGCTGATCACCCATACCTCTATTTTAAATCAATAGAACCGTTGGGGGCTGAACACCTTTGACAACTAGGCCAAATATGTCTAAAGCTACTAGGCACTAAAAAATTGTGATGTCCATAAAAATGAGGCCACTTTTGGAAACCTGGCCCTAAATGTCTAAGCAGCGTCCAGTCCTGTAATCCTTATTCATTCATAAAGCTTTCGTCACAAGTTGTCTCATTTAGTAAGGCTTAGAGGATTGGGTCTGTAATGCAGTTGGAATGCATCCTGTAAATAATGTAAAATGACTACTATGATTTTTAAAATCAAGAGAGTCATTCAGAGATGGTACATTTAGATTGTCACTGTGATGAGACCTATTTTGAAAGCAGTGGGAGAGCTTTTAATTACCAACTATTAAAGTCCATGTTTGTTATGTAGCAATCCTCATGTTGCTTTGAAAACATCGGGCTAAGATTCTTGTGGCGAGTTGATTCTATATCAGTTAAATCTGGGTTCATATATCAAGTATGTCAAAAGACTGTACAACAGCAAAAATTGAGTTTCTATTACAAAATAAAAACTGTACTCTATTTCAGGGGGCTTAGCGTTTTTTGCCTCCGATAGACTGGACTCCAATGACCTAATTGATGGTTTCTGCGCAATTTCATCAGGGAGTGGAGATACTTTCAGTCATTCCATTCAGGTCGGTCTTGTAACCAGTTTTAATGCTTTGGTTTCCCAGTTAATTGACTAGCACTGCAGCATTAGTAAAACTTTTGTATTATGCTGTATGTATTTATTTTGAAAGAGGCATGGAAGTAGTAATTAAGGATGGGCAAACCAGTTCAGGCAAAGTAAGAACTGAACCTCCTGTAAGGTTTTGATCAATTCACAAACCCTTCTTTCCCCTCTTTGCATCTTTCCTACCTGTCAGCCCACAGCAAACTTCTCTAAGCCTCCCTTTGCTGTGACCACCACTCTCACCTTTACAGGACAGCTGCTGGGCCTAGCTGAGTTTGTGCTAGGCACTGGTCTATCCACTTTGAGTTCTTGTACAATGTGCTGTGCTTTAGCATTTTACCACAAGCTCTGATACATGCTAGAGCACATGCACTTCTTCATATGGAGGTGTGTGAAGGTTTGCAGCAGGTTCAGCTGAGCACCATATATCACCTAGTGATACAAACAGAGGCTGAAGAGGAGACAGGAGTATCTCCACCAGGGCTTCTTTTGTCGGTGTGCAAAGAAGGGTGTGGAAATAGATTGCCAAGAGTAGGATGTACTAGAACATTGACTCTCAAAAAGAAAAGGAGAATATTGTGAATACACAATTTGGCCCAATCCTCGGCTGGTGTAAATAAGCTTCGCTTAATTGAATATGGGCATCTGTACAGATAAAATATGTGCTGCTTTAACTATCCTCCTAGTGTGGATGAAGATATACCAGTATAAAAGTATTTATACTGATACAGCTATTCCTGCACAGGAAAAGGAATAAGCTATCCCAGTATAAGACCCCTTTATACCAGCATAACTGAGTCCACACTACAATTGTACTGGTATAACTATTTTGGTAAAATATCCCATCCCCTGACTGAAATAGTTATGGTGGTGCAACTTTTTCAAGTAAAAACAACAAGGAGTCCTTGTGGATCTTAGAGACTAACAAATTTATTTGGGCATAAGCTTTCATGGGCTAAAACCCACTTCATCAGATGCATGGAGTGGAAAATACAGTAGAGAGGTATAAATACACAGCATATGAAAAGATGGGAGTTGCCTTACCAAGTGGGGGGTCAGTGCTAACGAGCCAATTCAATAAAGGTGGAAGTGGGCTATTCTCAATGGTTCATTAGCACTGACCCATCCAGGGAACCATCCAGGAACTATGGCTCACCCAAAGAATGGGCTCCTATCTCCTCCCAGCTGTCTTTATTTTTATGCCTTGCACCGCACTGAGCTCTCTGTCAGCACTCAACAAATAATTAATAACACGAGAGGCCTTTTCCAGCCCTAGTACTCACCTTATGAGTACACCAACTCCTCCATATTTAGACAGCCACAGAAAGTTTTTTGCAACTTTGGTTCCTATCTTTTAACCAGTTACTAATCCATAAGAGGACCTTCCCTCTTATCCCATGACTACCTACTTTGCTTAAGAGCCTTTGGTGAGGGACCTTTTTCAAAGACTTTCTGAAAGTCTAAGTACACTATGTTCACTGGATCATCCCAACATATATTTGAGCTTGTCAGAAATTCCATCTAGTAGAGAGAATTGTGTGCATCATGTTGGGAAGAAAGCCATTGGGCCTGAATATCCTTTCATTTATACCAGTGTAACTTCTCTGATTTCAGTGGAATTACTGCTGAAGTATACTCAGAAGAACAAGAGGAAAATTATGAAGACAAATGTCTTAATATGTATTTTGTCCTATTTAAGCATGAGATTTTATTTTTAAGGGTAAAATGGAAGGTCTTATCTGGGGCAAAATGCGCTTTTTTTTTTTTTTTTTATTTAGTAATTCTGTGGTTTTTTTTTTTTCTCTGATAGATTGAAAGCGCTGGTGAAAGGACTGAGAGCTATAAGCAGTTTAGTAGGACAGTGTCTATTGATAGCACAGTAGGAAAGGATACCTTCTTTGTAGTAACATGGCAGACTGCTGAACCTCCGAGGATCACTCTCCTTGATCCCAATGGAAAAAACTACACCAATAAGGACTTTGAGGTTAATACAGTGTTGCAGGTAGCTCGTCTCCAGATTCCAGGAATTGCAGAGGTAGAAATTAACTTCTCTTTTGTCATTTGATCATAACCAATCAGGGCCGCCCAGAGGATTCAGGGGGCCTGGGACAAAGCAATTTTGGGGGCCCCTTCCATTAAAAAAAAGTTGCAATCCCATAGAATACTGTATTCTTGTGGGGGCCCCTGAGGGGCCCGGGGCCTGGGGCAAATTGCCCCACTTGCCTTCCCCCCCCCCCCCCCCCGGGCGGCCCTGTAACCAGGGCTGGTGCAAGGAAGTTTTGCCCTAGGCGAAACTTCCACCTTGTGTCCCCCCCCCAGCCCTGTGGCAGCTCCCTGCCCCCATCCATCCTGAGGCACCCCCATGGCAGCTCCCCACCCCCCCGGCCTGGGGAGCCATGCAGCACCTCTCCACCCCAGCTCACCTCTGCTCCGCCTCCTCCCCGAGCACGCTGCCCCCACTCTAATTCTCCTCTCAGGCTTGCGGCGCCACACAGCTGATTGGCGCTGCAAGCCTGGGAGGCGGGAGAAGTGGAGCGGCGACCGTGCGCTCAGGGAGGAACGCTGTAAAAAAAAAAAAATTGGGGGCACCGCTTTTTGGTGCCCCCAAATCTTGGCACCCTAGGCAACCGCCTAGTTCACCTTAATGGTAGCACCGGCCCTGCCTGTAACCAATGTGTGAAACATGAATTATTTAAATTGTAATCACATATGGAATAATTGAACAGAGTGTGATATGATGACTCTGCCACATTGCAATTTCATAACCTTTTGTTTTACCCACTGAGCAGAAAAATGGGTCTCTTTAGATTAAAAGAGACTTTAAAGCTTATACGCATCTTATTTTCACTTCCTTTAAAGTAGAATTCACCTCCACATCTCCCAACCCCTCACTGCTATGCCAGGGGTCCATTTTCTTCCTTTTTATTTCCCTGTCTGATATGTAGCACCAAAAGGATTGAAATGATTTGTTAAAATTTACAAAGCCATAATTGAAAAGAACCAGTACTTTAAAAACATCAAATTAAAAGGCTCAAGAATAAAGGAAAAGGAGAGAGACATCTCCAGAGATTAAAAGGAGCATGTGAAGACTGAACTAATCCAGTGTGTGTAATTCCTTTTGAAATACTCACAAAATTAGTGCATGTTAAAGTTGCTAACAAGATTTGTTAAAACAATGACATCCAGTGCATCAGCTTTTTGTTAAAATTTATATATTTCCTAATTATTCTTTTGCGCACTCAGACTCCATGAGACTAGAGGTGCTGAATTTTATACCACTGAAGGGCATGAATCTGTAAACCCTTCTTCACAGGAGAAGCCCTTTCTCATAAGTAATCCATTGAGGCCAAAGGCAAATACTTCAATGAGTAAAGACGACTCGCATGTGAAAGGCTTTTTAAAATCCCACTCTGTGACAAATTCTGTCACTCTTAGTCACATAGAATAATATTTACTCAGTGATTTAAACGAAGCTATAGGAAGAGTAAGGTACTCGGCACGAGTAAGGATGTCAGAATCAAGCCCAAAATTAAAATCCTTGATCAAAGGGGGGTTCTTTAATTTTAAAATATTATTTTTCAGGTTGGGGAGTGGACCTACACTCTCATGAATACTCACCTATCCCCTCAAGCTCTAACTATGACAGTGACTTCTCGAGCAGCAAACTCTACTATACCTGCAATAACTGTGAAAGCCCACATCAGTAATGATAGAAACGAATACCCTAGATCGATGGTTGTTTATGCACAAGTCAGTCGAGGGCTTTCACCTATTCTTGGAGCAAATGTAACTGCCATTATCAAACCAGAGACTGGAGATCCACTTATCTTGGACCTTTTAGACAATGGTGCAGGTAAGGAGGCTCTTGTGACACATGTTGCAATTTTACAAAAAAAAATCAAAGGGCTATCTTAATTGCTAATGCATTGTATGATTTTTAAACAATGTGCTGAGAGATATTGGCCCTGATTTCAATCTCACTTACATGAGTGCAACTGACATTAGTAGAATTACTCCTAGTTTAGGTCCCTGTTCTGCAAAGCACTTCAGCATGCGCTTAATTAAAAGCGTGTGCATAGTCCCACTGAAGTGTTAACAGAGTTCTGGTGTATACTGTATTTGAGTGAGGGCCCAGTCTTCTACTCCCCTTCAAATGGAGGGACATGGATGGTGTTCTGTATTTGTAGTATAAAGCCAATAACGCCAAACACACATTACTTCTCAGTAATAAGTATTTTGCAGGATCAGGCCCTTAAGTTTCTTGCCCTGAGGAGCTAACAGTTTGAGCCTGATTCTCCAGTGCCTTGCACCCGGTGCAATCGTTTGCATCTGTGTGAAGTGGTGTAAAACATCACCATTCTGCTTTAGTACCATTCACACCCATTATACATTTGCTTTGCACTGCTTTAAATGACTATGTGAGGTGCAAGGCACTGACAAATCAGTCGTTGTCTATGTATTTTGTGAAGCGATGTGTATCTCTGTGCTGTACCATACCTATTATAAAGGCTTTTTATAGACGGTAATTATCACTTCATAATTTTATTAACTGACATTTCTGTAAATTGGGAGGTGACTTATACATTGTTTTCTTTTGTATAATTATCTAGCATTTACTGCTATGATGAATCTAATCCCAGTTACATCACCACTTATTTAATTTACTCATTGCTGTCATCCTTAGAGCTAAGGCCCCTATCAGAATCCAGTTGATGTCACTAGGACTCCATGTGGGAATAAGAGCCCATGCCTGAAAATCCCTTTGTAGGACTGAGACCTAAGTGTTTTCAGCTTCTCCTCTGGACCTTTATTTATTTCCCTGCCCCCAACCTCCTCAAATCTTCCTCAGTGGAGCTAGCTGTTGCTTCAAAAAGGACACTTAGCTTCTTGCTTCTGCAGTGTGTGGCAGCTGAATCTGCTGTAACAGTTTCTGAAAGCACAGATTATATGTGAGAGGCACCCAGGAAATGTAAAGATTTTAATGTGAATGGTGCTCTTGACTTGTCATCTGTTATATGCAATTTGTGCGACTACACTTACTACTGAATCATACTCGCAGTTGGCTTTTTGGCATCTTCAGCAATTTTAATGGTGTATAGCCAGGGGAACAAATGTGCTGTGGCCTGTCTTTTGCTGGTGTGCAAGGCCTTCCAGAACAGGCTGTAACTAGGGTTTTATTTGGTTCATAGTTCACATCAAGTCATAACCTGCCAACGGTGAAGTGCTACCAACAATTAACAAGGGTTCCCATAAAAATTTTACGATGCAACCAACTGCCAAGTGTATATATGCTTACAGGAAGGAAGTATGAGGGAATTAGGAATCTATTCTTTCTCATAACCAGTGAGAAAGGAGGCACTACCAATTGCCTCACAACGCCCCTTCAATTTTTGGCAGAATTTTAATAAAGACCTCCCTGGATCTCCCTCCAGCTGCACAACCGTGCCTATCTGTTGAAAGCATAATACTTGCATCATTGTCTTTTAACTGAGCATTGTGGTTTGATTCTGTGGCCTTTTTCTTACGGTGGTCTGACTTTGGCTTACTTGGCTTTAATGATATAGTTGTATGATCATCTATGATGGGAACCAATAGGCCCAAGAGATGAAAATCCCTTAACTCTCCCATGCTGAGAAATCAGCTGCTCCCTCAGTCAGTATCCCTCAGGGTGATAAGCAAGCTTTCTAGTTTCCGATTGCATTCTCTTGGTCACTTTATAAACAGCCTGGGCAAAATTATTCTCTGATTTTGTACAGCACCAAAGTCAATGGAGTTGCATGGGCTATAAGTCAGAGCAGAATTTGCCTCCATCCCTGCCTTTGAGTTTCCTTCTAACAATGAAGAACTAACTAATGCAGTAATTTCTTTGTGCTAATTCTGTTGTTTTTTTATGTCTAGGGTCAGACATTGTCAAGAATGACGGTGTCTATTCCAGGTACATCTATTCTTTCTCTGAAAATGGCAGATACAACTTGAAAGTACGTGTTCAACGAGCTAACAAGACTGTCAGACCACACCCCACAGTGCCATGGAGTCATTCTATGTATATACCCGGTTACGTAGAAAATGGTGAGATGGAGTAATGCGGGGTGAGGCATGTAAAACAAACTCCATTGTGGATACACTGGAATAAATAACTGCATCACGTTCTCTCAAACACTGTTAAAGGACATTAGAGCATTGCCATCCTTGCTAAGAGATCTTCATAAGTATAAGGATCTGCCCAGCTGGATGATATTAGTTTTGGATGCTTTTCAGAAATTGTTTTAACTAAATTCTGCCCTTTCTACACAAGAGCAAAAAATGGGTAGTTAAAACCGTGTTTAAAGTAAGTTTAAAAAAATTATTTCTTAAAACACTACTTTTGTAATGTAGATAGCACCTTAGAAGGAATAAATCCACATGGATTTATGTTTTGCCTGTGAAAAAAGCAGATGTTGGTAGTTCTCCTGCCTCTACATCTGTAAAGTGCCATGTACCCCAATGGCACTGGAAAATCATAATCAATCATCTTACATTCAGAATTGTTATAAAGGTTTAGCAAATGTCAAACACTTACCATTTTATGCTGAGTCCCAACTACTTCACTTAGGTATTATTTTCATTCTCATTAATTCAGTATTCTTGAAGATACAGAGAACATACTATGGAGTGATTCTGGTCTCTCAACACCACCGAGTTCAATGGAAACAACACGGAGTCCCGTGGCACCTTAAAGACTAACAGATTTATTTGGGCATAAGCTTTCGTGGGTAAAAAACACACTTCTTCAGATGCATGAAGTGGGTTTTTTACCCACGAAAGCTTATGCCCAAATAAATCTGTTAGTCTTTAAGTGCCACCGGACTCCTCGTTGTTTTTGTGGCTGCAGACTAACACGGCTACCCCTCTGATACTTGAGTTCAATGGAGTTATTCCTGATTTACAGCAGTATAGGTGAGATCAGAATTGGGGTCATTATATCTTCAGAGCTCCATAATGTGAAAATGTTGAGACAAGTCCAGTTGTGGGTGAGGTTTTATGTTAGTTTTTTTTGTGTATGTGGCTGTAGGTAAGATCCAGATGAACCCACCAAGACCCTCCGTCATCAGTAATGAAGATATTCAAACCAGAGTAGGTGGCTTCAGCAGAACAGCCTCAGGAGGCTCCTTCATAATGTCTGCTGTTCCTACTAGACCCTATACTGATGTGTTTCCACCATGTAAAATTATTGATCTTCATGCCAGAACAGCCAATGATATGATTATTTTATCATGGACAGCATCAGGGGATGATCTTGACCAGGGGCAAGGTATGTTTGATGGTTTGTCGCTTGTCATCTGATTGCAATGAAAGTGCAGTGACTGAAAGAAATTTTCACTGGTTCTGCTTAACTGTGCTCACAAAAACTTGCAACCACAACCATTTTGTACAGAGAAAACACACCTTTTTTTAAGTATCAGTACAGGTTTTGCCTGTGCAAACCAATATGCTTCTGAAGCATGAGAGCAAGTGAAGAAACTTTCTGAAATTTTTTACCCAATATTTCTATGGTGTTGGTATGAAAAAAAAAATTATCATTATGAACCAGTGTGCTACCCATAACTGACCTATATGTGCCATTCCTGTCACTCAGCATGAAACACAGCATACAAAAGATTTTGGAGGAATTCGATCTTATTGAAGTCAATAGGAGTTTTGCCATTAACTTCAATGGGGCCAGAATTTCACTCCAGGTTTTGGGATGATTTTGGACTGATTAGGCCAATGGGTTTTAAAAGAATTTCAAAAGTAGTGCTTGCAATTGTGATGGGAGGCTTTACCTTCATAATATTGTGGTATTGGTTTCTGAACAGCCACAGAAGGGAGCCATGTGGTCTCCAAATGTGAAGGGAGAGAGTGGAGTGAAGAGTGAAAGCCTTTGACTCAACAATTTTACTGTAATTTTACTACTTCATTCTAGGCTGAATTGAGTGAAGTTGGTAGGGCTGTGAGGCTTTGGATGAGGACAGAATTAGCCCATTCTGGCTATTAATTTCAATGTCGTGAATCTTTGTCTTCAGTGAGATTTCAAGTTCACAAGTGCTTCCTCAAGTCTCCCTCAAGTTACCAGAGCAAGTGTTCTGTTATGGGATCTGTCCAGCATGCAACCTTCACTGTTCAAATGGTTGAATAGGGTGACTGGAATAGGCGCTCACTTGTGCTGCTAACAATTTGACTGCTTCTAAAGGAACAGATCAACCGTTTTAATTACAGGGTTAAATACATTCGGTATAATCTATGTTGACATATTTCCATTTTCAGCTGCAAGTTACGAAATAAGAACAAGTGAAAGTCCTCTGGAACTAAGAGACAACTTTGATAAAACTATGTTGGTGAATACTTCTGATTTGACACCTCAGCATGCTGGGTACAAGGAAATATTTGTATTTAAACCAGAAGCTTTTGCAACAGAAAATATCACCATCATCTATGTGGCTGTATGTGCCATTGATAAAGCCTCTCTGCACTCTGATATATCTAATATAGCACAAGCAGTGAAGTTTGTTCCCCCAATGGATTATCTCACTGGTAATATTGAGTACAGTGTTTCAAGGAAAGTGTTGCTAGGATTCGGGATAATAACAGCAGTTTGCCTTATTACAAGTGCAACCATATGTGCTTTAAAGAAAAGGAAGAAAGTGGTTATCGCAGAAACTGCAACAAATCTACTGTGACTTAAGGTGAAAGTTTGGATGATGTCTACTTATTTTTCTAGTAGCTGTTTCGATTGTTTTTTTCAAAAGCTACATAAAAATAATTGCACTAGTACAGAAAAGGGTATATAAAAACAATTGTAAAGCCATAATGCAGAACTATATGAAACTGCTGTGATTTAGTAATAGTATCATACTGCACGTACACTGCATAACTGAATGGCCAGGTCAGATTAAAACTACATTGTATGTACTGCATATATATATACACCCTAAACTCATGCCACTTAAAGCTTTATGCCACTTGATTACATATTTATATATATACAGTATGATGAAAAAGCTGTAATTAAATTATTCATTCAATGTCTTAAATCTATTTGCAAAAGAAGACGTACAGTGAGGTTTCCTGCGGCTGCGTGTATGGTGAACATCTTTATAATTAAGTTCTCATGCATGTCATGGCATCCGGAGGGAGCAGTTGTTTAGAAGTGCACCCATTTGGAGGATGTGCTGCGGCAGGAAGAAGCTTCATGCTGGTCTTTGCCTGATTGCTCTCAGTGAACCAGGAAAGTACCATGTTTAGTGGGGACTAAAGCACATGAGTGAAAGAAGTTTCCCAGGAATGCTGCAACCCAAGGAGCTTCTTCACTCAGAAAATGCAACTGCAAATCTGTTTTCAGCCATTTGGAGTCAAACTCTCATAAAAATACTTGCAAGAGTTTGGAACCATTGAACCTCAAAGTTAAACATGAGGCAATCTGAACTCAAACGGTAACTTAAACCTAGTCCACACGCCACCTCTTTTGCCTATTTCTACTAGAAATCAAGGTTTATAATGCAAACAATGAACTGTTAACAGTGATACAGTTATGTACATTACCATAATACCGCTGCCAAAATGTCAAAGGGATTTCAAGGCAGCCTCTACATTTGTGCCCAGTATTTTGCATAAAAACTGTTGTACGTATAAAAAGTGAAGTTTCACACACAAGGAGCACTTGTTCTTGTAAATCTGTTTTTTACCCACTGTTCATAAAGAAACTTGTGCTTTGCGCATGCATAAAATGTAAGGGTGTTAATTTGGAGAAGATTTGAAAATGTTTTCAAAAAATGTAAATGTTAGAGTATTGGTCTGCTTGTTCTTGGCACCCTCAAACATCAAACAAATGTAAAGAATGTAGCTTTTCACATAAACAACAAGGAGTCCGGTGGCACCTTAAAGCCTAACAGATTTATTTGGGCATAAGCTTTTCGTGCCCAAATAAATCTGTTAGTCTTTAAGGTGCTACCAGACTCCTTGTTGTTTTTGTGGATACAGACTAATATGGCTACCCCCTGATACTTGACAGCTTTTCACATACTAAGCCAAATCCACCTCTCCTGCTACTACAATTGAAAACAATTGGCCAAATTCAAATCTAGTGAAACTCCATTTTTGTTAGCCATTTGATTAGTCAGTGACTCCAAAGCATGGTGTATGTTGCTGTGCCACTAATGTGGTATTGTTTTCTATCTGCTGCACCTTTAAAAGTTTTTGTTTTTTATGGGGCGATAACAAATGTGGAAGAGTTCTCTCTCTGTCCTCTCCTATAGCATTTACCATAAAGTAAGCACTTTACCCCACCTCTGGGTAGAGTAACTCACCCACAGTAAAACTAAAGATCTTTGCCTCTGCTATGTTTTTACTGTGGGATAGCGAACACACATAAGTTATCCTGTCTTAAACCATACCCTTTTTTTGTCAGTGGGGAGACACCCTCAGAGTCAGGTGTTTGCAGAGGCAGAACTGATTCAGCATGTAAATCAGAGGTGGCAGATACTGTTCTCCCCCAGAATATTTACTTTTGTTTCTTGTTTTGTTGAAGTGGGAGTAGACTGGCTCTCTGCTGACAAGCCCGGTCTGAACTGCATTTAAAAGCACTAAACAAGACAAGTATTTTTAGCCTAACCAAAAGAAGGCTGAAGGGATATGTGATTGCTCTCTATAAATACATCAGAGGGATAAATACTAGTTAGTGAGAGGAGTTATTTAAGTTAAGCACTAGTGTGGATAAAGGAACAAATGGATGTAAACTGTCCAGCAAGTTTAGGTTTGAAATTAGACAAAGATTTCTGACCATCAGAGGAGTGAAATTTGGGAACAGCCTTCCAAGGGAAGCAAAGGGGGCAAAAAACCTAATTGGCTTCAAAACTAAGCTTGATAAGTTTATGGAGGAGATGGTATGATGGGACTGCCTACAATGGCATGTAGCTGATCTGCGACTGCTAGCAGTAGCTATCCCTGGTGATGGGACACTAGATGGGGAGAATTCAGAGAATTATTTCCCAGGAGTCTAGTTGGTAGGTCTCCCCAAATACTCGGTCCAACTCAGGGGCGCCGGAATAGGGGGGGCCAAGGGGCCCTGGCCCATCCACTTTTTGCCATAGGCTCAGCCCCTTACCCCTTCTCTTACCCCTAGGCCCTTGAGCCCGGGCAGTTATGGGGAGCCTTGGACCCTCCACCGGCCTGGGGGCGGGGTCAAGAGCAGCCCCCAGCCCATGTCCCTGGGCCCCCCACCCAGGGCAGGTGGAGGGTCCACAGCTTCCCAGAGCTGCCCGCGCAGCTCTTACCATGGCCCGGCTCTGACTCTTTGTCCCCCAAGGCCCAGCCACCAGCCAGAGCTGGGTCAGGGTAAGAGCCACACGAGGAGCTGAGGGCTGCTCTCGGGCTTGTCCACGCTGGCTCCAGCTTAGCCAAGGGGTGTTGCCTCAGGGGGAAGAGGAGGGGTGGGTCACAAAGGGGGTCAGGTCTTATGCCCCCCACCCCCCATCTAGGCAGAATCCATCACCCCTGGTCCAACTGATCACCATAATTGGGGTCAGGAAGGAATTTCCTCTCAGGTCAGATAGGTGAACACCCCCCCTCCAGGGGATTTGCTATCCTGTGCAGCAGGGGACAGGGGCAGGGGCTGTTCTGAACTAGTGTAAATGGTGAATTCTCTGTAACTTCAAGTCTTTAAACCATGATTTGAGGACTTCTGTAACTCAGCCAGAGGTTATGGGTCTATTTCAGGAGTGGGTGGGTGAGGTTCTGTGGCCTGCAATATGCAGGAAATCAGACTAGATGATCATGATGGTCTCTTCTGACCTTACACTCTATGAGTCTAAAAGAGGGAGTTTCATTTGGTGCTTTGGACACTTTTGGGCTAATGCAGATGGGAAGAGGGGCAGAGGAGCAGCAAGGGTGGAATAGGGACCTGAAAGGAGGTGATGGGAAGGAGGAAATAAGGAGGAAAAGATGAAATGGACAAGAGCAGAGAAGGAGTCTGGAATAAAAGAGCTCAGCTGGAATGGGGAGAAAGAAACTCAGGAGCATGCAGGACATGGAGCAGCCAGAGGAGGGGCTGGTGCCCCTGAAGATCTGTTCTCCATGGAGTTGTAGGTCAAGAGAAGGCTGACAGACACTTTGAACAACTGGGAATCCAACCCTAGGTCAGGATGGCTTTAAGAATTCCCCAACTTTTATTGCACCTGCAGGTAGGATGAGTGGGGAAGAAGAGAAAAAATGGGATTCTGAGTAACTCTGAAGGAGGAGAGGAAAATAGGGAAAAGAGAAAGCAGTTAAAAGAAGAAATGAGGAGGGGTTAAATGAGGGGCGACTCGGAAGGGCAAGCAATGCAAAGGCCGAGGGAGCTGTTTTCATCCTTGCTCCCACCCTGCTGCCCAGGGGTACTGCCGGGCATCCCCCACAACACACACCAAGCCACAGAGACTGGGTATTTTTCCCCAGTCCAGCACACTCCCTAGCATTGGGGTGGGGCACCCAGGAGAGTTTCCCTTTCGTTCTGTGGCTCGATTAAGCAATGCCTCAACACACCTTTTCCTCCCTGCTCCTCAACCTGCTTCCACCACAGTGAGGTAGGGGTGGGGCTAGTTGTGCTAAGCTTCCTTCTTTTCTTGGTGCAAACATCATCATGATGACAGTAGCTGCTGGCTTTCAGACAGAGAGGCAGCCCTAGTGAACACCTCTAGTGGAGGGCTGAGGCTTTTGTGTGCATGATTTAAAGAGAAAAGCCCCATTACACACAATGAGGAGAATTATTTTAATAGTTTTGCCAGGCTGGGGTCAAGTGCCTTGCATATGATTTCATATTATCGCTGTGAGCCAGTCTGATTGTGTTGGGTAGGGAAGAGATGGGGGAAATACTAGAGACACAGGAAGATGGGATCCAGAGGAAAGAAGAGAAAGATACAAGGTCACAGAACTGATATAAGGGAGGAGGTCAAAACAATTAAGGGGGAGGTGGGGTGAAAGAATGGAAGATGAAAAGTGGGGAATGGAAAGGAAAGCCACACCATTTTAAGCTTATGAATCTTTTTTTTACCGTATTTGTTAATGCCACTTGCATGCTTATGGTTGGCCATTTATCTGTCTTTACTTTGTGTCTAAAATGGCTTTGTAAAAAGTAATTTCATTCTTTCTAAAGTGCAGTTACATTTGCTATAAGATATAGCTAAATCTGTTTTTATAAGAGCAATATAAGCCTTTTTTGCAGGAGTCCACAACTGAATTCTCTGCAGCCTCATACTTCCTTCTACCACTGTAGTGGAAAATGGAATTCACCAGGTTTTGTACTGTTGGCTTTATGTGCTGTGCTGCAATAAAATTACTTTCTACCTAGGACTGGATGGGGTTCTTAAGTTTAGGGTGGTGCTTCGGAGAGGGATGGCACGCCCATGGCTGGAATGCTACTTGGTGAACTGTATTACTGTAAAAAGGGCCAGATACTTCCCTCTGCAGTGGAGAGGGAAGTAAGACTGTGGAAATTAGTAGGTCAGGCTGTGCAGCAGGTCAAAGGAGGTTACAAGGCAATATCTCCCCACGACATTGCTACTTCTTCAGATAGGTCCATGGCTCAGAAGCAGTGATGGTCTCTGTTACAAGACTGACTATCCCCTTCAAGACCCAGCACTGCCGCACTCTTCCTCAGTTTTCCCACAATGATCTTCAGCCTGCTCCAGCCATAGAGGTAACTTGGCCCTCTGGCCAAGCCACTTCAAAGCATTCCTCCTCTTCCCAGGTAACAGACTCCCTTAGTCCAGTCCAATATAACATCAACACAACAGTGTCTTCAGTCCACTCGGCTCCGCCTTCAACCCCCTTCCTAACAGGCAGGTTCCCAGCAGCGACAGCCCTCTCACCATCTAACCACCAGCTGCTGGGCTCTGGTCAACACATGTACCCAGGTCAGTACAACCAGGTCAGTACAACCAACACATGTACCCTGCCCTCCTACCAACGGCCTCTGGCAGGCTCCAGTCTTCAGCCAATTTCTAGCTCAAGGCCAGTTTCTTGCCCCACATCAGAACAGCCAGTTCATTCTCCTCCCATCCAGCCCTTAGCTGCTGGGCTTTCATTCTCAATCACCGAGTTCTGATCCAACCCATGAGGTGCTGGCTCCTCTTGGGCTCTGTCTTCACACACCACCCCAGCTTTGGCATTCTAGCCTCCAGACCAGCTTTTTGTCCCACAGTAGAGCAACCTCCCCACTCTCCTCCCAAGCCAGCCCTCAACTGCCGAGTTTTCAGCCCCACACCTTGCACAGATGTGGCCCGGTGGGGATAATTGAACCTGTTGTTCCTTGAAGAGGCAGGCTACCTTGCTATACAATCTCACTTTTAAATGACCTCCTTCCTGGCCATTGACTGTGACTGTTAAGCTCAAAGACTTGCAGGAGTGAGTGACAAAGTACTCAAAAGTTTCTGCTCCTTCCTTATATGCCATTGCCTGCGGGTAGAGATAGGGAACATGTGCCTATTCTTTGCCCATCACACTAGGCCTCAGAGTTCATCATCGGAAAGGGCATTTCTCCAGGGTCTTCCAAGGATTTGTTGATCACTGGAGAAGAATCATCAATCTTGATGTAAAGTGGTCTGGAAAAGTCCATGATGCCAGACTCTTTAGAAACTCAGGCCTATTTTCTACAATGAAAAAAGGAAATTTTCCTCCCAGGCCCACTATGGGTATCAATGGTGTTCTGATTCCCCCTGTCATTCTGGGAGACCCAGCTTCCCCTCTGCTTCCCTGGCATATGAAGCCTTTTACTGCACACTCGGATGGGAGAAAGGAGCTGGTTACATGTACCCTGAGCAGTCACAGAACGCCAGTGGAGTATGTATGTGAAGGCTGAAAGGGAGATAGAGATGGCTCGATGATAAAGTTTGAGGCTGCTGAGCAATATCTGCCATGTGTGATAACTGCTCACTATATTTTGCACCACATCTGTGAGCGCAAGGGATAAAGTCTTACTGATGGCTCTCAGGCAGAGGTGCAGAGACTTTTGGAATGTTCTGAACAGCCAGAAAGGCTGCCTCGACAGTCTGCAGCAAATCATCGGGACCACAGGCCCAGGGATGCCTTGTGCTCCTATTTTGAACTTAGGAGCTAAAATGCTGAAATGAAATTGTATTATGCATGGTGTAAGGGTTTCATTAGTCTGTGTGGAAGAGTTTCATTAAATGAATTTTCTTTATGCTTTGTGCAACAATTTTATGAAAGGGCATTTCTTCTACTTTCTGGCATATGGCATGTTCATAAACCTGTACTGAGCCTTTGTCAATAACAACCTTCAGTGAACATAGCAAAGGGCAAACTTGAAACTAGTGGAACATAAACCACACCATAAACCCTTTGTGGAACATAACAGTGTGGATGTGGCACAGACGCGAAAGGTGCTGAGTGCATACAGGTTGATGCTGTTCTGGTCGCAAATGCGTAGGTGGAAGGTTTCTGACTATTGCCCTTGCCTTTGGGTGTAGAATGGCAAGGGAAGAAACCATCACCTGTAGTTGTAGGAGTGACGCTGGATTCCCATGATCTGCTGTTCTCATTGTATTGTAGTGTGGAATGGGAGAGAAATGCCTTTGTGTGGAAGTTGGGGAAAAGTACTGATGCTCCCAGTATGCATTGTTCTCCAGGGGCTGCAGGACATGGCTGGGTTGAAGTTGGGATGTGGGCCAGGAACATTGTCCCAAGATGTTCTCCAGGAAGAGTGTCTGCTTCAGCATCAACTGCAGAAACTTGTTTCTGCATGTCCCTATCTTTCTCAGTGCCCTCTCTGGTCAATTTTCTGTCCTAATCTCTCCTTTCCTCCACTTTTCTGTCATTTTATCCCTGTTCTGGGATGCAGACATAAGGTCTCCACGCACTTCCTTTCATCTGATCAACCTGACTCCAGAGCAGCAGAGGACACAAGTAAACAGATGGGTCAATCCAGGTATGAAGCAATGCAGTGTGGGATAGCAGAGGAAGGGCTGCCAGAGGTGGAAAAGTTAATCCAAAATACAGATGTGTCCCAACCAGAAATATATACACTTGGTGCTTTAAAAGGTCTAGTTTCCCCAATCTGAGGAAAATTCTGAATGAAATTGCTTGGGAGTAAAAATTTGGACAGAAGTGAATGAAAATTAGGAGCTATTTAAGAAGAGTTTATTAGATGGCCAAAAAGCCACAATTCTACAATCACAATAAAGGACGACTTTGGTTAAAAGGCCGAGCCTCTTGTGAGGGGAAGTGAAGGCAGAAGTTAGAAATTAAAGAACAAGTCACGGAGGTCCCTGAAACCCAGGGAATCTGTGACTTCTGTGACAAACTCGCAGCCTTAATTATAGGCCAGTTAGTCTAACATCATTCCCTGGCAAATTAATGGAAAAGCTTATGAGAGATTCAATCAATAAAGAATTAAACGATGGGAATATAATGAATGTAAATTGTTGTGATTTCATGGAAAATGGGCCTTGTTAAACAAACTAGATTTCATTTTTTGATGATTCCAAGTTTGGTAGATAAAGGCAACTGTGTAGATGTAATATACTTACATTTTGTATGGTGTTTGACTGCATGACATTCTGATTAAAAATGAGCACTATACATTAACAATAGAGCACACATTAAATGGATTAAGACTTATCTTACTGCTAGCTCTAGTGTGAGTGATAAATCATGGGAACAAACTGCCAAGGGAAGTGGTGGATTCTCCATCAGTCAAAGTCTTCAGCTCGGGACTGGGCCTTTCTGGAAGACATGTTTTAGTCATAAAATCCCATTGCCTGTATTATACAGAAGGTCAGACTAGATGATCTGATGGTCCCTTGTGGCTTTAAAATCGATGCATCTGTGAATTGTGACTGCAGTTATATGCATTGTTGAAGTAAAACAGCTAAGCCGAGTGGAAGTGTTCTCTCTACAAAATGGAAAGCAATTTAAATTACACATATTAGAATGTAAAGTTACGTACAGTACATACCAATTGTCCCTATTTTATTTATTTATATAGTATCATTTCTGACCTTCCATTAACCTTTATCTTTCTAATTAATTGAATTAATAGATTTCAAATATTGGGCAGGTATGACAAATTTCTACAGTACTTTTTAAAGCATCTAATGAAAACGAATAGCTCCTTTGATACGTTCCATATAGAATTTCTCTCTCAAATCACATAGATTAGCGCCTTTGCCACTCAATCTGCATTTGTCCCATTCTGTAGTACATAGCTGTTGTACTGATCAGAGTTTTCTCATACAAGTCTCGAAGTGCCGTGTTTACAAGCTGACTATTTGTGATACTATATTTTACACGCTTTGCCAAATATTTATAATATATTCATGACAACACGAATGGGTCACTTCAAGATGCATCAGTTAGATAAGGAAATACAGTACATACTATTACAGTCGTCAGGAATTTCCCCATATTATTATGTTACCTGACACTATCAGATTGATCACAGTTATGCAACCTGAATTTACACATCAGATCTGTATGTACTTGCCATAAAATGTACAGATACTTTTGTGTAAATAAGCAATTGTATAAATAGTGCTGCTGTGCCACCATATTTATAACAAAAATTGTGGAGAAAGGGACAATGAGGGTGTTCAAGAGCTTGGTTCTTTTATTTCTGCTACTTGTAGTGAGAGGTTCTATGGTTCAGCTGAAAAATGGTGGCTATGAAGATATTGTTATTGCAATTAACCCTGAGTTACCAGAAGATCACAATATCATAAGAAACATACAGGTAAGAACTTTGGTATATGTAATGTCCTTCAGTGACTTTCAGACTTCTTGGTTATTTCTACCTCTAGATTAGCAGTGATCTTAAAAGACCAGTTTCAGCCCCCATTAATGTCAATGCAAGATTTTTTCTTTTGATTTTCATGGGAGCTAGATCAAATCCATTATTACCAAATTTGTTCTTAGCTTGAATTTTTCTTTCAAGTGCTGGTGTTAATGAAATGAGTGTACTAATCTCTTGAAGTTTAACAGGACTACTATGGTTCAGGGTCAGGCTGATTCTGTGTATCGCCTTCTTTCCAAAACTTGAGTATTTTAGACTAGAGAATCATGGATATTTAATTACCATTTACTGCACCTCCATTACAATGTTTGCCATTTGCTTTTATCCCTCCTTTCTCCCGTCCTTGCAGGCATTCACTGTCTTCTTAAAAACCCTTGGTATATATAGTGATATTTCTGTTTTTAGTTATTCTTTCATTTCTCAATGTCACCATGTAGATCTTTGCTCCATGTTCACATGATTCGGTCATTGAGCATTCAGTTGTTGTAAAGAGAACAATAAACTGAGGCGGGCATAGCCATTAATTAGTGACTCCCAAACTACTCAAGAGAGGTGGGGAAGGAGCAAGGAGGAGTGGAACAGAAAAATAGTGACAAAGTAGTGCCTACTGTAGAGGCAGGAAAAAGGTACAATCCTACAGAAGTGGAGCAAAGAAAGGAGGATTCCCAGGGAGAAGAAAAAGGAAACCACAGGTTATTACTTACAATTTATCATTTTATTTTATCCATCATGCACCACAGTACACTTTAGCGATCAATGAAAAAGACTGATGCAGGCCAGAACCATCCTTCACCACAGGCCCATGTAAATTTTTTGAGGAAATGCCATGTCTGGAAGGTTCTCTGTCAGGTTTTATTTTCAGGGATAGATTGTGGTTTTTATCATAAGCCCTGAGCAACGGGCGGTGTATATTTCTACTGCCCTAGGAACAATCCAGAGTCTCTCAGCGTTACAATTTGGTCTCTCCTTGCTCCATGAGGGAAATAATCTGTCCCAGCCCTTCCCTTGGCCAAGGTTGGTTTCTTTCTATGCCTTCACATATTTAATGTTACTTTATGTACCCTTGTTTCCCGGCAAAGCTAAACTACTCATTGACTCTACCGTTCAATTCTTAATTCATAAGGCATTTCTTTTCTTTCCCTACCAGGCCATGGTCAAAGAGGCTTCTACTTACTTGTTCAATGCTACAAAACAGAGATTTTTTTTCAAGGCTGTAAAAATTATAATTCCTCTGC
>NW_020664562.1:26434112-26466817 GCF_002925995.2 Terrapene triunguis | reverse complement strand
GCCGAGATTTTCCAAAGTGACTAGTGATTTGAGATGCCTCAGTTTTGGTTGCCCAACCTGCGAAACTTTAAAAGAGCCTGTTTTTTTCCACAAAGTGTTGAACATCAGGCTCCCTGGATGAGTCTTAAGTTGGACACTCAGAAATGGGGGCACCTAAAATGACCGGTCTCTTTTGAAAATTTTGGCTCATATTTTTACAGTAAATGAAGGTTGTTTTTCCTCTTAAATCATTGCCTTGACTTGGAAATAATCTATATCCTAACATTACAGTGCAGTAAAGTAATCTGAGAGTTGAGGGGGGTGTAACCTGGTGAGAATGCAGGTAAAACCAGTCCCAGAGGATTCTAGAATAGACCAAACTCTCATGAGCGGATCCTGCTCTGAGGATGTGAAGGTGTTTACTGGAACTTCTGAAAGTCACATTTGCCCAACTACGCTTCTTTTAAGTGTACCGTCACAAGGAATTAACAATATTCCCATTTTGATTTCATCAGCATATTTTTTTGACTGCATGGGCATTGCCTATGCAAGGCCATTAATAAGCAAATAAAAAAGCCCCAGTAGAGACCCCTGAGTTTTGTGCAGTGTAATCTGCTGTTATTAACAACGACTTTCTCCTATGCCCATTAACCAATATACTGTCAAATTTATTTATCTCTGTTCCATACCCAATTAGAATCAATTATTTATGTGAGCTAGATCAAAACCAGCCCCTGAACTCAAACCTTAAATTTAAGCCAGAATTCAATCTGATCTGAGCTCTGCTTCCTTGGCCTATCTCTAATTCAAAGCTTTAGGTAGACATTATATACATTCTCCATGTTAATGGCTTTACCAACACCTGCAAGAAAGGGATTAGATTGTCTTGATGTGATATATTGATTTTCTGGAAAAGTATTCTGGTTGTCTAACCTTTTACACTTTATCTGCCTTCAACTATCTAAGTAATCCTTAGTTTTACCCTGAGCTGAAGCTAAACTAACTTCTCTATGGTTTTCTAATATACAGTACACCTTTTCCTTTGTGTTATATAAGAGCCAAGAATTATTATTTTAAAAGACATGGGTAACATGAGACACCTTGCTTGATACCAGGAATAGACAGAAGCTACTGTTTGCAAACAGAGGTGTCAGATCTTTACCTAGGTCTGTTAATACTCAGGAAGGGTTAATCTGAACACAGTGATCTGTTTGGGTTTAAAGTCGGATCCCACAGTGAGTCCTGTGTGGGTGCAGGGGTCCATCCAAGCAGATCTCATTGCAGGATTGTGCCCTAAATTTGTTTAAACAACCTACGGAAATATAAAGTAAACTGTAAAGTGTTGTATTTAGATTTCACATATGCTCCTGCTCTTCCACAGCCAAAGTTTTTGTCCATGAATGGGCCCATCTTCGTTGGGGAGTGTTTGATGAATACAATAATGATGCACCTTTCTATGTGTCTGTAAATTCTGGAAAAGCAAGTGTTGAAGCAACAAGGTACCAGTGTTTTTATATTTTGTCTTCAGTTGATGACATTTTAAATAGTTCAATGACATTTGGCACATAATGGTCTTCTGTCTTCAGTCTGTATGCTGAGCCCATGCAAAGAGTCTTGGCGAGTTGTTGTTCAGAGGATTAAAAAAGAAGCGTATACAATGATGTTTAACTAACAATATTGCTCCCCACAGATCAGTCTCATTGAATTGCAGTCACTATCATTTTATAATCCATCACACTTTTTATACTAAATGAGCTTTTAATTTAAATGCAAGTACAGATTTGAGTTACCGTTCTCTACATTTTGATTTACCCTGGCTTTATCAAATAGCAGTTAGAATGTAGTAAATAAGAATGTTTTCTCAAGTTCCTTGGGGGACTGATCCTTGAAGTTCCAGAACATTCTTACTAGTTAATGTTTAGTTTTATTTAAATATTAAAAAGGGACATGATCAAGGCACACACCCCATTATTACCCCCACTTTAAAGCTGTTACTGTCTTATGATAATGTTCTCTAGATTCTGCGTATCTAAGTTTTTTTCTTTTTTTTTTTAAATGTACAACTCTGTCAATGAGAAACAAAAAGCAGAGTGAGACTGGATATCTCAGAGGGTTGGAAATGGGATACAGAACTTTTCACTTCTCAGGCACTGGTCTGAACTGGAACCAGTTTGGTAGTGCCTAAAACTCATTACCATCTGCCAATCACTTGTTGGCCATTGTGAAAGGAATTGGTATTTTCTGTCCAATTCCTAATGGACAAGTATCAATATCACCAAACTCCTCTATTGCAATTGGCACTCTAATTGGCAGTCACCGCTGAAGGAGACTGTGACCGGGCTCCCTACTCTGCCCTTCAACCACCACAAACTGGCTGGACACTTTCCAAGTTTATAAGCATCAGTGTGTTATTTATTAGGTCCCCTCCACCAGTTCCTCAGTACAGCCTTGGGCAGCAACATACCAGTGTATGTAAACTTCACCATAGCCCACTCTCTGGGGTGGCAGAGGGAAAGATCTCCTCATGGTGAGCCCCTGTATCTCCTGGCATCCTCCCTCTTGCACTTCCTTCCTGCCTCTTAACTGCTCCCAGCTGCTGGGTTGATTGCTCTCATTAGCACATCAGCCCCATGCCTACACCACAGGTCTACATTACAGCCTAAGTCAAGAAAGCTTCCCCCCAAGTGATGCAAGCTTCACGCTGTCCACTCTGGTGCTATGTGGACGGGAGATGCTCTCCCGCTCACATACCTTCCACTTCTTGCCAAGGTGGAGTAATTATGCCGATGGGAAAGCGCTCTCCCTCTGCATCGCACGTCTTCATCAGACGTGCTACAGCTGCGCAGCTACTCCCATATAGTGCTGTAGTGTAGACTTGTCTTCAGTCAAGTCCATTCCAGGGGGGGAATAACTAGTAACTTAGTGACCACCTGTGTCACAAAGACAGTGATTGAATGAGCATGGAGAATGTAATACCAGCTCACCGCTGGAGAGCATCCTTCATGTCTAGATTGAAGCATATTGATGGAATAGTAGAGGCACTTGCATTGTTACTGCTTACACAGATGTTGTTTGATGCACAACCTATACATGATTTCTTGAAGATTCCTCTGGAAAAAAAAGTCTACCAGTATTTTATTATTCTGACCACTTGTAAATTATATTGTAAACTCTTTGGGGGCAGAGATAAGTGTCTAAATTTGTGTTTGTGCAATGGCTAATACAATACAATCCCAGTGCTGACTGGAGACTTTGGGCCTTTCATGATTCAAATAATAAATAACAGATTATTATGTGTTGATTATATGCAGCTTGTTAGCTAAGCCTCTTTCTATCTTACCTCCCCTTTAGGTGTTCAGCTAGTGTCACTGGGAAATACATAGTCCAAAGCTGCACGGGAAACAGCTGCACGACAAGAGAATGCAAATCTGATGAACAGACAAAGCTGTATGAAGCTGGATGTAAATTTGTACCAGAAAAAACACAAAATGCCCCAGCATCTATAATGTATATGCAGAGCCTCCCTTCTGTAAGTACTGTTATCGCTTTTTGACCCAAGTGGATAGCCAGTGTCTTGTAGGTTGTTTCCATTAGGAGAAACTGATGATGGAGTAAAGTATTTCTTTGATGCAATCCTGTTTATTTACAAAGAATATACACGAAGTCCTGTTACTCTAAAGATAGCAGGAATCAAACAACAGGGGATATTTTCTTTACTCACAGTTCCAAGCCTCTTTCTACCCATCACTCTGCCCACAAAACTTCCCCTCTGCTTTCAGGGCAACATTTCCAGTCCTTCCCTTCCAATGGCTGACATTTGCTGAAGATACAATGAGGTGGGGCCAACTGGATAGACAGGCTCTCAGCAACCTTCTCATTACCTGCATGGGGCCTTTTTGCCTCATCACCCCACCTAGGATCTTACCTAGGGCACTGCTCTCCCCTGCTAGCTCCCCTCTACTAAGAGAAAAAGTCTGTATTTCAGTGAGCACACACAGTCCTATGCTGGACACAGAAGGAGAAGATCTGGAGAGACAGATATTACCATGTGAGTTGGGGGTTGATGTCCTTCATAGCATGGAGTCATGATCCATGACCAGGGTGAATTAATTGTCAAGAAGGTAATATTGGAGTGCCTCCATGGCCCATTTCACAGCTAAGTCCTCTTTTTCAATAATGGAATAGGCCTCTCTTGGGAACAACTTGCAACTCAGGATGGGATGTTCCTCACCATCAGCTATCTGAGACAAGACAGCCCCCAGTCCAGCTTCAGAAGCATCAGTGTGTAGGAGGAATTCCTCAGTGAAATCCAGTCTGTTTAAAATGGGCTCCCTACAGAGGTTACCCTTTAGTAACTGAAAGACCTTCTCACAGGCTTCCGTCCAATGGATCTTTCTCAGGCTGCTGTTCTTGAGAAGATTACTGAGAAAGGCCTCAATAGATAAGAACTACTGGTAGTAGTATCCCGTCAGCCCCCCAAACTGGTGCATTTGCTTTTTTTGGTTGGGGTGGACAGTCCCTCAAGGTCTGGACCTTGTCTACAAGAGGTTGTACCTGGCCCTTCCTCATGGTGTACCCCAGGTAAGTAGTTTTGTCTTTGATGGTACAGAACTTTGCAGAGTTCACCATTAGTCTGTCCACTCTGAGGGACCAGATTTCAGCAACCACGTGCTTCAGGAAGTCTTTCCAGCTATAGACCATGACATTGAGGGAGAACACAGCATAACTACTGTGGGACTAGAGGGACTGGTCCATTAGCTGTTGGAACATTGCTGGAGCCCCATGTAGGCCAAACAATAGGGTCTGGAACTGATATAGGGCATAAGAGGTGACAAAGGCTGTTTTTTCTCAGCACTCCAGAGTGAGTAGGATTTGTGAGTATACCTTTGTGAGATCCAAGGGGTAATATATTTGGCCTCACCCAACCAATCTAGTAGCTTGTCAATGTGTGGCTCGGAGTATGCATCAAACTTTGAGATGGCATAGACTTTTCTAAATATCAGTGCAAAATGGGTGGTCCATAGGGTTTAAGAACCAACATGCTTGGACTTCTCCAGTCTATGGGTCTCTTCTGTCACCCTCCTCCCCCAAGGTCCAGCATGTACTGGAGTTTCTGCTTCATGATCTCCCTCATCTTCTATGCAAGAGGCTGCGTGATGTCCTGAAGCCTTGTGCAGCCTTAGTTTGGATGTGGTAGGAAGTGTAGTAGTTTTTACTCAGCTGGTCAGAAAACACAGTATGGAGAGTACCAGTTGTTGGGCTTAGACCTTTTGTTCCGGTGTTTGATTGTCCCTAGTACAGACCATCCCAAGGGCCAACATGTTGGCTGCCTGTGGCCCTAACTCTGGTTTTGGAGGGTAGCTGGTGTAAGCTGGGATCTGAATGAATTCTACCTTGCCATTTGGTGATGAACTGGGGGAAAAGACTTCAGGAGCAGTGTTTATTTGCATAGACAACACACCTACTCTGCCATGGTGTTCAGCAGACAGAGCTGCTTTGCCAAAGTGATCAATCATGTCAGTTTTGGGTTAAAATTAACTTTGTTTTCCTTATTGTATGAATAAAGGGCAGCATGCCCTGTTTGAGGGGATCACCGTAAAATCAATCTCACTCTCTACACGGGGTATGGATGCCAAATTCAAGTGAAGAAGGGACAAGTAGGGACAGGTATTGCTACTTGATGGTGTGGACTCTGTTTTTACGACCATTTAACCCTCCCCTCTCCTGTGTTTAAAGACTCAGTTGAAAGATCTTTTTTCTGTTCAGACCTTAAGGCAGGAAACAGAGGCAAAGGACACTGCCCAGTGTACTGTGTGGGGGGGGGGGGGTTTACTCATCGTTTACATGCTTTTGAATCACTGTTGCAGTCTTTTCCTGAGGTAATGCTGTGTTCCCTCTCCTTTTCAATAAGTTTTCTTTAGTTATACACAGACTCAGTGCTTGTGCATGGGGAAGTAGTGCTTCTTCGAGGCACCAGGGATGGTGTTTGGTTTTCCTGGATTAGTTGATGGGGGCTTGAGCCAGTTGTTTTGCAATGTGAAGATGAACCCCTAGATTTTGACCTGGCCATTGTTGCTGTCAAGCAGAAGGGTCACACGGGCTACATGGCTTTAAGAGACTGAGATTGTGACAGGGCAACATCCTACTCCTGACTTCTGCTCTGTCTACACTACCTAGGAGGCTGTCAAATGTCAAACACCCTAGTGAGGTTTATTTACATTAGCTTATCCCACCACCTTACTGATCCAGACACCATTAGTATATATGGTTTCAGTTTCTAATTTCTGTCAGTAAGAGGAGAGGGAAGAGATCTCTCTACCCAGAGATCCTTGCTGGTTCAGGCTCTGCTAGCCTGCCTCTTTCTTCCCTGTATTGCCTTCCTGTGCTGCCTTCTGCCACCTGTGTTAATGGGTCAATTTGCTCATTAGTCCTCCCCCAGCCCATTCTCATCCACTAATTAGGCCCTGTCAGGTCCACTCTGGAGGGAATTAATTAGCCCTGGCTCAGCTGTTCATTCCCAGCACTGTCACAGACGCCATAAATTTGTTTTGTTTCTCTTTTGTCAGGCTGTCTCATTTCATAATTTACATGGTGAATAATTTTGTAAGGGCCCTGCCAATGGGCCCAAAGTTTTGACTCTCTGAACTCAGGAGCAATAAGAGCACGCAATCCCCACATTTGAATACTTGGAGATGGGCCCATTTGTTGAGGCAGTCTCTTGGGCACTCGGCATTCAGGAGATTCTCCCTTACAAAGGTGCCTAAAGCTTCTAGTCTCTCGCGAAGGGCAAGGACGTACTGCACAATGTTTGTTTGTGGGGGCCCTGCTCCTCCCACATTTCTCATACTAAGTCCAGTAAATTGTTCAAGGGAAACCATTTCAGCCACTTGAACCCCTGTCCTTGTTTCAGTCCTGTAATTTCTGTGCTACCATGCAGGGCCAGGCCCTCAGAGATAGCCAGTGAGTCTAAAATGGCCACTTTGCCTCAGGCATAAACCTTGCTATCGGAGGCATAATCCCATGCTATTGCTGGGTTTAGCCCACAATAGGCAGTCTGTGGTTCTGTCCTGGTCAAGTAGGTGACTGGTAAGACTGCTCAGTGCTCTGATGTCCAACATGCTCCACAGCCACCCACTGAAAAATGTCAAGAAAAGTCACTGGATCATCTTCAGTCCCCATCTTCATGAATCTGACCGGCACCAGGGCCACGGCCAGGTCCGTGTCCACCAGATCCATGGTGGAAACCTGGTCATTGTGGGAGGCTGCAGTGAGGTCACGCCCTGTTGCATCAGCTGTTGTTGTTATTGCTGCTGCTGAGCAGCTAAGTCTCAAGTCAGTTGCGGCTGCAATTGGTGGATGTGCTGCTCCGCCATTGATTTCAGTAGTTGCTCCAGGTCCGTACTGCTGGGGAGTCTCTTCTTTAAGTCCTGACCTCTTCCCTTCCCCCAGTGCTAGATGTGTGCCTGCATTCTCCCCCAAGTTTGTTCTGCATGGGCTGCCTCCATAGTACCCCTTTGTCACCCCTCAGGGCATGACTCACCTAGCTGCAGGTCTCCGCTGGTATGCTGCTGTGTCTACGAGGTCCAAGGTAACATTGATTTTGCCCTCCTGCAAAGGCACAGCTCAGTCCTACCCCTTCCAAAGGAATCAGGAACAACAACAACAACAAAAATACAACTCAAAACAGGGTTGTCCAATGAACTTTGCGTGGGACCGAACGCTTCTATTCAAGGCTTGTCTCCAAACAGTCCATGCTTCTGCTGATTCCCCCCACATCTGGTTGTCCCTTCTAGCAGGAGCTTTTCAGGCCAGCAAGCTGGCTCAGCCTCTGGTCTGCAACCAGGCTTCTCTCTGGAGAAGCGCAGTTCTGCTCTCCTTCCTGGGAAGCCCTGAGTTTAGCTAAGTTTCCTTTTAGCTTCTCTCTCCATGCCTGACATTTGCTGCTGGTGTAGTGGGATGGGGCCAACTTTGTCCACAGGCTCTCATTAACCCTTTCATTGACAGTGTGGGGCCTATCTGTCCCATCACAGGTGTATGGAAATACCCTGACATTTTGGCTAATTTTGCTCCCTTTTGGGTCAGGTAAAAATAAAGTTACCCTGACAGGAAGCATTTTTGGTTGCAACATTGAGTGGGCTTACCCTTTTGTGACAGGCCTAATCCTGCTAAGTTGTAAGCATCTTCAACTCCCTCTAAAATGAATGAAAATTGAGCATGCTCAGCCACTTGCTAGAGACGCTCCGCATCTTACTTCTGGAGATCCGAAAATATTCTATGGGCTAAATTCTGCCCTGCTGGGAGTAGCAAGGGGGGACAGACACAGCGAGCTGTTCATCCTCTTTAAAAGTATTCCTGCCAGCCAGGAAGATCAGAGGGCTTTTGGTTTTGCAAACTTTTCTCTTCCTGCATGATTTTCCACTGGCAGAGTGTGTTGTGTCCCAGGTGAGTTGGGATCCTTATATATAAAAGTACTGGGATTCCGTAGTAACTACACGACTGTACACTTTATTGAAGATGTCTGCACTGCCAGGGCATCCTCACACTGTGTGTCTACAGTGCAATCTGAAATATGCTTGAAGTGCAGGTAGGCATCTCCATACTAGCTTTAATCTATCTAGTGTGGCTAAAAATAGCAGCAACAACATGATGGCAAGGACACTGGTGCAGGCTAGCAATATGAGTATATATCCAGGGTTCTGGGTGAGCTTGTACAGCCCATGCTGCCAAATCTTCATTGCTATCTGTAGCCACACTAGGTGGACTAAAGCTAATGTGGGTATGCCCACTTGAGCTGCAGTGCTATTCTCAGTGTAAACCCTGAGACATGCTTCTTTGACTTCGTCCAGGGTACAGGACATAGACAGATTATATTCTCTGTAGCCTTTAGAGTGGGCGAAGAATTTTTGTATTTGTGGTTGTGGTGAGCAATGGAACAATAGTAGACTGGAATTTGCTATTACAAGTGTTCACTTGTTTTTTCAGTAACTTTTCTTCTCTTTCAATTGGCTTTTTTTTTAAGGTGGTTGAGTTCTGTGATCAAAGTACTCATAATGAAAAGGCTACAAATCTGCAGAACAAAATGTGTAGCTACCACAGCACCTGGGAAGTAATTATGAACTCTATGGACTTCAGTAACACCTCTCCGATAAATAGCGCAAGTCCTCCATTTGAGACGGCCTTCTCATTGCTGCAGACCAAAGACAGAGTAGTCTGTCTAGTACTTGATGTTTCTGGGAGCATGGACGGGGTAAGAATAAACATACACGTTCTTTTTTTAGCAGAAATGCTTAGAAACGGTTAGGCAATTATAAAATAATGTGGTGTGTATATATTACAATATTTTCTTCAGTCAATATTTCAGTAATCATGTTTATTATTTTAGAAAAATTGATGCCACTATTTCTCCCATTATACATATTTAGGGATTGATAAAAGGAAACTCATCAAATTGCTAAAAACAATATGCCAGACTTGGTCTCTCTTTCCTTACAAAATATAACTACTGCTCTTTTTTTTAGCTTCAGCTCCAGAATGTCAGAATCACTGTAGTTCCCCAAAACAGAAAATATATCATACATGCACGTTTTGTGCTATGTGACTCCGAAGTTATTTTCAAAATAAATATGAAAGTCACTGTGTATAGCAAAATAAAAATGAAATACTTTCTTTCATAATCATTCATCCTAATGAGTCAAGAATTTGGGATGTCATAAAGTGATGCTGGATTACCCAGAGGCATTTTTTTAAATTAAAACTTGTGCTAAATTTAGCACAATTTTCATCTTGCAGAGGCCCCTGTAGATAACATGAGCCCTTAAAGAGACTCTCAATCTGTTTTGGGCCTCAAATTTATCAATCTTACAGTAAATCCAATATAACCTCCCTGAATAAGCTGTCTGTTCATATGTATAAATATCATAACACGTGGAAGTGATAGCCATGTGATAAGTTGGACACATTTTTGCGGTTTATTTATCCTGTACCTTTACAAGCTTCAGCTGCATTCTTCCTATAAATCCATCTACCCAGGTTTTAATCTTACATTCCAAACCACTAGCCAGCTTCCAAGACCTATTTTTATATCAATATATGTTGTATTCTTTCCCCAATATACAGAATATCTTCATCCCTTATTTTTGTTTCAAACATTCAATCCTGAGCCAGTGACAACGTCTGTCCTCAAAAATGTTACAATGTTTAAGTTTGATATTTCACAGATCTTCAAGGCTAGAAATAGGACCTTCCCACCGGTATTTCTCTGGGAGGACAAGATATTTTATGTCTGAAAAAAAATTTATGTAATTTTTAGAAATCTTTATAAGCCCTGTATGGATTGAATAATGATAAAAAAGGCACCTGGCTTTACAGGTAAAAGGATAAAAAATAGTCCCAATATAAATATGAAACATCTCTTAAAACATTCAAGAATACTTTTTTTCTGTCATACTGAATATATGTTGGTGTGGTTTTATCACTCTTTCTTTCGAATGGCCTGCCTAGTCACTCAAAATGTCACCATCAAGGAACAACATTAGTATCCCCAACTCATGCTAGTTAAAACTGTACCATACTATCATGTATTCCATATATACAGTAGAACCTCAGAGTTACGACGAGTTACTGACCAGCCAACCACATGCCTCATTTAGAACTGGAAGTACACAATCAGGCAGCAGCAGAGACAGAAAAAGCAAATACGGTACAGTACTGTATTAAATGTAAACTACTAGAAAATAAAGGGAAAGAAGCATTTTTCTTCTGCATAGTAAAGTTTCAAAGCTGTATTAAGACATTGTTCAGTAGTAAACTTTTGAAAGAACAACCATAACGTTTTGTTCAGAGTTACGAACATTTCAGAGTTACGAACCTCCATACCCAAGGTGTTAGTAACTCTGAGGTTCTACTGTATTATTATATAGTATAAAGTGTATTAATGTAGCTTTCTTTAAAAAATAAATATTTTGGGTCTTCAGTTCAACAATCAACACAACTCCACTGAGGAGCCAAATGATGATGTTTTGATAAAGTCTGTTAGAAAAATCCTTGGTATATGGTACGGAATTTGCCAAGGATGGTGCATGGGATTTATCTTCTCTTTCACAAAGATCATTTATGAGGCTAAAGCAGGTTGAGCAGATCTCTTAAAATATTTGATAAAGATCCACAATAATGAATTTGATCAAAATGTACAGGAGGGTGCTTAAAATGGCATATGGCTATTTCTTTGGCCTACAGCAGTGGTCCCCAAACTGTGGGGCGTGTCCCCACTGCGGGGACACAGAGGAATGTCCGGGGTGGGGGCTGGGCCAGCCCCCATGAGGGGACAGGGAGGGAAAGCCACTCAGCCCTGCTCCGTCCCCAGGCCCTGGGCTCCTGTCCTGTGGCCATGGCTCCACTCGTGGCCCGAGGGGACACAGACATATTCTATTACTGGTAAGGGAGGAGTGAAGAGGAAAAGTTAGGGGACCACTGACCTATAGGGTACTATATAATGTTTTATATGAGTTCAGTATTTGTCAATATCAAATACTAACTTCATTGATTTTGTGACAAAGAAACATATGGATCTCAAGTAAGTAGTGCATCTTGTGATGAACTACAGTTGAGCAGAATGGAATTCAGTGCTCTTGAAAGTAAAGCACTAAACACTGGCTGAAAACAGGTACAGGGCAGGTATACCCTGTGTAAGCGTCCCCTATATCAGTGGTTTTCAAACTTTTTTCCTAACAACCCAGTTGAAGAAAATTGTTGATGCCCGCGACCCAAGGGAGCTGGGGCAGGAAGTTGGGATGCAGGAGGGGGTCAGGGCTCTGGGTTTGAGGTGGGCTCAGGGCTGGGGGTTGGGGTGCAGACTTACCTTGGGCAGCTCCCGATCAGCAGTGCAGTGGGGGGTGCTAAGGCAGGCTTCCTGCCTGTCCTGACAGCGCAGACTGTGCTGTGCCCTGGAAGCGGCCAGCCACAGGTCTGGCTTCTAGGTGGAGGTGCACAAGTGGCTCTGCGCGGCTCTCGCCCACAGGCACGCCCCCCAGCTCCCATTGGCTGGTTCCCGGCTAATGGGAGTGTGGAGCCAGTGCTTGGGGTGGGGGCAGTGCGCAGAGGCCCTCCCGCCTAGGAGCCAGACCCGCTGCTGGCTGCTTCCGGGGCGCAGCACAGTGTCAGAACAGGTAGAGACTAGCCTGCCTTAGCCAGGTAGCAACACCCACGGGACTTTTAATGGCCCAGTCGGCAGTGCTGACCAGAGCCGCCATGACCCAGTGCCTTACATTCCGCGACCCAGTATTGGGTCGCGAGCCGCAGTTTGAAAACCACTGCCCTATATTGCTGTGCCAACAGATCATCTTTCTGACATGCCACACCAATACAATTCCATTCCTGGAACTGATCTTCAGCAAAGATTGACAATTTGCCCAAATTATCTAGTGAAGTTATGACAGGATATATGTCTATCATACATGACATATGCTATGAAATCACCCAACTGGGAACTGAGAGGCACAGGATGTAAATGCACCAATCTTTTCCCTCTAGAGATAATACTTCAGATTCTGGATCACAAGTGAAAGTGGTACTCTCTAATGATTATCTGTCCCCATCACACAACCAAATCTTTTGACACAGCTGGCATTCCTTCCTCTGGAGAGGTTTCAGATTGGAATAGCAGATGTGGAGGTACAGTGAAAGAGCAGTCTGGAAAAGCTTATATAGATTAATATTATGAGTATTTTACTCTCTTTAGTATCAAATTCACCCCAAAGCCATTAAAAGGCAAACAAGTAGTTAACTAAGATCTGAACCTAGATTTCCAGAGATAAAAAGATAGAAATGGGCCCAACCCCTAATCTTAAAAAGATCAAGAATGACGACAGCTGGTTTGATGACGTTCTCTCATGAAAATTAACAAATTTTCAAAGTGCCAGTAATATGTAAAATACAGGGGCTATCCTAATGCATAGGTAGGTTGATTAGGTAAAGTGGCTGAAGATTCAGAACTGTGAACAAATTATGTGACACAGAATCTTATTTGTGAGCATGAGATCACATTATTAGAATGCTGTTTGGCTCACACTGTTATATATCTCCTGGCAGTTTCAGTATGCAGATACATTTTCATGATAGCCAAACATGGCACACATCTCCACTAGTCTGGAAAGAATATGGCTGGGGGTAACGTGAGGTAGTCTGGAGTACTCAGATATTGGAAATGTTAAACAACTACCCATATACTCCCTCCAAATCTCTCATCTACTCTATGGCAGGTACATTTCCATTTTTTGGTACAAAATGAACATTAGTAATTGCTGTATTCTTGCTTTTTGCTGTCTCTCCTGTAAAGCCTTGACTGTTCTAAGTATATCCCTTTCTTCACCTGCAGAATAACCGCATTAAACGTCTCAAACAAGCTGCAGAGATATTCCTGCTACAGATTATTGAAACGGGTTCCTGGGTTGGAATTGTCACATTCCATTCTACGGCACAAATTGAAACTTATCTACAACAAATAATCAATGAGAATGTACGCCGGGATCTTACCAAATACCTGCCTATATCAGCTGGTGGAGGAACTAACATCTGCGCAGGAGTACACAAAGGATTTGAGGTGAAGGAGAACATTGGGGAGAATGTGTCCTGGAATGCAGTGACGCTGAAATGGAATTAGGGATCATGGTGGATATCCAGTTGTACATGAGCTCTGAGTACAGTTATATAGCTAAGAGCGCTAATGTGATCCTTGGATGTATAAGGAAGAGAATAATGAGTAGAAGTAGGGAGGTGATTTCACCTCTGTGTACAGCAGTACTGAGACCATTACTGGAATCCAGGGATTGGTTCTGGTGTCCACACTTCAGGGAGGATGTTGGGGAAACTGGAAGGGGTTCAGAATAGAGCTACAAGAATTATTCAAGGTTTGGAAAATGTGCTTTAGAGTGAGAGACTTAGGAAGCTCAATCTATTTGGTTCAATAGAAGCAGGTGCAGGGCCTAAGAAATTAACAAGGCCCTGTGATGTTTATACTACAAAAAAATTAAGATTGCATTGACACAAACTTACAAGAATGCTTGCAGGAATCTCAAGGCATCTTGCAGAAGATCAAAATCATATAAAGTCTTATAAAAATTGCATATTTTATTTATTTTAACATTGGTTTAAGCATGGTTTCATTCTGAAATGTGATTATGTAAAAATGGCATCATGATAGGCTGTGATTTCTCAAGCCACTACCCAGAACAGAACTGCGTTCATGGTAGCTTTCCATAGCCTTAAGGGACATGTTCAAGCTTCTGGAAGATGCCCTGTGCATATGCTGTCATTGGCAGCAGGACCTGGAGTGGGGGCACACATTGCAACTTCTTGGAAGAGATGTAAGGAATATGCTACCCTTAGACACCTCTCCCCTGAACCATCCTGCTCTGTACAGGCAGGATAATTCAGACACCTTCAATTCAGCCATTGCCACATAACACAGTCTCCACCGCTCGCCCAATTCACACTTGTAAGGAAAGGATTTTGCCTTACACTTGCACACGTATACATCAAGGAAAATTGTTGTGCTACCTGTGCTAGGGCAGCTAACATTTACAATAAAGTCCTATTGCTAATACCTGAAATTCTCTTATCAATGTAGGTGATTAAACAAAAGTACTCTAATCTCTATGGTTCTGAAATTGTACTGCTGACAGATGGAGAGGATGGGGGTATGAGCAGTTGCCTTACGGAGGTGAAAAACAGTGGATCGATCATTCACACCATTGCCTTGGGACCAAATGCTTCTCCAGAACTAGAACAATTTTCCAATATGACGGGTGAGTAACTTTCTAAACTAACCCTGCTTTTGGCTTGCATACTTGAAGCAAGAAATGTAAAACTAGAGTGGTTTATAGCTTGCAATATGAAAAGAAAGTAAACTTAGTCACCTAATTCCAGTCAGATTTACAGAATGTTTATTTTCACCTGAATAAACACAATAATATTGGGAGCAATTGTTATCTTTATCTGTCCTTGCTTTAAAAAAATTGTAACCTGGTAACACTCTGCTAAATAGCGAGGTTTGATAATTATATTACTGCAGGATGTTTCTCTAAACAGAAATATAAGCTCAGTGTTGAAATGAGTAACATTTTATTTCTGATATTTACATGGCAATGGTGTGTAAACTTATTAATGTCCTAAATAGTTAAATAATAACCCTCTCACAATTAGTCACAGCTGGAGGGCTCCAGCTGAGGAGTCAGTCAGCTCTGCTTTGAGTTGGAGCTGCACTGTTACTTTTAACTTCAGCCATTTTAAGGAAAGCCAGATGGATGCTGGGTGATGCTGCAGTACCCGGCACCTACCAATGGGAATTCCATGTGTTGATTTAGACTGTAACTTTACTCCGAATAGTGACTATGTATAAATTGCACCTTCTTAGTCAACAAAGATGCTCCTTTTGTGTATTCAGAGTCACATCTGCTTGCTTCAGGGACTTAAATAAGATTGTACTGCTTTTTACTCTTGTTAGCATTGTACAGCCAACGTGGCTGTGGGAGAACAAACTGAATTCAGTTCTGGTTTGTGTACTATAACAGAATAGTTCACTAAGTTCTGATCACAGAATCTGATCACACTGACACAGAGTGCTAGTGACTGATGTGTGAGCCAGAAAGAGCCCAGCTGGTCTTTCAGGGCCCAGTCTCAGTGTGCAGGACTCACTGTTTGAAACAAATGCCAGATTTCCAAAAACACTGAGCAGCAGAAATTCCCATTGGAGTTATGGGTGCTCAGCACATATGAAAGTGGCCCAAACATTATACTGGTAAACGAAACAGATTTGATCTGAGTAATTGAGAAGCAATAATCATGGAATGCTACAACGTTATTTTTACAGAGGTGTCTTTCAAAACGGAATTACACTTTACAGGTAGTGCATAGCTCAAAGTCCAGACTTACCAAGAACAGCCTCTAAGTGAATCAGCACAGTGTGCTGGATGAAGTGCTAGATGTGATCAAGCGAGGTGGAGTTAAAATGTGAACAGATAGTAGCATTTCCCAGGTCAGACTAGCTTTTTGCAGGAACTCCTTTAGGTGTTTGTATTAATTGATTTCCCCAACACCAGTGGTTCCCCTCCTCTCCCATGAACAAAGGATAGTAAAGGAACAAGATTTAATTTATCAAATTAACACCGTGCTTTATAGCAACAGCCAAACTAGAATAAGGCACATAAGAAAAACCTACTGTTTTACAGTAAATGATTATTCTGATTATTTTAACCATCACATTTCAGGAGGCTTAAGGTTTTATGCCACAGATACAGTCGACTCCAATGGCCTTATTGATGCATTCAGTGGAATTTCATCAGGAAGTGGAAATATTTCTGAACAGTCTATTCAGGTCTGAGTTTCAATTTTTTTTCACATTATTAATCAGTTACTGCTCTATAGTAGTAATTTTAGTTGTCAGTAATCATAACTATTGAACTGCCAGTGGCTGATCTTAAAATTGAAGTATAAAGTGATATTTGGAAATGGCCGTGGGAATTTTTGCGGTCTGTTATATTAGCAATGAAATGAAATAGCCAGTGAAACAAAGAAAATTAAAAATTTTCACAATTAGCTATTGAAAAGGGACTTGTAGACAGAGGTAGGCAGAAATACCACAGAACGTTCAGCCACTCCTGTATGGAATGCTGTAAACAAGTCATCTTGTCTTCCAGAGCATCTTACTTAATACCATTATCAATAAAGAGGAAAATACCCTGATTGCTTATCTTCTAAACAATAGATAACATTTTGATTCCCAGCTTTCCTGACACTATCTCAACTGAGCAACGATTTCTTCAAAATAATTGAGGCTAGTAGTACTGAGTTTTCCCCTCCTCCTATTTCTATCACAGCTCTTGGGTTGTGCTATCTATAACTTAACAACTCATCCCTCACTTTGTTAAATCTCTACTATGGACCCAGTTTTGCACTTTATCTGAATCATGCACAGCAACTAACATAGCGTTGTCCATGGACTACTTAGCTTCTCTACAAATGTATACAGGTCTTGTTAAAAACATAAGAATAGCCATACTGGGTCAGACCAATGATGCATCTAGCCCAGTATGCTGTCTTCCAAGAATGGCCGGTACCAGATGCTTCAGAGGGAATGAATAGTGTGACAGGTTGGATCACAGAAACCCCCTTGGGAACTGTCAACTGATGTGCCAAGACTACTTCTGCCCCTGCTTTCCTGCCCTGGTAGCTTAGAACTCCAGCACCCCGTCTTGCTGAGCCAGACACGCCCGTCCGCTCCAACACAGACCCAGGGTCTGAACCACGACCCCTAACAGCTGTAGGTTTAACCTGAAAGCAGCTTACAGAAGTGTCCCTGTCTTTAACACTCAGATGCCCAACTCCCAATGGGGTCTAAAATCCAAATAAATCCATTTTACCCTAAATAAAGCTTATACAGGGTAAACTCATAAATTGTTTGCCCTCTATAACACTGATAGAGAGATATGCACAGCTGTTTGCCCCCCAGGTATTAATACATACTCTGGGTTAATTAATAAGTAAAAAGTGATTTTATTACATACAGAAATTAGGATTTAAGTGGTTTCAAGTAGTAACAGACAGAACAAAGTGAATTACCAAGTAAAATAAAATAGAACACACAAGTCTATGTCTAAGAAACTGAATACAAATAAAACCTCACCAGTTCCAGTAAGCTTCCTTTTACAGACTAGTCTCCTGCTAGTCTGGGTCCAGCAATCACTCACACCTCCTGTAGGTACTGTCCTTTGTTCCAGTTTCTTTTGGGGTATCCTTGGGGGTGGAGAGGCTATCCCTTTAGCCAGCTGAAGACAAAATGGAGGGGTCTCCCAGGGGTTTAAGTAGACTTTCTCTTGTGGGTGGAGACTCCCTCCTCTCTCCTATGCAAAGCCCAGCTCCAAGATGGAGTTTTGGAGTCACATGGGCAAGTCACATGTCCATGCATGACTCAGTTTTTACCGGCCAAGCCACATTCCTGGGAAAGCTTAGATGTGGATTAGCATCTTCAAGTTCATTGTTGGCTTAAGTGGTTCTTTATTGGGCATTTAATTTGCACATTCCTTTCTCAATAGAAATCAAGCAAGTATACAGCCAATATTCCTAACTTCAAGTACAAAAATGATTCATGCATACAAATAGGAGGAATTTATTCAGTAGATCATAACCTTTACATAGATATGTTACATGGCATATGTAGCATAAAACATATTCTAGTTATGTCATATATACATTCATAAATGTAACCCTTCTGCCCATCAGACTTGGCAGCAACAAGGGCCGGGTTCAGTATCTAGGGGTTCGGTTTCACTAACACAATGCAAAACCGGCTCGAGCCCCCACCCAGTGACCTGGGACAATTATATGCCACGCCCCGGGGCACCTCTAAGAGGCAATACTTCCCCTCTCGCAAGCACGGAGTCTCAGTGTAGCAAAAGCCTTTTAATAAAGGAGGGAAACAATGCAGCATTATGTTGGGGAAACACCACAAACAGGATTCATAACACAAACCATGAGCAAAAGACCCACCCCCCAAGTAAGTTTGGCAGTGTCCTTCTCCCCTCAGGGTCTTAAGTCCAACAACCCAACAGTCACCCCACCCACAGTTTCTGACCTTGGTCAGTGCAGCCCCCAGAGTTCAGAAGTTCCTCTGCAGAGTTTACCTCCCAGCCTGGGTGGAAGAGGGGGGAGGTATGGGGGCATCTTACATGCTCCGCTGCTTGGGTTGACGGCCGTTTGCCATGCCTCTCCATGGGGTTCTGCTGTAGTCTTCACCGCCAGCTGCATCTCTCTGCCAGTCACCCTCTTATCCGCTCTGCTCCGCTTGCCCCACGCCTCTCTGCTGTCCGCTCCTCTCCACTAGCCGTCCTGCTAGCCGCTCACCAACTTGTCTTCAGGCCCCTCCCCTTCTTATCACAGCTCTCAGTGATCTCAGCTCTTTAGTGACTTCAGCTCTCAGTGATTTTAGCTGGTCATAGGGGAGCCTTGGTGCTAGTGCACCACTAGCTCAAAGCAGATCTAACGCTTAGACCTTGGTATCAGTGATTTCAGCTCTGTAGCATGTAAAAGACTCGAATGGAGTCAAAATTAGCTCTGTTGTTGCACAATGGAGAGAGGAGGTGACATGTTCACAGTCCATCTGGAGATAGTTGAAATCCTGAATTATTAGGTTTTCTGTTTTAGTAGCTCCACTGTCACATCAGGAGAAAGAAAACAAAATGTTTCTTTATTTTCTGGGATAGTAACATCAGTTATTAAAAGAGAATTTATCACACTTTCTAAGCATTTATACCAATCTCATTACTATAGTACAATCTGAGCACCTGACTCTCAAATGTCCACCCAGGTGATCTCTGAAATTGCCTTCCAGTATCTAATGTCCAATTTTTATCCTAAACAGAAAGATATTTTATTAAAAGGTACTTTTCTAACTTTAGTTTTTGTAATCCGTAAAACAGGAGTGAGCAAATCTACTTGCAGCCTGGTAGGCCAGTGGGCCGCTATAAAACTTATATTGGTAGCTCATCTGTAAATTCTGGTGGCTCACATGTGCAATACCAATGTTGGTAAAGGACATCCTGTTTCTCTCCTTTCTGTGTGTCTCCCTGTTGTTTATGTTATTTCTGTTTGTGTCTCTCATTACTTCTCTGATGTCCCTACCTGTGGTTGTATGGCTGTCTTTGTGCTGTCTTTCTGGAAGCAGGCTGACAGCTGCAGAGGAAAGTAGCATTAATCTCCTGCACAGAAGTGATTTGATAGCTAGGTGGATAGACCACAAAGAGCAGTGGAAGGAGACCCTTGGTTACTATATTTTCACATTCTCAAGCAACTGTACTCTGGAACTGGGCATTACCAAAAATGTGCTCAGGGATTCATTATTCCACTCTCTTTAATCGCTAGCCCAAGTGGCCCTCGCCCTCCTGCTAGTTCCCCATGTGTGGAGGCACAGTGGCAGGAGGCTTCTACCTCCTTTGCACAACCCTGAGCTCTGCACAAAACAGCAGAGACCTACTCAGGGTGGTGCCAGCATTAATCCTCCTCTGTCCCATCTTCCAGCAGTGGGCCAGTTGTCCACCAGCCAGTCAAGATGCCCTCTGCATATGCAAAATATTGATTTGTTCGGCCCTTTAAGAGGAAAATGAACCTCTTTGAAATTACTGGTATTTTAAGTGTTTATCTGCTAACTAGCCATAAAACATATTTTATTTGTCTAATAGCTTGAAAGTACAGCTCAGAGTGTTGCAGTCAAGCAGTGGATGAATGGTACAGTGACTGTAGATAGCACTGTGGGAAATGACACCTTCTTTGTAGTTACATGGGATCGAAGCACATCTCCACCAGACATTTTACTGAGGGACCCCAAAGGAAAAGAATATAGAACGTCAAACTTCACAGCTAGTAATCTAAATCTCCAAACAGCTCGACTGAATATAGCAGGCACTGCAGAGGTAAAGACTAAACTCTTTTATTATCCAAACATGTTAACATTTTCATAATCTAAAATGCCCCTTCTCTTTTTAGAAGTTATAAATATATATTCCTAATGAACCAATTTTATCCATGGTGTAACTCCACTGACTTCCAATGGTTGTCTAACTGTCATTTGTGCTCCTCCTAATTTTTTATTATGCACTATACACATCCCAAGTGTACAAGACTCCCAGACAAAACACTAAATTCGGGTTGAGAGTGCATATCAATAATATACGGGTTCCAGTCCTTCCAAGAATGTGATAATTTTCAAACATCCACCACTAAAACTGAGCAAATTCAGACATAAGGTTAAATTTAAAAGAAACCAAACATTTGAGAGCACAAAGAATCCTGAGTAAGGTACCCAGATTACCTTAGCTGTGGTCCCCTAATTGCCCTTTGTGCCCTGGAAAATCTCCCCTGAACTAAGATAATAATTAACTAAGGGAAACACAAAGCTGCCTTTAGACTAATGGAGTCTTATATTATATTTTTATACTCCAAATATTTGATTTGCAGGTGGGGGATTGGTATTATTGGATTCAAAATAAGCACACAGATTCTCAAGTCATATCCATGATAGTAACCTCTCGAGCCGCATCTTTGGCTGTGCCTCCAGTGACTGTGAAAGCCCTCATGAATAAGGATACAAACAACTTCCCTAATCCAATGGTGATTTATGCAGAAGTTAGTCAAGGATTTTTGCCTGTTCTTGGTGCAACCGTGATGGCCACTGTTGAACCACAGACTGGATCTGCAGTGGAGCTCAAACTCCTTGATGATGGTTCAGGTAATCTTATTACAGGTTTCTGTACCAGGGATTTGGAGGTTGGAGTACTGGTTGGAGTACTTGACTTCCTGCCCCCTGCTTCTGTGGTTGAGGTGCCTCAGTCTTTAAGGCAGGAGTTTAGGGAGACCCGGGCCCTCCCACTCCAATGGATCCCAGCCCAGGGCCCTGTGTAAGTCAATCCCTGAGTAGGGGACCTCTCAGCACAGAGTCTATGTCCACAGCCCTGGGCTACTTCCCACTGCTGTCCCTTCAGTTTGGGGTGTGACTCCTAGAGTCCAAGTTCCTGTGGTGGCTTGTCTCTAGTAGCGCCCCCTTGTGGACCCTGGGCGGCATCCTGCTGAGGTTGCAGATTCCTCCATATGGGGCAGTAGTAAGTTTAGCAGGGTCAGAACCCCCACAAGGTGTCTGAGCTTTGTTCCCCTGGGCTCCTCTTAGGCCCCGTGCTCCTAGACCTCTTTCTCCAGCTCCTTTGGCCAGGAAGACAGTATTTGGTTCCTGGTGGCTGCCTCTGCTCGCAGCCTAGTGACCCTTCCCTCAGGTAGGGAGGCAGCGAGCTCCTGTCTCTTCACTAGTCAGCCTCAAACTGAGGCAGGCTCCCTCCTTTTCTCTCCCTTCCAGGCCTGACATTGGCTGCAGGTATAACAGGGCGGGGCTAGCTGGGCCCAAAGGCTCTCTTTAACCCCTTCCATGCTGCTGGGTGGTTTCTCTTCTTCACCACAGTTTCCTTACATTTTGTCTAGAAATTTGTACAATCCCCATTTTGTGGTATGCGTTTTAGAATCGGTCTCTGCATATTACTTCCAAGCTTATCAGTAAGGGTTCCGTCATGCCTATGCCATAAGTGAGGGGAAACTGTGACTCTGGCCTCCCCACTGCTTCAGGATGGGAATAAACTGCACTGGGTCTAAAGTGGTGCAGCACATGTGCCCTAACATGCTGGCACAGCTACACTGTTGGGTGTGTTAGGAAGGAGGAGAGAGAAACTGCACCAAGCAGGAGGGTGTGTAGTGGCTGTGCAGAGTCTTCTTCCTCTCCTGTGAGGTTACCCCGATGCAAATAGCCAGCACAGGGACAGAAGGGGGTCTTGCGGGCCTGATTCAGCCGTACTCACTGTTTGAACTTGTGTATATTTTACAGAGGGGATGCAGGAGGCACAACAAGAGAGTGAGAGTCTGTTTCTAAAGCTTGTCACATGCTATATACTATAGGCAGTACAGCTATGTTAAAAACATCTCCTTCAAAAGGATGAATTACATAGATTATTATTCTCCTTTTTTAAATCTACTGTGCCTACAGAGGTGATGTGATCATTCTCCAACTTCTCTGTTCTCTGAACCACGTAGTACAGACTGCAGGCTCTCTCCTCCCCACAACCCTACATTCCACCATTGCTTCAATCTCAAAGAGTTTTAGTCTGCACATCACCAAGAAGGGCTCCACAGACCACAGAGAACTACAGAGAATTACTAAGGCCTGGTCTACACTAACACCCCAATTCGATCTAAGGTACGCAACTTCAGCTACGTGAATAACGTAGCTGAAGTCGACATACCTTAGTTTGAATTTACCGCGGTTCAGACGCGGTCCACACGCGGCAGGCAGGCTCCCCCGTCGACTCCGCGGTACTTCTCTCGCTGAGGTGGAGTACCGCAGTCGACGGCGAGCACTTCCTGGTTCGACTTATCGCGTCCAGACCAGACGCGATAAATTGAACCCGGAAGTTCGATTGCCAGCCGTCGAACTACCGCGGTAGTGTAGACCTGGCCTAAGTAATTTAGAACTAGTAAACTAGTGGTTATTATTTAAAATAACAGTAAATACACAGCTACATGTTTTAATGCTACATTGTTATCTCCTGTTAAATATGTAATGAGCTCATGTCACCACAATGGGATCAATCCTGTTTTCACCTAGGTCCATCTCAAAACTCTTATTGATTTCAGTAGAGGCAGGAGTAGGCCTGATGTATGTTTATGAACTGAACAGCAAGAAAAGATCTTTCGTAACAAAAGGTACCTTGTTTGGATGATTAATTATTAACATTTGTATGTCAAGGTGCTGATATTACCAAGAATGATGGAGTCTATTCAAAGTACTTTACATCTTTCAGAGGAAATGGTAGATACAACTTAAAAGTGCGTGTCCAAGGAAAAGATAAGACTGTCAGACTTCGCCGCAGGCAGAGTCGAGCCTTGTATGTTCCAGGCTACATAGAAAATGGTAAGGAACATTCATGAAGTAGAAAACACTTTGTGTGAGTGTGTGTGTAACTTAGTATATTTTTCCTCTTTCCCTTATTTTTGCATTTCTGTTTTGACTAAAAGCCCCAGGGAAATTAAGTGCAAAAAATATAGTTAATTCATCATTTAAATATAGCTTTATTCTGAAGTGACTTTGTAAAAATAGTATTGTCGAATTCTACACTGTTGTGTCTCAATCGCTCCAGAACAAATTTGTGCTAGTTAGAGGTTAGCAACACAGCTGTTCTAACTCCCAGCCCTGCAGACACTGAGGTTCTGAATATCAAGTTGTGTTCTTTCTGGTTTGTGCATTGTCTGCATAATCTGCAGGCCAAATGCCATGCTCACGTACATCTATACAACACTGTGGTCAAGAGTGGGATTGTACAGATGTAACTGGGACGTACTTTGAAGAGAATAGTTGAACAGTTGGCTCTGCAGATGGAACTTGGTTAACAACTCTGGGGAAAAATAGTAACTTACTTTTCGTCATTTTAATCTGATTCTGGGTAGACAGAGTGGCAGCTCTACTGAGTAAGAAGCACTCTCTAAACTTGAGATATAAGGCACCCAAAAAACTCAGGAAGTTCCAACAATTAAGATTTGCACCTCAGTGGTCACTTGGCTACATCGCACAATGTAGTATTTCCTATTCCTGTTTTCCTTGTTAAATATAAACCTTAATATTGTTTTACCAGTACCAAAAAGACCCAGACAAATTGTGCAACATGACTGGAAAAAATATGGTGATAGAAAACTTAAGTTTTGGAATTTCTTTACTTTTGACTGCCTGATTTCTCAACCTTAAAGGTGGATTAATGTTAGTTTTTGCATTTCATATCCTCTCTCTCTTTCTTGCACACACAGACACGGACACACAGAGAGACAGTTTTCTGTATTTCTAGAAGCTTAGAATATATTGAATTTTAAGTCTACATAAAAATGTGTCCAACTTTAACCCAGAAAAGCAAGGAAATGCCTACGAGGTTGTAATTCTTCCGCTGCCTGCAATACCGAGGAAGAGTGGGGTGGAAGCTACCTTATCACAACCACTTCCCACTGACACCTGCTCAATACCTTAAATACCCTAACTGATAATAGGCACTGTTGCTACTTTCAACTACCCTTGAAATCTGGTTTGCTTTTAGGGTCTGCCTTAGTTTTGTGCAAGGATGCAGGTCTTGAAATTCACTTTGTTTTCTGTCTGAGCCTCACTAATTTTTGCACTATGTTTGAATAAGCTAAAGAAAAAAATAGATTAAAGCGAGAAGGAATGCTAGATAAAAAAAAAGTGTGCTATGATTTAGAGTTTTGTAATGGTCAAATATTATGAGCAATTTTTTATCTTTTCTGGGACAGGTGAAATTAAAATGAATGCACCGAGACCTGAACCTAGTGATGATGAAATTCAAGCAAAGCTAGGGAGTTTCAATAGAGTTGCCTCAGGAGGTTCTTTTGTAATGGAGAATGTTCCTTCAGGAGGAACTACTGATGTGTTCCCACCCTGTAAAATTATTGACCTGGAGGCTCAGTATGAAGAAGATAAAATTCACTTGTCTTGGACAGCTCCCGGGAATGACTTTGATGTGGGACAAGGTAAGTTGGAAGTTTTGTTTTAGTCAGCTGGAAGTGATACATTATTGTCAGTTATCTGAAATTACATACGATGAGCCAGCCAAGCAGAGGACAAAAGTTATGTCTTTCCCATCTGCAAAAATGTGACCATCACTATGGCCTGGCCTCTGCTAGATTTTTCTCTCTAAAATTTCCTAGTGTAGATGAGGCCTTGGCGTAACCAGTAAATTACCTGGTTAATATGATAGTAACGTTAGTCCCCCTTAATCCTTCAAAAATGTTTGAGAAACATGAAATATTCCCAAACCCTGACACTTTTACAGCAGAAATGCAAAACTTTTATACCAACCAGCCAATGCTAGCTTAAAAAGGCAAACAAATTAAATCAAAAATATACTCACCTGTGACTCTTCCAAGGCTTAGCCCCTGTCTACACTGCAACTATACATAAGTCAGGGGACACAGTTACACCATGGACAGTCCAAGGCTTTAATCCATTTATGGGGACACACCTCCTCTATACTACACATTTTAAGTATGTTGTAGCCAGGTCCCGTGACTCAATTGTGTTACAGTGTGTACATTGGTACAAGCCACAGAGGGGTTAAGATAGAAGTCCTACAGTCACACAGAGAGCAGCCTCAGATTAAAATCTTTACATATGCCTACAGCTCTTGTCAACCAGCTCACCGGAGAATAAACCAACTCCTCCATTAAATCCCCAAAGCACTGGTCTAGGTTCTGCTATGTGGCTACTTTGCACTACTCCTCCTGGTCATAACAACCGTATAGCTAGAGTAGCCACCAATGGGAGAATAACCTAAGTTAGGAGGATCCTCTGATGGTGTAGAGCTGGAATAGCACTCTTTTCCTACCCCATCCCCCAGCTCTGCAGGGATAGAAAAGAAGATGCGGGACAGGAGGTAGAACTCAACTCAAACAAAGACCTGGAAAACCCACTAGCAGAACAGAACCAAACAGCCTTGAAATGACAACTGTGGAAGCCAGGCACATTTGCAACAACATCCCTAATACTCTAACTATGCTGGCAAATGGAGCAGGCATTTTCCTATCTCTCAGTCTATGCTTTTAGAGAGGGAATGCTGACCAGGATGCAGGGACATATCACTGTATTGCTGTGTTTTTTAAATGTACTGTTTGATCTTATACTTGACCTGGATACTCAACAAAGACAATTGAAGGGACTTGTATAAATGGGTATGGGAGGGATGGGGGAAGCTGGTGGGGAGGAATGGATGTGGGGCAGTTTAGTGGCAGTTTTCTGCACTGCCATGTGGAAGACTCATCTTGAATTCTTGGGTTTCGTCTCCTGCTGCTCAGCCTAGCAGGAGCTAAGGGTGCTGATAATATAATGCACTTAGTGCTTATTAAGGGAGGGAATGACCCACATCAGTTAACAGTAGACTATTGACCCAATTAAACTGTGAAACACACAAGTTCTAACAGGAATCCTGCCCAGAGCTCTTCAGAGAAAGGATGGGAGTCAATTAAGCAGGCCCATCAATAGTGAGGGTGGGGAAAATGGTAGGGATGGTAATGGAGTATCATTGGAGTTCTGATAAAGATACAAAACTGTTCTACAAATCCTGTACTATGCTTGCAGTTACAGATAATATAATAGGCATTACTAACACACTCTTACTTGTATTCCTTGCTTTTTCCAGCTGACAGATACATAATAAAAATGAGTGAAAGTCTTCTGGACCTGAGAAACACCTTTGAGGATGCTACTTCCGTGAATACCTCTAGTCTGGTACCTAAACCTGCCGGCACCAAAGAATCATTTCAGTTTAAACCGGAAAATGTCACAATAGAAAATGGCACCATAATCTACTTTGCAATACGTGCCATTGATAATGCCTCCCTGACCTCAGAAGTGTCTAATATAGCACAAGCAGCTTTGTTTATCCCTCCAAAGGAATCCTCGCCTGATAGTACTCCTAATGATGATGTTATCAATGAAGGTATTAATATTTTAACAATAGTGTTAATAGTAGCTGGGTCTATAATAGCTGTATCAATAGCTGTAAGTATGATTGTTTGCATTTTACACAAGAAAAATAGAAGGGGAGGCCCTGAGCTCAGAATGTAATAAAACTAATTGTAAGATGAAAGTTCAGTAGGAATCTATCTTGATTTGTTCTGTTTGTGATTTTTAAAATACATAAGGGGAGACTTAAATAATTTTGTAATACATTTGAAAATTAAGTGAATTGACTTTAAAATAGATGTACATTTATGTGTATTTCTGTTCTGCTTTCAATGACTTTATGCTATGTTACAGTACATGTACATAAACTAAATACTGAATTTAAAAGCATGTACTCAGTAGAGTAAGACACGAATATAAATGACAATCTAGATGTAGAATTTAATTCTAATCTTGCAAGAATTTTGCAACATTATTGTGCTTTATTTTTTTAAAAGTAGCAAAAACTATGTCTTTCTATTTTTGTTTTCCAGTTGCTTAGCTGTCAGGAAAGGTGAGATTTAATAAGAAATTAGATCTGTAATCTGTCATTTTCATACATACTTTCACATCCTTTCAGTTATGTTCAGTGAGTAGGAAACAAAGTATATACTTCTGATGGCCCTGCAAATGCTTAAGTACATGTACAACTCTACTTATGGGAGGAGAGTTATGCGGGTGTTTAATTATTATCACGATCAGGGCCATACAGTATCCACAAATGAGCATATGGAAAACACTTTTTTCCTGATATAATCACCAATCACACGTGCAACATTTCAACTCTAAACTATTAACAAAAGAACAAAAGCAAAATAGTAGAAGAGAAGACAATATATGCCAAATTAGCAGGAATGCCACCTATCACATCATATGTAGAAGCAATTGCATGCAGCATCAAGGAGGAAAAGCTATTCAGCAGATGGCTTTTCACTCATCTTTCCTATATCCTGCAAGCCCAACTTGCAACATCATGCTGTGTGATGTGACCCTCCAAAAATGGGAAAGGATCATCCATTCTATGGATAATGAAAACATCCATATTTATATTCGATGGAGTGAAATTATTTTATAAGGGACATAAACCCTCATGCTTCAGATCATCAGCTTATCACTAATGGGGGCTAGGGAGGAACTTTTCCATGGGTTAATTATTCCATAATTGTCCATGTGACACACCATTTTCCTTTTTGTTCACCACTTTTACAAAATTATGATAAATCTTGTACAAACTATGCTTTGTGAGTTATCATCTGAAAACTCATAATTTGCTGATCATTATTGTTCTGGTAAAATATGTGGCAACATTTTATGTAAAGTCATAAGATTCTGTGTATGATGTTACTAAGGGATATTCCAAGTCTGGGAAAGCAGCCCAGACCAGTTCCTCAGAGACAAAAGGCAAACTGAAGCCTCAGCCAAGTGTCAACACAATCAAATGGACTATCAATGGGGTAAGTGGCCATTCTTTGGCAGGAAGAAGGGTGTGAGTAAGAACTTTACATCTTGGAAATGGAGCAGTTGGGGGTTCCCATGTAAACAGACCGGCTTCACCTGAACCCCAGCCTAAGATGATTCTCAAAGAGGAGGAAAAGATATAAAAATGTGGAACACAGCCCTAAAATTACCTCTCTCCCCTCATCTCTACTCATGGCATCAACAACATTTGAAAGATGAAAGAAGCATCATTGAACTGGGGGGAGGAGTCCTGGCTGAAGGAATCCAACCAGACTGCTGTAAGCATATAGTGAGAGAAACCTTTTGCTTTAAATTTACTTAGTTTGTTAACTTAGATATTAGTTTACGTTTTACCTTTTATTTCTTTGTAACCAGTTCTGACTTTTCTGCCTCATTACTTGTAATCACTTAAAATCTATCTTTCTGTAGTTAATAAACTTGTTTTATCTAAACCAGTGTATGTCTGGATTGAAGTGGTTAAGAAACTTAATTTGAGATAGCAGGGTTTGTGCATATCATTTTCCATTTATGAAATGATGGGCTTTCTATAAGCTTGTACAGTACAGAAGGAAAGAGCTGGGCAGTACAAGATGCAAATTTCTGGGGAGAAGTCTTGGACTGGGAATTTACTGGTGTCACTGCAATACAGTTCAGGAGTGGCTGGCTAGAAGCATACATATAATTCAGCTGGGAGTGATTTTGCATTCTAGAGGCTGTGTATAAATAGACCAGGAGTGGTTGTTCTCAAAGCGAAGCAGTGTAAAAGGCACCCCAATTGGAGAGTTGAGGAGACACCACTACTCAGCCCTCCAGATTATACCTTGGGGAATGTCACAGTCCAGTATGGGGTTTCTTGCTGCTTCCACTGAAGTATACTTAGTGATATAGATGTATTGGCGAACATGGGTATGCCTACACTTAGATTTTGTATAAGTTAATTAACTGACAGTTCAAGGTAGTTACCACGTTTGGACTATGCCTGGAACAAACATTTGGGGAATGTCCAGGTTAACTTTTACAAACATATTAACTGCAAATCACTCATGAAAACAAGCCCTGTCTGAGAGAGTCATCTGGGTGTTTGATTGGTTAGTGCAATTTCCATATTTCCCAGATGTTTTTTTTTTTATGCCATGAAATGAAATTCAGAAATTGAATTTCTCTTAGTTGCTTTTCTACATGTAAAGGCAATATGACTCCCCAGTTTTGTTTTTCTGGTGCATGTTGGTGGTTTTCTTCATGTCTTTTGGGTATAGGTGAATGGGACACAAGAGGGTAATTAGTAGAGTGTAATAAACAGAAGGCTTGGAGGTGCAATGTATTATGCATAAAGACCAGTAAAACAGAACAAATCATGGGAATTGTGGATTGTGTTTTATTTTTTATTTGTCAATTAATATCTACCCTAATGAGAAATGTTCCATGAACATAGGATTTCTCATCTGATGACTTGCCCAATCATATATATCTGAGCTGTTTCCTGATAGAAAAATTGGCCTGGGAGCCTAGGAGTGTTTGACTTGGTGATTAAACTGTCATCACTATCTGGAGATCTGTGTTTGGGGCTGGTCCTTCATTCCTGACAATGCAAAACTAGGAGTGCTATAAAGAGAAAATGCCCTCAACCTAGGGAGGGAGCACCTCGTAGCACTCTGCAACAATCTCTCTGGTGGATTTGAGAGCAGCCCTGATGGTCTCTAGAGAGAGCCTGAACCACTCCTCTATGTCTGAAAGAATAGTCATCACATTCTGGAGAAAAGCGAGGAAGGTCTCTTGTGGGGAGTTATAAAGAGAAAAATTACAGTCACAAAGCAGCATTCACAGGCATTAACCTCCTCAAGTGGCTAGGGTTGACAACCCTCCAGGAGAGTCCTGGAGTCTCCAGAAATTAAAGATTATGTAACGAGAGGAAACCTCCAGGAATGCATCCAACCAAAATTAGCAACCCTACAAGTGGCCCTAGTTTTACCTGCTTTCCACCCAGGGCCGGCTCCAGGCACCAGTTCAGCAAGCAGGTGCTTGGGGCGGCCAAGGGGAAGGGGCGGCACGTTGGGCTCTTCGGCAATTCGGCGGCAGGTCCCTCGGTCCCTCTCAGAGGGATGAACCTGCCGCCAAATTGCCGCCGAAGAAGAAAGTGGTGCGGTGGAGCTGCCGCCGATCGCGGTCGTGGCTTTTTTTTTTTTTTTCCGCCACTTGGGGCGGCAAAAACCCTGGAGCCGGCCCTGTTTCCACCTATTCAGTAGCGCTTCATTCTGCCTGTTCATCCTACCTCTAAACTGGAGGGTACTACCATCTCATCATTCTCAGAAGTGTTTACAGTCCTACTCCACAGAAGTTGTATGGGTAGGAACTACATCACAGAGTCCGAGTAATCAGTGGTGAAATTGTTCCTGTTAATATTTCCTAGAGTAACAATAAAACATAGCAGTCCTCAGATGTACTGTGTCCATGGAGTAAGTGGGTCTATAAATATTGTTCCACGGACATCCCTGTTCTAGTTCTCCAGTTAAGAGCTGTCTAGCAGTTTGATGCTTTGGTTACACTGACATCTAGTGGATTTTCAAAATACACACACAAAAATTCTTCCAGTTACGTTTCCAAAATCACATTATATTTACCCAATAGACCAAAACAGCTCCTTCAAGGATGCTCTGATCTCTCATATAAATACTTATTTAGTGGGACAGTCAAAAATGATAGATCCAAGTTTTCATTCACCAATTGTGATTGGCTCTTATTTTTCTTCTCATTTATATTGCACAAGTGCCTTGAGGACCCAACTGCAATTGGGACTTCATTGCTGTGGCTGCTGTTCACACACATTGTAATTGACCATCTTGGCTCAAAGAGCTTGGCTGATGTACTCCTGGAGGTTTCATCAGATGACATAATCTTTAATTAAAGCTTAATTAATCTTCAATTCCTGGAAACTCCAGGACAACCCTGGAAGGTTGGCAACCCCAACTTCACTTCCAACACATCTCTAGGGGAGGCATCAATAATTTGGCTGCTTATGTTTCCTGAGTACAATAGGAGAGGTTAACAGTGGACCTGATCCATTGATCCACTGACTTCAATGAGCTTTGGTTCAAGCTCAGTGTTGGCAGTACTGTCCATTCCAAAGGACATGTGGGCTGGGAACATGACTACCCACCAGGACTGACACCTCCCTGTTAGCAGTGGTTAGCTAGAAGGGCAGCCCATGGTGGAGTGAAAGATACACATTTTGTATAGAAGTAGAAAGTGCTCCTAAGCATGCTCGTGCACACTCTTGTAATAATATTAATTAATTAATATTTAGCTCTTGTATAATGCATTTCATCAGTAGATCTCAAAGCACTTTACAAAGGAGGTGTGATGGGGTGTAGCAGGAACTTGGAGGACCCCTGCTGGAGGCCTCACAGTCCTACCACACCCTGCCACAGGAAAGGGAACAGTAGAGCTGTGTCCTCCAAGCTGTCTAGAGAGGCTGTAGGGAGCAGCCAATCATAATCCATCAGGCTCATATAAAAATGAGCTGCTGGACAGAGCAGATCAGTTGTTGGCTAGAGCCAGAGGAGCAAGAATGGTGCTCCTAAATGGCTGCAGGGCTGGACAGCTCAATGCTGGCTGGAGACAGAAAAGCAAGGAAGGTACTGGGGCTGAGAAGGATACGGTCCAGGGAAACATAGTCTGTAGGTAAAGGGAAGCAGCAGGCTGATGCTAGATATAGGGTTCCCCTCCCCCCAGCCACTATGGAAGTAGCTTAAGCTCTGAGCAAGGGAGAGCAAGCCCAGAAAAGGAGCTAAAGTCCTGGAAGAGGTTCAGTAATTGTTGAACTTTGTTACCCCTGGAAGGGGTGGAACAGAACAGTAAAGAGGGACTGAGCTGGGGCAACCAGTGGAGAATCTCCAGGGAAGAAGCCCTGGGGGCACTGCTCCATATCAGAGCAAGGACAATATTTGAGCAAGCCCAGAAGTGGCTGAGAGAGTTTGAAAGCTAGCCCAGGAGGGGCTATAACTGGGATACTGTGACAGGACCTGTTGGACAGACTGAGAACTGAACCTAGGGACAGGACTGCAGGCCAACACCAAAAAGGTACTGTGATAGGTCCTATGAGACTAGAATTGAGTCCAGGGACTACTCTTGCTGCTTGTTCAGTTTTTGTGTTTTTCTCAGTGGAGACAATGAAAACAGAGTAGTCAGTTTT
>NW_020664562.1:26331579-26354112 GCF_002925995.2 Terrapene triunguis | reverse complement strand
CCCACTTTGCCTCTCACATTAGCTATAGCACATTTTAGCGCACCACAAACCATCTGAACGGGTGAAATCTTGGTGATCTCTGAGAGGTGATGGGGATGAAACTGAAACAAAGTCCACTGTGACCCTCCAAACAACCAGATTCTCCAATCAGATTTGCGTATAACCACTTGCAACTATTGTAGGGACCAGTAGAATCTTATCCTGCGAGAAGTATCATTAGTTCCTACTCAGATATCCATGGATTCGGGATGGAAGCACGCTGTGGGAAACTGCTGCTGCCTGGCTCTGTCCTCTCCCGTCCTCAAATATCCATGGAGCCCTAACTGCACAAAGCTCATACAATGGAGCGTGGGAAGAGGAAATATGTAATGGAGCTGGCCCTACACCTTTTATGGCCTCTCACCTTGTTACCCCCCAGGTCAGAGCCACATCTGTTCATTTTGGCAGAGGGGAGAATATAGTCCTGTGCATTTTTATATATCTACAGAAACAAATGGCCTGACCTGTGTGACTAATAACTTTGATCATTATAACACAAAGAATTTTAAATATCTGTTTTAATTTTCCACTGCTCATGCTGCTTGTTTAGTTTTTGTATTTCTCTCAGTGGATATAATGAAAACAGTCTAGTCACTTTTTAATTTCATGCACAGCAATTCTCAAACTCTGGTCCCTGGACCACTGCTATTCTGCAGAGTGCTGGTTGGCAGTCTGTGAAGGGGTGGCTGGTCACAAGGGAGTGGCTCTTCCTCTCATCTCCAGCTGCTAAACTACATTAAAAGAAAATACTAATACTGTACATAAATACTTGCTCAGTGTGACTCTTTCATGTAAGCAATTGCTGTAGTTGCCACAGAGATGTTATGTGATCATGGATGAGGAGAGGAGGCACAAATGGCAGGAGCTGTGGGCCACACTATAAAGAATGTGAGAACCCCTGCGCTAGTACGATGCTGGGGTTACAAACACTGCAGAAAGTTTTGTTTTTCAAATCGGTTTCCATTGAAATTAAACTGAATTTAATGGTCTTAGCTTTTGTAAAAGCCTTGAGTCTCCTGGCCTGCTGCTCTTCAGGTCATACCCCCATTTCTCACACAGTCAGGAGCTGGGGTCAGAAGACAGGCTGCTTATGTTAATAAACATTTAAATTATAAAAAAAACCTTTCTACTGTAAATATTTATAACTATTATTCAATGAATGTTGCTTTTTATGTGCCAGATCCAACACACACTGACGTTAACGGAAGGAATCTGGAAGCACTCCCATTGACTTTAATGGGTATTGGATGGTGACCTGTACGCTTAAAAACAACTCTTTATATATCTTTTCTTCAATCATGTGACTCCCAAAACTAAAAGGCATCTCTCCTCAGCAAGGCCCACAAAACAAATTTTGAGTTCATCAGCCAAGCCATTTTGGATGTGGAAAAGAAGTGCATGTTGGGGAAGTTTTCAAAATACCATAGCTTTAAAATGCTTTGACTGGTTTTGTTGTTTTTTTAATCAAACTTCCCAGAAAAATTCTATCCTGGAATGAGAGAAAGAATGCAAAATTTGAGGAAGATCAGTTACTTCTCAGAGAAGTTAGGTGTTGGGGCAGGACAAGGTAACTTGAATACTGAGCTGATAACGAGGGGTTACCTTCCATCTGTAGCCATTTCTATCCAGAGATCTCAGTTGCTTTCAGCCCCCATTTTAACTGAGTTTAAAGCTCAGTCTTTCAAACACTGGTACACAAAATCCATATGTAGAGATATAAGTGGTCTGGTCTGTGGAGGCAACGAGCAACCACAACTCCCACTTGATCAATGGCAGCTATAGGGACTCAACCCCTGAAAGTAGGACCACTTTTATCTAGGTGCTCAAGTTTGAGAACTTTGGCCTAACTGACTTTCAGAAAGTCTCAGTGTGACAGCACTAGGTATAGAAACCTGCTCCTCTCACTCTCTGTACACTATAGTCTCTACAGGAGCATGCTGCCTCCTCTGAGGTTTGAAAGACAATCATGAACCAATGACACATTACGTTACTAAACAGACTTTCAGCAAACTGGAGCTAAATCAACAGGAGAAAAAGGGTTTGAAAGGAGCATTCAATTAACAAAGATATAAACTTGCTAAAATAAAAGGTAAAGAATGGTAAATTGCATTCAAGCAGAGCAAGTACTTACATACACAGTAGCTTTCAGGTCCTGTTTTGCTCAATAACTGTTTTGTACAATAGCAACATTGTAAAAAAAAATGTTTTTTGTTGGTTTGTTTTCCCCTCCCCTTCCTGGAATCCCACTATAGAAAGGATATAAACAAGAATGAGTTGATTGTTTTGGTTACTTCCTCCTCCTGGAATTTGCTCCCTGTCGTAGTGCTCTAGAATCTCTCTGCCCATGGGTAAAGGGAAGGTAAAACAGTTTTACTGAGTTTAGCCAGTAATCACCGCTGCTGTAGGTGCGTAAGCACCATAAGTGCAACAGGTTTACAAACTTATTTTCCAACTAAAAAAAAAATCAATTTGTTGTTTATACAACATGTTACATCCTATAATGGCCAACACCAAACTAATCCATATGAGCAAACTTCATTTCCCCCCCAAGTATTTGAATATTGTCAGGAGGTGGTGGGAGGAAGGAGTTTTAACAGTGGAAAATTGTTGAAGTGGTAGAGTAATTTGAGCTTGTAATTGTCTTGATTTGTTGGTCATGAGCTATATTTATATGATATTTATTACTGCACTTAATTTATATCTGGATATTAATGTATTTTAAAGTTACATTAAAGGCGCTTCGAGTGTATGGATAGGTATATAAATCTAAATGAATTTCATTATATATATATGAGATGGACTATTCTCTGTAGTCTTTTTCAAGGCCTTTCCCAATGTACTTTGCCATGAATTATTCTGTGTAATCCTTCTGCCCGTCTGAGTTGGCAGCAACAAGGGCCGGGTTCAGTATCTAGGGGTTCCGTGTCAATAACACAATGCAAAATCAGCTCGAACCCCCACCCAGTGACCTGGGACAATTACATACCAGCCCCAGGTGCCTCTAAGAGGCAATGCTTCCCCTCTCGCAAGCATGGAGTCTGAGTGTAGCAAAATCCTTTTAATAAAGGAGGGAAATAATGCAGCATTATGTTGGGGAAACACCACAAGCAGGATTCATAACACAAACCATGAGCAAAAGACCCACTCCCCGAGTAAATTTGGCAGTGTCCTTTTCCCCTGAGGTTCTTAAGTCCAGCAACCCAAAAATCACCCAAAAGTCCAGCAACCCAAAAGTCTCTGTCCCTGGTCAGTGCAGCCCAGAGTTCAAAAGTTTATCTGCAGAGTTTTACCTCCCAGCCTGGGTGGCAACGGAGGAGGGGGAACAGTGGTGTTAAGGGGCACCTTACTTGGCCTGAGGCCAACTGTCCCACCTCTCCATGGGGTTTTGCTGCAGCCTTCACCATGAGCTTCTCCGCCAGCCGCTCTGCTCCGCACAGCCGTCCCATGAGCCGCTCCAGCCATTCTGCAAACTGCTCTGCTCTGCTCTGCCAGCTGCTTCGCTTCACCAGCGGTCCTGTGAGCCACTCCAGTCATTCCACAAACCGCTCTGCCAGCTGCTCCGCAATATAGCTTCAGGCCCCCCAACTACTTAACACAGCACTCAGTGATTTCAGCTCTTTAGAGATTTCAGCTTGTAGTAGGGGAGCCTCAGTGCTGGAGCACCATTGGCCCAAAGTTAATCCAGCTTAGCAGCCTTTAACTAATAGAATCAAAATTAGCTCTGATATGCCACAGTGGAGAGAGGAGGAGGTGGAATTGGTGTTTCAGGCCCTCAAAAGGGACCCATACCATCAGATACAAATACCTACCCACCACCCCCTCTCAATTCACTGGGTTGTGGAACCCATGTCCCTTGTCTAGCGAGTGCTACTTAGTTGATGGCGAGTCCCTCTGTCATAAAACAGTTCCACTGTACTTGATTCATATAATCAGGGTAACAACACTTTATTCTTCCTGCCCCAATAACAGAGAAACTGGGGATCCCACAGCAGCCAAAGTGACAATTTGGGCTGCTGTGGGCTCATGCTAGGCAGGGTGGGTGTGCCAATGCAAACAAGATCAGCCCCTGAAGTTCTTTTCCACAACTCGCCACAATTCACCACCAGATGTCAGGGTAGAGCTCATTATGACTCTGCTTACACCTGATACTACTCTCTTGGATGACAAACAGGATTTGACCAATATAAAACAGTGGATTTTGCATAGCGGGGAGACTTCTTTCCAACTATTCCTCTCTCACCCCATTTCCCTCCACCACAGATTCCCCTGAGGGAAGGCGGGCTGTGTGGGCCCCTTTAAGGTCTTCATCTATCATAGCCTCTCAGGGCAGGGGGTGGTAATGCGGGTAGCAGCCATTGGACTGGGCACTGGCAGTGATGCTTTGGGCTCTGCCCAATCAGCTTCTGGGTTCTTCATAGCCAGGCCAGGGCTGGCAGAACCTGACGCCTCCACCAGGGAAGGGGAGTGGCACCTGGTGTTGGTATCTGTGCTGGTGCTGACTCAGTCCCCTCTTGCCTCTCCCGCCCCTCCGGCCATAGTGGCTTCCCGAGGATGAACCTCATGAACTTCGACATGAACAAGTTGGCTGCTGACACGGGCACCTTCCTGAGCCTAGGATGACCAGACAGCAAGTGTGAAAATTTGGGGTGGGAGTGGGAGATAATAGATACCTATGTAAGACAAAGCTCCAAATAACAGGACTGTCCATATAAAATCGTGGCATCTGGTCTCCCTACCTGAGCCGCACAGTGCAGGTGCCAGCAGTGGGGGCAAGCTGAGACTAGCCACCACTGCACAGGCTGTGGGTCAGGCCTGGACTGTGCCTGTGATGGTGGCCATGGAGGCCACGGCCTGGTGCAGGGCAGCCACTGTTGAGCCTGGTGGCTGGGCATTGGTCCATGCTCTGTGGCCACTCACAGCCGGCTCCTGCTCCTGAACCAGGCCCTACATCCCAGGGCAGAGGTGGGAGGTGTCCGGAGGAATGGCAGTGCTTATATTGTGCATTTTCCTTCAATTGTTAAACATGTCAGATAAAATGGCTGAAAGTTACACATCATCAAGAGCAAAAAATTACCAACCCTGATATAGTCTTGTTGAAGTAGAAGTAAATTTACACCTGTAAAACAGGGCCCTGTTTTATACAGTACATACCAAATCTACTATAAAACTTCCCAGTCATGTACTTAAAATATGACTTTACAGCTGATTTGATAGCTGTAATGTTACAGTTGTATAGATAAATCCAATGTAGTAGAAAACATCTTTGTATTTAATGAACAGGATTCAGAAGTGGTCTCTTTTGTAAGGTGAATGTTCTCAGTCTCTTTAATATCTCCTAATATGGAAGCTGTTCCATATCCTTAATAATTTTTGTTGCCCTTCTTTGTTCTTTGTCCAATTCTATTATCTTTGTTTGAGATGGGGCAAAGCGAAATACATGCAGTGTTCAAGGTGTTGGTGTGCCATGGATTTACATAGTGGCTTTATGATATTTTCTGCCTTATTATCAATCCTTGTCCTAATGATTCCTATCATTCTGTTCGCTTTTTTGATTGCCGCTGCCCATTGAGCAGATGTTTCCATAGAACTATCCACAATAAGGCCAAGATCTCTGTCTTGAGTGGTAACAGCTAATTTAGACCCCATCATTTTGTATGTCTAGCTGGGATTATGTTTTCTAATCTGTATTATACTTTGCATTTATCAACACTGAATTTAATGTGCCATTTTGTTGCCCAGTCACCCAATTTTGTGAGATTCCCTTTGTAACTTTTTGCAATCAGCTTTATATCTTTTGCCGTCAACTATTTTGTATTGTCGGCAGACTTTGCCACCACACTTTTACCCCTTTTTCCAGATCACTTATGAATATGTTGACCAGCACTAGTCCAGTACAGATCCTCACTATTTACTTCTCTCCACTGTGAAAACTGACTATTTATTCCTACCCTTTGGTTCCTATCTTGTAACCAGTTACTGATTCATAAGAGGACCTTCCCTTTTATCCCATGACTGCCTACTTTGCTTAAGAGCCTTTGGTGAGGGACCTTTTCAAAGGCTGTCTGAAAGTCCAAGTTCATTATATCCACTGGATCACTCCAACATACACTTGATCTTGTCAGAAATTCCATCTAGTAGAGGGAACTGTGTGCACCATTATGGGAAGAAAGACATTGGGCCTGAAGATCCTTTTCATTTACACCAGTATAACTTCTCTGACTTCTGTGGAATTACTGCTGAAATATACTCAGAGTGAGAGGAAAATCAGGACTATAAATCATTAAGACAAATATCTTAATATGTATTTTGTTCTTTTTAAGTATCAGATTTTATTTTTAAGGGGAAAATGGAAGGTCTTATCTGGGGCAAAATGTGCTTTTAGAACTGATAGATATCTAGTCATTCTATTTTTTTCTGATAGATTGAAAGGACTGACTGAGAGCTATAAGCAGTTCTGTAGGATGGTGACTGTTCATAGCACAGTGTGAAAGTACATGACAGATTAGTGAACCACCAAAGATCACTCTCCTTCTTCCCAGAGGAAAAAAACTTCACGAATAAGGATGTTGGGGTTGATACAGTGTTGCAGGTAGCTCATCTCCAGGAATTGCTGAGGTAGAAATTAACTTCTCTCCTTTCTCATATGATCATAACCAACGTGTAAAACATGAATTTTTAAATTGTATTCACATATGGAATCATTGACCAGAGTATGATACAGCGACTCTTCCACCTTGTAATTTCATGACCTTTATTTTATGCACTGAGCTGAGGAATAGGTCTCTTTAGATTTAAAAAAGACACTTTAAAGCTTATATCCATTTTATTTTAAATTTCCTGTATAGTAGAATTCACCTCCATATCTCCCAACCCGCACTGCTATCCAGCGAGCCCATTTTCTTCCTTTTTATTTCCCTGTCTGATATCTAGCACTGAAAGGATTGAAATGTGACTGTGATTATCAAACCAGAGAAGGGGGATTCAATTATCCTGGAACTTTTAGACAATGGTACAGGTAATGAAGATCTTGTGATACATTTGGCAATTTTACAAAATAAAATTAAAGGGCTATCTTAGTTGCTAATGCAGTGTACAATACACTTTAGTAGAGTTACTCCTGGTTTAGGACCCTATTCTGCAAAGCACTTCAGCATGTGCTTAACTTTAAGCATGTGAGTACTTCCATTCAAGGCTTAACAGATTTCTGGTGTATATTGTATTTGAGTGAGCTCCCTGTGACGGGTTAGATCACAGAACCCCCCTTGGGAGCTGCCACCTGACTACTTCTGCCCCTGCTTTCCTGCCCTGTCAGCTTAGGACTTCAGTGCCCTGCCTGGTTTGAGCCAGACTCGCTAGCCTGCTGCAAACCCAGACCCAGGTCTGAATCATGTCCCCTAACAGCTGTAGGCTTACCTGAAAGCAGCTAACAGAGGTGTTCTTGTTTTTAACACTCGAATGCCGCGCTCCCAATGAGGTCTAAACCCAAATAAATCCGTTTTACTCTGTATAAAGCTTATGCAGGGTAAACTCATAAATTTTTCGCCCTCTATAACACTGATAGAGAGATATGCATGACTGTTTGCCCACCCAGGTATTAACACATAGTCTGAGTTAATTAATGAGTAAAAAGTGATTTTATTAAATACAGAAAGTAGGATTTAAGTGGTTCCAAGTAGTAACAGACAGAACAAAGTAAGTCACCAAGCAAAATAAAATAAAACACGCAAATCTATGTCTAATCAAACTGAATACAGATAATCTCACCCTTAGAGATGCTTCAGTAAGTTTTTTCCTCAGACTGGACAGCTGCCAGGCCTGGGCACAATTCTTTCACCTGGTACAGCTCTTGTTCCAGCTCAGGTGGTAGCTAGGGGATTCCTCATGATGGCTCTCCACTTTGCTCTCTTCCACCCATTTCTATATCTTTTGCATAAGGCAGAAATCCTTTGTCCCTCTCTGGGTTCCCACCCGCTCCTTCTCAATGGAAAGACACCAGGTTAAAGATGGATTCCAGTTCAGGTGACATGATCACATGTCACTGTAAGACTTCAAGCCTTCATTCCTCCCAGCCTGACTCACAAGAAGGCTTGTCTGCAAACAGAGCCATCCTCAGTCAATTGTCCTGGTCAAGATGCCAAACCAGCATTAATGGCTCACTCTTTGCATAATTACAATAGGCCCTCGAAGTTATATTTCATATTTCTAGTTTCAGATACAAGAGTGGTACATTTATACAAATAGGATGACCACACTCAGTAGATTATAAGCTTTGTAATGATACCTTACGAGAGAACTTTTGCATTAAGCATATTCCAGTTACATTATATTCACTCATTAGCATATATTTATAAAATCATATAGAGTGCAACGTCACACTCCCCTTCAAATGGAGGGACATGGATAGTGGTCTGTGCTTGTAGTATCAGGCCCCTAATGGCCCATAACTCCAAACTCACATTACTTCTCAGTAATAAGTATTTGCAGGATCAGGCCCTTAAACTGTAAGCTCCTCAGGGCAAGAAACTTTAGCCTGATTCTCCAGTGCCTTGCACCTGGTGCAATCGTTTGCATGTATGTGAAGTGGATGTAAAACATCACCATTCTGCTTTAGTACCATTCACACCCATTATGCATTTGCTTTGCACTTATTTAAATGATTGCGCAAGGCAGTGACAAATCAGTCTCTTTGTATTTTGTGAAGTGATGTGTACCTCTGTGCTACACCATATACTGTATATTATAAACAAAATGTTTTCTATGGATAGTTGGTCACTTCATAATTTTTTGACTGACATTTCTATATATTGGAAGGTGATTTATACATTGTGTTCTTTTGTGCAATTATCTAGCATTTACTGCTATGATTAATCTAACCTCAGTTACATCACCACTTATTTAATTTACTCACTGCTGTCCTCTTCAGAGCTAAGGCCTCAGTCAGAATCCAACTGATGTCAGTGGGACTCCATGTAGGAATAAGGGAATTCCTTGTGGGAATTCTCCACGCTTGAGAATTGTTTGCAGACGTGTTTCCTATTTTCAGCTTCTCCTCTGGACCTTTCTTTACTTATTTCCCTGTCTTCCTCCACCCCACCCCCAAGTGTTCCTCAGTGAGGTTAGCTGTTGCTTCAGAAATAACACTGAGCTTCTCGCTTCTGCAGTGTGTGGCAGTTGAATCACTTCCAACAATTTCAAAGCACAATTTCTGAGAGGCGCCCAGGAAGAGTAAAGATTTTAATGTGAGTGGTGCTCTTGACGTGCCATCTGTTATATGCAATACATTCGACTACACTTACTACTGGATTGTACACACATTTGGCTTTCTGACATCTGCGCTGATTTTAATGGTGTATAGCTAGGGAAACAAATGGGCTCTGGGCTGTCTTTTGCATGGCCTTCCAGAACAGGTTGTAACTAGGGTTATATTTGGTTCATAGTTCACATCAAGTCGTCATCTGCCAACAGCGAAGTGCAGCTAATAATTAACAAGGATTCCCATAAATATTTTTCACTGCAACCCTATTACCAGGTGTATATGTGCTTAAAGGAAGGAAGTGTGTGGGAATTAGGAATCTATTCTTTTTCTCATAACCAGTCAGGAAGGAGACACTACAAATTGGCTAAGAAACTGGTTACCTGTGCTTTAATGGAAATGGGTATACTTAGTTAATGAAAAATGTGTTAGGTATAACTGATAGTGTAGCACAGGAGTTTTTTGAAGTGTTGGTTGTGGATGAAGATTTAAATGGGGGTAATCTGGGAAATTTCTTGAAAAATATCTATTGTGTGGTGCATTCCAAGGCAAAATGTATGTTCTTTGTGAGACCAAGGGAAAAGTTATCTCCAAAAGTGGTGGGTTAGCCGTATATAAAAAGGGAGTATGCGCCATCATACACAGAAAAATCATCCCAACCTCAATTCAGTTTTTGGCAGAATTTTAATAAAGACCTCCCAGAAGCTTCCTTCAGCTGCACAACCATGCCTGCCTGTTGAAAGCATAATACTTGCATCGTTGTCTTTTAACTGAGCATTGTGGTTTGACTCTGTGGCCCTTTTCTTACAGTGGTCTGACTTTGGCTCACTTGGCTTTAATAATATAGTTGTATAATCATCCATGCTGGGAAGCAATAGGCCCAGAAAATGAAAATCCCTTAACTCTCCCAGGCTGAGAAATCAGCTGCTCCCTAAGTCAGTATCCCTCAGGGTGATAAGCAAGGGTTCTAGTTTCCGATTTCATTCTCTTGGTCACTTTATAAACAGCCTGGGAAAAATTATTCTCTGATTTTGTATAGCACCAAAGTCAATGGAGTTGCATGGGCTATAAGTCAGAGCAGAATTTGCCTCCATACCTGCCTTTGAGTTTCTTTCTAACAATGAAGAACTAACTAATGAAGTAATTTCTTTGTGCTAATTCTGTTGTTTTTTATGTCTAGGGTAAGACAGTGTCAAGAATGACGGTGTCTATTCCAGGTACATCTATTCTTTCTCAGAAAATGGCAGATACAACTTGAAAGTACTTGTTCACTGAGCTAACAAGAATGTCAGACCACACCCCACAGTGCCATGGAGTCATTCTATCTATATACCCAGTTACATAGAAAGATGGAGTAATGCGGGTTGAGGCATGTAAAACAGTCTCCATTGTGGATACACTGGAATAAATAACTGCATCACATTCTCTCAAATACTGTTAAAGGGCATTAGAGCATTGACATCCTTGCTAAGAGATCTTCATAAGTATGAGGATCTGCCCAGCTGGATGATATTAGTTTTGGATGCTTTTCAGAAATTGTTTTAACTAAATTCTGCCCTTTCTACACAGGAGCAAAAAAGGGGTAGTTAAAACTGTGTTTAAAGTAAGTTTAAAACCATTATTTCCTAGAATGCTACTTTTGTAATGTAGATGGGACCTTAGAAGGAATAAATCCACACGGATTTATGTTCTGCCTATGAAAAAAGCAGATGTTGGAAGTTCTCCTGCCTCTACATCTGTAAAGTGCCATGTACCCCAATAGCACTGGAAAATCATAATCAATCATCTTACATTCAGAATTATTACAAAGGTTTAGCAAATGTCAAACACTTACCATTTTATGCTAAGTCCCAAGTACTTCACTTTGATATTATTTTCATTCTCATTAATTCAGTATTCTTGAAGATACAGAGAACATACTATGGAGTGATTCTATGCCCATCTTTAAAAAAGGGAAGAAGGAGGATCTGGGGAACTATAGGCCAGTCAGCCTCACCTCAGTCCCTGGAAAAATCATGGAGCAGGTCCTCAAGGAATCAATCCTGAAGCACTTAGAGGAGAGGAAAGTGATCAGGAACAGTCAGCAAGGATTCACCCAGGGCAAGTCATGCCTGACTAACCTAATTGCCTTCTATGTCGAGATAACTGGCTCTGTGGATGAGGAGAAAGCAGTGCACGTGTTATTCCTTGACTTTAGCAAAGATTTTGATATGGTCTCCCACAGTTTTCTTGCCAGCAAGTTAAAGAAGTATGGGCTGGATGAATGGACTATAAGGTGGATAGAAAGCTGGCTAGATCATCGGGCTCAAGGGGTAGTGATCAATGGCTCCATGTCTAGTTGGCAGCTGGTAACAAGCAGAGTCATTAATGATCTGGAGGATGGCATGGACTGCACTCTCAGCAAGTTTGCAGATGACACGAAACTGGGAGGAGTAGTAAATACGCTAGAGGGTAGGAATAGGATGCAGAGGGACCTAGACAAATTAGAGGATTGGGCCAAAAGAAACCTGATGAGGTTCAACAAGGACAAGTGCAGAGTCCTGCACTTAGGACAGAAGAATCCCATGCACTGCTACAGACTAGGGACCGAATGGCTAGGCAGCAGTTATGCAGAAAAGGACCTAGGCATTACAATGGACGAGAAGCTGGATATGAGTCGACAGTGTGCCCTTGTTGCCAAGAAGGCTAATGGCATTTTGGGCTGTATAAGTACGGGCATTGCCAGCAGATCGAGGGACGTGATCATTCCCCTCTATTTGACATTGGTGAGGCCTCATCTGGAGTACTGTGTCCAATTTTGGGCCCCACACTACAAGAAAAATGTGGAAAAATTGGAAAGAGTCCAGCGGAGGGCAACAAAAATGATTAGGGGGCTGGAGCACGTGACTTATGAGGAGAGGCTGAGGGAACTGGGATTGTTCAGTCTGCAGAAGAGAAGAATGAGGGGGGATTTGATAGCTGCTTTCAACTACCTGAAAGGGGGTTCCAAAGAGGATGGATCTAGACTGTTCTCAGTGGTACCAGATGACAGAACAAGGAGTAATGGTCTCAAGTTGCAGTGGGGGAGGATTAGGTTGGATATTAGGAAAAACTTTTTCACTAGGAGGGTGGTGAAGCACTGGAATGGGTTACCTAGGAAGGTGGTGGAATCTCCTTCCTTAGACATTTTTAAGGTCAGGCTTGCCAAAGCCCTGGCTGGGATGATTTAGTTGGGGATTGGTCCTGTTTTGAGCAGGGGGTTGGACTAGAGGACCTCCTGAGGTCCCTTCAAACCCTGATATTCGATTATTCTGGTCTCTCAACTCCACTGAGTTCAATGGAGTTATTCCTGATTTACAGCAGTATAAGTGAGATCAGAATTGGGGTCACAGTATTTGCAGAGCTCTGTAATGTGAAAATGTTGAGACAAATCCAACAGAGTGTGTGTCTGTAGGTAAGATCCAGATGAACCCATCAGGACCCTCAGTTATCAGTAACGAAGATATTCAAACCAGAGTAATTGGCTTCTGCAGAACAGCCTCAGGAGGCTCCTTCATATTGTCTGCATTCCTACTAGACCCCAAACTGATGTGTTTCCACCATGTAAAATTATTGATCTTGATTCCAGAACATCTGACAGTATGATTATTTTATCATGGACAGCACTGGGGAATGATCTTGACCAGGGGCAAGGTATGTTTGATGGTTTGTCTGCTTGTCATCTGATTGCAATGAAATTGCACAATGACTGAGGCAAATTTTCACTGGTCCTCCTTAACTGTGCTCACAAAAACTTGCAACCATTTTGTACAGAGAAAGCACACCTTTTTAAGTGTCAGTACAAGTTTTGCCTGTGCAAACCAACATGCTTCTGAAGTATAAGAGCAAGTGAAGAAACTCTGAAAATTTGACCCAATATTTCTGTTGCTTTAGTATGAATAAAATGTGATTACGAACCAGAGTTGTACCCATAAATAACCTATATGTGCCATTCCTGTCACTCAGTCTGAAACATAGTACACCATACAAGTCCCTGGAGAAATCTGGTTCTATTGATTTTGGACTGACTCGGCCAATGGGTTTTGAAAGAATTGCAGAAGTGGTGCTTGGAATTGTGATGGGAGGCCTTACCTTCACTATAGTGTTGTATTGCTTGCTGAGCAGCCACAGAAGGGAGCCATGTGGTCTCCAAAGGTGAAGGGAGAGAGTGGAGTAAAGAGTGAAAGCTTTTGACTCAATAATTTTACTTACATTTTTACTTCTTCATTCTAGGCTGAATTGAGTGAAGTTGGTAGGGCTGCGAGGCTTTGGGTGAGGACAGAATTAGCCCATTCTGACTATTAATTTCAATGTCGTGAATCTTTGTCTACCGTGAGAATTTGAAGTTCACAAGTGCTTCCTCAAGTCTCCCTCAAGTTAGCAGAGCAAGTGTTCTGTTATGGGATCTGTCCAGCATGCAACCTTCATTGTTCAGATGGTTGACTTGGGTGACTGGAATAGGCGCTCACTTGTGCTGCTAACAAGTTGACTGCTTCTAAAGGAACAGATCAACACTTTTAATTACAGGGTTAAATACATGCTGTATAATCCCTTACATATTTCCATTTTCAGCTGCAAGTTTCTAAATAAGAACAAGTGAAAGTCCTCTGAAAGTAAGAGGCAACTTTGATAATGCTATTCTGGTGCATACCTGCACTCTGACACCTCAGCATGCTGGGTACAAGGAAATATTTATATTTAAACCAGAAGCTTTTGCAACAGAAAATATCACCATCATCTATGTGGCTGTACGTGCCATCGATAAAGCCTCCCTGCACTCTGATATATCTAATATAGCACAAATAGTGACACTGGATCCTGCAATGGATTATCTCGCTGGTAATATTGAGTACAGTGTTTCAAGGATAGTGTTGCTAGGATTTGGGTTAATAACAGCAGTTTGCCTTATTAAAAGTGCAACCATATGTGCTTTAAAGAAAAAGAAGAAAGTGATTATCACAGAAACTGCAACAAATCTACTGTGACTTAAGATGAAACTTTGGATGATGTCCACTTATTTTTCTAGGATTTGTTTAGATGCTTTCAAGAAATATGCAAAAATAATTGCACTAGTACAGAAAATGGGTGTATAAAATAGTTGGAAAGCCGTAATGCAGAACTGTATGAAACTGCTGTGATTTAGCAGCAGTATCATACTGCATGTACACTGCATGCCTGAATGGCCCAGTCAAATTAAAACAACATTATATGTACTGCATATATATACACCCTACACTCATGCCACTTAAAGCTTTATGCCACTTGATTACATAGTTTATGTATACAGTATGATGAAAAAACTGTAATTAAATTGAATGAGATAGGGTCTTATATCTGTATGCAAAAGAAGATGTACAATGAGGTTTCCTGCAGCTGCCAATATGGTGAACATCTTTATAATTCAGCTCTCATGCATGTCATGGCATCCAGAGGAAGCAGCCAGCTAACAGTTGGTTTAGAAGTGCACCCATTTGTAGCATGTGTTGAAGCAGGAAAAAGCTTCATGCTGTTCCTCACCTGATTACTGGTTCATAGACAGCCAAGTACTGTGTGTTTAGTGGAGACTAAAAAGCGCGAGTGAAAGAAGTTTCCCAGGAATGCTGCAACCCAACGTGCTTCTTCACTCAGAAAATGCAGCTGCAAATCTGTTTTCAGCCATTTGGAGTCAAACTCTCATAAAAATACTTCCATGATTTAGGAACCATTGAACCTGCAAGTAAGAAATGATTCTGTTTCAACTCAAACGGTAACTTAAACCTAGTCCACACACCACTTCTTTTTGCCCACTTCTACTATTAATCAAGGTTTATAATTCAAGTGATGAGCTGTTAACTGTATCACTGCATAACTGTAACACCTGTGGTGGAGGGCTGAAGCCATTGAATGTGCATGGTTTAAAGGGACAGGCCCCATTAAACACCATGAGGAGAATTATTTTTAATAACTCATTATTTTTAATCATGCAGGTCAAGTGCCTCCGACTTGATTTTGTGCTATCACTGTGAGCCAGTCTGATTGTGTTGGGTAGGGAAGAGATGGGGGAAATACGAGAGACACAGGAAGATGGGATCCAGAGGAAAGAAGAGAAAGATAAAAGGGAACAGAACTGACATAAGGGAGGAGATCAAAACAATTAAGTGGGTGGTGGGGTGAGAGAATGGAAGATGAAAAGTGGGGAGTGGAAGCAACAACTGGAAAATGAAAGCCACCCCATTTTATGCTTAGCAAACTTTTTTTCCCTCTGTATTTCTATCTTGTGGGCATGGTGAGTGTTTAGGTGATCAAGGTACCAAGAATTTTTTGCTAAAGCCACTAGTATACTTACGGTTGACCCTGCTATCTGCGTGAACTTTGTCTCTTAAAATGGCTTTGTAAAAGCATTTTCAGTCTTTCCAAAGTGCAATTAGATTACTGATAAGATATAGCTACATCTGCTAGAATAGTAATATAAGGACTTTGTGCATGCAAGAGTCCACAAGTGAATTCTGTGCAGAGCCATACTTCCTTCTTCCACTGTAATAGAAAATAGCATTCCACGGGTTTTGTACAATTGGCTTTATGTGCTGTGCTGCACTAAGATTACTTTCTACATAGCACAGGATGACATTCTTAAATTTAAATAGGGTGGTGCTTTGATCTGTTTTAGGAGGGGGATGGATTGCTACTTGGTGAACTGTATTACTGCAGTGGAGAGGGAAGTAAGACTGTGGAAATTGGTAGGTGAGGCTGTACAGCAGGTCAAAGGGGGCTACATGGCAATCTCCTCATGACATTGCCGCTTCTTCAGATAGGTCCATGGCTCAGAAGCAGTGATGGTCTCTGTTACAAGACTGACCATCCCAAAACACCCATTCAAGACCCAGCACTGCAGCACTCTTCCTCAGTTTCCCCACAATGATCTTCAACCTGCTCCAGCCATAGAGGTAACTTGGCCTTCTGGCCAAGCCACTTCAAAGCATTCATCCCCTTCTAGGGTAACAGAGTCTCTAAGTCCATTCCAATACACCATCAACACAACAGTGCCTTCAGTCCCACGCGGTTCAGCCTTCAACCACCTTCCTAACAGGCAGGTTCCCAGCAGCAACAGCCCTCTCACTATCTAACAGCCAGCTGCTGGGTTCTGGTCAACGCATGTACCCAGGTCAGATCTGCCCTCCTACCAACGGCCTCTGGCAGGCTGCAGTCCTCAGTCAATTTCCAGCTCAAGGTTAGTTTCTTGCCTCACATCAGGAACATCCTGTCCACTCTCCTCCCATCCAGGCCTTAGCTGCTGGGCTTTCCTCCTTAGTCACCAAGTTCTGATCCAGCCCATGAGCTTCTGCCATTTCAGTAAACATGCCTGTATTACAATGTATGTGATTTTTAACCTCTGCAGTGCCACCAGCCTCAACCATGGGGATTAGGGGAGTGGTGATCAATGAGGAGAGAGCAGGTACATAGGAAGGGGATTATGGTTTGGCTGATGGCTGTGGAATTTGATATACACCTCTACCCCGATATAACATGTCCTTGGGAGCCAAAAAATCTTACCGTGTTATAGGTGAAATTGTGTTATATCGAACTTGCTTTAATCCACCGGAGTGCGCAGCCCCGCCCCCCCGGAGCACTGCTTTACCGCGTTATATCCGAATTCGTGTTATATCGGGTCGCATTATATCGGGGTAGAGGTGTTTCAGATAAATAAATGCTGAAGATCTTAAATTCTCCAGGTGCCAGTGCAGTCCCCTCCCAACACTGCCATGCTAGTTGTCTGCTGGGTTCCAGGAGGTACTCCAATGCTGTCTCTGCCTTGGTGTCTTGTGTGGGGAAGACCTCCTGACTTTTGAGGGAAATCTCCTCCTCAGAGTTCTGGTCAGGGCTGGGTTTCTCAGCCTCTTGGCTGCCTTTGGTACTGTCTGCAAAATATCTGGTTTTGGTGGTGGCCTCCTTTGCAAAAATCCAGGTCCGCTCAGCGTAGATAGGTGGGGCAGGTGCTGGGAGCATTGCTGGAGGTCCTGGTGTTGTCCGTGTTTTTTCTGCAATACTGCCGGAGCTCCTTTCCTTGTTGCGGTACTGGAACTTGTCCCAGGAGTGACCCCACTCTGTCATTTGCTTCAATAAATCCTTGTATACCTTGGCAATCAAGTGGCTGCTGTTATGGCAGAACTGCACTGTCTCATCTATGCAGATCTCAAGGCAATCCATGATCTCTGCATGGGTCCATGTGGAAGTAGGAGACATGGCTGCTATAATGCTGAGAAGGGTATGCGACTCTGGGAATGTGCACTCACATCTGGGGTGCACCTGACTGTGTGTCAGCATTAAACAGGGAGGTGACATCTGGTCAGCCTGACCCCAGAGCAGCAGAGGACACAGGTAAACAGATGGGTCAATCCAGGTATGATGCAATGCAGTCTGGGATAGCAGTGGGAGGGCTGCCAGAGGCGGAAAAGTTAATCCAAAATACAGATGCGTTCCAACCAGAAATATATACACTTGGTGCTTTAAAAGGTCTCGTTTCCCCCAATTTAGGAAAATTCTGAGTGAAATTGCTTGGGAGTAAAAATTGGGACAGAAGTGAATGAAAATTGGGAGCAATATAAGAATAGTTTACTAGATGGCCAAAAAGCCCCAATTCAACAATTACAATAGAGGACAACTTTGATTAAAAGGCCGAGCTGCTTGTGAGGGGAAGTGAAGGCAGCAGTTAGAAATTAAAGAACAATATATAACAAAGGGCAGAGGAGGAAGTAGAGAACAATCAGTATAAATTAGAAATCATGAAGTGTAGAAAATTGATAAGAGTTGGCTGAGGAATTGCAGGAGCCGGAAGTGTGCTAATGTCAGACTAATATTCAAAAATGGCAAGTACGACAACCTGGATGTTATAGCCCCGGATGAGGGTGATCACCAGGCTGTATTAGATCCCAAACCTTGGGTCCCATGTTCTTTTAAGCTTACTGAGCTAGTCTCCCCAATAGCTCTTGCATGCCCTCTCTCCAGATTCACCCTTGTGGGTACTCAGAATGAGTGTTTCACCCTTCAGGGATTTCATGACAGTTAAAACAAGGGACACGCAGACTATAGAGAAGCACTTTTAAACAATCACAAGCAATATACAGATCTATGGAAAAATATTAAACAGCTGCACGCAAGACTCTGCTCAGTTTCCTCATCCTTCTTGTGAGTCCTTTGGATCATCTTCATTGTCTTCCAGGCAGTACAAGAATCTTTTACACTTCCTCTCCTCCAGCCCAGTCTTGTCTCGTTGGGTGGCCAATGAAAGAGTACCACCTCAGAACAGAATTTATCCTTTTATAACATTCCCATTCTGTCTGTCAGGGGACTCCTCTGAGCAGCTTCAATTCCCTCATCAAGTGATTTGTTGTTTAGTTCCAGTCCATCTGAGGTCCAGATTGGGAAACTGCAGCCAGCAGATTGTTCTAGGATGCTTCCATTGAAATAGAAGACTATCCAGGTTGATGACTCTTCTTTGCTCTCCATTATTAGCCCGCTGCCAGATGCAAGGATTTTTCCTCACACCTTAGGTGTGTTTTCAGCTCAAGATGAAGGCCACTCCAGATTGTTCTCACAAGGAACAGGCTACTATGCTTATTCGATATGTTAAGATTGTAGACAGCTCAAAATTTTCAATTGAAGAAAGGTTTATTTTGTTTGATAATTTCACAAGAAAAACTAGAAAAGAAATTGCTGCTAGAGTACTAGCAATTCTAGAAGGTTTTAAGTTAGATTTTCAAGTCTGCATTGGTCAAGCCTATGACAATGGATCTAATATGGCTGGAAAGTACATAGGTGTACAGGCAGTTCTGCTTGAGCATAATTCAAACTGTATTTTCTCCAGCTGTGGAAACCACACACTAAACCTTGTAGATGTTGACCGTGCTGAATCATGCAAGGAAGCAATTACTTACTTTGGAACTGTTCAGCAAATGTACAATCTCTTCAGTAGCAGTCCACAAAGGTGGGAAATTCTGAAGCAATATCTTCCTGTTTCACTGTATGGGATGTCCAAAACTAGATGGTCTGCATGGATTGATGGTGTTCAACCAGTTGCGCAGCATTTAAATTCAGTGAGAATGGCTTTAAATGAGCTTGAATCTCTCAATCTCACTGCACAGGCTCAAACTGAACTTCAGTCTATTCAGAAGCATGTGTCCAAATTTGAATGCATTCTGATGTTATCTTTGTGGATGAAGCTACTTACAATGATCCACCAAATTTATCTGTTAGTTGAAGCACGCAATGCTACACTTGCTGTTGAGAGGGATAACCTAGAAAGTCTTATCAATGACATTCAACAGATTCGTGAACAATGGGATGCCAAATTAGTAGCACAGAATATTGGCATTTCATCTGAGTTCTCCATCAATCGCAACTTACCTACTGAATCCAATGCCGAGCAGCATTATAGGGTCAATGTCTTCCTTGTCATCATTGACTGTATTCAATCAGGTCTTACACGTCAATTTGAGTCACTGCGACTAATTTGTACCCTTTTTGGATTTCTTTGGCTGAATAATGAAGATCTACTTTCTGCAGCTGAACAATTTCAGCAACAGTACAACAAAGAAATGTCAAAAGATCTCAGTGACAAGGTCATCTTCCTCAAACGGATATATTCCACAAACTTTAAATTGGATTGCAAGCCAAAGGAATAGCTTCAAGAAATACTCGAACTTGGACTCTCTGGGGTGTTTCCTAATATCACAATTGCATTGCGCATTTTTGTCAGTTTACCTGCATCAGTGGCTTCAGATGATCGCACCCTCAGCGTGTTGAAGCAGGTAAAGAGCTATCACAGTTCAACTATAAAAACAATGAGTCCGGTGGCCCCATAAAGACTAACAGATTTATTTGGGCATAAGCTTTCGTGGGTAAAAAAACGACTTCTTCAGATGCAAGAAGTGGGTTTTTTACCCACGAAAGCTTATGCCCAAATAAATCTGTTAGTCTTTAAGGTGCCACTGGACACCTCATTGTTTTTGTGAATACAGACCAACACGGCTACCCCTCTGATACGTTCAGCTATGGGACAAGAGTGTTTGAATGGGCACGCCATGCTTAATATCAACTGTAACATTGCATGAAAGTGAGATTTTTCTTCAATAATTAGTGCATTTGCACAGAAAAAGGCTAGAAAAGCATTTGTTAAATAAAAAAAATTCAAATTGTCTCACTCGGTTTTTTGTTGCCTTATTTTGTTTTCATGTGTCCTCATTTTTTATTTTTATTGTGGCTAGGGTCCTCAAAAGTTGGAAGTGGCCCAGGCCTCTCTGGATCTCTGAGAGGGCCTAAGTACATAGCTGTTGTACTGATCAGAGTTTTCTCATAGAAGTTCAGAACTGCCATGTTTGCAAGTTGATTTGTGATACTGTAAAATTTAAATTCCTTATAAATTATTTATAATATATTCATGACAACACGACATCGGTCACTTCAGGATGCATGAAATGGATGAGGAAATAGTTCAGATTTAGATTATTACAGGCTTTAGGAATTTCCCTAGTGTATTAATATATCACCTGACACCATCAGATTGGATGCAGTTATGCAACCTTGATTTACACAGCACATCCGTATATACTGGTACTTGCCATAAAATATACAATCTCTTCTGTGTAAATAAGCAATTGTATAAATAGTGCTGCTGTGCCATCATTTTTATAACAAAAAATTGTGGGGAACGGGACAATGAGGGTGTTTAAGAGCTTGGTTCTTTTATTTCTAGTACCTGTGGTGAAAGGTTCTATGGTACAGCTGAAAAATGGTGGCTATGAGGATATTGTTATTGCAATTAACCCTGAGTTACCAGAAGATCACAATATCATTAGAAACATACAGGTAAGAACATTTGTATATTTGTCATTCAATGATATTCAGACTTTCAGGTTATTTCTACCTCTAGATTAGCAGTAATCTTAAAAGACCAGTTCCAGCTCCCATTAATGTCAAGGGATTTTTTTAATTTATTTTTCATTTTTGTGGGAGCTAGATCAATTCTATGGTTACTAAATTGGTTCTTAGCTTGAATTTTTATTCAAGTGCTGCTGTTAATGAAATTAGTATACTCATCTCTTGAAGTTTAACAGGAATATTATGGCTCAGGGTCAGGCTGATTCTATGTATCACCTCCTTCTTAATTACTTCTTTCCAAAACATGAGTACCTTAGACTAGAGAATCTCCAGAACATGGATATTTAATTGCCAATTACTGCACCTCCTTTACAATGTTTGCCATTTGCTTTTATCCCTCCTTTCCCCCAGTCCTTGCAGATATTCTTAAAAACCCTTGGTGTGAGTATATATATATATATATAGTGATATTTCTGTTTTTAGTTATTCTTTAAGTTCTCAGTGTCACAGTGTAGATCTTTGATCCATGTTCACATGATCTGGTCATTGAGCATTCACTTGCTGTAAAGAGAACAATAAACTGAGGTGGGCATAGCCATTAACTAGTGACCCCCAAACTACTCAGGAGAGGTGGGGAAGGAGCAAGGAAGAGGGGAACAGGAAAATAGTGACAAAGTAATGCCCACTGTAGAGGCAGGAAGAAAGTAGAACCTAATAGAGGTGGAGCAGAAAAATGAGGAATCACAGGGAGAAGAAAAAGGAAACCACAGGTTATTACTTACTATTTATAATTGTATTTGATTCATCAAGCACTGCAGTACACTTTACAGATTAATTAAAAGGACTGGTCTAGGACAGAACCATCCTTCACCTCAAGCCCATGTAACTTTTTTGAGGAAATTTCATGTTTGGAAGGATCTCTTTCAGGTTTTATTTTAAGGGATAGATTGTGGTTTTTATCATAAGCCCTGAGCAACGGGCGGTGTATATTTGTACTGTTCTAGGAGCAATCCAGAGTCTTTCAGAGTTACAATTTGGTCTGTCCTTGCTCCATGAGGGAAATAATCTGTCCCAGCCCTTCCCTTAGCCAAGGTTGGTTTCTTTCTATGCCTTCACATATTTAATGTTACTTTATGTACCCTTTTTTCCCGGCAAGGCTAAACTACTCATTGCCTCTACCGTTCAATTTTTAATTCGTAACTCTTTTCTTTTCTTTCCCTACCAGGACATGGTTAAAGAGGCTTCTACTTACTTGTTCAATGCTACAAAACAGAGATTTTTTTTCAAGGCTGTAAAAATTATAATTCCTCTGCATTGGCTGCCAAAACCTGAGTATTTAAGTGTAAAAACAGAGTCATATGATAAGGTAA
>NW_020664562.1:26264121-26276579 GCF_002925995.2 Terrapene triunguis | reverse complement strand
TCGATGACCTCTCGAGGTCCCTTCCAGTCCTAGAATCTATGAATCTACGTAGGAACTGCAAATACAGTGCTATACTTCTTCTGTGTGTGGCAGCAAATAACTAGCACTGCTCTGTGATTTGTGTTAAACTCTTCTTGTGCTCTAATGTTCAGATGGCTTGGTAGTTTGGAGTATAAGCAGCCGTAGAAATTGTCTCTAAATGTAAAAACATCTTTATTTCAAAACAAGATTTACAAAACACAATTTGAAGCAATATAATATAGTTGTAGGAAAATAACTTCTAAGTGCTTGCTCTAGCTTAGTGTTCCTGAGGAAGTTGCTGGAGGTGCATAACAAGAGGGTGCATAACATTTTCAAGAGTACCCAAGCCCTATTCAGTTGGGTGCTTTTGAAAATTGTACCTTGCATTTACATTCAGTGGAGGCTGCTTCATCTTCAACAGATGTAGTTGCCCAGTGCTCATCTTCCCCATCACTGCCCACTCCACTCCCCAGCTATTATTCTGTGGAATGACTTAGAGGGAAGCTGTTGCCTCCATAGATGCTTAGAAGGAGGTTGTGTCTCTCTGGGTGGGGAGGACCCTTAAAGGGACAACTTCATAGAAGTGAAGCTTCCTAGCTGTCATAACCCTTGTTCTGCTTTCTGGGAACAAAAGGAAGTTTTTGTGGGGTGGAAGAGTTCTTTCTGATCCTCATCTTGATTGTCATTCATGGAGCAAGAAGGAAGGTGTCTAGATGTCCCTGGTCTTTGGGGAAAATGGAATCTCAAACTAACCTGAACAGCAACGGTGGGGAAGATTCCGGAGACCTTTCTCCCAACCAGCTCCCACAATTAATATGCTCTCTATCAAAAGCCAGGCAAGAATGGATCAGTCTTCCCCTCCTCCTGGGGCCTTTTTCCCTTAAATAAATTGTCTCTATTAAAAACAAGCTGCTTTTGTTATTAGGTTTAATAGGCTACTGGACTAGATCCCGCACTGGTAGGCATTGCCATATTGAATCATATGTTACTGTGTCCTAGAAAGCAGTCTAATTTTCTACTCTGAACAGAGCTCTACAAAAATCTTATCTTTTATTAAAATGTAACAGCATCTGCCTTTTTTGGAGCAGCCATGTGCTAGCTATCCCTTAAAAGTTTAAGGCAAATATTCAGGGTGCAGGACACTGCCTCCTTTACCTTTTCAGTTTTGAATATTAAATACATAAATCGTGAAGAGGATATGAAACAAAGCCATTTCCAATTTAGAGTTTAAGGTAGCTTTCGCCACTTTGGGGAGAACTAGAGTGGCAGTAGTATGGCATTGACTTTGGGGAACATCAATACGACAATCATTTCTGTCTAAAAATGTTGTTACTACATTGCAAATAACATTCAAAAATAATGTACTTAAGTCTTTTCTCTCAATTGAAACTGTACTTGAAACCACTTTGTGTAAATGCAGGGTGAATAGTAAAATCAGCTTCTCTGTTACTTGGAAGGCTCATACAGGCATCATTAGGACAACAGAAAAGTTCTTCATTTGTAAGACGAATGACTTAGAGGATGCTGTATCAAAAATGACAGTGTAACTTATTGAAATTAGTTAACCCTAAAAAGTAAACTGTGGTGAATGTCACTTAGTCATCCCACAAGTTATGGTGCTTGTAAAGGCATTTCCCTACCTCAGGAGCTTTCAATCTAAGAACACAACAGAACTAGAAATGTCTTAATGTCTATAAAACTTCAGTTTCTGTACCCTGAAGTTCTTTACACTAAAGGTTATGAACTAGAAAGAGAAACTAACCAATCTTATTCCAGTTTCTGAGTATGATGAAAAAGTAAACACAAATGATGAAAAAGAAACTGAGTTTAATTATTTAAAACATGGAAGTATTGCATTTGTTTAAAACACTAATATATCCATATGTTCTATGCACCCTTGACCATAATTAAAAATACAGCAAAATGGACAGCTAAACATAACTAATGTACAGCACCCACCAGGCAGCAATTAGAAACTCAAATATCCTTGCTCCAGCAATTCCACACATTTTAAGTTCCCCTCTCTCAGATGCTGCTGTGATGGTGGCAGGTTGACTTTGCAGGATGCCCTTCAGATATTTGGGTTCTTACAGATCAGGGAAAGGGAAGTGTCCCTCATGGAGAACGCCTAGCCAGCAATGTCTTCTTTCTTATGCTAGTGGGCACTTAATCTTGAGCGGTTTTGATGCTCTGTGGTATGGCACTCTCTCCCATTGGTTCTCTGCCGTTCTGGACTTTATTGGCCAAAACCAATATTGTAAATTGGAAACCCACAGACAGCCACTGAGAATCGTGGCAAGACATCCCAACTACCGAGCGGGCAGCTGCATTCTTCACTAGCCTCAGTTTCTGGAAACTTTTAAAATGTTGCCCCACAGAATGCATTGGAGTAGTTTTATCTTGAGGTGACAAAGGCAGGGATGATAGTTGTGAGGTTCGCATACAAAATGAATGGTTGCAGCCTCCTAGCTTTATGTAAATAATAAAAGCTGAGCAAGCCACATCTTCTGGTATCAGCTGAGAGTCTAAACGGACCCCTGTGTTGTGAATCTGACAAACAAATGGTGGAGATGCACACTCAGTTAAACAAGCCAATATTCTTGCAGTCTCTTTGGGTTGCTTCTTCCAGCCAGGTAATTTCACCTCAACCTTATTTAGATTAGTTTTAGCCAGTTAGCTCTGCACCAGTCTCATCCAGATACTACGGTCAGTATAAACTGTACTTTTGATGGTATAGCTAATCTAGGCTAATAAACTCTACCAGCAAAAGCAGTTTCCATACTAGGACTGCTTTGCCAGCACAGGTATGTTGGTCACAAATCACACCCCTGACCTACATAGCTATGCTGGCAACAGTTTGTAGATTTGGCCTTAGTTCATAACCAAGAGCTACATGTTTTATAAGCCAAACCTTAATGTTTTTATAAACTTCCATCTGCTTGATGGATGAGGATCTGTTTTTGAACTGATTCAATAAGGAACTGTCTTGATTGGCAAATTTGGGGTCTCCATCTATATTCCAATTTTCACGATTAAAAGGGAACAGTGCATGCTGTTACTCTTCCTATTAACTCCTTATTCTTTTGCTATCCGCCTTACTTTATTTCTGTTGTGGAAAACATGGTTTAATCAAACTTCATTTAATCAAACATTAATTTTAGCAAACATAAAGCAATGTAGCAGTTTTTAAATTATTTTTATAAACATTAGAAAGCAGAACAATATTAATATTCCTATAAAATAAGACCACAGACAATGTTTGTGCAGCTCCTTGCATTGATGTGGAACCCCAGGGAAGCTGAACATATGTCCAGTCTTGAAAAGGAGGCACTACCAAGTTACCTTTTTTCACTCTGCATAATGGAAAGAGAAACAAGATTGTTCAATCAGATTCCTTTTCCAGTTAGTTTTGCTTTTGGTTATCATGTACAGCTTACTGCAGAGATTGTTGAGGTTACTACAAATGAAGCTTTGCAGTCAGAATCAGGGCCGGCTCTAGGCACCAGCCAAACAAGCTGGTGCTTGGGGCGGCACATTTTTAGGGGCGGCATGGCCGGCGCCAGAATGCCGCCCCTAAAAATGTGCCGCGGGCCGCCCTAGCTCACCTCCGCTGTTGCTGCCTGGGAGGGAGGGGGAGATCCCGAGCGGCCGCGGCGCGCGAAACAGCTGTTTCGCACGCCGCTGCTCCCCCTCCCTCCCAGGCTTGAGAGCGCTGCGGCCGCTCGGAGTCTCCCCCTCCCTCCCAGGCTCTCAAACCTGGGAGGGGTGGGGCGGCCAAAATTGTTTTTGCCTTGGGCGGCAAAAATTCTAGAGCCGGCCCTGGTCAGAATACAGTAACTCCTTGCTTAACATTGTAGTTATGTTCCTGAAAAATGCGACTTTAAGCGAAACTATGTTAGGCGAATCCAATTTCCCCATAAGAATTAATGTAAATCAGGGGTGGAGGGGGGTTAGGTTCCAGGAAAATTTTTTTCACCAGACAAAAAGCTATATATTATATAGATATACACATAGTATACACTTTAAACAAACAATTTAATACTGTTCACAGCTATGATGATTGTGAAGCTTGGTTGAGATGGTGAAGTTAGAAAGTGGAAGAGGGAGGGCTATTTTCCAGGGAATGCCTTGCTGCTAAATGATGAACTAGCACTGGGCTGAGCCCTCAAGGGTTAACGCGTTGTTAATGTAGCCTCTCATCAAGGCAGCACAAACAGGAGGGAGTAGAGACAGCATAGCAGACAAAGACAGACCCAAACCTTGTGTGTGGGGGAGAGAGAGAGATGCACACTGCCCCTTTAAGTAAGCTGACCCACTCTTAAGTGCATTGTCTTTTTATGTGGATCAGGAAGTTGAGGCAGCAGCTGCTGCCCCAAGCTCTCTCTGTCTCTCTCCCTCCGTGTCCCCTCCCTGCTCTATATGGAGAAGAGGTGAGCGGGGTGCAGGAGCAGGGGGGAGGGGGACACCCTGACATTAGCCCCCCCCCCCCCTGCGGCCCCTCCCTCCCTCACAGCAAGCAGGAGTCTCTGGGAGCAGCTCCAAGGCAGAGGGCAGGAGCAGCACATGGCAGTGGGGGGAGGGACAGCTGAACTGCCGATTGATAACCCGTTGATAGCCTGCTGGGCGGCTGCAGCACAGGGAACTTAGGAGAGCGGGGAGCTGATGGGGGGGCTGCCGGTCCACCCTGGTTCCAAGCCCCCACCAGCTAGCTGCAATGGGCTGCTCTTCCTGCAAGCAGTGGACAAAGCAAGTGGCTGCCAAACAACGTTAGAAGGGAGCATTGCACAACTTTAAACGAGCATGTTCCCTAATTGATCAGCAACGAAACAACGTTAACCAGGACAACTTTAAGTGAGGAGTTACTGTACTTTTAGTCTGGTTATGTTAAATTGTAAACTTGCTAGGGATTTAATTGCCTAGCCACGTTTCCTTCCCTGAAAATGCCCAACCTGAACGGGGTTGTCAGATGAGTACATATTCTAACATTGGAGATGGAGGTGAAAACACTAAATTAGTTCAGGGGTTAGAACAAGACCCAGACCACTAGTGTGCAATTTTCTTTAACTGGAAGACTAAAATGGCTGTTGGTTGCCTAGACTTAAATATCTGCTTGTGATGGGCACCGGGTTTGTAAGTGAGGACTGAGGTGTAATAATAAAGCTGTTTGGGAAAGCATACCTGTCTCTGGATCCAGACAAAGATGCTGTGTGCTCTTTTATGAGCACGAAATTTCCCCATGTTAAAACTAAAATCTTATTATGGTGACTTAAACACCAGTTGAAATGAATAGTATGTTTTAATTTATTTCAGTAAGAATTTGAAATCTCAAACTATGAACTTGCAAATTCAAATGCACATTTGCTAGCTTTCAAAGGTATCTTCATTTCATTTAAAACTATTTTTCGGTGACATTAGTAGGGCTTAGTTGCTGAAGACTGAGTAAAGTGTCAGTCTTCAAAAAGCTTATACATAAAATAAAATCTAATTAGATAAAGGCTAACATTACACGTGGCTGTTTGTGCTGACCAGACTAGTATTGCTAATCTAGCTCTCTTTAACCAATAGTTTACCGAAGAAAAACTTGGTCAAGCAGAGAAGACTGAACTGGATGCTCACTTGGAGAATCTCCTCAGCAAAGCAGAATGTACTAAACTGTGGACAGAAAAAATTATGAAACAGACAGAAGTTTTATTGCAGCCAAACCCAAGTAAGAAACATGTTGGGTTTTTCATCGATACTTTAGTGCTAACAAGCTTGTCTATTTGTGTGTGTGTATTTGGCAGAGTCACTGCTGCATGTTTATACACACTGCAGTTCATTGTTCCTGTTTAAAACGTCTTACATGTACAAGATGTACAATGCTTTTTTGATACAATGCAACAAATGCAAATCTTAATTCCAATGCAAAGACTTGACTGCATAAAACGGCAACTGGAATCTATAACAGAACAACGATTGCGTGTGGGTTGTCTCAAAGCATCTTGAGATCTGACAGGATCCGAGCCTATTTAAGCTATGCAGGGTCTGTCTTCATCAGTACTAAGATGAGAGAATTCCTCCTAGCCCAAAGGAAAACAAAATGCTAGGGAAGATACGTTGATTATTTAATAGGTGTCACTTTTCCCTCAGTCTGTATTGTGTTGCTTCTCCACCATTGTATTAGGGGCATGATGCTGCTTGATATTTTTCTTTGAGAATAGGAACTGGGGTTCTGATCACTTGTCATGTTACCTTTAGTGACTCTTTACAAAAAAGAGTTTTGATTAGACCTTGGTGAACAATGCCAGCATACTTCTGAGTTTTGTAACAAATCTGTTCTGGCCATGCTAATTGCCCTTCTGGTTTGTTTTTCACAAATATTTGAGTGGTGGTTTACTGGGGAAATGTTCACAAAACTTCAAGTTTTCTTATTTATTTGTGGAAACCAAAAGTGCTTGTGTTCTTATTCAGTTGGAAAATAAACAAGATCATCATCCTTAGCTGATAAGTCACACACAAGCAACAGAGCTCAAACGTCAAATATTGGCAGTAAATCCTTAAAGTGAATATATTCAAATCTGCTCACAGAATAAGGCTAAATTCATCAACTAAGCTTTTCATTGCAAACTATTGGCTTTACTCCAAGTTGTAAACCTAATATCCTGGCCAATTTCTACTTGAATGATTTTCTTGAGTTACATTCTATCTGAATTCCCCCTATAGTTTCAACTGATTATAATCTTCATTTCCTCTTTTAGATTTTTTTTTATTAGTGGGTCATATGATTCTCATTAACTAACATGTATTAAAATGTATAAACTGTTTTTAATGTCTTTTGGGGTGGGTTGATGTAAACCACAGTTTTTCTTTTTTTGTTTGTTAAATCATCATTTAATCATCAAGCAGGAAACCTTGATTTAAATACTTTACTTTAAATTTGTACTCTTCAGTTATTTTCCTAAAGACAGGTTGATTCTCATTGGTTGGTAACGATTAAAACATTGATTTTTTTTTTTCAATTAAATATAGCCTTTACGCTAAATTTGGTGCTTTTTCCTAACCAGAGAAAACAATATCTAGAAACATTTAAGCAACTATATAGCTTTGCATACATTTATTCATAATCTTAACATTTACATTTTTAAGTTAAAATTGACTAATGCCTTAATTTGCTAGACTAACTTTTACTCATTTACATTGAGCTATATTTGGATACAAATTGGAATTCAATTAAAAATGCACAAACCAATTTTAAAACCGTTTTATGTAACAAAAAACATCTTAAATGTGCTGGACAAAGTTTATCAAACCTGTTTTCATTTGACACTGGCCTAACAAACAAACAAAGTAAGTATTATCCGTAGTTATTCTATTGACCTGATTGTGTATGGTCACTGTTCTTCAGAATTTCAGTACTACTAGATCTCATCTGCACACACCTCGTTTTTATTTAGAGATTGGAGAGAAGAAAAACTTTCCTGCTTTTTTTTTCTTTTCAATTTTCAGTTGGCTTCTCAACTCTGAATTAACTAGGCATTGAATTGAACTAATTGAATAAATTGAAAAGAAAATATTCTCTCTGCACCTACAAAAGTGGCTACTGCCATCAAAAGCTGGTTTAGCACTTTAACAGACTCTGGTTCCAGGTGCTCAGCCAGTGACTTCCACCAGTTCAGTGACTCCAAAAATTTCACAGCAGAAGTGGTATACTGCCTCAATATTTTTATTTCATTTAAATAATTGTAATAGATTATACTGAGTTTAGGCCTTAATATATTTGAAATTATGGCAACCTACACTTTTTTTTTTTAAGGGAGTGCATTAAACAAATCAAATTTCTTTTTTATTTAAAAAGTTGATTTTTATCCACCCTGCTTAAGGTTCCATCTTAATGCACAGTACCATGTACAATTATAACAAGAACCCCTTGATTTTTTTTCAACTTTATGATTTAGTCTGCAACTGCTGATCTTAAAGTAATAGAAAAGCTGTGTCAAAGTCTCTGTTCATCTGGAAACTGTTCTATACGCTTGGGTTAACTCTTCAGTGTGATAGGCATAACCCAGACTTTACTCTCTTTAATTGCATGAGAAGTACCCAGATCTGTACAAAAATACAGCTTGCATGCATTTCCCTGGCTCACCACTCCAGAGCATTCTTTGGGCTAGGGTCAGAGTTATCTGTGGGTTTCCATATTCCTCCTGCAGTGCATGGCTTGTTTTCCTAATGGTGGAGCACTTTAACCTTGGTTGGTCCTGCAGCTGTACCAGGGCTCCCTGCTACAAAAACATCCCAATCTTTTCCCTTCTCCTGCCCAAAACTTCCTGTGTGGCTGAGAGTCTTCCCCGACCCACAATGCCTCAGAGGTTTCAAAGGTTAGTGTCGCCACGTTGGTTTCTGTTCAGCTGTTCCAAATCCCAGCTCGCTGTTGAGGAGTTTGGAGAACTAGTTTTCCCCAACTTCAGCCAACCTCAACATACCCATTGTGTGGTCAAAGTACAGTTACTAAGGGTAACTGCTTTCCATTTTCCCTAGCTTGGTGGGTACACAAGCACTGTCCGCCCATGGTGGATTCCATTTTTACAAAGAGATATTCAGTGATACAGCAGTTTTCACAACTTCATAGTACCTACTAGAAATCATAAATTGTAGGCTGTCCACATCTTCACAGTATTCCATGGGAAGCTGGACCTAAACTCTGTTGCAAGATACCTGGATTCTGTGACATTCTGGTGTGGCAAACTGGAAATCCTGTAAGATTCTCTTCAATTAAAAGATGGGTGTTTTTGATTAATTCAGCATGAAATTAAGTGTTACAACTGGTACTGTTCCGATAAAAAAATCAATTTTATGGTGTTCCACACTTAGTTTGATATGCCAGTTAGGTTCTAGAAAGCAACTATGCTTTAATACAAATCAAAGGTAAAGCTGAGTGTTTTGGCAGCTGCATAAAGAGGTGAGTGGGGCTCATGGTATCCAGGAGGGAGTAAGGCAGTTTAGGTTTGTGGAACAAGCACATTAGCTGCATACGTCTACTAAAATGAGCAGCAGTGAAATAGTTGACAATATTGATGCAAACTGTCATCTTCGGGTTTCGGTCTTCACCTGTTGAGGTGAGTGTATCAGTTCATGCCTCTCAGAGCTATTGTTTCAAGCTGTTTATATACTCAGACCTCCAACTTAAGCTTGCTTCACATCTTCAAAGTTTTCCTGACGTCCCGAAAAATAGATACAATTCTCTTAAGTGAATGGTGCTGAAATGGAGCACACTTGTTGCAAGAGGTGGATTCCAGAGTAAATTCTGCAGCAGCTGGACACACAGGCCTTGAATAAAAATATAATTAAAAGCCAAATTCTATGAAACCACATGAATAGAATGGCCTATAACAAAAATGCTAGCTCCATTCTCTTCTTTGGGGAAGAGGAGAAGTAGATGCTGCAGAGGGTTAAGTTCTTTGCTTCCTACAGCTATAGGATGGTTGCAGGGAATTTGACCTCTGTAGATGAACGGCTGATAAACTAATGGTATTGGAAAAGATGTGACTGCCCAAGCTGAGTAACTTTCCCTCCCCTTTCGCCCTCTTCTCTCCCCTCTTTCTTCCTCTTCCCCTCCCCCCCCCCCCCCCCTTTGAAATGGTAGGGATTCAGATATGTAGGGGAGGGTTTGAGTGTATTTGGCAACAAGTCACATTGATCACAGTTGGTAGCTGGAACTAATGTTCCCCTACTCCTAAAAGTAAGCAACACTTCCTTACTTCCCCTTCTATTGAGTTGCTGGAGGAGCTGTGCATTCACAATGCTTGGAAATGAGACAAGTCTCACATAACTCCTTCACCAGTGGTTAACCTCACTCTAATGCTGACGGACGGAATGTGGGGCCCTTATTCCACGGGCTGGTCTCTTTCCCTTGTCCTTGGAACTGCTGCTAGGAGCAGAGAAGCAGTAATGCTGGAGGCAACAGCTTCAGGTTCCCCTTCTGAGCTCAGTTGGGCCATGTATTTGGCAGGAGTGCTATGGGAGGCTGGCTTGACTTTAAGTCTAGGATTCAAGTCTAGGTTCCAATGCAGTATCTGATCTCTCTTGATCAGCAAACTTAAGGGCCTGAAACATGTGTCTAACCACTTAAAATCTAAACTCTCTGGTTCACTCAGACTGTAAATAATACAATTACAGTGCTTTGAGCCTCTGTCCTGAAATAATACAGGAAATAAAGTTAAACACTTACATAATTTGGGTTTCTGATTTTAAAATAGAAAAAAGTAAAGTAAACAGCCTATAAAATGTCTCACTAAACGTTTAAAGAGAAATCTGAGTCATTAACTGCAGGCTGGGTGTAAACAATGAATGGATGGCAATATCTCAATTATGCTGGCAAAACCTTATTTTCAGCTCTCTGAATTGTATTCAGTTTTGATCTAATCTGAAAATACTCAGTTCATATTAGCTATCCCTCTTCAGCTTAATCTGCCTTTCTCTAAAACAGTAGATTAAGTTATTTTAATGCTTTCTGCATAAATGCTTTATTTGGTACCTTTAAGACATTTATATCTTCTCTCCACCATCCAAGCACAGCCATTTTTTCCTATGAGTAATGGAACTAAAAGCTCTGCTATAGAAGGATGCTGGATTCTAAGTAGTATTAATGGATATGTAAACAGGGTGAACGGATTTGTTTATGCTACAGTTAAAGGGTACAAGCAACCACTAATGTAGAGAAAGTGTACTTGGTGCTATACAATAGTCCTTACCCCAAAATGCTAATCTAGCTCACCAGAAACTTGTGGCAGATGTATGACAAGTGCATGACCGTTTCAGTGGTAAGCATAAGTGCTCTTTTATGAAATTAGAAATGGGCCAAAGTTACAAAACTCAGATCGTGACGCTAGCCAAGTCAAAGTTTGAGGTGTATTCACATCCAAGGCTCAGTGTCAAACTGATCTCTAGCACATTAAAGAGATTGAAATATTAAAGAAATGAAAGCTGAAGAGAGCATAACTTGTGTGGCTTCTAGACTTCGTGTCTCTTTTTTTAAAAAAAAAAAAAAAAAAAAAAAAAAAAAGTCCTTCATACTCAACATATTTACTCCCTACCTGTAGTCATATCTACTACTGACTCTAGAGGCAGAGTTTTTACTAAGTATTCTTGGAAACAGACATCAGTGTGGCTATAGGTAAGAAGGCTGTGTTCTGTTCCTGGTGAATTCAGAACTGCTTACTGAGGCCATGTCTACCTTAGAGAGCTTACACCGGCACAGCTGTACTTATGCAGATGCGCCGCTGTAAGATCTCCCATGTAGTAGCTCTATGCTGATGGGAGAGAGCTCTCCCATCGATATAATTAAACCACCCCCAACAAGCGGCAATAGCTATGTCTGCAGGAGAGCATCTCCCACCAACATAGTGCTGTCCACACCAGTGCTTCTGTTGGTGTAATTTATGTCACTCAGGGGTGTTGTTTTTTTCACACCCCTGAGCAACATAAGTTATAAAGTGCTAGGCTATGTCTACGCTAGCTTACAGATGAAATCAGTCGAAACTGCAACTGCATTTAATGACAATTCAATGACAATGTGGCTCAAGTGTTACTGGGGGATAATGTGGCCTGCACAACCTCTAATACTGGTGATGTGTAAGAAGGTATGAATTAGCTTTATTACACGAGCCTATATTGAATTTTCATGGATAATACTAGAAATACTTGTAAACAGAGCAGATGGATATTTAGACTAACATATCACGATTGGTGACAATCACTTTATCCGATTTCCTCAATTACCTAATACTTTGATATTCTGTGAATGAATTAGTAAGTTGCTTTTCTATGAGTGAACATTTTTTTAAATACTCTTTGATTTACAGTAATTGCACTTCAAATTAGCAAATAACACTTTTTTTAGATGCTAGAATAGAAGAATTTGTCTACGAGAAGCTGGACCGCAAAGCACCAAGTCGTATGAATAACCCAGAACTACTAGGCCAGTATATGATTGATGCAGGGAATGAGTTTGGCCCAGGAACAGCATACGGTAAGTTTGAGCTAAGGAGATGACTCAAATTTCAAAAAATGACTGCACAAATTTATGTATTCAGTGTACATCTTTGAGAATATTAAAGCTCTGAAGTCTTAATCCAAAATGAAGATGAGGGTAGCATTAGTTATAGCTGCGGTTGGAACCCTAACTCTACCCCCCTAGTGGATGCATAACTTTACTACCTGAATAGATAGCTCACATTTTGTTTCCCTATGAATGTCTAGTCACAAGGGAAAAATGCAGTTCCTGTCTTTTGAATACGGTTATTTTTTTTGAAAAAAAAAAAAATGAAATACATATGTGCGCAGAGTAGAAATTGCTGTTGGAAACAACTAAATTCTTGTTTAAAATCTCAGTGCAGTTTCATAGCCCTGACTCTCTCTTTTTTTTTTTTTATTTTTAAACTACCGTATATACTTGTTCATAA
>NW_020664562.1:26243226-26264021 GCF_002925995.2 Terrapene triunguis | reverse complement strand
TTTTTTTTTTTTTTTTTTTTTAAACTACTGTATATACTTGTTCATAAGCCAGATTTTTTTAGTAAAAAAGGGAAGCACCAGAGAAGGGAGTCGGCTTATGAACGGGTATAGAAAGGGAGAGGTGGGACACAGCCCCTCCCAACAGAGGGAGCAAGGAGAGGCAGCAGAGCCAGAAGGGAAGAGGCGGGGCCAGAGTCTCTCCGCTTCTGGCCACGCTGCTCTTCTCTTCTCCCCCACCTCTCCCCCCAGCCTCCGAAGCAGCTGCAGCTCTGGGGTTGGCAGGCTGCTGTCGTGCCGCTCGGCCCCACCCTCCAGAGCAGGCTGCAGCCAGGTCAGAGACATCCTCCCCTGGCCCTCCCCAGATAAGGTGGGAAGGGATGGGATGGGGAGAGCGTGGGGGGTCCCAGGCTAGGAGTGGGGTCATGTGGGGGTCCCAGGCTAGGGGTGGGGTCATGTGGGGGGTGGTCTCAGGGGTTACTCCCCTGACTCCCAGCTTCTTCACCCCGCCCCCCCCCCCCAAAATTTCCCCACCAGTTGCTGTCCCGGCCCGTCAGGGTTAGCAGCTGGCGCACCAGGACACTTTGTTTACTTAGGTTCACCTCCGTGCCTGCGGATGCTCAAGGTAAACAAATCATCTCGGCCCACCAGCGGCTTATCCTGATGGCCCGGGAGCCAAAGTTTGCTGACCCCTGAATTTCCATTTTTACTTATCCATCTTGGGGGGGGGGGGGGGGGTCGGCCGGCTTATAAATGAACCGGCTTATGATCAAGTATATACGGTACTTTCTACAAGGGATTATTAGAGTTATAGTAGACTTATTCATGGATACCTTTCTCTTACTCCCTCAAAATCCTACTCCTCTATAATGGCATCTCTGGCATTTCCCAGGAAAATTTTAGAGACTGGGTCTTAACATGAAGTCCAGTTCTCATGTTCTCTTAAACCTACCCATCAGTTTAATATAGGTAACAGTTAAAATTAACCAACCATTAATGTGTAGGTATATTGTTGTCAAAATACACATTACAAAGCCTGATAGTTTTCATTTCAGAACACAAGGCAGCTCCGCAAGTAAATAAAAAAAACTTGTTTTGTGAGATGAATTTCCACAAGGAATTTAATCAAAGATCTTTGCATCTAGAAGTAACAGGATTTTCTGTTAAAGTAGAAGATAACCTACTCTTTTTGTTGGAAGCATCCAAGTATAGATTTTCACAGAAAGTGTATGGGTATAACTTTAGTAGTGGCAACCTTTACAATCAGAGAAGCGACAAGACACTTGAAAACATCATTGGCTTGCTGTCCAAGTATTAACCAGGCCTGAAACTTGCTCGTCTTTATTTAAAACAAGCTAAATGAAACTCAGCTTATTCAGACCAATATGTGTGTAACTTCTTATAAGTATACAGCCATTGCAACTTGTTTAATTCATTCTAGGATGCAAAAATAAACGTTACACTATTAGCTTGCAATGACACCATTTGAATGATGCTTAATATGTTGAGCAAGGATGAATTTTGGTAGGAAATTGGTATTGATCAGCACTTGCACTGAAAAGTTCCATATCTCAAGGGCATACAAAACAAACTTTGAATGATAAGGTCCCCAGTCCGTTTCCTCTTTTAATTCAATAAAAATTCCAAGAACAGTGAAATGTGTGATCATTGGCAGCATCCGATCATGGTGTCTATCTGAAGTTGTTTTCATAACACTGTTTTTCAGAATCAAATTTACTAACATTTTGTATTAAAGTACAAATCCTACCTGTGTCTTCAAAAGTAGACTTTCAGAGTTTACATTAAATGCAAAAAACATTCTCAACAGTTAACATTTTTCTATTTAGCAAAAACCTCAGATGGGTGATTCAAACTGTCAAAAGGGGGAAATTGCTTCTGGATTAATACTAACAATTGGAACTTTCATTAGCAAATGCGAAATGGAATTGCCATAGGTAGTACCACTACCACAATGCTGTAACTATTCAGATAGATTAAGATCTAACACTGAATGTTCGTTCCTTCAGAACTTCCAGTTAGTGACTCTCATTAAAACAGCCTTGGTTCTAACTTTTTCTTTAAAAGCTATTTGTTTAGCATTTGGTAATTCTTCAAAATGTTGGCCTAAACTCTTGTGCTTGTAGAAATTTGCATAACCACCTACAGGGATCACTGTTTAACAACCATCTCTTCTCCTTTACAGGAAATGCACTAATTAAATGTGGAGAAACACAAAAGCGAATTGGAACAGCAGATAGAGAACTAATTCAAACATCTGCTATAAACTTCCTCACTCCTCTAAGAAATTTTATAGAAGGAGATTATAAAACAATTACTGTAAGTTGACAAATGTATTGTAAACACTTGTAAATAGTTCTAAATATAAACATTTAAGTAAAGAGATAGATAAATCACATGGAATTTTCTTTAAACTCCCAATAAGGAAAAAGCAGTCGAGACTTGACTTGACTTTTGTCTTAAGGTAATGCCTGTCATGTTTTTAGAGAGGAGAGAAGGGTGCGGGGGGAAGGTCTGGTTCAAGAAAATTTTCTTGAATCTGCCACTTTTTAGTAAGTGTCCTAACTTGGATAGGAGTTAAAATAATGATCTGGATCTAATTCTGCATCTAATTATGCCTGCGGTTTCAGTTTTAGGAGGCAGCTTGTATGCAGTATGTTACAAATATCACTCACTTATTACTGTAGATTATCTTTATGTAGTACAAGCCCACAATTTATTTCATGATCCTTTTAAACTAACTGATTTTCCTAAACTTCCAGAAAGAACGCAAACTATTGCAAAATAAAAGACTAGATCTGGATGCAGCAAAAACCAGACTGAAGAAGGCAAAAGTTGCAGAAGCTAGAGCTGCAGTAAGTAGAATAATCTTTTTCTTTAAAAAAACAAGAAGTTCACTATAACTCTCCCCATTTGGGTCTCAAATGTAGACAGTTCTGGCCCTATGCAAATTGTAATTACTTATACTAGAAGCCAGACATTAATATTATTACTTCAGCAAATATTTCTATGTCAAACTGAATAAGAAATGCCTAGGTGGAATCTAAGAGAAAATGGCACATTGCTTACTTTGTGTTGGGTTTCTTGACTTCTTTAAATTTAATACTATTTTTAAATGTAGGCATAGCAAATTTTTATGCTGCTCCTCTTCTATCCTACATGAACCTTTGTCATAATGACAATTCTTGGGCCCTAATAAGTCACATGGTTTGTGTTAACTTCTAATCACTAATACTTCAAAATGTGGAGGAACTTTTTCACATAGTAATTTTTAAGGTGAGGTGTGCCAAACATTAAGTAAGAATTGCTCTTTTTGTTTGTTTGTTTACTAGACGTGTGGGAGCATAAGTAGAACAGTTGGGAGTCTTCTGAAGACTTAACCTTGCCCTATGCTAAATTACTTTTGCTTCAATATTCTTGTCTTTTTCTTTGGAATGGCTTGTCACACATTTTACATAATTTCAGGGAATTTATCACATCTTTATACCTTTTTACATATCAACAGCTCCAAGTTCTGTTACCTTAGATATTAGTTTGCAAGGTCCAGTATAGCAGATAACCATTTTACCCAACATAAAAATCCCAGGAACAACCATTTCCAAAACATTTAAGTGGCCTCACTAATCTTAGTTTTCTCTCAAGTTATGTTGTGATTTGCTTACATGCATTATTAGATTTTTGTTAGTTGGGGGAGGGAATTAATCTGCTGACTTTATTCAGAGGAACAAATTACTTGCTGATCATTACTACAGGACTAGTAATAAGAAAAATACTTGTCCTGTAAATATTTATCTGTCAGTGTTTCAATGGTGGTAGAGCATGAGACTACCTACCTCTCAGGGTACATCTACATTGCAAATTAAGGTGTAATACCCATATTAGCTTTAATTTAGCTAGCATGGGTAACAATAGCAGTGAAGATGTGGTGCACAGACCCTGGTGTGGGCTAGCAACCAGAATACATACCCACTCCCACTGGGAGGTGTGCTTAAACTGGGGCAGCTAGTCTGCACTGAAGCTCATGCCATCACGTCTTCCGTGCTAAAGCTAGTACAGGTATGCCTACCTGCGTTTTATAAAGTACACCTCAATTTGTGATGTAATTAAAAGTACATCTACATTACCATCTTGCTTGTCTATACTTCAATCCCAAACCCCTTTAGTAGTTGATAACTCAAACTAACAACATTTTAATGCTTTTCTGCCTCTTGAACCCTGGGTTTCAAGCTTCCAGAGGGTATACTCAAAAGGGCCTATAAAGCCTTGCCTTGCAGTTGGTAGTGAATGTTCAGAGTAGAAGCCAGAAGATCAAGAGGGGGTGAAGAAGTGTGGAGGGATTGGTTCAGGTTGCCATGGATCATTCTTGATTTCTAAAGGAGGTTTGCCTGGCTTGCTAGCTGTAGTGAATGTCTGAGTCAGTAGCACACACTTTCATTGAGGGTTTTAACGCTCGTCTTTGTGATAGCCTCGGGTCTTGTTTCAAATGTTTTCTCTGTTCTATAAAAGAAAATGAAACAAATGCAGATGGAGTAACATGTAACTCTAATCTCTTCATAAGTCATGCGCCATTATGTTCAATAGCTAAATGAAGTAGTCCAGAGCAGTATTTAAAATGGCTGAATAAAACTACTTGAACTAAACCAGCAACTGTTTGGATTTCTAGGTATGCTTCACCACTTGCTCAGTTCAATCTTGCAGTGTTTAACTATTCTGTGTTCTGTAACATATTGTTCACCTGCAGTAATAACAGTGTAACCTGGTTTTGTCTCTGTCTATGCACTAAAGCAACTAAACACGTCTCAGCCTGAAGAAAATAACATTATGGTAAATGTCTCTTACATGCTCAACTTGCTGCATGTAAAATGGCTAAAGGTTTGTTGGCCTCCTGTGTTCATACATACTTTTACAAAGTGTTTCCTCTTGCTATCCAACTCTAGTGGCCTTAATTGTCATATCAAGTATTTGGAATGGAGAACTGAATCAATATTCCAATTTCTTGGAGTCCTTACTTTAATAATACAAAAAAAGTACTAGATAAATGACTCATGGCTCTATATTGTTAAATTGTCCCTGTCAGACTGCATCCAATAATCTAAAGTGTGCAATACTATAGCCTTGTTTCCACAACTTTATTGATGTCAGAAAGCTTAATGTACCAATTTAAAAAAAAATTACTATTGAAAAATTAAATGCAATTGTGGGAAAACAACTGAAATGCATTATTTGACTTTCCCCATAGTATTTTGTACAGGACCATTTCAGGGGAACTGCACCCCACACTGCTTTACGGTGTCCTTAAGGGCACCCCAAACCAGTCAAAAGCATTACAGAGAACGTCATAAAATAATGTCATAAACACAAGTTAAATTTACCAGGGATTACCCATCATCCGGTGGGTCTGTACATGTGTTGGTTCAGAGTTTCATCCACAGTCAGTGCAGGTTGACCTTTCATGCAGTTTTTTGTGGGGTAAGGGATGTTTGTTTGCTCACCTCTTAAACCCGGTCCAAGCCAGTATATATAATTGTCTAAGTGTCATATTTCTATGGATTTGCATTAATTACCTCCTAATGATTCCAGCTTTCACAGTAAACCCACCCAATGAGCCAGGAACAAACACACACATACATATATAGATAGATTATAACCATTTATGAGCAACCTATCTATGTGCCCATAGCATTTGATTAGACTCAAGATGTTGTTTGAATTATTGTATTAATAAATAATCTCAACATCATAATCTTTGTAGTTTCCATGCTATCAGGGTCTCATATCTATCACAGTTGGAATAAACTGTGGATCTAAATATTTTAGGGACTCTTTCTTGTCTCTGATATCAAACTAATTGTACAAACAATTGAAACTATGAATATTGCAATATGATTATTGGGCTAATTTAGAAATAACAATTGTAAGATACTTGTTGCAAAGATTTGCTGATTCTTTCTCAGCCTGGAAAATATTTACACACTGTTTTTAGACCAGAGTGTTAGCACACTAGTCAAAATTACTTCTGTAGAACATGCACAATATTTTATGATGGTTCCTCAATCTGGTGTTGTCCTTGGTCTGTACAGCACCTGGTACAATATGGCATTGATTTTCAATGTGGCCTGTAATACAAATAAACACTGAAGTGTTAAAGGTTCCATAGTTGATGGACAGTGAATCGTTAAACCAAAGAATCTTACCTGTAGTTATAAAACTAATGAAGTCTTGGGTCATAATTGCATATTTTAACCACAACTTTGACAGTGTCAGAATTGCTTTCCAAAAAACTTCTAATTTCAACATAATAAACTAAAGGAAAGCTGCATTGTGAGGAAGACTCCTGTTGTAGCTGTATTAAGTTATTATTGAGATGTCACAATAGAATTTTTAATCAATTGTTTCAGTTCACTGAAATTTATCCAATTTATTGCAAGTCCTTGTGGAGGCAGCAACCAATAATGGAATTAAGATGGCAAGAGAAATCGCTTCTCTCAATTTGTTTTATATTTAACATAGTTTTGTCTAGAAGGCTCTTGTGAAGGGTGAGCATATCTTTCAGTTGATCAATATTTCAAACTTACGACCCTTAAAGTATCCATAACTAAATTAAAAATCATTAATTTATTTATAACTTCCAATAAGTAATTTAGGCTGTCCAGTTTGTATCCATTTTCCAAGTAGTTACGTATTTTACATTGTAAGAGCTTCATGTTTTACGGACAAGTATCCCATTTTACAGAATTTGTTTTTTATCACTTTTGCTCTATAGAGTATCCACTTAAGTTTTTTTTATAATAGCTCCATAGCATCACATAATGTATGTAATATAGTGCTATAGGTATGCAGTTTAAGCTGGAATTCTTTATTGTGTTTAAAGAATGCATTACATTTTCTTGACTGAACATAGTTCATAGCAAAGGCCTTCATATGGGTGCAGTGAGTCACAGTTGTCCACTCTTTACATCTTCGGGCGAGGGGGAAGGGGGTATTATTAAAGAACACACAAGTATGGCTTTACTATGTTAAAACCACTCTGCTATTCTAAATGTCTGTCTTAACTCTTAATGCTGACAAGATTTGGGCAGAGGAAGTGACAAAAGTAAGTAAACAGTTCAGAAACTGCAGCATTATGAAACAATTACTTGTTTGGTACAGTGAAATAAAGAGTGTTCCATGTTCTTGTACACCTCTACCCCGATATAACACAACCTGATATAACGCGGTAAAGCAGTGCTCCGTGGGGGGGCGCTGCGCACTCCGGCGGATCAAAGCAAGTTCAATATAACGGGGTTTCACCTATAACGCGGTAAGATTTTATTTTTGGCTCCCAAGGACAGCGTTCTATCGGGATAGAGGTGTAGTTAATACATTGCTGGCAGTTATTCTGCTGTATTGCATCAACTATTTAGCCCTTTACAGAGAATTTCAGATTCCAGTAGTGAAGTGAGGTTAGGGTGACCAGATGAGAGGAAGAAAATATCGGAACACCTGGGGGGTGGGGGGTCACCGGCAGAGCGCCAAAAAAAAAAAAGTGGACTGCCGCCGGGGGAGCAAAAAAAAAAAGAAAAAAAAATGGAGTACCGCGAAATATCCAAACATCAGGACGGTCCCGATTTTATCGGGACATCTGGTCACCCTAAGTGATGTACATCGTGCTTAGGAATAAACTTGGAATTTGAAGAAATACTGTTTCTGGGTAACTACTGCCACCATGTGACATTCTTGTGACAAAATATAATATGAAAAGACTGTAAGCCTGCAAGTAACAAGACAGTAGGGCTTCTCTTACAAAGGTTAATTTCTTAGGACAGTATCTTATTGCAAACAAATCACAGTAATAAATTTCTTTGTAGATTGTGTGTTTTTTTTTTTTTTGTTTTTTTTTTTTTTCCTGAAGGATTGTGTGGTAGTTCTCTGAACTGCCAATTAAGAAACAGACATTCAACTGTTGGCCTCCTAGTACTCAAATGGGGAACTGATACTGTGGAAGTAGCAAGCTCATCTGAAGGAGGATGAAAAAAGGAGAAGCAGTGCTAGCCTTAGCACTCTTGGGTTGGCCTGCAAAACAACTAATTGCCTGCAAATGTAATGGAATGCAAGACACAAACCATAGGTTGGCAAGATGATACTTTGAGACTTCACTTGACTTACTAGAGGCTTCTGTGTGCCTTCTGTTGGATTTTAGCACACATACAGTGCTTTCATAAACACTATCAAACTGGTTCCCCTTTCTTTCCATATGGCAAAACCAGGGGTATGTCTACACTACCCGCCGGATCGGCGGGCAGCGATCGATCCAGCAGGGATCGATTTATCGTGTCTAGTCTAGACGCGATAAATTGACCCCTGAGCCCTCTCCCGTCAACTCCTGTACTCCAGCACCGCGAGAGGTGCAGGGGGAGCAGCAGCAGTCAACTCACCACAGTGAAGACACCACAGTAAGTCGATCTAAGTACGTCGACTTCAGCTACATTTTTCACGTCGCTGAAGTTGCATAACTTAGATCGATATCCCACCCCCCCAGTGTAGACCAGGGCTAAGAAGAAAAGTCTTAAGGAGTCTGAGAGCTGGGAGTAAAACATCAGAGCTCGTTGCCAAATCATGCTGTTCCATACTATTGAGCTATTCTGTGACGAGGTTACACAGACTGCCACAAGCAGCTCTCTGGGGGAAGCTGGAGAATAGTCATGGTGCAGTTGGCAGCAGCCTGAATGGCATTCCATCACCCAACTAGCAGAGAAGTGGTCTAGAGAGCTGTCTCGTATCCCAAAAGCCAATTCTGGGGGACTGAGTTATGTGCATCTAAGGAAAAATCCAGTGGCAACTTTTCAACGCTAGCTATTGGCTTATTTGTTTTCAAATCTTAACGAAGAGAGGCTAGACACTCTGAATTTCTTAGTACTTTTATAAAGTACCTCTCTGTTGCTGTAAGTGCTGTAGAGTTTAAAAAATGAAAAAGTAATAAAACCAAAGACCACCCAGTCAAATCCTCCAACCTATAGCTCATGCCTCCTTCCGAAGGCCCAGAAACTGATGTAAATGCATTGAGGTTGATCTGCCTTCCCCTTTATTGAAAGCCCAGGGAGAGAGGGGAGTCTGATTCATAAACTAATCTCTGAATCAAACCATAACTTCTGTTTGAAATAGCTTATCACTAGAAATATATCTCCAGTGTTGCTTTTAAGACTCTAGGTGATGAAGAATCACTTAACCACTAGAACAACTAATCTTATGGATGTAATTGCCTTCACTGTTGAAATAAAGCACAGATTTTGTTTTTTGTTTTTTGTTTTTGTTTTTGTTTGAATTGGTCTAGCTTTAGTTATGCCTGCTTCTGCTAGCTTAGTCTATCAAATCTTTCCCATATAGGTAGGCACGTGTAGATGATGATTGTCACCCCTTAACTTTCTCTTGAGTGAACTTAAATAGACTGCGCTTCTTTAGTCTCTTACTGCAAGGCATGATTTCCAGACCTTGAATTAGTCTTGCAGCTCTTCTGCACCCTTTCCAATTAACTTTCTTTTTGAAGTGTTGTCTGAACTGGACGCAATATACTCCGGGTCAACTGGTTATCTGTCAATAAGCTTTTCAGCCCAGAAGCCTTACAAATCCATGGTCTGAACTGAGGTGGAGAGCAGGTATCGCGTCAAGGGCCCTTCATGGCAAGACAGTGACAGTCATCTGCTACTTCCTATTAAAACAGGAGGTTTCACTGACTGTGGTTGCAGTTGTACACTGAGGGCAGGGTAGCCTAGATTTACATTTCAAGGCTCTTTCCTTAACTCTTCTCAGAGGTGATAAGGTTACAAGTTGCATGAGCTCAGAATGTCAGTTGTGCATGTATACCAGTTTTATCCCAGTGATATAAATCGGTATACCATAATGCTACACTTCAATCAGCAGCAGTGAAAAAGGGGACGAGGCAATGCATGGGAAGATGAAGAAACTAGAGATCTTGGAGCATGCCATCGCAACCTCCAGTTCAAGTAATGCTCTGCATATAGCAATTAAGCTTGAGCAGTGATGCTTCCAAAGGCCCTTCTGTCTGGTGAACTAATTCAGTGTGCGCCTGTTTAACACACAGTTGTATAACTTCTTTTGTCATTATGAACTTGATAAGGGAAGGAATCTGCTTTATTTTCTCTATCATTAAAGTGGATAATTTGCCCTCTACACTGTTTCATTAAAGTATCAGCCTTGTTACAACTTCATATCTGCATGTGTTTAAAAACAATCCCCTGAAATGTACTGCAATTTGAAGTACCAAAAAAGATTTACTTTTGTAAAACTCAAGACCATTAGCTTCCCAATGGATGGGAAAACTAGTTGTGTGGAGTGCAAAAGCAGGAAGTTCAACTCTTCCTTTTTTTCGTTTTTCAACCTTCTCACCTCTCCCCTGCAAAACAACAAACACCAAAACAAAACACACACAAACCCTCCTATTTTCCTTCCTGTTCTTACACAGCTCTTTCCGAATGGCCAGCCATGAGTTCATTGTGCTGGTGAAGTCCTGACTTCTGAAGCAATGCGTGTCAACGCTTCAGGCATAAAAATTTATAGTACATGTCTCTGCTGTTTTCTCTGAAAGTACGACTGCTTTTCTGGGGGGGAGAGGGAGGAGTAAGCTAGCTTGTCCTGAAAGACTTCTGACAGAACAAGTTCTAATGGACCCATGCTGTCCATTTGGGACACTCTGCACAAAGTTTGGAAAGTTAATATGAATTAACTTGTGTGCTAAATTATAGGTCATCTCACTACTAAATACCAACTGTATACTTCGTTCTCCACAGCTTCTTCACTGTCTTTTAAGCAATTTCAAAAGTGGCTGTAAAAACTTAACCCAGAAATATTTTAGTTCCATAATTCTTCTGTGCATATTCCTTTGAATGAGTCCCTTCTGTGTTCCCATGGAACTATTCATAGTAGGATGAGCAGAAATATAGTCTCAGGTAAAATGACATGCAAGAAAAAAAGTTGTGCCACTTCAATAGGTCTTGTAAATTCATTTCCCTTATTGTAAGAGTAGTTAACTGCTGCACCTCAGACAAAGACAGACTTCTGCCTGCTGAATTATCCCATACAGAAACCAGACACTAAATGGTCAAATTTAAAAGCACTGAGAGAGGAATCTAGATACCAGGACTGCATACTTCCCATCGGAGACCTCAGAACAGTGAATCTTGGATACTGCAACTCTGATTATATAGTCATGTGCAATTTGGGTGGCATTGGTTGCTCAGAACAGTGTGGAATTCAGAATGACTTGCTCTTGTGTTAAATGAGACCCTCTAATGTTACTAGATCATTTTAGACTTGTTCTAAAATTGCTAAGAACTGTAGGCTAACTAGCAGCATTAGAGTAATCCATAAATTTGAAAGAGTTGTAAAAATAAATATTAATGTTATATTTGAAGTTCTGCTGTTGGTGGCCTAATTCATTTTCTAGTGTAGCAGAGAAGTTAAAACATCAGACTGGGACTAAATCTAAATTTCATTTTCTCCTTAGAGATCTTAATTTTGAGGCACCCATTGATCTTCCTATGCAGATCTATCAGACATAAAGCTTGGTGACTAATAAAACATTGTTAATTTTTTGGCAAAAAGGCTCATATATGGCTATTTGAAACTGTCTGAAAACACTAAATAGCTGTAATCTATTCAGTATTGTAGAGCATGAAAACAAAATTGGGCCCTAATCCTGCAAACACCTAAACATATGCTTTACTGCATGCATGTGAATGGTCCCATTGAAGTCCATGGAACCACTTAGATGCATAAAGTTAAGCACCTGTCTGTAGGATCAAGGCCTTCACGTAGGAACTGTAACGGTGTTAGTAAGCAGTGTTTTAAGCTGTGTTGTACAAACTTCTAATAAGTTTATACTCTTCAGTCTGAACAGGAAGTACGAATAACTCAGAGTGAATTTGACCGTCAAGCAGAGATTACCAGACTGCTGCTGGAAGGCATCAGCAGTACACATGTGAGTATCTAAATTGAAGAAAATGAATAAAATTGAGACTCTCTAAAATAACTACAGGAAGTTGCTTGGAAATACTTTTAAAATGCTAATTTTTCCTTAACACCTTACAATGTGTTACACAATACATACCCATTTGAATCTCAACTTCTAAGCTGTAGTTACTATCCAGCTAACTTAACTCTGGTCTCCCCAGGGCCCTAGTAAGAAGACCCTTTGGGCACCTTTCTTCTAAGCTTCTGAGATCCCCACCAGACCCACCCTGTGTTGAGGCTACAAATTACAAAATTACTGTATACTACAGTAACTCTTCAATTGGGCAGAGAATTAAGAATGGTGGGCATCATGCAAGCATCATATCTCTCAGGCCCGAAAATATTGTGTCTATAGCACTAACATCCCAATTACTTTTTGAGTCTGGGTCATGAATTTGTTGTCCCCCATCCATCTCCTCTTCTCCCTTCCCCCTCCCCCCCCCCAAATTCAGGGTTGCCACTGATGCTAAGCTACCAAGCCAGCCTTTTTAATGCAAGTATAGTATTCTTCATATGCACTAAAAACTTGAACTCTTCACTATATTATAGGCACATCATCTTCGCTGTCTGACTGATTTTGTTGAAGCTCAGATGACCTATTATGCACAATGTTACCAATATATGTTGGACCTCCAGAAACAACTTGGAAGGTAATAAAATTGCAAAAGCGTTTTTTATAGTTACAGCTTTGTGTAAGGACTTGTTTGAGGTAGGAAAACTTGCACTGTTGTAACTACATTAATATAGTTATAGTTCTGCAAACCTCTGATGCACATGTGCTGCACTGGTGCAAAACAGGGTTACAACAATGTAGTTACACCCATGGAGCAAAAAATCCCAAACCTGTAGATAGAGCCAATGCTGTGAAGCATAAAGTGAGACGGAGACTTTGCGGAGTCTATAATGAGGGATGGGGAGCACGTATGACCACTTCTAGTAGAGATCTAGAGGATTCCTAGCAGAATACTTCTAATTATTCTACTGTGTTGGTGGTGATCCATTCTAGCAAACAGCTGTCAAATGCAGTGGAGGCCATTGTACTACTTGTAGATCCATTAGCAAGTTAAATGTTGACATGCAAGACCTTAAACTGATTTGAGAACACAGGCGTGTTCTCCAAAGTTAGAGCAGGTTACCAGTAAAGCAAATTACTATGGGGAGAAATACATTTCATAATATGAGACGGTTGGTGGGGAAATTAATGGTAGCAACTGAGTAGGTAAACTACTTGCCTAGTGTCTGGATAGCTTAAGCTTTTTTTTAAAAGCAAGTGAAAGAAACCATCTATTGCCTAAATTCTAAAATGCTTTAAAGAATTGTATGCTGATACATTTGTATTCTATACAGATTGTATTCTACACATTTCATACAGCTCCCTATTTCAAACCCTTTGTCCCAATCAGAATTTTTCTGAAACTATGGTGTATGCCAGACCACTTTATTCAACGGAGAGCAAGCTTTCTGGAATCAGTGTCCACATGGGGGTTTATTCCAAAATAGCTATTCCCAAATAATTATCCAGGAATAGCTATTTTGGTATATTTCAAGGTGTAGACAAGCCCTAATTGGATAATTTCCCTGGATAGTTTCTCTTTTGCAGCCACTTGTAAATGGCAAGCTGCTTTAACTAGAACTCTAGCAGACCTGATGAAACACATTCTAACACATACTCAGTGGCTGGACTCTTTCTTTTTGTGATGGTGGTAACTGAATTTTACCATTAACTTGCCTTCTCAAAACAAACTTAGAAATAACTGGCATTTGAAACTAGTATGTTTAAAATTTGATGCTGTATTATAATTTGCACTAACTCATTTACAAGTTTTGTTATGTTGTATGGGGGCTGCTAAAACGACAAGCCCAAAACATACATACAGTAGAATCTCAGAGTTATGAACTGACTGGTCAACCACACATCTCATTTGGAATTGAAAGTATGCAATCAGGCAGCAGCAGCAGACACAAAAAAGCAAATACAGTACAGTACTGTGTTAAATGTAAACTATTTTTTTTTTAAGTGAAAGTTAAAGATTTGACAAGGTAAGGAAACTTTCTGTGCTTGTTTCATTTAAATTAAGATGGTTAAAAGCAGCATTTTTCTTCTGCATAGTAAAGTTTCAAAACTGTTTTAAGTCAATGTACAGTTGTAAACTTTTGAAAGAACAACCATAATGTGTTGTTCAGAGTTTCGAACAGCCTACATTCCCGAGGTATTCATAACTCTGAGGTTCTACTATGAGGCTTTCTATTTCTCTATATAGATAAGGAATGCATAAACTTTGCCTTAATGAGAGGGAGAGTGTAGTAGCTATAGCAGGAAAAAGCTAATACACCTGTGTCTTTTCTTGACTTGTCACTTAAGCCCTGTGCCTCATTTCTTCCACTTAAAAAGTGCTTGTGCTAGCTATGAACAAGTTAAGAGGTTTAATATCTGTAAAACACATTGAGAGCCTCCATGAAAGATGGTACACTAGTATAAATTAAGTAACTTGTATACAACACATACCGCAGAATCAAAAGTTGAAGAGAAGCTACATGAGAATAAGGGCAGATTTTTGGATCACTTAAATTTTTATGATGAGTCAAATAAAGTGTTTTTGGAAGACTGTTCTGAGTAACAGCAAATGGCAAGAGTACAGACTTCAAGAACTAGGTTGATAATCTATAGAAAGCAAATAGGACTTGCTTGAAGCATAATAGTTTTAACCTAAAGAAGATTGTTCCTCTTAACTAATTTTCTTTGCCTAGGCATGTACGGTGCTTTTATTTTAGCATGCTCATACAAACTGCCAATGTTCATGGAAATATGTCAATCTGGTCTTGAAACTTGGCTTTAACCCTATCTCCATAATCTTGCTGATGCTCAGTCTATGGGCTGGAAAGTCTCACAAACTGCCATATGAAACTTGCATCTACTACTCCAAGGGGGATTCTGTGGGACTGTGTGCCCACAGAAAACAGCCCCCCTCTGCAGAATTCCTGTGCTTCCCTGCAGAAAATGGCAGTGAAGCAAAGGGATGCCACCGAGAAGGGGGAATGGACTACTATGGGTGCAGATTTTTGGGGCTGAATGCTGCTTCCTGGGTCCTAGTGTCAGTTGTGATACCCTTCTGTGTGCTAGGAGCCTTCCTGTTTTCTGTGCAACAATGAATGCCCATGGTGGGGCTGGGTAAGGGGAGGGTGGGGGAAATGAGGTGAAGAAGCAGTGGGGAAGGAAGAGGGGATGGACTAGGGCAGGGGGAAAGGAATGTGGGAGTGAAGGGAAGGAGATGGAGAAGAAAAGGGGGTAGGGGAATCACAGGGGGAAACGGGAGCCTGGCATGCGGCATCCCCTCAGCAGCAGCTGGGACTCCCCCCGTTAAGCAGGCCCATTGAACCCTCATCCTAACAAGTCCTTCCCCCTACACTTGGACCCCTCTGAGCCCCCTACACCTGGACTCCCACCCCACTGAGCCCCAACTAGCTGCACCTGGACATTGAGCCCCATTTCCCCTCACCCAAACCCCCCTGCTGATCCCCAACCACCTTCACCTGGATCCCCTGCAGAGTCCCTTTGCTCCTTCAACCAGACCCCCCCCCCCCGAGCCCCTGTACATCCAGATCTCCCACTGAGTCACCCGCACCCAGATTGTCCCACACAGAAACCTCTCACCCCACACCTGGATCCCTCCGCACTAAGCCCTCCACACTTGGATCCTGTTGGGCTAAACCTGCCCACCCACACCTGATGCACCTGGTGCAGAGCGGCAGGGCCCCGGGGTGTTTCTGAGGCAGGCCTAGCCTTTGCACTGTGTTAGGGTCAGGTGCAGCCTCACTGCTGAGTCCCAGTAACAGGGGAGGTGGGGGCTTCAGGGTGATCTCTCACCTCAGTGCAGCCAGTGGTCTGTGCTCCTCACTACCATGCTGGAGCCACATTTATTTATTGACAAATAAAATTTGCAGAATTTTTAATTTTTTGGCACAGAATTCCCTCAGGAGTAATCTACTTAGCTTAAAACTATAGTGGTGATTAAACCAATTCCTGTCCTTCCTGCCATATATCTTGGACAAGGAAGTCTCCACTGTATTAGTCATGGAGCGTGACAGGACAGTTTCTTGAGTTCCACTTTTCACACTGGATAGGGCCCTAAATTTGTAAATAGATGGGGCATAGCTGCTGATTGCTCAGAGTAGGAGGATGAAGAGGATATGTAGACCACTGGCCTTGTGTACTAGCTGACTGACCACTGGTGCTGTCAGATATAGGCAACAGCCAGACTTTCTGCAGAAGCAGGCTGCCAAGCAAGGAGGGCAGACATCCTAGCTTAGTTTTCTGTCTTGATTGAGGAGATGAAATTATGTTCTTGTTAGGGTATGTCGTTACTCTGGGGTTTGCAGCCAGTATATGCAAGTTCCAACTTGGATTGTGAGATGCTCAGGGTAAGACTCCAGCTCTTAATTGTGTTTGAAATCCCATGAATGCTATTCAGTGGTAAAATAAAGTAGGCAGGGTAAGGGTGAAGTCTCTTCCCCATATCAGGAGTGTGAAAGGGGTAGCACCAGTGGGGTTTCCAGCCTGTGTAGGAGGGCTGATGGGAGAAACTGGAGATCTGCAGCAAGATGATGTCTGAGCTAGAGTGGCCAGAACACTTTGTATATAGACGGTATGGGATGGTGGTTAGATGGAGGGTATGTGAGGGTGTGGGGCAGAGTGAAATGGAGTTTGCACAACAATGGCTTCCGTGGGCGGGGGGTGTGTGTGCAGGGAGTGTGTGTTTTAATGGGCAATATATTCTCTTGTCAGGGGAATCGCCTGAGTTGTAAGTATTCTATTCCTATTCATGTTCGATAGCTGGATGTTTTATTTGTGAAACTGATAAAACCTGTCATTCATTAATAATGCTTAGTAGCTAGCTCTGTCAGCTAGAATGGTTCTGCTGGTGAAATCCATGAATCAAAGGTGATTCCCATTTGGGGTGTTGACAAATGCAACTGGCATGAAGAGAACTACACTTCAGACTTCAAGGAAGGTAATAAGCTTTGCTGTCACAACGTGTAGTGCCTGTTACACAGTTGGTAGGAAAGGTCACAGGGTCATATAATTGAAACTCTTACTATAGTGATGAAGGCTTTCTTCCCTGTGTGTTGAAATAATTCAGTGGTCATCTTGTTTTTCCACAGCTTTCCATCTACCTTCCGCTCTAACAATAATCAGTCTTCCTCGACCCCAGTGCCAAGTGTTTCTGCTTCCTCAGTCTTGGCTTCTGCCTCTGCTTCGTTGCCTTCAGTAAGCAATTCAGTAGTTACTTCAGGCTTCAGTGAACTGAAAGCATCAAGTGGCAGCAGGAAAGCCAGAGTTCTCTATGATTATGATGCTGCAAACAGCAGTGAACTATCACTTCTTGCAGATGAGGTAAGAGGCTTTTTCTATTGTAATTTAAAACCAGTATACTCATGACTAACAAGTTTAAATGTCTTAAATACTATTTTAGGAAACTTATGTGTTCAACATAGAAATAGTGACTTAAGTATTCTGGAGTGGAGGCTAGAAACCTCTCTGTGTAACCTAATGCAGTAGCTCTCAACCTTTCCAGACTACTGTACCCTCTCAGGAGTCTGATTTGTCTTGCATATCTCAGGTTTCACCTCACTTAAAATCTACTTGCTTACAAAATCAGACACACAAATATAAAAGTGTCACAGTACACGATTACTGAAAAATGCTTATTGTCTCATTTTTACCATACAATTATAAAATAAATCAATTGAAATGAAAGTACAATATTTATATTCCCATGTACAGTATATAGAGCAGTATAAACAAGTCATTGTGTGTATGAAATTTTAGTTTGTACTGACTTCACTAGTGCTTTTTCTGTAGCCTGTTGTAAAACTAGGCAAATATCTAGATGTACATATGTACCCCTGGTTGAGAACCACTGACCTAATGTATCAGAATTTCACTGCCACCGTTTGCGAGTCACTGACGTGCCCAGTACTTGCTTATCCTAATGTCATAAAATGGGGATAACTTCTGTGAGGCAGGCACAGTAAGTGTTATCTTATGAGTTAAGCTGTTGGGGTTCAATTCTGCCACCCCTTTTCATGTTATATAGTACCTCCCTCCATTAGAACCCATTGATGTTACCATTGTAATGACTGAATCGTTAAATTCTGCTTAGGTTACACTCGGGGATGAGTGCACAGAAACTTGATTTCAACAGAGAACTTGAAAGGAAGTGGCACAATTGGGGTTTTATTTGACACTAAAATCTATTAGAAAGTGCTGAAAGTGCTAATTAGCATTATAGACTGGGAAAATAATACAGCAGGGCACAGATTATCCAACAACTTCTTGGAAGGCATTGGAGACCACTTTTTATTACAGAAAGTGGAGAATGGAACTAGGGGAGAGGCTATTATGGATTCGATTCTGACAAACGGAGTAATTAATTGAGAATCTGAAGGTGGAAGACCACTTGGGTGAAAGTGATCATGATACTAGGGAACAGGAAGAGGGGGGGGGGTAAGGGGGGGGGGAACAGCAGAATAAAGACAATGGACTTTATCAAACTCAGAGAATTGGTAGGTAAAATTCAAAGGGAAACAAGTCTGCGGGGAGGCACAGTTTAAGAGAGTTGGCAGTTTTTTAAAAATATATTAACGGCATGAGCGCAAACGATATCAATGCGTAGGAAAGATAGGAAATATGGTAATAGGCCATCCTGGCTTAACCAATTAATCTTCAATGACCTGGAACTCAAAAAAAGAGTCATATAAATAGTGGAAACTAGGTCAAATTACAAAGGATGAATACAAAAAAACCACAAGCATGTAGGGACAAAGTTAGGCCAAGGCACAAAATGAGATTAAACTAATTAGGGATATAAAGGGTAACAAGAAAGCATTTTACAAATACATATGAATCAAGAGGAAGATCAGGGACAAGGTAGGCCCATTATTCAGTGAGGAGGGAAAGACAATAACAGAAAACGCAGCAATGTCTGAAGTACTAAATGCTTTTTTATTTATTTTTTTCACCAAAAAAGTTAACACTCATCAGACAAACATAAAGAGCATCAATGTAAATGGGATAGGATCTCAGGTTAAATAGGAAATGAACAAGTTAAGAATTACTTTGGTCTGGTCTACAGTATGGACCTATATCAGTATAACTACATCACTCAGGTATGAAAAATCCACCCCCCCGAGCAATGTAGTTATACTGATGTAACCTCCCGTGTAGACAGCACTATGTCGGCAGGAGAGCTGCTCTCGGGGAAGTGGACTAACTATGCTGATGGGAGAGCTCTCTCCCATTGGCTTAGTGACTTCATTAAAGTGCTAGAGCAGTGTAGTAGGGTTGCTGTAGCTGCGCCGATGCAGCATTTTAAGTGTAGACGTGCCATTAGACAAGTTAAAAGTCTTCAAGTCAGCAGGGCCTGATGAAATACAACCTAGAATACTTAAGGAACTAGCTGAAGAGATCTCTGAGCCATTAGCTATTATCTTTGAGAACTTGTGAAGGATGGGAGAGATCCAGAGGACTGGATAAGGGCAAATATAGTACCTATGTATTAAAAGGGGAATAAGGACAACCCAGGGAATTGCAGACCTGTTAGTTTAACTTCAGTACACAGAAAGATAATGGAGCAAATAATCAAACAATTTGCAAGCACCTATAATAAAATAAGGTAAGTAACAGTCAACATGGATTTGTCAAGAACAAATCATGTCAAATCAATCTAATATCTTCCTTTGACAGGGTAATAAACCTTGTGAATAGGGGGAGATGGTAGATGTCATATCTACTTTAGTAAAGCTTTTGATACTGTCTCACATAATCATCTCCTAAGCTAGAGAAATATAACCTACATGAAACTGCTATAACAGGGGTGGGCAAACTTTTTGGCCTGAGGGTCACAGCTGGGTGGGGAAATTGTATGCAGGGCCATGAATATAGGGCTGGGGCAGGAGGTTGGGGTGTCGGAGGGGATGCGGTGTGCAGGAAGGGGCTCAGGGCAAGGGGTTGGGGTGCAGGAAGGGGCTCAGGGCAGGGGCTTGGGGTGCAGGGTGCAGGAGGGATGCAGGGTGTGGACTCCAGCCCGGCACCGCTTACCTCGAGCGGCTCCCGGGTGGCAGCAGTGCTAAGGCAGGCTCCCTGCCTGCCCTGGCCCCGCGCCGCTCCCAGAAGTGGCCAGCATATTTGGCAGTGGCTCCTGGGGGTGGGGTGGAGCAGGCGGCTCTGCTGTGCGCTGCCCTCGCCTGTGGGCATGACCCCCGAAGCTCCCATTGGACGCAGTTTCCCAGCACAAAGCCCTCTGCCCGCCTTTCCCTCTTTCCCCCCCCCTCCCCTCCCGGGGCCACAGGGACATGGTGCCGGCCGCTTCTGGGAGTGGCACGGGGCCAGGGCAGGCAGGGGGCCTGCCTTATCCCTACTGTGCCACGGGGCTGGCAATCCCACGGGACAGATTGAAAGCCCTGATGGGCGAGATCCAGCCTGCAGGCCGTAGTTTGCCCTCCTCTGTGTTATAAGTAGGTGCACAACTGGCTGGAAAACCATACTCAGAGTAGTTATCAATGGCTCACAGTCGAGCTGGAAGGGCATATCTAGAGGGGTCCCTCAGGGATCTGTTTTGGGTCCAGTTCTGTTGAATATCTTCATAAATTATTTGGATAATGACAGAGAGCGTACACTTATAAATTTGAAGCAGAGAGGGGTTGCAAGCACCTTGGATGACCAGATTAGAATTCAAAATGATCTGGACAAACTGGAGGAATAGTCTGAAGTAAAT
>NW_020664562.1:26220507-26243126 GCF_002925995.2 Terrapene triunguis | reverse complement strand
AAAAAAAAAAAAAAAAAAAAAAAAAAAAAAAAAAAAAAAAAAAAAGCAAACGTCATTCCGGGATGTATTAGCAGAATTGTTGTAAGGATGCATGATAAATAATTCTACCACTCTGCTTAGCACTGATAAGGCCTCAACTGGAGTATTGTCCAGTTCTGGGTGCCACATTTAAGGAAGGATATGGACAAATTGTAGAAAGTCCCGAGAATAACAAAAATGATTAAAGGATTAGAAAACATGACCTATAAGGAAAGATTGGAGGAAAAAAATTGGGTTGGTTTAGTCTGGGGCTGGTCCACACTAACCCCCCACTTCGAACTAAGATACGCAACTTCAGCTACGTTATTCACGTAGCTGAAGTCGAACTATCTTAGTTTGAACTTACCGCGGGTCCACACGCAGCAGGCAGGCTCCCCCGTCGACTCCACGTACTCCTTTCACGGAGCAGGAGTACCGGCGTCGACGGCGAGCACTTCCGGGATCGATTTATCGCGTCTAGACAAGACACGATAAATCGATCCCAGAAGATCGATTGTTTACCGCCGGACCCAGAGATAAGTATAGACATACCCTAAAAAAGAGAAGACTGAGATGGGACATAAGTTTTCAAGTGCATAAAAGGTTGTTACAAGGAGGAGGGAGAGAGATAGTTCTCCTTAATCTCTGAGGCTAGGACAAGAAGCAATGGTCTTAAATTGCAGCAAGGAAGATTTAAGCTAGACATTAGGAAAAGCTTTCTAACTGTAAAGGTAGTTAAACACTGGAACAAATTACTAAGGAGGTTGTGGCATCTCTGTCATTAGAGGGTTTTAAGAACAGGTTTTAAGAACACCTGTCAGGGATGGTCTAGGTAATATTTAGTCCTACCTCAATGCAGGGGACTGGACTAGATAACATATCGAGGACCCTTTCAGTCCTACATTTTTATGATTGAAGGAACTTTAAATTGCAGAGGAAGTTTAAGTTGCCAAGGAACTATCAGTATTAAGGGAAACTGCTGTATCGAGGATTTATATATAAAGTCAACATGTATAAAAGCAATAACAAGGCAAAGGTTTCATCTAAATACGAAAAGGGACTCAGGCCTTTTTAAATACTTTCTACTTTGTCAAACTCTCTCCTACTGATCATGAGTAATAGTTTCTGCAAACATTTGCTTACTGCTCTATGGAAGCTCATGTCAAATATGCCCTTTAAAAATATGCATGTAGCTAATATCAGAAATCCGAGCCTTTGGAAATAGGTTGTTCTTTATTGCCAGGAATATGTATTCTAGGTCAGATGTTAATGGTGTATTTTTGTTTTTAGGTGATCACAGTGTACAGTGTCCCTGGTATGGATTCAGACTGGCTGATGGGTGAAAGGGGAAATCAGAAGGGCAAAGTGCCTATTACTTACTTAGAACTGCTAAACTAAATGGCTGGCCTGAATAAAGACTGCCAGTAATGGTGACACCATATTTATATACAATTAAGTTTATATAAAGCAGGTTTAAGTGTCTTCCATGTTATTGTCTTAAGGGAGAAGAATACCAGTCATCAGAAACTGGCTCTTCTGCCAGTATTGTTGCATGGTAAATACTCTGTTCAGATTTAATTTGAGTTTAAAGCTTTTTTTTTCATGTGCCAAGAATGTTTCCTACAGTATTGTTTCTACTGAAGTTTTCACTAATACCAAGCTTCTACTTTTGAGTAATCTAGACCGAAAGCAGGAGGGCACTGTTTTCTACTGAATTTTTCATTAATGGCAAGCTTCTTTCCTCACATAAAATAAATTTATTGTGAATTGATATCAGTCTGACTCCAGTTATTTGCTCAGCACAGTGAATAGCCAAAAAACCGGTGTTAACACTTCAAAAATTAAACTATATTTGTCTCTGGTTCTCCAACATGGTATATCGAATATGAACTTGTTGACATTTGTGGTTAACAATTGAATGATACATGCATTTTAATCCTTTTTAAAATAAATTGAGTTCCTAGTTGAAAACCCAATTTTTGATTTTATGTATATTTATATGTTTGTCTTTGTTTTAAAGTAACACTTCTAGAGAACCCTGCTTGGTGTTTTGTTTTTTCCCTCGTGCCAAAGCTTTAATAAAGCAAACACATGAACCAACCCAAAATTTCAAACTGGCTTACTGCAGTCTACTCAAAGAAACAGCTAAACACCAGGAAAATTCTAGATCTTCATTCCATTAAATATAAATGTCACAGGAAGCATCATAAATGTTTGCAAATTTACTTGCATTCATCTGTTTGCATTCACTATACGTAAGAAAGGATAGTATTAAAGTCTTGGGAGCAGAAAATGACTCAGTGACTTAACCATAACTTCCACTGATGACCCAAATCAGTGTTAATTTATGCTATTTTTAATTGTCCCTTTCATGTAACAAACGCATTTTGCATCCGATGTGCTTTTAAGTTCAAGGTCACATGTAGGTAAAGGTGGGCCACTAATTTACTCTGACACTAAGTGTCTATTAATACTAACTTCAAACTAATCAAATGGCTTAATTGAATTTTCAGTAAGTTGTCAATTACATCTTATTGAGATGCACCAACCTATTGCTGCCACAGAGCAGCCTGGCTCTTGAAAAGGATAATGGGAATCTAATGAAATGTCATTTATTAAATAGTGAAAGTAGATAAAATGTCTGGAGATGATCTATGTCATGGAAACCCAGAACTTATAGGTGAAACTGCGTTATATTGAACTTGCTTTGATCCACTGGAGTGCGCAGACCCGCCCCCCCAGAGTGTTGCTTTACTACGTTATATCCAAATTCATGTTTATCGGGTTGCATTATATCGGGGTAGAGGTGTACTTCCAAAACTGCTATGTTCTGCAACAGATGGCCAGTCTGAAGAGAAAAAATTGAGATCTCTTAATATTGCCCCTGAAATAAATGCCCCCATCAGCCCAGTCGCACACTTACAAGGCATTACAATTTTTAAAACCATTAGTTCATACTACCTACATTTTCAGAAGGTGCTCCTTTCTCGGTCTGTAAAAGGCATCTTAATAAAACAATAGCATTCTTCAGATGCTGTAAAGTGCCTATATCTTGGCCTTCCACAGCAAAGTTGTGGGAGGGTTTCTTACTTGCTTTCAAAGGACAGATAAAACATAGCGCTGCTCTTGAGATTGTAGTTGCAGGACGTCTGGCTGAGGCGACTGCATGTATTCTGCAAGGGGACAGTAGGGCCAGATGGAGAAGGTTACTTGAGGACCAGCTCACTGGGCTCGACAGGAGAAGCTAAGAGCAGTTGGACTTTCTGAGGGAATGGGAGCGAAGAGCTGTGGAGTGGAAACAACAGACTGTTGAGGGGGAGGAATGTTTTCTCAAAGGCAGGAGGGATTAATGGTCCAATTCCTAGAGCAGGACTCGTGGTTCAGGGAATGGGAGCTTGCCCCAAAGGACCCAGGAGTATGTCCTGTTGTAGTCCCTGTTACAAGTGGTGGTGGAACAGATTAGGTCCCACTTGCTACAATAGCTGCTGCCAGTATCTGAGAGCTGGCACCTCCTCCTGCAGCCCACTTTGCTCAAGGTGGAGGACACCCCCCACCACCACCCTCCATGACGGAGGGGAGGCCTCAGGACTCCAGGCATAACACCCTGCACAAGTACCCAAAACTGCTCCCGGGGGAGATCTGTGACAGTGCAGCAGGGGGATAAGCTTGAGACTGCCTGACACATGTCTGCCCCCCCAATGCCATGCTGGAGATGCCCCTCTTTGTGGTCCTCACCACCCCCCCCAAATGTTTTCCACAGCTGTTTCCCACCCCCTCCTTGTCCAGGGGAGAGGGAGGTCAAGGCCAAGGAGACTGGGTCATAGGCAGTGAAGTACTTCAGGGAGTCTGATTTGTTTGTTTCTTTTTAATGTTCAGTGTTACGTTATATGCACTAGTTTCAATAAATGTTTGTTTCCTTTACTTGTGTGCAGACCCATCGTTTAGGCTATGATAAGAGGGTACATTTTTTTTGTCCCGTCCCCCCCTTTGGTTTTGGGTCCCACCAGTCTGTGCCTTGAGTTGTGTAATTGCCCAGGACAGAGAACTACAAGGTCCTATCTGTCCCTCCCAGAACTTCCAGTCAGTCCAACCCCACCCCTGTCCGGGCATGTGAATATAAATAAGCTGGAGACGTGTTGAAAGTACAATGTGCATGGAAATAAGTTAACTTTGTTAACAGGAGTCTGGGAGAAGAAAGGGTGGATAAACTTCCCTATGCATTTGACAAAACAGAACAGGAAAAACAGTGATGTAACTGTGCCATCATGCACATGTCCTGTTCTGTGCCCACTCTGTCCCAAAGTATTCACTTCAGTCTCACATGTTATGAAATGCACAGCATGCCACAATAATGGGGATGGCATTGGCCACACTGGCATCCAACCAGTTGTGTAGGGATCACCAATGAGCCTTTAGCCATCCTAAGATGTGTTCCACTCCCATCCTGAAGCTGCTTAGTGTGGAGTTGAATTCCCATTTTTGCCAGATTGTTGGTGTTGGGGTAGGGTTTTGTTAGCCAGGGTAGGAGTGGTTAGATGGAGTCCCCCAGAATGATCCTGGGCACAGAGACACTATACAGAAACAATTATTTCTGGGGAAATAAAGTCTTTTCCTTCCACTTCAAGTACAGTCCCAATCTCCTCACCCTGGTGTCATGAACCCTTCCTGTGTGTCTGTCGTTAGTGTTAATGAACCTGCCTTTGTGGTCTACTAGACCTTGAATGAGGACCCTTTCTGATTGACGTACTCACTCACTTTTGATGGACAAAGTATAGGGGGGTGAGAGCCATTGATGGCCTCCATCTAGGCCAATATCCTGTCTTCCGACAGTGGCCAATGCCAGGTGCCCCAAAGGGAATGAACAGAACAGGTAATCATCAAGTGATCCATTCCCTGTCACCCATTCCCAGCTTCTGGCAAACAGAGGTTAGGGACACCATCCCTGCCCATCCTGGCTAATAGCCATTGATGGACCTATCCTCCATGAATTTATCTAGTAGTTCTTTCTTGAACCATGTTATAGTCTTGGCCTTCACAACATCCTCTGGCAAGGAGTTCCACAGGTTGACTATGCATTGTGTGAAGAAATAATTCCTTTTGTTTGTTTTAAACCTGCTGCTTATTAATTTCATTTGGTGGCCCCTAGTTCTTGTCATGAGAAGGAGTAAATAACACTTCCTTATTTACTTTTCTCCACATCAGTCATGACTTTATAGACCTCTATCATATCCCCCCTTAGTCATCTCTTTTCCAAGCTGAAAAGTTCCAGTCTTATTAATCTCTCCTCATATGGAAGCCATTCCATATCCCTTTTCTGAACCTTTTCCAATTCTAATATATTTTTTTTGAGATGGGGCAACCACATCTGCACGCAGTATTCAAAATGTGGGCGTACCATGGATTTATATAGAGCAATATGATATTTTCTGTCTTATCTATCCCTTTCTTAATGATTCCCAACATTGTTAGCTTTTTTGACTGCCGCTGCACATTGAGTGGATGTTTTCAGAGAAACACCATTGTCTGGAAACCCGCAATAATTTCTATAACGTTGGCAGCCACCCACGGGTAGATGGGTGTAGATAGTTTCACAAACCTGTGTTACCATGAGCCTGACAGTGGACTTCCCCATCCCAAAGTGATTTGTGACTGACTGGTAGCTGTCTGGCATTGCCAGCTTCCAGAGGGCAATAACCACCTGCTGCTGCACCAGTATGCATCTCTGGAACCACGTGTTTCGCTGCTCTAGGGTTGGGATTGGCTCCTCACAGAGGTCCAGGAACATCTGCTTCATTCTGAAGTTCCGGAGTTTCGAAGACTATGTTGCCCCACCATATTCCACTGGTTTTAGTGGTCCAGAAACAGCAGTCCACCATGGATATACAGTCACAACACTGGCACTCTCATGCATCTCTGTGTCATAGGGTGTCGGTGGATCAGTCACCTATCTCTGGCTTGTGAGAGAGATTCGAGTCCATTCACCCAAGATTCTCAATGGTCACATACTGTAATATACATACATTTGTCCAGCAAGAAGGAGCAGGAGCAGAACCACATCATCGATTACTTGCTCTATGTTTTCCACCACGTTGGACAGGAGAGAGGGCTGAGCAGGAGTTGCCATTGCCAGATTTGTGAAGGTGCCTGCAATACCCAGCAAGTCGGATCCTAGGACGTCTCCTGGGACTCACTGAACCCTGGGATACCACCCCCTGAGCTAACCTTGTGTACCAAAGAAGTGTGTACCAGCGTGGATGTGGATATACCCAGGTACAAAGTGTATAGCCGTGGCTAGCACAGCATGTTTGGACACTTGTCAAAGGGGAGCATACAGATGTGTGGACATGTATCCAGATGCCAGTGTAGACGTAGCCTATATGCTGCATAAACACCAGTTCTGAAAAGATTGCTACCTTCTTGTTCTCTAGAAGTCTTGCTGAATTCTATAGCTTCATTTCACAATGGTCCGTTATCTTTGATCTTCTGACCGTTTGATCATCCTGAGAAAAATGGATAATTTGTTCAGTCAAAAGTAGCCTCAGTATGAACATTCCCATGGAATGCAGGGGTGGGGTGTCCGAAAGTAAAGCCCAGTTGGTTGAGGTTAGTAGAGGGAGAGCCGGAGATCTATCAGGTTTCTAAATTTAGTTGTGTGTTTCCATCTTCCTTCACGTTCTTGGTTTGATGCATTTGATAAAATAAAGGCATAATAAATGAATTGTCAAACTAAGGTGCAATTAGCAATGACCCAAATGAATAATGCAAAACTGAAATGAACCGTGAGGACCATATATATTTCTATAGTTATGTATAAGCAGTATTTAACGCCAGACTGATATGTGAGGAAGCTGAACTCATTTTGTAGTTCTTGCAGTTTATTTTCACATGAATTATAGAACACGCATAAACTTGTACTATTGAGGTATTTTATGAAGCATTATTCATCTCTCAGCCAATTATATTAGTTTTTTATGCTATGCATTCAAATTAGGATGCAGATACAAAAGCACTGTGCGTGCCGCAGGAAACCACTGTCTAAACACTTCAGCTGTACATTAGTCCTAAGTAAATGCACACCCCCAGGCTTTCTGAGCAGAAGTTTTATGTGGGATGTGCCTCTGAGATATTTCAGTAAATTGAGGTCATATACTGGGCCATAACTAGGCAAAAATCAAACTCACTGAAAATTTCCAAACATTTGGGACCAGTATTGTAACGTGGAGACACATCACCTATTTTTAAATAAACTGGCATCTTTTTTTGGAAGCCTGTCCCTGAACAGTGGCTTACCCTATGTCTGGTTAGAGAGACAAGCTGGTCCTTAAACAAAAGTTATCTTAGACCATGTATCTATGGATACAAAACCTTGTTTTCCATTGCAACTTCCATTTTGTTTCCCTGACACTTCTACGCGGCTCTCATCGTTCACTTTTCCTCCTTCCAAAGTACGCCTTGTTCGCACTATCCTTTACATTAGAAATCTGTTGGTCCTCTGTTAATGTTCTACTTCATAGAACAGTGATTTTCAACCTTTTTTCATTTGCAGACCCTTAAAAAATTTCAAATGGAGGTGCGGACTCCTTGGAAAATCACCCTGAGGTCTGCAGACCCCTACCACAGAAGTCTTAGACAGAAAACTGTCTGAACAGAATTGATCTATAAATGTTGCACGTGCTCAGCATGGCATTTGACGCAGCATGAGACAGGGCGCTAAACTGTGGGCTTCTATGGTAATGACAACAGTTCCGTGTTTTGACCTGTAGGTGGGGATATTCACATACTTTTGAATGCATTTTCTGGAATCTGAAACTATTTTCATAGTCACCTTTCTCAGACCCCTTAGATATAGTCTGCGGACCCCAGGTTGAAAACCACGGTCATAGAACAAAGGATACTACTTTACTGGTAGGATCCAGTAGTAGTATCACCACTGCCTTGTATAGCTCTCAGTCTCGAAACACTAATAACTTGGTATTTTGGATACTAGTTAAGTTCTAGTAACCAAACTTGAGAAGACTACTGGGGATGGGGAGGGAGAAACTCTGAGAGAAGCTGTATTTCTGATTTGATAGAGCAATTTTGTTTTACTACTTTTGTTAATTCTCTCTGATTGGTTTTGTTTAATTTTGGTGGTAATGCAGAATGCATTCTGAGTTTACTCTGTAAAAGGGGTACAGGTATTTAAGGATCAATACTTTGTGTGCTGGCCTGTGTGGGTGTACATACTTCCACCACTGAAAAATCCTTCCTTTTGGCCTGTTCAATAGTTGCATTTGGATTAATACTATCAGGTGGCTTGTATCATATCAAACTACATAGTCATAGTGCTGTGTACTCTGCAGCAAGCCAAACCCAAATTCTGGAGCAGGGTTATCAAATTCTGTAGCAGACTGGAAAATATGAAGCTTCATTTATATTTAAGAAAACAAAGGTTAAACAAAACACCAATTTGAATGTCTGCTAAAATATCGCTGAAGTAATAACTATTTTTAATGCTTCATTTGTTGCATTTAGGTTTCAACCCACTCATTTGATTCTGACCTGAGTTATTGTTTCAGGCTCTCTGCAGACTCAGGAACATGACACTCTGTTCATTTGCATTCAATTAGTGTCTTTAGATTTTTATAAACAGTCAGCTGAACTCCTCCTACACCCCCCCCCCTTGTTTTTCTTTTTAATTTTAGTGTTTTGATTCTGGAGCTCAAATATTTGGCAAATTCTTCACAGCCACAGAATCATGGAATATGTAGAGCCCTGACTACAGTCATGCAGGGGGAGAGAAAAGAGGATGTAGAGTTGGGATCATGTGTCCTGGTTATCATCCTGGCTCATATGATGATATACCACATCTTTCAGAGTAAGAGGATCAGAATGGGCATTTCCTTTCTTACAGTACAAAGGCTGTAGGCACATGCTGTGTCTGTCACAATATTCAGCTACTGCCTACACTGCAATAAACCAGGATTTTTGAAGAGGGTTGCATGATTTATTTAAGAGGGGGGAAATTCCCTTCTTCCCCAAGCTCTTGTTCTTCCATGATGTTTTTGGCCTGAAGCTATCTTTCAAACTGTTAAAATAACTAATTTAAAAACCTGATCCTAAAATTTTAATATAAGTGATATCCTGCCTTGGAGGAAAAGTACAATCCTATTGAAGTGATCAGGCCCAACCTTGGCTTCTCCTGGAAATGCATAACTAGCTAAAATAATAGTTCATGCATCAGTATGTTTGCCAAACCTACACTTCTTTGGAGTGGGTCACTGAAGCAGACTTCTCCATTGTGAGAGGGATGTAGTTTCCATGATGATGCTTCTGGCAAACATGGCCATTGTTTAAGCTGGGTTAGTGCATTCAGTAGTTTTCTATACTGTTGTCTTCTAGCTGTCCAATTCAGAAGACTATTTAACTGTTTCTCTGCTGAATGTAAGACTAACAAAGCAGTTATGATCACATTTCTGATTTCACCAACACGTGTATGACCAAGAAATAAAAAATATTGGTTAATTTGCTCATCTTTCTGCTCTTACAGGAAAAATAGCTACCTCTGCCTCAGCAATGCACTGAACTGGCCTGTAGGGAACCTAGGAGGGTTGCAGCTTTTGGTGGCCTTGTATTTAGTCTAATTTTTGTTCTTATTCATGAGGCCTTCTGAAACAGTTAATACAAATGAATGCACTGAATTGTATGATGATGGATTAAAAGAGAATATCATTTAAATCTGTCACATATTAAAAATCTATGTATAAAGTTGAGTGCATCCATGTACTGGTCTAGGGATATAACATTTCAGGGAGAGTCTTATATCCACATGATGTCTCCACACTGGGTTTTGCATTGGGAGTTTTGAGTTAGTTGACCTAAGAAGCTTGTGTGCATAATAGCTTAAGAAAGCTCTGAAATTGCATATAAGGAATTTGTTTTTAGGGGCCTTATTCTGGATAGGCTGTGTATGAACAATTGGTCCATACTGCTATCTGCTGGTCTCTCAGGAGGTGGGAGGATTCCAGAATTCAGGCTGCAACATGAACATTTACATTGCAATTAAACAGCCCCTTAGCCTGAGCCCCACAAGCCCAAGTCAGCTGGCACAGGCCAGCCCCGAGTGTCTAATTGCAGTATAAACATTTCCTTAATTAATTAATAGGTAGCAGATTTAAAATAAATAAAAGGAAGTATTTCTTCACACAACACACAGTCAACCAGTGGAACTCTTTGCCGGAGGATGTTGTGAAGGCCAAGACTATAACAGGGTTCAAAAAAGAACTAGATAAGTTCATGGAGGATAGGTCCATCAATGACTATTAGCCAAGATGAGCAGGGATGCAAAACCATGCTCTGAAGTGTCTCTAGCCTTTGTTTGCCAGAAGCTGGGAATGGGCGACAGGGGATGGGTAACTTGATGATACCTGTTCTGTTTATTCCCTCTGAAGCACCTGACATTAGCCACCGGTTACTGGGCTAGATGAACCGTTGGTCTGACCCTGTATGGCTGTTCTTATGTCCTTGAGGACTGCTATTGTAATGCAGGTACAGCAACCAGAATCACCTACCACCTGGTGGGGCAGGTATAGAAGAAGCCTGCTCTACTAGACCCCCTTAAAATAACCTTATGACACCTCCCTCCCCCCGCAACTCCCTTTTTGTCAGGACCTCCAATTTGAGAAACGCTCGTCCCCCACATGAAATCTGTATAGTATAGGGTAAAAGCACACAATGAAAAAAGATTTCATGGAGGGAGACCAGATTTCACAGTCTGTGATGCATTTTTCATGGCTGTGAATTTGATAGGGCCCTACTTATGATTAACTTCTCATCTGATCTCCAGGCTCACATGTGGGTTCCAACTCAATTCTGTCTTGTCACCTGTCCTGTTCAGTGGTGCACTGAGCTGCTGCAGACAGATTCTGAGCGGCAGAGTCATTAGGTTGCTGATACTTGGCTCTTCCCCAGCTTTTCAGAGAATTCAGATTCTGTGGCGATGTCTGTTTCTCATTGCCTAGCTGAGATAAGATGTGTGGTGAGACTCATTCCAGATCAGGCTGAAGTGATGCCTGTACGGGAAAACATTTGGAGACGTGGGGAAAGGCTGTGTTAGCTCCCTTTTGGGGCAGGAGTTGTCCTCCATTTGCAAAGAGAGGTCCTTGCATCAGGGTTATATTGGATCCATTGCTGCTCTTGGTTTCTTAGTTACAGGGGACATTTTCAAAAAGCCCCTAAAAGATTTAGGATCACAAGTCCCACTGAGAGTCAGTTGGTACTTGTGCTCCTAAATCTATTAAGGAACATTCTCAAAAGAAGCTAAGAGGAGCTCTGGCCGCAAGATCTAGCGTTTCATTGCATTTTAGATGGGAATTGGATGGCTCCTTGTCAACTAGCAACAAAGCAGTTCAGTAGCAAAACAGCAGGGCCCAACACCCCTATGTGGATGATGACGCTTACATATCTTACCCTACTAGTGATGGTGCCAGGTTCAGATTTCATAAATTTTTACTTGTGCATCTTACCTCACTCCTATTTTTTTAGTATTGGTTTTAAAAGTACTTGCCATAGCAAACTGGTAGAGACATAGTGATGTAGATTCATCGCAGAAAAGAGAGCCAGGCATTATGTACAAAACAAGAAATCCATCATGCGCAGTACCACAGTTTGGCTCCAGTGTGGTCCCATAACCACATTCTCCAGATCTTCGGTTAACAACAAACCCCTGAATGTGGTGGAGGGAAAATCTCTCTCAGATATTTCAGATGGGACATTGCCTGACCAAATGTCAGTGCCTGGCACAGTGAAGGAGAATTGGAACACTGCAGTGCTATGAGCCAATGTCGGTTGTTTTTGTTTAGACTATTATACACCTTATTTTAATTTTTCTACATTCTGTTTCTTATAGGAAAATGAGCCTGGTGGACTGTACAGATAAATAAGAATAAATTGTTGGTGTAAATTGTAATTTAAATGCTATTTCCCTCTGTCATGCTGGACACAAGAGCTATTAATAATTGCGTGTAAGCTGTTAACGCAGCCCCAGTGAAGTTGAGGCTCTGCTCACAGGGAACTGATTGCAGGATCAGGGCGTAAGTTAACCATGCAGTCTCCAGAGAATGGCATTTGCTGACATGAACAATGAAAGTTAAGGCTGTGCTGTCTGTAACCTGTTCCCTTCTGGGAGAAGATGGCCTTCAATTACATGCCTTTCTATCATTCAAATATGTATTAATGACAATGTTGTAATCACGTTGTAATCACTGGAAGAATTTTAATTTAATTCCAAACCCCTAGAGGTGCTGGAGGACCTTAAGTATTACTCTGTTTGTATTTGGAAAACATCCTAGATAAGTGTAGTTTACTGCTTTCATATAATTGATATGTATTGATTCTTCTCAGTATCATGGGACATTGTGTACTACTGTACTGTAAGACAACACATATTTGGGGTGGGGAAAGAATTTCCTGCTGGGTCAGATTGGCACAGACACTGGGAGTTTTTTGCTTCCCGCTGCAGCATGGGGCACGGGTCACTTGCAGATTTAAAGTAGTGTGAATGGTGGATTCTCTGTAACTTGAAGTCTTTCACTCATTAGGGATCTATTGGAAGACTGGGTGCGGTTCTGTGGCCTGCAATGTGCAGGAGGTCAGACTAGATGATTATGATGATCCTTCCTGACATGAAAGTCTGAGTCTTAAGGCTTTGAATAAAAATTGGAGAATACATTGTATTTGAGAAATAGGATGTGTTCATGTCATTTGACGGTATCAGAATGCACACCTACAGGCAAGAGTTACGGTTGTATGTACAAACCTGACTTTAAAATTTCCTGATGTGTTAAAATAATGTTCAAGGGGCATAATTAAACAGCTTTTGTATTATGGCATTTCCTACAGTCCAACAGAGAGAGAGAGAGAAAAGAAACATGGCCCTAGATGACTGACTGGCTCACTGCAAAGCTAACTTAATTGCATACACGTACACGGCATGTTGTTCTCAGAATGTACACACAAGCCCTGATCCTTCAATGCGCTCTGCACAGAGCCTTTTTGACTTCACTGGGGCTTGGATCACATGGAACCCATTGCAGGATTAGGGCCTTAATAAACTTAACAAAACAAAAACAAACAAACAAACAAAACCTGCACATGCTCAGAATGTGATTTTCAAATGCTCTTAGTTTAGATTTGATTTGTGAACCTAATTCCTCCAGAGTAAGGCCATTTACTGTTCTTCAGTGAGGACTCTTGTGATGCCAAAATGACTAAAACCAGGAATTAGATTGGAAACCATGAACCTGGAGAGAGGCCGGAGACAGGTATTTGTACCTGATGGTATGGGCCTCTTTTGAGGGCCTGAAACACCAATTGCACCTCCTCCCCTCTCCACTGTGGAATATCAGAGCTAATTTTGATTCCATTAGGAGTCAAGTTACAGGCTGCTGAGCTGAATTCACTTTGGGCCAATGGTGCACCAGCACTGGCTTTTTTGCCGTCCGAGGCAAAAAAACCTCCCGCCGTGCCCGCCCCCCAGTGGGGAGCGCAGCAGGGGAGGGCGGCGAGCCCGGCCGCGGCCCCGCTCTTCCCGGCCGGCCGGAGCGCCAGGGGAGGGCGGCCCCGCTCTCCCCGGCCGGCCGGAGCGCCGGGGGGAGGGCGGAGAGCCCGGCCGCAGCCCCGCTCTCCCCGGGTGAGCGCCGCCCCCCTCCAGGTGCCGCCCCAAGCACATGCTTGGAGGGCTGGTGCCTGGAGCCGGCCCTAGGCTGAAGATATGTTGCTGAGTGGCTGGCGGAGCAGAGCAGTTCGTGGGACGGCTGGAGCTGCTCACAGGACAGCTGGTGCAGTGGAGCGGCTGGCGGAGCAGAGCAGTTCATGGAACAGCTGGAGCGGCTCATGGGACAGCTGGTGCGGTGCAGTGGAGTGGCTGGCGGAGTGGAGTGGCTCACGGGACAGCTGGTGGAGCGGAGCAGCTGGCGGTGAGGCTTGCGGTGAAGGCTGCAGCAGAACCTCACGGAGAGGTGGGACAGTCGGCCTCGGACCACCTAAGGTGTCAAGGAGGGATAGCTCAGTGGTTTGAGCATTGGCCTACTAAACCCAGGGTTGTGAGGTCAATCCTTGAGGGGGCCATTTAGGGATCTGGGGCAAAAAAAAAATCTATCTGGGGATTAGTCCTGCTTTGAGCAGGGGGTTGGACTAGATGACCTCCTGAGGTCCCTTCCAACCCTAATATTCTATTAACCTTAAAGGGCCCTACTATTGTCAAAGGTAGCAACCAAAATTGCAGTACCTGAGCACCTGGAATTGGCCACTGTCAGAAGACAGGATACTGGGCTAGATGGACCTTTGGTCTGACCCACTATGGCCATTGTTATTAAAGAAAATATTTCCCCCCAGTATATTGCTTCTGGTATTAGTCTTTTGTCTATAGTCAACTTCCCTGTTGTGTTGATGGGGGCTTACATCATTCATGCCTAGCTAGAGTGATTAAGTTCATAATGTGCACACACCCACTTACATGAGCCCTGCAAGAAGGTGTATACCATTAACAGCAGCCAAGCTGAAACTGAAGAGGCACAGCATTCAGCCACAAAGAGGCAGGGAGAATGGGTATGCTTGATTGTGCTTGGTGATTTGCTCTTGGGCCCATGCAAAAGACCCTGCAGCAAGGGGAGCAAAATACAGGTGCATTCAGGAAAATAGGTTTTATCTGCAATTTGAAAAAAGATCAGGATAACTATGGGTTTGTGACTAGAAATCTCCTGTAAAAATACTTGGTGCTGATCCAGTTCCTTCCTCTGACTCTGTCGGTGTTTTACAAACAAGCCTCAAACCCTGCCCCCTGTGAGGTGCTGCTATAACAATTTTACAGACTGGCAAACAGTTTTTTGTCAACACTGCATTGGACCAAACAATCAGATTCACAGTTCTCTGGAATCAGTAGACACAGATGTCTCACATGAGCCATTCCTGAACTTACTCTTACACCAATAGTAATTAACATATTGTTAGGGCAACAAAGGGAACACAATTGGAGCAGGAACTTGCAATTTGGCAGGAAGGGTTACTGTGTTACCAGGGATGTGTCTCTTGCTGTTGCTGTCAGGGGTGAGGGAGACCCCAAATGTGGCCAAGTTACAAGCCCTTGAAAAATCTGTTTGCATGTGTTCAGTAGGGACTTTTAGAGTTTGGTAGCTAAATTCTGATTCAATCTGCATTGAACGTGATCCAGCCTAGGGCTGCATGTGCTGAGCAGGACTTTCTCTGCAATTCCTGCTCCTAGCTGGGGCAGGGGGACTCAAAAATTGAGAGCAGGGAAACACTTTCCTGTGTCTTCTGTGCTCACCCTGGTGGCTCTCAGGCAAGGAGGAGGAGGAAGGTGCTAGCCTCGAATGCAGAGGGGCAAGCACTGGACCGGGGTGGTAGAGGAAGTAGATTGGGACAAGGAGTCTCAGATGTGGGGAAGGGTGGGAAATGAAGAGGGGCGAGGAGGGGGCAGGGACTGGGATAAGGACTGCAAGAGGTGGAGACTGGGATCAGAAGTTTGGTGGGAAGGGGGGAGTGGTGGAGGTGAGAGGAAAAGAATGGGCACAGAAGCCAGGTATGGATGGATGGAGTAGAATGGTTCAGGCTTGAGGGGAATCGGCAGAAGGGTCTGTGACCACTAGGCTCATTCCCTTTCAGAAACTGGAATGGAACCCAGGATGCCTGAGTTGTGCCGTTCCTCTTCTGTCAGCAAACAGCTGTGAAGCCCGCTGGCAAAGTGTTTGTCCAATTCCCTCTAGTGCTGGTCCACATAGCAATAGTAGGTTATCATCCTCTATCACTGAGGTTCTCAAACTGGGGGTTGTGACCCCTGGGGGGGTTGCGAGGTTGTTATGTGGGGGTTCGCAAGCTGTCAGCCTCCACCCCCAAACCCCACTTTGCCCCCAGCATTTATAATAGTGTTAAATATAAAAAAAAGTGTTTTTTAATTTATAAGGGGGGGTCATACTCAGAGGCTTGCTATGCGAAAGGGGTCACCAAAACAAAAGTTTGAGAATGACTGCTCTATCAGTTACTCCATTAGCTCAAAGGGCAGAGGTTTGTGGTGAATCTAAAGGTTCCATCCCTGCTGATAAACCGTGTGGGTGTCAAAATGATTCCACATGATGAGATTTGTTTTTATCAGTTTGCTTTTTTAAAATACTGAGACCCAGATTCTCAGAGGCATTTAGGCTCCTAACCTCCATTAATTTCAATGGAAGTTAGGCACCTAAATACCTTCGAGGAACTGGGCCCTTGTAGTTTACGTGTAATCTACTTTAAAAGAACATTAATGTGACCCAAGTTAGGAAATGCCAGAATTAACCTTACTCCAGTCTCCTTGTACATATGCTTTGTAATAGACTTTAATTACATGATCACATACTAATTTTTCCACAGAACCCCCTGGCTCATTCAGTGCACAGGATGGACCTGCTCTGGGGATGAATCAAGGGTGTATAGGAAGGCAGGCTGATTGTAGGACCCCTGCCTCATTTGTTGCAGAAGAAGGATGGTGTGTTGTGTTTGAGGCAGGGTACTGCAGGAATTAAAAGGATGGTCTCACGGTAAAGGGTCTGACGCCCCTGAGCTTGCGATTCTCTCTCTGCCTCTGCCACAGAGGTTCTGTGTGACACTAAGTCACTCACTTAAATCAAATTCTTCACGGGTGGTCACTAATTGTGTGTTCCTCATTTTCTGGGTGCCCAACTTGATACCCTGAGGTCTGCTTTGCAGAAGTGCTGAGCACTTACTTTTGACTGCAGCTGCAGTCAATGGGAGCTGTGCTCTGAACATATAAAGTGCTATATAATACTTGGTATTCTGAAAAATCAGAGTCTAGGCATCTTGGGTTAGGCCCCTAAAATTAGGGGTTGCTTTTTACTGTAATATCTCTGTGCCTCAGCTCCCCATATGTACAAGGGGGGTAACACCAACCACTCACCTCACAAGCATGTTATGAAGATAAATTAATGTTTGAAGTACTCAGATACTGTAGTGATGAGCGCCAGAGAAAAGCCCATGAGGAAATTAATAATTCTGTCTTCAGAGCAGGATTTCAATAGTGTGCAGTAAATAAAGTATAGGGGTCACACCTTGAACAATAAGGATAAAACAAAATATTGAATAGCTGTTGATTAATTGAGTGCCATCCAGCCTGTGCATTAAATTAGGGGTAAAATAGTATGCAATCATGTAATTAACCATGTGTCATAATGCATACACACAAAGGGGCTGAATTAAGGTTCCTAACATTGGGTGCTTCAGGTTGCAACCTTAGAATTCTTTTAATGTAGTTCTTGGGGATTATTGGATATGAGGTTAATATTAATTTATTAATAAGCAAAAACTTTATCCCTTTCAGGGCTCAGTTGCTTTTCCATCAATTCACTATTAGTCTAGCCATAGTCTGCTTCACAATATGATCTCACTCAGCATCTCACTCAGCATTCAACATGGGAGGGAGGGGGCAGGGAATTAAAACATGTTTAAAATCATGAATTAATAATACCGTGTTTTTTTTTCTCCAAAACTACTTAAGATGTCCAGATTCCTGTTACCTCTGAGCCCTTACAAAAATGTAGTCTGTTCAAAACAAACCAAAAAATGCCTCCCGTACGCTTGAGTCTTTGATTAGATTTCCTGAAGGTTTTGGACACACAAGTATAACTTTAAAGATCAAGAAGTCACTGTCCAGTCTTGAGCCGTCTTTTGACCAAAAAGTTTTTACATATTCAACTTTTGTAACTGATAACTCAAGCACCCACTTATACAAACCATAAACAAAATGTGATCAGCATGTTAAGAGATTTGGGGCCACTGTAGCGGAGGATCTGAACTGGTATTAATCAGAAAAAGTTCATCTGGCCCACCATAACTACCTATCTTTGGTTAATTTTACTTCTTGCTTTTCCAGTACACGCCTCCGTTCCCTCCTCATGAAACTAAGTCTAGGGCTTTCTTGAATGTACTCATTTCTTTTGCTTCAGTTGTCTTTCCCTTGTTAGCTTATTCCATCTGTTTGGCTCTTGGCATGAAATACACCAATAATGCTCTACAAAAGAAACTGAGTAAATAAGGAACTTGAGCAGAACAAATTTGCTAATTCCTTGAGGTTTGCCATAATTGGAAGAAAGCCCAACCAACTTCTGTCGTGAATGTAACAGACAGAGCCGCAAGGAACAAGACCATGCATCATTCATCCCAATACACAAGTCATAGATTTCCTTCCAGGAGTTAGGGCCCCCTGAGGCAAGCTTTCCATTGAAGGCAGAAATTTGGCTGAGTCAGAAATGCAGAGTATAAAGTGATGACTACACTGTGGCTGGGAGTGTGCAACAGACAGGCCGTAGCTCTTCTCAAGTTAGCACGCTAAAAATAGCAGTGTAGATGTAGCAGCCTGGGCAGTGGCACACACCAGCCACCCAAGTACAAGCCCACCCAATCCCCTGAGTCCAAGGTTGGGTGGCTAGCCTGTGCCAGCACAATGCCCACACGATTTTTAGTACACTAGCTCAAGTGAGCTAGTGTCTGTCTGACTACTCAGGCTGGGAGGCATGCTCCCAGTTCAGTGTAGCCACATGCTAATGCATTAGGTGTAGTAACGAGAGCCGGGGGGGGAGGAGGGGCAGACGTAGAGCTTGATCCAGCTCTCAGTAAGATAAAGGGGAAAACTCCCATTGACCTCACTGGGAGTTGGATTGGGGCTCTTAGTTCATTGACAAACTGATGACAGTGGGCCTTATCCTGTAAACCTTTACCCATGCAAGTAATGGTCCTTTCTCACACAAGGTGCCCTGTTGACCTGTTTAGGACTACTCATGAAAGTAAGCACTGCAAGATGTGGGGCCGCTCTGTATACATTGCAGGAGACCTATCTATTCTGCTAAGCAACTGAAAGTGGAATTTCTGAAAGCCTGAACATATTGAGAACTTCTTAAAGCTGACAAAACATAAGAACCAGAAATAAATCTTGATAGAATTCATCTTTAGTGTGTTCATGTTATGGCCATGCAGACTGCTTAGAATTTATGCTGTGAAACCGTTATCCAGTATAGAGCATGTTGGGACAGTTGACCTCTTAATATATATTAGGACTGATCAAACAGCAGAATTGTTTCATATTTCAAACAACCCAGCTCTTGGGGATGTTCCAAGCTGGGGCTGTGGTTTAGCTCATCATGTAGGAACTATATGAGAACAATAGATCGGGGCCTGAGTTCATATGCACCAACACTTTGAGGTTGTTTGTATGTGGGGTCTAGGCATCTGGCCTATCTCTAGTATTTGTCTGAAAAACAAAGGAAGAATCCATGATCATAAGGCCGAGGCACAGTAAAGAACTCATGGCTTACCTGCCAGGAAGAAAGAAATGTTTATGAGGCAAGTTAAACTTTGTGGTCACTCATTCAAAAGATGCCAGGGTACCTCCTTGCAGAGGCGTAGCGAGCGCCCTCCGTACCCTCTGACCGGAGGGGGCCCCGCAAGGAAAGGGGCCCCTAAAAGTGGCAAAATAAATACCGCATTCCAGTTTCTGCATTGTAAGTGGCCCTGCCCGGACATATGTTCGGAGGGGGCCACCGTTCGGAGGGGGCCACGTTCTTTGTTGCTACGGCCCTGCCTCCTTGAATCAAATTGCTAGCAAAAATCTGGTCAGTTACATCATTTCCTTTCACTTGAAAAGAGAGCAAGGACTTTAAAGGTTATTAAAGGTGACCTGCCAGGGATTTTTAAAAACTGAGCTGTTTCAGCTTTGTCTTCATTATCATGATAAGCATACAAATGATCCCAATAGCCTTTTAATAACAGTAGGGATGATTAGTGAGATGACTTGTAAAGCTGCAGCGTGACTGACTACATCATCCAATGATCTCTTCTTCTCTACTATCTATGATCCTGTGACTCCTATTATGTATAGAGAGTGCATTCCTGAGAGTAAACCAGCTGACTATGTTTAATCAAATATGGGAACAGCATCTTTAGTTTAGTAGTTAACATTTTTGCCAGTATCATGAGGTTGCTGGAGGTGCAGTTCTCTGAAATTCTATTTTTGGAAGACCCCTGAAATCTGCCATTTTCCTTGCCATTAAATAAACATAGCACCTAATCATGAGTCAGGCCAAAGGAAAATTGAATATTTCCAGAATTTTCATTTAAGTCACACCGACCCAAACTTTCCTGTTTTTAGGGCAATGTGAGATTTTAAATGAAAGGACCAATATCCTAACTGATAAATCATTTGGATAGTAGTGTTGTTCACTGTTGCACAATCCTGCATCCTTGAGAGTGGTCCCAAAAGTGAAGGAGGACTTCGGAATTGTGCTCCTTAGGGTCCAATTGCTGATTAGCAATGAGGAATTTTATTACCTTCACTGGGGAGTGGTGCTCAAAGTTGCTAGGCCCCCAGTGCAGCGAAGTATTAAAAAATATGCTGAACTTTGAACATGAGGGTATTCTCATCCCTGTTCAAGGTACAACATTTAGGCTCATGTGTAACTTTAAGCACATGCTTAAGCGCTTTTCTAAAATAGAATAACAGTAGAAAATTTGAAATTGTGCAGTGCAACTAGATGACCCTTTAATCCACATTTCAATGTGCCTAGAATGTCTCCATTTGCCAGGGAATTAAACCATTATTAAATATTGAACAGAAAGGAGTTCATTTGTGACTGAAGCATTTTAATTAAAAAGAAAAGCTGGTGCAGATCATTTGGCTCATGGCTTCTCTTGCCTCCGTCAGCTGGAGACTTTTGGAGGAGAAAGAGATCATTCAGCTTGGAAGAAGCCTTAATGGAGGGAGAGAAGCAGGAGCACCTAAACCAAAGGCCCTGCAATCCCAAATAAAACCAGGCTCAATCCTTTAGACCTTCTTCAAAAGCGCCACCCATTAGAGATAAAAGAGGTGAAATCTTGTCCCCATTGAAGCCAAAGGGAGTTTTACCATTAACTTCAGTGGGATCCGCATTTCACCCGAGGAGTTTTGTCCAGAGAAGGACTGCAGGATTAGATCATTTGATCTCTATGAAGTGGCAAGAGTATCTATGAATTTGGAGCCATGTGTCTGTTTTACCCAGTGAGACTATAGTGCATCTTCTTGGCTCAGCTTAACTGGGAACACTTCCTTTTCACATACAAATCCTCTTTTAGTTTGTGCTTCATCTTTTTACCCCAGGAAGTAGCAGAGAGCCAGAATCCTTTACTAAACCAGATTTACAGCCTAGTCTAGATCCACTTCCTACTTTAAGTTGAATCAACAATGAGGATGTTCTAATACAATGATTGTAACCTAATTTATTACTCTGGGCCAGGGCCGGCTCTATGATTTTTGCCGCCCAAAGCAAAAACAATTTTGGCCACCCCCCGCCCCCCGTTTTTTAATTACCCCACCCCCGGCCCCGCCTCAACTCCGCCCCTTCCCCAAATCCCCAGCCCTGCCTCCTCCCCCCAGGCTCTCAAGCCTAGGAGGGAGGGAGGGGGAGAAGCGGAGCCCGCACCCCGGCCGCTCGGGATCTCCCCCTCCCTCCCAGGTTTGAGAGTCTGGGAGGGAGGGCGAGTAGCGGCGCGCGAATCAGCTGTTTCGCGCCGCCCTGGTGCGCGAGCGGCAGCAGCAGCAGCAGCGGAGGTGAGCTAGGGCGGCCGGGGCACATTTTTAGGGGCGGCATTCTGGCGCCGGCCATGCCGCCCCTAAAAATGTGCCGCCCCAAGCACCAGCTTGTTTTGCTGGTGCCTAGAGCCGGCCCTGCTCTGGGCACATGGAATTGTACACCACAAGCCTGTTAGTTTAACTTAGCCGTGAATATTTATGCCAGCTGGAACTGCAAAGACATTGGTCCTCGTGACCCCCTACAACGTGTCCTGTTCTGTATTACCAACAAAACAGCTGTTCAATGATGTGGAGCAATAGGTAAGGCATCTGGCAGTAGGAAAACCTCCAAACAAATAAGACAGTTTGATGCATAGTATAATTCAGCTGTGGACAGAGTGAGAAAATTTCTAGTAAGTGAAAATACAGAATTACTTAATGAATATTAAATCTTTTACAAATAGTTTCCTGACACCCGTGATTGATGGAAAAACACATTAGCATGGGGAACATGCATCAAGTTATTAATCTGAATGTTAAAGAGGTTTTTTTTTTCTGACAGCTCAGAATTGTTTTATACATTTTTAAAAAATGTGAAATAGGAATCTGACATGAACAATTAAGGGAAGCTATTTAGAATTGCAAAATGAATTAAATGTCTTTACACAGTTATGGGCAGAAGCAAAACTACTGATATTGGAATAATGAGCGAGGAAATTGCTGTTTCTAAAGGAGAATCAGCTGAAAACGACTTTTCCAGAAATAAACTCCTTCTAGTGCTGGTCCTATGAATGCAATTGATTTTAAATCTTGAGACTCAATAGCAATGTGGAAATGGAGCAGGAGTCTAGAAACATGCCAAATGTTTTCTGTACATTTAGAAGTTAAAAGTATTTTGGTTAGAAATCTTGAAAATACCCCCATGGAGATTTGATGGACTGGTCTGTGTACATATATGCAGGAAAAGGAGAGAGAGAGATCCCCCCATTGTGTGTTTAATCTAATTTTTCCTCAAATT
>NW_020664562.1:26145548-26215507 GCF_002925995.2 Terrapene triunguis | reverse complement strand
GCTGTTCTCGGGAGCCAAAAAATTTTACCGTGTTATAGGTGAAACTGCGTTATATTGAACTTGCTTTGATCCGCCGGAGCGCGCAGCCCCGCCCTCCCAGAGCACTGCTTTACCGCGTTATATCCGAATTTGTGTTATATCGGGGTAGAGGTGTATGCCAGGGGAGTTAGGGTAAAAAAGGCAAACGTATGGAAATGTGGTGAAAGCAATATTTAAAGTCCTGGACACTTCTAATTGCTCACACAACCTGTATTTTTTTCTGTGCTAGGGCAAATAATGGTAAATATCTTCTTTAGGTTTAATCCTGTAAGGTGTTGAGTGCTGCCAACCCTGATCCAGCAAAGCCTTTAAGCATGTGTGTTAACTTCAACGTGTCTATTCATATGCCTAAGGGCTTGATTGGGGCCAGACTGCTCAGCACCTTAAGATCCAGGACTTAGTAGTTCCTTAACAGTTTGAAAAGAATTATGCTTGTCAACCCAACCTGACTCTCCAGATTGGAGGAGATTTCCCTCCTCCCTTCCCCCCCCACCCCACTTTGGAGGTGAAAGCAGGAAGCACCTCTTGGATAACTTCAGGGTCTCCCTGGGGAGCCTATTCTTTGGTGACCCTGTTTTTCTCCTCTTCACTAGCCTCCTACACAGCCCATTGCTGCTACTGTGGTTGTCATTAAAAAGTCAACACTTGGCAACAATAGCCATACAATTGTATTGGAGGCAGATATTTCCTTATGTTTCAAATAGGAAATTTCTGTGGTATTGTAGAGACCACTGTATGTTAAGATTGGCAAATGTTAACTTTCTTTAATGGTGACCGCTGTATGGAGGGTCTTTGTTAAATGTGCGTAGCTGTTTACCATCACATTAATCTGCTCATCTCTTGCAGTACATTTGAGTGTAAAAAGCATTAGGTGGTATCTGTAAGACATCAGGATGAAGAATCAATGGCTCCCAAGTTAACAGTGACTGCTGTCCAGCCTTGGGTTCAAACACACTCCCCACTGACTCTATAGCCCTCATCTCCAATGGAGAACAGGGACTGGTAGGGATGGTAACTACACTTGTCATTTTTATTGCATGTTGTGGCAAGAGTGACAAATTGAAGCTCTGAGAGTAGGGTAACCAGATGTCCTGATTTTATAGGGACAGTCCCAATTTTGGGGTCTTTTTCTTATATAGGCTCCTATTACCCCCCCACCCCCATCCCGATTTTTCACATTTGCTGTCTGGTCACCCTATCTGAGAGGAACAGTTTTTCTGAGTTCAGATATTCTTACATGGGTTGTGCTAAATGCCAGTGCTCATGAGGCACACAGAATAGATTTGATTTAAAGCAAGTGTAATTTAAGAAGCTGACATCCTCCCTTTTCCCTGACTGAAAAGGCAGAAGCAAATATATCTGGTATAAACACACTGCAAAGAGTCTGTTGAAATGCCAAACTTTCCATTGTGCTGGCAGAAGGATTGATCTAGGTGACTTGATGCGTGGTTTTCATCTCTAATGGCCACGAGTCTTAACAATAGAAACAACGGCTTGCATCCCTTTGTTCTTTATAAGGACTCTTCCCCTTCATGGCAGAGGTGGCTCAACTAAGGATTCTAGGTTTTTTATCTGCACAAGATGTAGCATGTAATGGAAAGCGTGGAATGTGGGAGTTCATGGTCACTTCACTTTGAAGTCAGTCATATACATACATACTTGTCTGTACAATATAGAATATGTATGCCAGACTTACTAGTGAGAGAGACATTCACTGCATTGAGTGTGTTAACAAAAGATAAGTGCTGCTTCAACAAAATCCCTCTCAGAACTAACATAGGAGTAGCATAGGTTTGGAGGCACCTGCCTTCATCTTGGAAATTAGAGTACATACCTAAATATGATCATTGCTTATTATAGCAACACTGCCATAACTGAGGAACCATTGGTGTTTCTGCTGTGAATAACAATGTGACCTTGGATAAACCTGCGTCTCTGCATGCACCGGCCCCCCTACCGCCACCTGTCTTACCTATTAGATTGTAAACTCTTCAGGGCAGTGTATTTGTACAGTTGTCTAACAAAACAGGACCTCAAACTCAGCTGGAGCTTCTTGTCACTACTATAATAAATCAGCTAAATCTATCCCTGATGGTACTCAACTGAAGCTGAGTCACCTGGGGATGAAATTGGACCAACGTGTTTTAATCTAGTGAACCTAGTTGTTAATTCTAGAGTCTGGAAGAAACGTTTAAAATTTTAGACCCTTTTGTCATATCTGAAGTGTTAAGATATACTTGGTTTAAAAAAAAAATCCTTTTGCTGGCATTAGGTCTTGGGTGAAGCCTTTCATTGTTCTGTTTTTAATAACCAAATTAAGCAGCTGAATTTGTTCTTGGTGCAATTTCATTGAAGTCAGTGGAATTACACTATAGTGCTGTTGGTGTAGTTTGGTAGCTGTTTTTGTGATTTGTTTCGCATAGTAACCTTTACATTCTACCAGCTAACCTGATGATGGAATAAGGGCATGAACAGGAAGTTCCAACAATGACATTTGTTTCTATGTTATGTATACATGTGATGATATAAATTCATAGCCAAGGTGTTTCTTCCTTCCCTGTGCTAGACTATCATAGTTTTTTTTTTTTTTTTTTCATTTAAGGCAATGATTAAGTAACATTGTCTTTAGAACTGTGTAACTGAAGATCTAATGACCAAATTCTGACCAGATTTAGGAGGTAGCTCATCAACTTTAGTGGGTTTGTGCACAGGTTGTAAGTCAAGGTAGAAAATTGCACTAAATGTCCCCATGGGGAAGTTTAAAAGAGTAAAAATTTGACCAAGCTTTTTAAAGGAAAGCAAATGGGTGAGCATCACCTTTAAATCATCAGAGAAATGCCCAAGACAGTTAATAACAATCTCCTCTTTGTAACATAATGTGACCGGCAGATGGCACCAAACATTTGGCCTGAAGAAGTGTGTGTAGGGAGGACGGGGGTTGGAGGAGTAGGAGCGAGGCTTGTGCTACAGTATAATAGGCAATTAGAGAAGAAGCACATTGTTCTATAGCCATATCTTCTGGGACTACAAGATTCTGATGAATTGTACTAGTGCCGTGGAACTCTGATTTATTCAGTGTATACCAGCACATTTGACAAATAATTTTGTGTACAGCATCAAGGACTAAGCGCAGCTTTTCAGCATAAGGGATATATTCTCACCTTCATGGATGGAGATTTAGTAGACTCACGAGAAAATCCCCATCTATCAGGATGAGAAATGCACATACAAATATTTAACTTGAAGAACCAGCAAAAGAGGGTGCAGTAGAAGAAAAGAGAGGCTGGAGTGGAGTTATGTAGAGCTCTGAAGGTCAGGACAAGGAGACTGAGCATAACGTAAGAGACAATAGGAATCCAGTAGAGAAGGACGACATGGCTAAGGCAGTAAGCAAGGAAGTCCTTATAGCAGGGGTAGCCAACTATTTTTTTTGTCAAGGTTCAGATTTCTTGGTCAAGATATAGTCCAGGTCCAGACTCCAGAGAAAATAATGAAAAAAATAATATGAGGGGAATGGGCAACAGGGGATGGATCACTTGATGATTACCTGTTCTGTTCATTCCCTCTGGGGCACCTGGCATTGGCCACTGTTGGAAGACAGGATACTGGTCTAGATGGAGCTTTGGTCTGACCCAGTAGAGCCGTTCTTATGGAAGTAAATAAAAAGATATTGAGGATTAATTATCTCTGTTCTCCAAATATAGAAAGCCAGCAGCATGTAGGGCCTAAAGCTTCTGTCAAAGCCTTGAAAGGGAAAGACTTCTGCTCCTATCAATCTCCGCTAGTTCTGCATGTGCTTCAGTATCTAACAAAGGGAATTTGCTTATCACAGATCATATATAGAACTGTAAAAGGAACTCTCTTTGTTGACCAGACAACCTGATTAGCTTGATCTTTCCAAACCAGCAATTTGTGGTGCCTCTATCCCTGGAAATATAGGGCCAAAAGACTGCAGAAGTGTTAATGGGCCACTCTACCTTGAATGGTCCCTTAAATATGTGCTAACTACTATGTCCTAACTAACCAATCTGGGAGTACCTTTCCCAGAGAGGAAGAAGAGCTGTGTGTGGCTCAAAAGCTTGTCTCTCTCTCCAACAAAAGTTGGTCCAGTAAAAGATATTCCCTCACCCAATTTGTCTCAGAAAAAAATAGGCATTCAGTTTTGTATATAAAATGCTTATGTAATTGCATGTCTCATTGGCATGCAGATATATCAGGAAGTTTCCGAATTATTATTCAGCTTCCTCACCCAAAAGAAAACCATGGTCTAGTTTCTTCTGGTATCACTCGTCTCTCTCAAATCACCACAGATCAGTGATTTTTCACTTCAAATCCTAACCATCTTGCCATTTAACAGCTAGCTTTCTTTTTGGTGGGCCTGGAAGCCCATCAGCCATCTTGGTGTACATCATCACCGGCAAGCTTTTTGTACACCAGCACAGCAGGCATGCCTGACAAGCAGCCATACTGGCTCCAAAATGTTTGCAAGTGAGATTGTGTCTGTCTGTTCTAAAAAGACACGTGCAATGAGTTCCAAGGCCATATATATAAGGATTCTGTCACTATTAACTCTTCTGTGAAACCATGCTCTGAGTACTGGGACATCCCAGGGCATCCCTATGCATAGATCTTTGGCCCAGTTCATAAGAGATGGATGCTCTTCTTTACCTTTCTTGCCTGGGTATCTGCTTGGTCTCCATTCCCTCTGCAGGTGGACAATGAATCACTTCTGGTACAGACTAACTTCTTCATGTAGTTTTTAGGTATGCAAATGCCTTAGTCAATGAGCTTCAGCCCAAGTGGGAAGGGTGGTGTCTATCTCAGCTCCAGCATGCACTGCTGTATTGCAATAGTGAACACTGGCCAAAAGGCTCCTGGCAAGGGAATTGCTTAGTGAATAATTCTGCAAATGTTCAGTTCTACCCTGAGAAACTTTTGTCCATTTATTCCAGTAAGTCAGCTGCCAGGCCCTCCCTCTGTGCGGAATTTCTTCATATATATTAAAAAAATAAAAAGAAACTAGCAAATATTTTCTTAAATGAATTGTGGCTTTGCAATAAGATTGATTTGTTCTATCCCTTCCAATAGTGACTTTTATAATGGGATTACATGAATGTAAATCTTCAGAAGAACGGTTACAAGATAATGCCTCAAAGCACAGCATGGAGGGTTTGTCTCTTGGGAGTGACTTCCTTCCTGCTGGTGATGAGTTGATCAAAGCTATATTACAAATCACTTAAATTGAAATGAGGCTAACTTCTTTTTTGAGCTAAAGGGGTAATTCTCACAGTTTGATCTTTAACTTTGTAGTTTGCTATGGAAGGGAAAACTTTATAAATCAGAAGAAAAAAGTAACAAGTACTTGTCTCTAGAAGAATAGCCCCCAGTACAATGAGGATCTGAGCTTGACTGTGTCCTAATTATATTATTAGTGTAAATAGTAATTAAGCTAAATCCTAACAGAGACTTTAAACAAAATAGCAAGAGCGTGTCTGTTTTATTACTTAAAAAAGAAAGCATTTGTACAGATTCTATACGAAGAAAATTAGCCTGTGCCCTAGCTTTGAAACTACAGTATGATGCTATCAGGCCACACCTGCTCCTTATTCAAATCCCTCCTAAAATCTCTGTCTAGTGCCCATAGTTCATGCTCAGGTTACTACTACGTATAAATATACTGTCACTAAATATAAAAATAATATTCTCTGGCTTTCCTAGTGTGTCCGATCTTCTCTGCCAGTCTTCTCAATGGAAGATCTTTAGTGTAGGGACTGTCTATCTGTGTCTTGTACAGGGCCAAGCACATAACTAGATGCTGTGGCCTTCATGTCCATTCAGCCGATCTGACCTCCATTTCTCTAATAGCTCACTCCAAAAGCAGAAGTCTCATTCAGTCCTGCCTGGGGCAGAAGAGCAAGATAAAGTTCTTCCATCATGCTTCACTGTTCAACACATGTTCTGTGTAGGCCTAATCTGGTCTGGGAGTTGCAGATACCGAGCACCATTGAATTATCACCCAATGACTCAGTTGCCTCTTGCTCTGGTAACAAGTCTTAAGACAATACCAGGAAGATTATGACAAAACAAATTCTGCTTCTTTTCAAATCTGTATAGGCTACTGCAGTAAAATACTAATATAATGTGAAACTGTCTGATGCAGCATTTATTTAATATCTAAATAAATATGCCATCAAAGCTGCTTTGAATCAGGGCCCATTAGTGTGTGTAGTATATACTTGTTCTGCTAAGCTATTTTATCTCTTTGTGTGCCTATGTAGAGAGCGTGCAGTTCACACCATCCCCCTGCCCCTACAGCAGCCAGAACCTTTCACCATAGCCCTACATTAGGGTTCCTGCATAAAGGTATGTTGAAACTTCAGCCTAGCTGGACAGCATATATAAAATTTGCTTTAAGACTCAGTAATAAACTCACTTGCTCCCACTGCTGCTGGAAAATGACTGTTCAACTCCTTTTATACTCAAATTGTTGGTGTGGTGGGAAGCAAGAAGAGATACATTTTACTCCACTTCAGTTAGGACCTCCAAGTATCTCAAATGGTTGGGGATAGACCTAAGCATCACTGAACTTTAGGAGTTTCAATGCACCAAGAAGCACTTAGAATAGTTTTTTCCCCTCTCTTTTCCCTCAGACAGTAGATCAGTCTGATGAAGGACATTGGCTAGTAGGCCTCACTTACTCCCAGGGACATATTTCAAAATCAATAATTGATATACTTGATCTATATTTAAATTGAGGTGCCTAGCACCATAGTTCCTAATGCAAGCATAGTTTTACTAAGCCTCCACCCCTTTCTGGAGCTGTCCTCTTAATAACTAATTAGTCAAACCTGTTCTGTCCATTCTCTAGCACACTATTCTTACATTTGATTCTCATCACTTGCCAATATCTAATTAATGCCCTAATGACAATATACATAGACTACAGAACTCTAATGTAAAAGTGCATTTGGTAGGGAAGACAGCCTACTGATCAATAATGCAGTAAGGCAATATGCTGCACTCTGTCTTTTGTCTTCTAGTCACAGCTTTTCTCTTCGAAGGAAAAATCTGTTGGTGCTTCTAATAACCAGTCAATAAATGATCTTTTTCAATATGCTGGAATACACCATAGGCATTTTAAGGCTTTCTATGATTTGAGGAGCAGTAGGTCAGCTACAAGAGATGCTGAGCTTCCATGAGTTAAGTCCCTGTTGTTGTTGACAGAGAGGTGGTTTTATTTTTAGCCTCTGAATTCTCCTCTACAGACATGCCTCCCCTTTTATAGGAGGAAAGAAATATCCTTTATTCTCAGGTAGCTAAATAGCTTCCATAACAAGGTAAATCTCTTCACAGTGGTCTAACTTTTCCCACACAACTTCCAAACAGTGCAAATACAGCCACCAGTTTTAAGTTCCTACTTGTTGTACACACTTGAAACTACATAGGGGTGACAATTTCAGCATTCAACCTGGCTTGTATTCAGTGTTGTCAATTTCCCCCTTTCCACCAGTCCTGTGTTGTCACGTGTATTGCAGGCACAAGAAGCTGGGTATAGTCATGGCTTGCCTCAACCAAAATGTTAAAGTTTGGACTTGATTTTCTGCTTCATTTGGGCCTATTTTGTACCATTCCAGTGGTGTAAGGCAGCCTTAAATCCCGCTTAGCTGGCTGCAGGACTATGAGGGAAATCCTTGGGTACTGAGCTGCCTTGAGTCTTGGATTATTTCAGGCCAGTGAAATGGACCCTTTGGCATCATAGGAGCAGCTATCGATTACAGCAGCCTTTCAGATGCTTTAATTTATGCTTGGGACTGGCCTAGAACCAGATTGGCCCCACCCTCAAGGAAGTGCCACGGTGACAAAGCTACTTCTGTCCTGCTCATTCCCAACTCCCTAGACCTACACTAAACTTGCTTTGCCTGAACAGAAGAGTCATAAATAGGCCATCTGCAGGGAGAACACAGACTTCTCAGTAGTCACACAATCTGTGGTTTTTGGCCCAGCTTATACATCCTACTGATGGTATAGCACTAGGCTACTAAACTGTGTATATATAGTTTAATTATGTACTTATCTGAATGACAAGGTAGTAAGGACACTTGCTCAAGTGCACTGGGATGAATGACTCTTGTGGCTTGTCACAATTCTAATATGTTTACTAAATATAGTGTTTCTTTAAAACTGCAAACAAGAAAGGATGTGAAGCAGAGTTTGTTACGGTTATCTAGAGAAATTCTAACTACTGTAGCTGGTGCTTAGATCCTACAATAGGAGCCTTGGAAATGCTTTCCAATAGTAGTACACTTCTTCCAAGACCTGGAAGTCTCCAACTCCTTCAGATGTTGGATTAAAGCATATCTTTTAGAAACGTATGTAAGCTTTTCTTAAAGACTGCATGCAATGGTGAATCCACCACCTTCTCTGGAAAATGGTTTCAATATTTAATTACCCTCCCTCACTGCCAGGAAACAACAAGTTCAAGGTTGAATTCGTCTAACTTCAACTTCCAGCCACTGGATCTTCTTATGCTTTTATCAAGAAGACTGAAGAGCGCTCCCCCACCCCACCATCTCCTCTTTTCAATGTGTATGTACTTGCATGCAGCGATTCACCTTTCAAACTTCTTTAAAGCTGAATAGATTGTGCTCCTTAAGCCTTGTGTCATCAAGCTTGTTTTCCAGTCCCTGAATCACTTTTGTGGCCCTCTGAACTCTCCAGTATTTCCACATACTTCTTGAAGTGTGGATACCAGAGCTGGCACAGTATTCTAATAGTAGTCTTATCAATGCTGTGTATAGAAGCAAGGTCACTCCCTACTACTATTTGATATTCCCTTGTCTATGTAGCCAAGGATTACACAACCCCTTTTTACCACAGAATTGCACTGAAAGCTCACACTAACAGTTAACCTGTGAAGAGCCTTATGTCCTTCAGAGACACTGCTTTTCAAGACAGTCTCCACATAGAAGTATAGCCTGCATTCTTTGTTGTGAGAGATGACTTTGCATTTGGCTATTAAAATGCATCTTCTTGAATTGTGACCACTTAACCAGGCACTCCAGATCACTGTAATTATAGGCTACCCCACCAATATTTGGCATCTGCAAACTTGCACAGCAAAAATTGTATATCATTTAAATAGTAACTTTTCAACAGAGTAGTGTTTGGACCAAGAACTGACTACTAGGGTGCCCTGCTGGAAACAACCCAATTCATCTGTCACCCCACTAACAATTACAGGTGGAGATCTGTTAGTGAGTCAGCTTTTAGTCCATCTAATGCAAGTTTGTTTGTTTTTAATCAGTGTCATGTGGTACTAGATTAAATGCTTGGAAAAAATCAACCAGAACTATAACCTTGTCAATCAAATCTGTCTTTTACAAGACCTACCTTCCATGAAACCATATTCATGGATTATAAGACAGACTGATGGTCATGGAAGTTGCAGAAATCATGGAATCAGCCACTTCAGCCTGTGGTGCTGAGAAGCTGCAGGGTCCCCTGCCAACTGTGGAGGCTGGGAGCTGTGGGGTACCCTGCTGCCTCTGGCAGCCCCCAGAGCTCCTGACTGCAGTGGGCAGCAGGGGATGCTTGAGCTCCAACACTGAACCTGCAGCTGCCCCAGTGGCAGGGCTCAGGCTTCTGGGACTTTTACTAAAATGCTAAAAATACCTGTGACAAAATCTTAGCCTTAATTATAAGGCTAGAAGGGATCACTGTGATCATCTAGTCTGAACACCTCTGAGGATTTGTATAATTTTAGCCTTTAATTTTTTGAGTCCTGAATTAACCATTCCATTACTTAACCAATCCATAGGTCCCCCAGTCATCCCTTTTACCTTTTTTCAAATATTTGAACTATGTTAGTAGTACTCCAAGACTTTAGAATTTACGTTTTTCACGACTTAAAAATAAACGTCAGTGGTTCAGAGTGCTCCACAGCTAGTTCCTTTAAGACTGTTGGATGCAAGTTATCCAGGCCTGTTGATTTGACAATGCTTCATTTTAGCAGATTCTGCCTCACTTTCTCTTGCTACAGATAAACTTTCTATTCCACCCACCATCGTCCTACAAGATTGCACAATTTCTCCCTTTGATTTCCAGGCAGGTGCAGTGTTCTCTCCTTTACTCTGAGCTATCCCCTGAGATACAAAGTTGTATTTAAAAAGAACTAGGAAGTTGTTTTTTTTTTTTTTAAATTATGTTGAGTGGTAGTTAAGGTTGTATGAGGACATACCTCATCCATTCAAAAACCTTAAAAATATGTAAATAAGTTAAGGAGAGAGACTTATTCATTAATTTATATTGAAGCTGAAGTTTAGTTTCATAAGTTATCCTTATTTTAATGTATGTATTCACTCAACTAGCAAAACTGACAATTCACACTGGGTCTCAGTCTTAGTATACTGTCTGTACAGGGTATTTATGTTCTCTGCTCACAGTAATGAGTTGATTAAAAAGGGAAAATTTTATAAATTCAATAAATAAAAGCATATCCAAGAGTTTTGTGAAAGTAATTTATTGCCCTCTAAACACTTTATATTCTAATAACTCAGATCTACTGTAGCAAAGTAAAACACTTGGTGTAAAGTACACCTGACATCAGACTTACACATGCCTTACAGGTTTTCTATGTAGTCTTCACTAAAGTGCACCTACTTCATGTTTTACAATCACTCCAGATCGCGAGTTCTTCCTCCAGCATAACAATTTCCAAAACTTTTAGAACCAGGCATTTGTTATAAACTGTAAATAACATGTCTATAAAAAGGACAGCTGAGAAATACAAAATGCGAGAGAGGACTAGCAGACATCTTTTTGGAGGCAGAGTACATCTCACATTTGATTATGACTTCCTGTACACAGAAAAGTAACATACAAAAAGCATAGTAATCATCTCAATTATTTGGAACTGCCAACTAGTTTTAAAAGTTTGTAAAAACTGGTCCAATTACAACACACTCAGGGATTTGCATAATTAACTGAGTTATCATTAATGAAATGCATTGTTACAAACACAAAGAGCTGATATGTACTAGCACAAACCATTTGTTCAGCTTGCCAAGTTGTCAGATGTATGCTGTGCTGAACCTTCACCTTCTAATTAAGACATTTACTACCATACAATATCTTTTTAAAAAATAATGTAGAAGCTGGAATGATTTGCTGGGTGTAGCACAGTTTCTCAGAAGATAACCAGGATCAAATGTGAGGAAAGGACAGAAAGCAGCAAGATTTATATGCGTTCTAGTTTTTCACTTAGGAATTCTTCTACGCTATCTGTATTCCATTTGAGGATGCTCAGTTCTTCAGCAATGTTCCCGCTGTCATCCAGCAGTTTTAGTACAGGATCAGAACCACGCACATACTGCACAAAGAGAAGGTTAGTTATCTTCTGTCTGGAAATCACATTTCCCCCCCTCCCACCTCACAAATCAGCTTTAAATTAAATACCTCAATTGCTGAAATACCAATTTCAAATTGAATTTTTATATGCAGGTATAAAAATGAATTTAAATTAAACCAAAAACACCCCTCTGACATTTAATACTATAAAGCATTAAAGTGCAAAGTTTTTGTCTAATTTGGGCTATGCAATTTGTATGGGGAAATTAAATCTAAGCATAGTTTTTTTGGGGGGGGTGGGGAGGTTTATGCTAATTTGAAAGTCCAATCTTTATTTTAGGAAAATAGTCATTCCTGCTAGGCCTTAGCTAAGGTTGTAAATGTTTTAATTAAGTTTAAAAAAACCTTGAAACTTTTTATCAGCATTTGCTCCAACACTGAAAACAGTGCCTAGCATCCATCTTGAACTGGATTTATTCTTAAACCAGTAAGGAAAAAGTAACCGCAACAAAACTGAGTGAGCAATAGTCTCAGTCCACATTTTTAAAAATATTTTTTCCCTAGTTCTCATTTTTCCAAGTGTGAGATACCACAAGTTAACTGAAGTGATGTGTATAGGGCAGACATTTGATACTCAGCCCCAGAATATATCACCTAATTGATTGCATAATATTTACAGAAGGCCCCAAATATTTGCTTTGCTTCTTCAGTGCTTTTATAAAAAAAATTTAAGTTAGTGCTTCTGCAAAGAGCCTAGTTGCCAGTCATGGAAACTAGAGTCCTCCAACCCTAGAAGTAAAGGCAGAGAGCATAAAAGCTTTCCCATACTGCCTGTCAACAGAAGTCAAACCCGTAGGTGAGGGACCATCACAAAAAGTTAAGTTTTGATGCTCTTTCAGTCCTTGTCCTTTTTCCTGTGACTGCCAACAAAAGGTGCCAGTTACTAAAAGCTATTGAACTAGGCAACAGTAGTAATATGGTAACTTCTTCATCCTACTACTTACCAAGGCAGGATTTCAAACTGTTAAGGTTCAACAATTACTGTATTACACAACACAGCATGGGAGAGGGAAGGAGGGTACACATTGGATAGCTCAGGGAACTGGTATTCTCCTTTAGTCATTAAAAAATTGTAACAACTTCGTTTGCCACCTGTAGTAACTAGGCAACTATCTGAATTGCTCCTTCTCCATATATCCACTTGTGTTCTCATAATGTAACTGGCATATTTTTCTAGTTACTCCTGGTCACCTCTTCTAATCAGAGTTCAATGCTGTACTATAGATTTCTGCTATTAACACATGCCTTGAGGCTATAATGCATCCTTTCCTAATATGACCTGCTGCTAAAATATTTTCACACTTTTGAAGACTCAGCAAATAAAGGGAAAAGGGAAGCCCAAATTACAACTTCTGTTTCAATGGGTTAGGTTCTTTAAATGCAATTAATAAGTTTCTAGAACAATTGCATTGGGAATCTTTTACTCTGAGCTAACCTAGTCAACTTGTTTTAGTTTGCCATTACAAGTCCCTACAATTAATCTAATGGCATCACTAATCAGTTTCCCAAATACCAGACTCAAGAGTGCTAAAGGGTTAAACTGGTAATGTTTCATATCAGTTCTAGCTGAGAATGCTTTGAAGTTAAATTGTATTACAAATGCAACTAAAATAAATTAAAAGTAGAGCCAAAGAGAAATTGAGGCAAAGGAAAAAGATGCTCTTGGGAGAGATTTTGGAGAGAACGTACACAGAATGCATGAGACAGAGATACAGAAAGTCTTTTCCACGTGAAGTCTGCTTAAGAGAACACTATTCTCTGACAATAGAGGTGTTCAGACTATGAAGTGACATATGATGCTGTTTCTTGGTGAATGGAAGGAGGAAAATAAATGTGCGAATTTTGTGTGGCAAGTTGAAATAAGTACATGTAGCATTTTAAAGACAACTGAAAATTTGAACTGGATCTTGAAATGAACAGACCAACAGAATTGTTGGAGTACAGAACAATGGGACTGTGCTGCTCTGCCCAGATTAGATGTGACAGGCAGCAGCATTCTGTACAAGAGGGAGTTCTTCAACATCCAGCTTTCCAGACCATGAAGAAAGATTGGTGCCAGAGTCAAGGTGAGAAGAAGAATGGAAATGATTAGAGGGTCAACTGCAGTGAGGACAGAGTAAAAGACTCAGCAGGGAGAGAAAGTTAGAGAATATGGAGGAAGGACAGACTTGAGGTAAGGGGGGGGGGGAGAAGGTGAATGAGAACAGGAGGAGTGAACCATGGAAGGATGGAGTAAGAGGAAAGAATGGGAACAAAGATTTATGTGGAAAGGAAGTGGGAGGATGACTGGATGGATGGGAATGGTAGGTGATTTGGGGGTTGAGGAAGAATAAGAGGAGAGGAACACAGGAATCTTAATACAGAAAACGAGAACTGGAACTATAACAGGAAGCTCAGAATTCCAAGACTTCACACCCAGCAAGTCAGCATAGTTGAAGTACATAAACCATGTGCTATTACATACATCAGGTTATTTCTGTAAAATAATATTTAGTAACCAATAGCACTACCGAAGCAATCATATCTTAGCAATGGATACAATTATACAAGGTTTTCACCCAATCTATTTATAGGTGGGCCAGAGCTCCTGCCATTAAGATTTACATCAACACTCCATGTATGAACCCTTTGTATGTGATACAGGTTTATTTGATAAGCAAGTACTAAACACTGTGTGAAAGGACAGGTTTCAAATAGGTTTAATTCCTCTTAAGCCAGAATTTAAATTGGGTTTTTAAAAAATGCTACTCACCTTGATTTGCAGTCCCCTGAATAGTTTAGGTTTGTCACTCCTGACAAAAGCTGAAGTTTGGAGGAAAGAACAAAGAAAACCATTATTCTATAAAGAACACAAACTAGGTAATTTTCTCCTATGTGGTCTCACATTTACATTAAATAAATGCATATTTGGAGATTTAATTTTTCCAGATATACTTTTAGATTATGAATACATGCTTCAGCCTCCAAACTATGCTGCTACAAGCATTAAAATCCTCATCCATAAGCAATAACAGTTGAGAAATGTATTGTACTTGGAAAAAGACACTTTTACTTTGGGGGGGGAAAAAGACGAGATGTATTCAAACACTTGGAAGCACATCTAATGCCAGTCGTGGTTTCCATGTATGAAGGAGAATCTTAAGAGATTTATATTTTATTGTTGAGGGCAGTCTAGGGCTAGTACAAGGTGCTAATGTGCAAGAACATTAGTTTGAAACCTAGTTGACAATGCATTCAGTTTTGTGAGTGGAGGAGGAAGGGATGTCTCTAGTCATCTCTCTCTCATACACACACACACAAAATCAGGGAAACCCTAAACTTCTACAGAAAAGGCAGAAATCCTTCTGTTCAAGCTGACTTTTGAGGCAGCAGGTTTGAGAATTTCCCAGGACTCCCAAATCAGTCAAATTCAGATCCTCCCCTTTTTATTCCATCCTTTAGAAACCATCTGGCCCATTTTCTTCCAAGATGTCAGGGGTCTCTTCAGACCAATGGATCCTGCCAGTCCAAGAATGCAGCCATGAGTGAGACCATCTACAGCTGGCCTTTCCCTTTATGGGAATGCCTCTCACAAGAAGCTATTAAGAGATTCTGGCTCCACTGCAGTTGACAGTTATAGGAGAGGTGCCAGAGCTCTACAAGTTTTAATCCCAGCATCTCTTGACATCTTCTGAAAGCAACATCATGAAAACTCCCAATTTACATACAGGAAAAAGGAGGAGGATCTTTCAATGTTGGTGTAAGATAATTTAAATTTAAAAATTGCTAATGCATTTAAATTGACCTAAATACAATTCCTATCTCTGTGTTACAAGACAGGATTTCTTGCTGGGAAGTGTAGTATTTGTGATGCAATAGCTTTCATTGAGACAACAGCACTGTTTCACAATGGAAATAGCAAAAAAGCAACATTTCTAAAACACTCAGATAATAACTACAGTGGTATATATTCACTACAGCTTTCCTTTGAGAGGTTAAGCTTCATTAAAGTAGTAGCATGATGATTTGTGCAACTTCAAACTATATAAAAGAATAATTCATTTAGAGTATCCTAATGTATACGAGGACTCCATACACCCTAAAATAGACCTACCAGACTGGCAACTGTTACCCGGGATTCTTTCAATCTAAAACCTCGTTAACTTTTACTCTATGCGAGGTGGTGTCAGGAAATAAATCAGGGGAGACACGGCTGTCCGACTGATAGATGGCTGGCACAAACAGGACAACACAAGAGTGCTTTCACTTAAAGCTAAACTTTAGTCTCAAGCACTTACACACTTCTGCAACAGGTTAGTAAAACACCCCCAACCCTCGATAATTACCAAAGCTGAGTGCGTCTCTTGAGTGGCACAGTGGCAGCCCATCTGCCAGTGGGGAACACAAGATGCATCCCGAGGGAGAGTCCAGTCCTGAAGAGCACCCCACCCCCAACTCTTCCCCCTTATTTTATAAATTAGTAACACAATGACATGTCACTTAAATAAAACTCATTAAGCTAGCAGTTTCAATGGTCAAGCAAGAGGTTCCTTCTGATTACTGATTAACCAGGTGTGGGTTTTTCCAGAGTTTGCAGCCTTGAGGCCCCAATAGACATTCCTGGGGCACATCCTTCTCTTCTAAAATGCATGTATCAACAACTTCTACACAATTCTTATCAGGAAGGACAGGAGGTCAAGCTGCCCTTTCTGTGGCACCCAAAACTCCCTCCCCTCCTGCCTTGGTCAAGCTGAGCTTCTACATGGCCACTTCATGGCCTGCTGACTTGGCTGCTTTTAGCAATAAGCCATAGTGGTTTCAGGCACTTTACTGGTTTGCCAAAATCTCCCCGTACAGCAACAACTGTACTGTATATATTGTAGTAAATATAGGGGATAGAAATTTTCAAACAAATGAGTGCAAACACACAACACTTGACTGACGCCAATGTAAGCTGAAATCAGTGATACTACTTAATGTGGGGGGAGCAAAATAAAAACATTCAGCTGAACAACATTACTAGAAACAAGAACTTAATTTTCTAGTCAGCAAGGTCACAAAAGAGAGAAATCCGTACAGAAGCAGGGGGATCTACTAAGACTAACAAACTACTCAAGATTTTATTCAACTGTCATCACATAAGGAACATTTAAGCCTTTAGTTTTCAAAGGGAACATTCAAGAAGTGAGATATTGCACAGAAGAGTAAAAATAAAACTTCATCCTATTACGTTTAGACATTCGTGTCTTATTTATAAAGTAAGATACAATGAATTGTTGAGTAAATGACAAAAAAGGGTTGGCTAATAATATGTATAAATCATTCTGAATAGTAAAGTTCGCAGAATTAATTTCCTCCAGCAAGGACACTCCTGTAAATTTATAATTTGGGGGGGGAAGGGAGACACATAACATGGTCCTGCTTCAAAACCTCCATAATGACTAATGGAGAGACTAAATTACAAAAGATGAAGTGCACATCTACACTTTAACAGGCTCAGTCATTTTCCTTGTGGGGCCTCAACTCTGGATGGCATATTGAGGACTATAAGTTTCTATGAAAAACAAGTACTTCAGAATAACAATTTGATAGATTACAAAGAACTAAAGTTTTCAAAAACCGATTCAAGATATCTGGAATGAGGAATGTGATTGTTCACAAAAAAGATGCAGGTTGTGCATTTGTAGTTTCCCACTCAGCATGACTAATAATTCTGCTACATTTCTGATTTGAAGAGCACTGGTTTTGACCATTCCTACTGCAGATGTTTATTTTATCTGAATAATATTCTGGCTAAGGAAGACTGCGATAAAGGGCATTAGTATTTGGGGGGAGTTTTTTAAAAAAAGGCCACATTGAAAATGGAAGGGATTTTAGTAAATACCTGCAAGATGTAAGTCTTAATCAATGGGATTTTATTAAAAACAAGACATTTCCAATATTTGAGAACTGGGTTAAGATTTCTGTGTAACAGATTTGCTGGGAGTGTACCAATTGCCTGATTAAAACCAGTCTCATAAGGTGGTGAGCTGGCTGTTCTCTTGCTGATCAACTGAATGCATTGGGAAAGCAGCAACATTCAATGAATGTCTTTATTATAACAATGGAAAGAATGTTAATACATTAAATATCACAATTTTATCTCCATTAACAAAACAGGGCTACCACTGAAGTTCCACCTGAAGGTAAACAGAGTACTCAGTGATTGGTTAATTTAAAAGTTTGTGTTCAGATGTAATAATAATCAGACTGGTCAGTCAAATGGGAATACATTTTCTGGCTTTCTATTATGAATTAATACATTTACATGATCATACAGAAAATGTTTAATATTTAGAGTAGAAATTTTGTCTAATCTCACTTAGTACAAATTGAGTACAATGTGCTTGTATCCATAACAGAACAATTTGAGGAACGTTCACCAGCATTTTTGCTAGTATCACTGTACAGATATTTGCAGAAAAATATTGTCTCTGTATACCCAAAGCTGTTTATATGACAGATAATGGGTGACTCTGGCAATATGTACAAAGACACTTTTATTTAATGTTTCTGGAAGGTTTTTTTTTTTTAAATATAGTGTTGTATAATCAGTAAGCAACCAGTTTTCCAAACCGAAGAACTTGCTGGGACTAAAGATTTTTCATTGTCTCTCATACTCTTAGGTGCTTAATATCAACTGACTACATTTTGAGATTATTCTAGCTAGACAGATTTTAAAACATTTCTGGAATACTGACCTTTTCCTAAGTTAAAAACAGCAATTGAAATTAACTACTGTAATAATAAGAGTTCCATTTGATGTATCAGTACCAGATAATCTATTATTCTTTTCTACCAGTGGTTAAAGAATGGTTCCTCTCCTTATTGTATAACTTTGTCATACGATGATTCACTTTATTTCACAAACAAGAACTTTAAAACTAGAACTCTGTACGGTGAAGATCATCTCTGGACAAAGAAAAACAAGACAGAGGTACTGCGCCATCAGATTTAATTGTAAGCCAAGTGATAAAAATTTAAATCCATGTTTTATAAGTACTTAAAAATAAAGAACTTGAGGTCATCTACAGAATTAACACAGTAATCTATGTAATTCCAATACATTCACCATCCAGCAATTAGTGCTGCCATCTTGTGTATACTCTGCAAGAAAAATAAATCCTAGAGGGAGCCATCAGACAGGAATCAAACTGAAGTGAATGTTTGTAATGAGAGCATTGGCAATGACAGGTTACACAGTTCAATATAACCTAAAAATACCAGCACTCCTGAAGCTTCAGAAGCAGCAGCATGACTTTCAGTCAACCTCACTTCTGTAACAAACAGTCAAGTGACAACTGGAAATATATAGAGCCCTTAGATAAGTTTAAGGTTCCGAAAAAGTTAAAATTTAAGGTGGACTCTCTCAAGATAAAAATGATCATTTCTACTTCCTGCCAAAACAAATGGGCAAGTATACTAAAAACTCAAGGTATCAATACTTGAGGATAAATTCAAATTAAATAAAATCAGTATTACATTGTGCTTCTAAATATTTTAGAGTATGTGGGAACAAGAACGCTGGTTGTATCAAAATTGGTTTGAAGACACCAGTTATCAGGATACATTTAGATCTGCTAACTATATGAAAGTTCATGACCAAGAGAAAATTATGTACCTGTAAAGGTTTGTCAGTCTTTCCTCTATTACCATTGTACAAAAGAAGAGTTGCCAGTCAAATGAGTGTATGTATTGGTAGGCTCCCAAGCTTCAGTCATGGCATGTCTACACTGAAGTTACTAGTGTGACTGCAGATTACACAGACATACCTGAGCTAGCTTTAATTTAGCTAGCTTGTATACCCGGAGCACTGAAGCTACCACAGTGTGCGCTCCAGCGTGGGCTGTACAAACCAACCTGGAACACCGGGTGATTACTTGCATAACTAGCTCATGCTGAAGCATGCGTTGCCATGGCTTCACTGCTCTAGTACTGGAGCTAGCTAGATTAAAGCTGACTCTGGTATGTCTACATGAAGCAGCAATCACACCATGTGATTGCAATGTAGACAATACCTTCAATCATTTTAAAAAGCAAGCTAAGTTTAGTAGAATTAAGGAAACTTATGAACTTGTTTAGAAAAAACAAGGATTAAGAGAAAGGACTCTTGATTACGAATGTGAGCCAGCTTCCAGGATATTAGATTCTAGAGGTCCTGAATGAGAAACTGATTTTAATTAGTTCCCTTTCAGGATAATTATCCCCAGCCCCTCTATGGAGTCTTCCTATATGTTCACCATTATTTCCCAAAATGGGTATAAATTGTAGGGGACTAAGGGAACAGGATGTTGAAGTTGGTTTTAACTGAAGATGAAGTCTCAGGAGGACCCTGGGCTTTTCATGAGAGGGTGGAGTGAGGAAGAAGAGTGTTTGGAAGAGTACGTACACTGCTATTTTAAGATAGTTTGATAGAAGTCATTTTATATCTGTGCAACCTTAATTTGGCCCCCTTGTGCATATGCGCTTTGATGGATCGTGCTCAGTTAATAAGCAGCTGGACTTGATGATAACTTCAAGATTCCTTCTAGCCCTTCATTTCTAAGATTTTCTTTTATTCTCATTGTTTAGTGTCTCTCTCCATGCCTTATTTATTGCACACTATTCAAACCCTGCTCTGAAGACACAATGATTTCATCAGGGGCTTTTCTATGGTGCTCATCACTTAGACTCAGACTTTAAGGTCAGAAGGGACCATTATGTCTAGTCTGACCTCCTGTAACAAACCCTTAACTTATGTCTGAGTTATTGAAGTCCTCAAATTGTGGTTTAAAGACCTCAAGGTGCAGAGAATCCTCCAGCAAGTGACCTGTGCCCCACGCTGCAGAGGAAGGTGAAAAACCTCCAGGGCCTCTGCCAATCTGCCCTGGAGGAAAATTCCTTCCTGACCCCAAATATGGCGATCAGTTAAACCCTGAACATGTGGGCAAGACTCACCAGCCAGCACCCAGGAAAGAATTCTCTGTAGTGACTCAGGTCCCACCCCATCTAACATCCCATCATTGGGCAGATTTACCTGCTAATAATTAAAGATCAATTAATTGCCAAAATTAGGCTATCCTATCATACCATCCCCTCCATAAACTTATCAAGCTTAGTCTTGAAGCCAGATATGTCTTTTGCCCCCACTACTCCCCTTGGAAGGCTGTTCCAGAACTTCACTCCTCTAATGGTTAGAAACCTGTGTCTAATTTCAAGTCTAAACTTCCTAATGTCCAGTTTATATCCATTTGTTCTTGTGTCCACATTGGTACTAAGCTTAAATAATTCTTCTCCCTCCCTGATATTTATCCCTTCACTTAGTTTGTGAAGCACTCATACTATATTTATCTTCGACATCTGTGTTAAATGGGGATGTGTGGAGACTGGAGTTATCTGTATTTAATAATCCTATGCATTTCATGTCATTATTCAGGCATGATTGTATCAAGGGAGGTTGCATGGGGAAACAATGAGCGCTCTACTAATTGGGAAATGTGCATCAACCAGGCTAGAAGGTTAATTTTTCCCTGGTCCAAGGCTAGCATCAAAGGGGCACTAAGCTAGTAAAAACCCAGCCTAGTGAGGAAACAGAGTGAACAGGCAGCAGCAGCTAGACAGGAGTCTGACTGAGAAAACACCAGAGTCTCCCCCAGGCCAGGAGCAAAGGGTCTGGGCTTAGTGGAACTTACTTTCCCAAATCTAGCAAGGAAAGAATGGAGTTAAGACTCAGGCAGACAGGCTTTTTGTTTGTATATATTTGCTTTGCTTGATTAAATAGTGCTTTGTTTTGAAGAAACTAGAACTTTTAATCAGCCACAGGTCACAGGCTCCTGGAGAAAGAGGGCATGCAGGTGCCAAATACAGTCAGGCCTGTCTATTTATTTATAACAGTTTGAGTCTCTGGGATGCACACATTTACAGTCTCAAACTGGTAGGATCACATGGTTCTGTCCAGAGATGAGTTAAAGTAGTGAAACGTATCACTAGGGAGGTGTACCTGAAGGACTAAAAACAGTCTAAACTGCAGCTCACCTGTAATAGGACAAGGGGAATGATTCTCATTTTACTGATGGGGAGGAGCTGAAGCAGAACAACAAAGTGTCCAATTATGGTTACCCATTTTACATACCAAGAACCTGATTTTTCAGAATACTTAGCCTTACAGAGCACTTTATATGTTCAAAGAACAGCTCCTATTAACATCAGTTGCATCTTAAATGATCAGCACTTTTGCAAATCAGACCCTAGGATCTTGCGTCAGACACCAAGAAAATGAGGAAAACAATTAATTACACCTCTACCCCGATATAACACGAATTCGGATATAATGCGGTAAAGCAGCGCTCCGCGGGAGGGGGGGCTGCACGCTCTGGCGGATCAAAGCAAGTTCAATATAACGCAGTTTCATCTATAACACGGTAAGATTTTTTTGGCTCCCGAGGACAGCGTTATATCGGGGTAGAGGTGTACCATCTGTGAAAAGTCTAGATTAAGTGATATAGGAATTCTACAGCAGAAGCAGAGAGAGAATCCAGTTGTCCATGGCAGCATTCAACTGCCTTAACCATGAGATCTTCCTTTCTCTTGCTGCAGTCCCCTTTTCTGAGTCACTACACACTTTTCTACCATTGCAAATAAGGCAGGAGTTCTACAGCCTCTTTCACCACACAACCCTGATTCATCCCCTGAGATGGGCCATCTTGTGCACTGAATCAGGCAGGGCTCCTGTGGAAAATATTAGGATGTGATCATGTAATTAGATTATCATAATGCATGTATATAAGGGACTGAGTTAATGTTGCTCAGGCATTAATACAACCTTAGTTCTAGTATTTCCTAGCCTGAGTGCTTGACTTGGCAACCTTGATGTTCTTTTAATGTAGTTTGTGTATAATTTCCTAGCTTTTTAAGAAAGTCAACTGCAAACACAATTCCAGCATGTGGCATTGTATTGACACCCACATGGAACCTTTAGATCCACCTCAAACATTTGGCACTGCAGCTAAGCGAGTAACTGATAGCAACATCCTACATGTGGATGGGGATGAGATACCCACTTTGACAGTGGTTTCACAGATATTTGCTGTGAGCAATAGAGCAGAGCAATAGTTCCATTCTAGGCTTTTGGAGCAGGAGTGTGTTCTAGTGGTGAGACAGTCTTCAGCCACATCCCCTCCAATCTGTCCCAGCCTCCCAGCCCAGCTGGTACCTCCCCTCCCACCCGATCTGCCTCTCCATCCCATCTCCACAGGCTCCCAGCCCCCTCCTCTAGCTCCTTATGCAATCGGTCTCCTCTTACATTCCCTCCCTCATTCCTTGCCCAGCCAGTCCCTATCTCCCAACAATCTACCTCCTGTCAGGCTTTTGTTCAAGCTTTTATTTAAGTCAGGCAGCTTCCTCCTCCACATTGACTGTGCTCTTTAAACCCCTTTTTAGTACCTCTCAAGTGCTCTGTTTCCAGTGCCCCGGCGTTCCAGCTGGGAGCAGCAGCTATAGGGCAAGTCCCAGTGAGCTTCTGCAACCCGGGGGCTGGAGGCACACCGAGTTACTCTGTGGGGTTTGTGCATGTACAGTCTGGTCAGCACTAGGACCTGTGAGAGGCTGGAGCATGCACTGTTGGTGTGTAGGGATGGTACAAGTACAGTCCAGTCACATGTAGGAACTGCAAGAGTCTTAAAGCTTGTGCAGTGAGGATCAGAATCTGCAGAGATTTTGTGTTACTAATGCCGAAGCATGTCCTGTGCATGTCCAAACAGCAATTTCTCAAAGGCTTATAGCTTGGCCAAATTTGGCCAGACTTTCTCTGGGATAGCAAAAAGCATATCCCTTACACAAAGGCTGCACCTCTGCAAGTTTCAAGTTCCTCTCCAAAGTAGGTGGTGCTATAGCATTTCAAAGAAAACGCTGCCAGAATTTTAACATGGGTAAAATTTATTTTTGCCAGGTCTCATTCTCTAAAATGGCTGACTTGTTTTGGCTGTTATATACCATTTCTTGGCATGAAAAATTTCACTCCAGGTTTGACACCGTTATATAACATCTTCACATAATAAACAGCAAATGAAATATAGGACATACTTAATGGACAATGCTATCAACCCTGCCTATAATAGATTGTTTTCGGAAGACTGATTAGAAAGGATAGGTCGGTCCATCAGGATAAAAGTCCATAGCAGAAAGACTAAAGTTTAGGATAAGTACTTCTAAAATACATCTAAATAAAACAAAATAAATTAAGAACTTACTAAACAGATGAAATGGTTGCAGCCATTTAAATCCTCTCCCCCTTTACAAACATATTTCCATATTGAAGTTCTTTATAGATTTAACCCTGAAACTCTCACACTGACACGGTTTCCCTTTTACACTACTGTATTCCAGTCATGCTAGTCAGCTTATCCATGGAGAGAGCAGGCAGTTACATCAGGATTTGGGCTAAGAATAGTCCATAAAATGGCCAGCAAGCTTCATGTAATACAGAAAATTACTGTGCTTTAGTTCCAGTAGTCTAGACTCTATAGGACTCAATTTTTATCACTTTCCTGTTAAATTTATAACTTGCTTTAATAAAGAAAATACTATTTAAATAGTGTCATAGCTGAATGATCAAATCTTCTGTCAATGTATATATATAAAAAAAGATTTAGTGATACCTTTACTTACCCTGAACTTGAGGGAACCTTCCCAATTTTCATCCACACACTTCAAGGATAGCACCTGCATAGAGCTGCAATAGAAGAATATTTTCTATTTATTAAGTTCAGCCTACTAGTTTACTTATTTTTGCATCTACTTAATTATTTTTGGGAAAATTCAGTGTTACATGGATAATTTAAATGATACTTTTTAAGCACAAGTCATCTTACTAGTAACCCATTTTTAATGACTTAACTGATTATTAAAACTGTTTCATTTTGCAGAAAGATCACTCCTTTGTTCTTTTTAACCCATTCCGTTCATCGTACTTGTTTAAAATGGGATAGAGTAATTCCAGTTGCAATACTGTAGCAACACATTAAAGCAATGGCTATATCCATATGGATATTATCTAGAACAGTGGTTCTCAACCTTTCCAGACTACTGTACCCCTTTCAGGAGTGATTTGTCTTGCATACCCCCCAAATTTCACTTCACTTTAAAAACTACTTGCTTACAAAATCAGACAAATACAAAAAAGTGTCACAGGGCACAGTTAATAAAAAATTGCTAACTTATTTTTACCATAATTATAAAATCAATTGGAATATAAATATTGTACTTACATTTCAGTGTATAGTATATAGAGCAGTATAAACAGGTCATTGTCTGTATGAAATTTTAGTTTGTACTGACTTTGCTAGTGCTTTTTCTGTAGCCTGTTGAAAACTAGACAAATATTTAGATGAGCTGACGTACCCCTTGGAAATACCTCTGCATACCCCCAGGGGTACACATACCTCTGGTTGAGAACCACTGAATATGAATGGGGGAAGGGAAAGGAAATACAACAAAAGAAAATTCCTCCACAGCAAGATTAATTTTTAATTTTAGAATGGGAACAGAAATCTACTTTTCAGATATTCTATTAAAATGGTATTAGAATATTTTAACAACAATAGATAACTAAGGGGTCACAGCCACTGCATGAAGACTGGCAAATGCTAAGCTTCACTATGTCAAAAAGGCAGAAGCTATAACTCAAATTAGGAACAATCCTGACTCATTCAAACATGTCTGTACTTAGTTACTGAAATGCAGGAATGTTTTACTGTGCATTTTACTTAGGGCTTATCTTAATGTATAGCAGCGTGCCACTGTAGCACTTTAGTGAAGACGCTACTATGATAACGGGAGAGCTTCTTCCATCAGCTACCACCTCTTGGGCAGCTGGATTAACTATGTTCTGTCAATGGGAGAAACGGTCTGCACTGGGATTTTTCACGCTCCTGAGTGACACAGTTATACTAAATTAGTCTGTAATATAGACGTGGCCTGAGTATCCATAAAGCTAGCAAACACAGAAGAAAGTTTTCAATGCTATAAATCAATTATTCTGAAGACTTCAGTAAAACATTTTCTAGATTTAGAAATAGTCATCTATCTCTTAGGCCATTGGAATCTTCCCTGCAACTCAGGGCTTGTCTACACTACCACTTAAGTCGATGTAACTTATGTTGCTCAGGGGTCTGAAAAAAACCCAACCCCATAGCGAGGTAAGTTACATCAACTTAAAGTAATGTTTACACTGCGCTGTGTCAGCCGGAGACGCTTTCCCGCCAACATAGCTTCCATCTCTCATTGAGATCGAGTAATTATGTTGATGGGAAAGTGCTCCACCCATGTAGCATAGTAGTGAAGACAAGCCCTCAGCAGGTTTAAAAATTTAAAATTTGAAACCAAGTACATTTTTACTTTGAAAAATAACTATGTAAAAACAGTATCAAACATCTTTTCTCTCTGAAAAAAAAAATAAGCGTTTACTGCTTTCTACTGTTTTCACAACACTGCTAAGATACAATGTACTACAGATTCTGTTCATCTTGAATATAAACAAGTCTGTTGCTAATACACATTTCTAGAGCTCTTTGGGCTCAGTCAAGCTGGCTGCCTTCCATCTTTAAATCTCATGCATCATAACTAAAGGTTCTGCAGGCCAAATGATGCTCCTCAGTGATAACTGTGAAACACAACTGCTTTTCAGTTCAAGTTCAAATATGTTACACCTTGGCTAATCTACTGAAGGCTGGCAGTTGTAAACAGAGAATGTTATTTTCTAAGTAAAAAATGTGAGACAATGAAGGACTCATACAATCCAGTTTTCACAGCAGAATTGCATAAGGTTTGATGTAAAGTGCACAGGTTATATGAATTGCTTACATTTGTTGGCTTGATTCTGAGCTTGTAGTTTAACTTAATTTTTCTTCATTTAAATAGTCATCACTGTATGATATTCAGTTTTAATTTTACTACTTCTGCTGAATTAACAGTGACTGGCCACAAAGTAAATTTGTGCATAGTGTTATAGATGTCTCAAAATAATGAACAGTAACTATGCTTCATTACCTACAATAAGCATTACAAGGTTGACTTAAGGATGGATTTTCAGCTTAGCATCTGAACCTCTTTCTTGAATACAGAAGAAACATTTTTTTCATAATTTTGTAGATTATCAATCTCAAAGTGTGCTACTACTGGCATTCATAGGGACTGAGAGATTTTGCATGATCTGCATTAATCAGCAGTCGTCATTTCCACAGGAAACTGAACCAAAAATGTTAAAATAAAGCTACATTATCTGCTCAGTGCTGCATCCTGGAAGTTTGCTTTGATACAAGCACTTTTGACCATATTTAAATTTTAAAGTTGAATCTGGAAATGAAGTTCTTAAAATTAAAATTAGCATTTTGACTCCTGCTAAAGCCCTCTACATTTCTGTAGAGCAGCATTTGAGATTAGCAGTGCTGGGTGCCTTCTAACTTCAGTTTTAAATCATGTAGTGTCACTGATTAAAAGTAAAAATAACTTCATTGATTAAACATTGTATAAATACAGTTTATACAATATTAGAAAAATGAAGTTCACAAAACTTAAATCTTGGTGTTCCATATTCCCAAAAAATGTCATTCCAAATCAAACACTGCCCATGCAAGCCCAGTAGTATCTGAATCAAGCTGTTCTTTTTACCTGGTACATCAACAGTAGTTCTGGATTTAGACTTCAGATAGCATGTATATTGATGCATGAGGCAAAATAGATTGTAAAGTGCTTTGCCATCCTTATCCTGGCTCTAAGGGCTTGTCTACACTGGCAATTAACAGCACTGCAGCTTTCTCGCTCAGGGGTGTGAAAAAACACCCCTCCGAGCGTAGCAAGTTACAGTGCTGTAAAGCGTCAGTGTAAACAGCGCTCCCAGCACTGGGAGCTACGCCCCTTGTGGAGCTGGGTTTTTTTCTCTCCCCCAGCGCTGCACCGCGACCATACAAAGCACGTTAAAGCGCTTTGCGTTGCCAGTGCAGACTAGCCCTAAATTTGACAGCAATAAACTTCTTTTTCCTGTGCAACAGGTTTAGAGTGATGGGATTATGAAACAGCTATGGGAAGTAACAAGGTGCCTCTTTCTAATCACTTTCTGACCATATCCACATTTTTACATTTGCGCATAGCAAAGTAAAGTATCAGTGACTACTTCTATCAACTTCTAGATCTGATTGTTACAAATAAGAATATAATTAACTCCTTCCTTGTGAAAAAAGGAATTAGTTGTAATCACGTGTGTAACCCACATAATGTGTAAACTAGCTTTAAAAAGTTAACCACTCCCCTTAATTTACATAGTGAGTACTAAATTTTTCATGTATATATTTTTTGAGGTTAAATCTGCCATAACTGAAGTCCAACTGTGCTACAGAAAAGTTGATTCATGCTGAAACAAAACTGCTCTGTGCCATTTTTCACAAGATGGTTAGACAAAGTCAATCAACTTCATTTACAACTCAGGACAGAAGTTCCTTTTGTGAGATATATAGATCCTTTGCATCATTTACAAGCACACAATGCTGTACTTGTTAACATCTATTGCTGCTGCCATCACATCATAACCAGAATAGAGTAATGAAATCCACAACACTTGTTTGTGAACAAATTCCCTATGTTCAAGTATTATTTAGAAAGAACATAAGGGAATGATACATCACTCTATATTATAGAAGTAGTACACACATCTAATTTGACTCAGTTGTTCATTACACAATGCTTATTTTTTTAAAATGAGTTGGCTCATTTTAAAAAATGCTTACTTGCTTTTAGTCTTTATGAAAGTCATTTTAATGTCACAGAATGAAATAAAGGACTTCCTACAACCAACTATAGTGTCCATTTTAAAATTTGAAATAAATTGCTGTTATGTATACTCACAAGCAGAAGTTAAACTATTTAAACATTCTCAATATCTCTTCCCCCACTAAGGGTTATCATGACATTAAAATCTGAAGTTCTTTCTGTTTTACAGGGCATCGACTTCAGTTAAGATTTCACTCAAAAGCTTTTTTTTTTTAAGCACTTAAATGCTAATGTAGAAATCATGGCCCTTTAAATTTAGAGAGGCAGAATATGGTCATTAATGGAAGTAAAAATGGTTATTCAGAAAAGAAACAGTGCACATTATCTATAGAATGCCACTCAGAGGAAGATATCAAAGTGTTTTACACTGGTACAAATCATCCACCACTGAAATGCAAAGAAGCCAACACGATAAGAGTTTTTCTGGAGGTGAACTGGAGAGTAATGAAGTTCCCAGTCACTTGTAAATAGTTTCGGTGGACATAATCCAAATAGCCAGTTTCCAGTTTGAGTAAGGGCATGTCTACACTGGCAGAGTTACAGCGCCACTCAGAGCACTGAAGGGAAATCGCTGTTGTGTGTTCACACTGTCAGCTGCCTGCACAATAGTGTGTTCATACTCTCAGCACTTGCAGCGGTATTCAGAGTGTTGCACTCTGGGGAGCAATTCTACAGAGCATTTTTTCCTCTTCTGCTGCTAACAATTGTTGGAAGACCGAGGGGGTCACGGGGCATCCTGGGTCCTGTCCCAATGCCTCGTGATGCATTGCTTAGCATCCCAGCAATCCCTGTGCTTCTGTCCGCATTTGGCGCCATCTTTCAATGGTTTGTGTACGGCGTGATCTGCCTCTTCGGGCTGCAGGAATGAATCCTGAACTGTTGACGAGTATGCTGCTCGCTACACATCATGAGTGGCAGTGGAGTTATTCCTTAAATTACAAAGGCGAGAGGAGTGCAACATTGATCTCGCCACGCGTACTACCTACGACATGAGATTGCTTGTGGCATTCACGGAGGTGCTGACCACAGTGGAATGCCGCTTTTGGGCTAGGGAAACAAGCAGAGTGGTGGGATCACATAGTGATGCACGTCTGGGATGATGAGCAGTGGCTGCAGAACTTTCGGATGAGGAAAGCCACATTCATGAGACTGTGTGATGAGCTCGTCCCAGCCCTGCGGTGTAAGGACATGAGAATGAGAGCTGCTCTGCCATTGGAGAAGCACATGGCGATTGGACTGTGGAAGCTGGCTACTCCAGACTGCTACCTATCGGTTGCTAACCAGTTTGAAGTGGGAAAGTCGACCGTTGGACTCCTGTTGATGGAAGTGTGCAGGGCCCTTAATTGCATCCTGCTCCGAAAGACCGTGACAGTGGGCAATGTGCATGACATTGTGGATGGCTTTACACAAATGGGCTTCCCTAACTGCGGAGGAGCGGAAGATGGTATGCATATTCCAATTCTGTCACCAAACCATCTAGCCACCGAATATACTAATCGCAAGGGGTACTTCTCAATGGTTCTCCAGGCGCTTGTGGATCACCATGGGCGTTTCACAGACATTAATGCAAGCTGGTCCAGAAAGGTGCATGCCGCACGCATCTTTCGGAACACTGGCCTGTTCAGGGAGCTGCAAGCAGAGACCACCTTCACGAACCAGAAGATCACTGTAGGGGAAGTCGAAATGCCCATTTTGATCCTGGGAGACCCCGCCTACATCATAATGCCATGGCTTATGAAGCCATACACGGGGCAACTTGACATCAGCAAGGAGTGGTTCAACAATAGGCTGAGCAAGTGCAGAATGATTGAGTGTGCTTTTGGCCATTTAAAGGCCCGCTGGCGCTGTCTCTATGGGACGCTGGACCTGGCCAATGACAATATTCCTATGCTTATAGATGCCTGCTGTATGCGCCATAATATTTGTGAAGGGAAGGTTGAAAGCTTCACTCAGGGCTGGACCTGGAGGCTGAGTTTGAACAGCCAGAGACCAGGGCTATTAGAGGGGCGCAGCGTGGGGCCATAAGGATTAGGGATGGCTTGAGGCAGCAATTTGAAGCTGAAAGCCACTAACATTTGTTGCTATGCTTGGGAGTGCAGTGCTTGTAATGGTAGTAGGAGGGTGTGATTGGTGTAGACAATACAATATAAAGGTTTAACATAACTGTCTGTTGCTTTGCAGTGCTCTGTTTGCTATCAATTAATAGAATAAAGATTGCTTTCAAACCACCACAATTTTTATTCAAAAACCACTGGAGGAGAGAGTCAAACAAAACGAAACAAAAAATCAGCAGTGAGGGGAAGGGAAGGTCCCAGGCAGAGGTGGGGTCCCGGGATGGCTAAAGATTTGTGCTTGTCCAGGGATCATATCCAACCTTCTCCTTTGGAGTACAATGCAGCAGGTACTGTAGTTCAGCAAGGCCAAACTGCAGAGGGATGGGTGTTGAATGCAGTGGGTACTGGGAGTCCGCAGTGCTGGACTGTGAGGGGGAAAAGAGCGGAATGCTGTGGGTATAGACTGGAGCCAGGAGGTTGATAAGTGTGTTGAGGGTGTCTAGGAGCAGCATGGGAATGAGTTTTGCTACAGTGGTTGCAGGGCAAGGCAGGCATGGAGCTGCTCGGTTTGCAGTGCTAGTATCACCTGCAGTGTGTCTGCTTGGTGCTCCATAACATTTAAGAGCTGCTCCATGGCTTCATTCACTTCAGTTCCTCTTTTCGCTGTTCCACCACTCCTTCAATTCCTGTTTCTCCGCCACAGAGCGCATCATAACATCACACAGAAAGTCCTCCTTAGTTCTTCTTGGCCACTTTCTAATTCTGCACAGCCGTTCAGACACCCATAAAGAGGGAGGCTGGGCTCCCAAAATCATTTCTGTGAAGTTTAAATGCAACATTTTACAGAAGCAATCTTGTTTGCAACACACAGACCACTGATTCAGTGATTTAAAACACAGCCAGTACTCACATACCGGTCATAACTGGCTGACCCCAGGCAAGCACACATGAGCCACAAGACCCCCAAAATGGTGAGTAGCTGCATGGGCAAGGTAAATCACTCTTCCCAGACCCTTCTGTACACTGGGCATGTGGCTCTTCGGGAGAGCCAGAACTGTAGGGGTCGGGGGGGCTGATAATCATTCCTGTCCCCATAGGATGTGATCATTATGGAAGCTATCGCGCTGCCAAGGGTGAGCAGGGAATCAAAGGAGGGTCTTCTCCAAGAATGCGGCTTCTGCCCTGGTCCCTATGCAGCTTGCCTGTGTGCAGCAATGGTGTCTCTCTTTCCCTCCCCCCCAACTCCTCCATGTGATGGCACAGTGGCATGGGAAAGTTACCATTAATGGGGCAAGAAACAAAGCAGCTCTGCCAAAGAACCTGCGGCAGCAGTTTGACCAGTATCTCCATGAGATTTTCCTGGAGATCTGAGGCAAATTCCTGTGAAGTGAGGGAGTCAATCAACAGCCTTTTCCACTGCTCAGATTAGGCATGCATTGGGAGACAAACCTTTCTGCAACCCTCCTGCCCCCCAACAACTCGCTTCAGCGATTCCCAAAAGCAAATCCACTTACCAGGGGCCTCCTCTCCTGTTTGCGCTTCGCCAAGATCCGACAGCTGTGACTGGCTAGCCTCCTCTGGGGTAGAAAAGAGCTCCTGGCTGTATGCATTTCTGACCTCCGAGTCATCCTCTGCCTCTGGGTCTCCCTCCCCCTCCACATCCTCGTCCAAGATTTCCTCCTCCTGGCTCAGTCCACTCTCTACTGGCACGCTAGCCACCGAAGTATCTACAGTGGTCTTCGCAGTGGAGTTGGGGTCGCTGCTGAGTACTGGGTCCAGCTCTTTGTAGAACTGGCAGCTCGTGGGCGCAGCACTGGAGCGGCGGTTTGCCTCCTGCACCTTGTGGTAGGCGTTCCGTAGCTCCTTCACTTTGACCCTGCATTGCAGCACGTCCCAGTCATGGCCCCTTTCTGTCATTCATCATGAAATCTGTCTGTAGGTATCATAATTCCTATGGCTGGAGCGCAGCTGGGACTGGATAGCCTCCTCTCCCCAAACGCTAATGAAGTCCAGCAGCTCAGCATTACTCCAAGCAGGGAATCGCCTGGTGCATGGAGCAGGCATGGCCACCTGGAAAGATGTGCTGAGACCACTGCACACATCACCGAGCAAACAGGAAGGGGACTTTCAAAATTCCAAAGGAATTCATAGGGTGGGAATGACGGTTGGTCACCTGAAGACCGGGCAGTAGAGTTTAAAAACTATGACCAGAGAAGCAAGAACAGGCATTGTGGGACATATCCCAAGGCCAAATGCAGCTGTGATCGACCAGTGTTTACACTGGCACCACAGCGCACTAGCCCCAGCACAGAAAGCTGTATGCCTCTCATTGGGGTGGTTTTTTTACAGCACTGCAATTGTGCAGTTTCTGTACACTAAGTGGCCTGGCAGTGTGTACACCTCAGAAGTTACAGCGTAGAAAGCTGCTTTACTGCACAGAAACTTGCCAGTGTAGACAGGGCCTCTAACAGATCTTACATCTAAAAAAAAAAAACAAAAAAAAAAACCTACCATAGAATCTGTAGTGAACTGAACAGAATCTCTGCTTTCTCTCATATGAAATATAGCACTTCAACTAGCACAGATCATCCCCATCATCTTGCTATGGATTTAGATCAATGTTAACTTAGAGAAGAGAGTTTCGCATTGCCAGCTAATGAATTGCCAACATTACTTTCTATAGCACCTATGATTTCCATGCAAGTTTTCTATCCAGATACTGACCTGGCATAACAAAAAAATAATATTTGAGAGTGTGTGTTTTGAGAATTTCCAGTTGCCTCAGTTACAAATGTATAATCTGGTAAAATAATTCACTATCAAACCATCTCTTCACAAACCAAATTTGACTGACTCTGCCTTATATGAAATTGGAATTCTAAATCAGGTTCTTTTTCTAATTCATTTTTATCGTTTTTTCCACACTGACATTTGAAATCCTTTTTAGTATGACAGCAATAATTAATCTTAATTTGAGGATGCTGCAACATATGGACAAAGAACTAGGGTAATTGATTTAACAATCATACATTGTCCTCTTTTTGGAGGTCATTTAAACAGATTAGGTTATGCATGTTGCCAAAATGACCCTAATCTTCCCGGGAGACAAAGTTTACAGGAATCAGTAGAATACAAGGAAGTAATAGGAGAACCTTGTTCCAAGGCGTATTATGAATTATTGCTCTGTAAATGAGAGAGTCAACAAGAGTCCATTTCTGCATAATTCCTAACTTGGCATCAGACTAGATCTGGTGACAAAAACCACTCTCATTCAAACCTCACCCAGGGATGTGAGGGGGGAGAAGTCAGGCTCTAAATGAGAGCTAAGAATGTAAAGGTCAGATGATCAAAAGACATTGTTGTCTGGTGGTGTTCCTGTGTTCATGGCCATGTGTATTCAGAGGAATTTGCCAATCAACCCTTGTAGCAGAATTCTGCTGCAGAATCTAAACTTTCATTTATTTTAAGTTTAAATTCTAGCCTTTGATTTTTGAAAGAGCCTCCCAAACACAGAAAATGTATACCAGTTAACAATCTTTAAGATAAATGAGGGCAATTTATACCTCTCAGGCGAATGACGACTGTCAGACAAACACTGCTCTTCATTTTAGCAGAAACATCTAGTTCTTGAGTGCCCAAGCACCAACTCTTTGCTAACCTGTTGCCAAAACCTTCAGCTTGCCTAACGACTTATGCAGTGTAGTTATGCCTTGTCACTACAAAAGTTTTAAGCACACTGAAAGTTTAGGGACAGTGTAAAATTGAATATTAAAAAATAAGTTAGCACGGTCCTGATTGTATTACACATCTTCATATTTAATCAACGCATTTCTTTAGACTTACTAAAAAAAAACTAGTGGGACTTGCTGCAGAATTTAGGTTCATCTTATCTGTAATACTTCAAAAATGTGTACATGAAAGACCAACTGGCTGCCTTACACAATTCTAACACAGAGGCCTCATCCCTCTGGCAAAGACGTAGCAATAGCTTTGGACTGAGGTCTTATTCAGTGAAACAGGTAAGGGAAGACCCTATGATACACAGGACCAGAAATTCCATTGGATTATGGTGGTCTTGAAGGTCCCTAGACCAGCCCCTTCCCAAAGCACAACCTCTGATTTTCAAGATAAAAAAATAAATTTCATATTTCTCAGGTAGAATATAGGGTCTCATTGTCCCAGAGGTGGAAACCAAGTATTTCATTATTAGACCCATACCAATTTTACGGCCGTGAAAAACATGTCACGGACTGTGAAATCAACCATTCCCCATGAAATCTGATCTCCCCTGCTGCTTGGAGCCCAGGCTCCTAGCTGCTAGTCTCGACAGGCTGAGGAGGGACAGGAGTTGTCCTTCTCCTGTATGGCTGCTCCTTGTGGTGAGATCAGACCCACCTCCAGAGGCAGCACAGAAATGAGGGTGGAACATCCTCACTTCTGCACTGCAGCAGCCTGGGAGCTGGGCTCCAGGCTTCCATTCTCCTCCTCCTCCCCCCTGCCCCTTTTTCTCCCTGCTGTGGCTCTAGGCGCTGAGCTTGAGGCTTCCGCCCCCCAGCCGGGGCAGCCTGGGCTCAGAGTGACCCGGTCAAGGCTTCCACCCTGGGGCTTCTTCTGGGGCTGGGGCACCCATTTTTCCAGGGGAGCCCCAAATTGGCTGGGGGTGCCTGCCTTAATCTGTCCCTGGCATGGACTAGCAGCTAGGAACCCACGGTTGGGGCACTCCCAGCAGCATGGGGGAGATCCTACCCACCTCCATCTCTGGGAACCTCCTCTAGCTGCAGGGAGCTCTGAAGGCAGCACAGAAGTGACAGTGGAAATCTTGGGACCCCTTCTACAACAACTTTGCAACCTCCCAGAATCTCATTTTGGGTCATGACTCCCATGGTTACAAGACCATGAAATGTCAGATGTAAACATCTAAAATCATGAAATTGACTCATTTAAAAACCTTCTGGCTGTGAAATTGACCACAATGGACCGTGAATTTGGTAGGGCCCTATTCATTACTAAAAGAATAGGGATAATGTCCACGTCAATGTTCCCTGAAAGACTGGACACCTGTTGGATGCGAGAGCCAAAGGGAAGCATGTTTAAGTGGATAGGAAATCATACTGGAACCCTGGGTTCCACTGTCACCTCTACTACGGACTCAGTGTTAGGATGGACAAGTCACAATCTTTCTCTAGTGGTAAAAGTGGGGCTAGTGCTACTTGCCTACCTCTGTGGATGTTTGAGACTTATGGATGAAAGACAAATGCTAAGTCTTTATGTTGCAATTAAGAGCTAGATTTTCTTAAAGTAGAAAACTAGAGGATATAGATGGATATCTAGAAAACATTACCAGCCAAAACAAACAAAAAAAAAAATCTACAGATATCTATGTAACTAATATATGTTGGCACACCCCCACCCCATAGAAGGACTATGTGCTAGTCATCCCTGAAAATTAGTGAATAGAACCAGTTTTATTATTTTATACTAAGTTCAGTTAGCATATGTAATTGAAGTAAAAAATTGGCAAAATACAGGAAAACTATCAATTTTGCAGTCTCAACATTAGAATCCATTGTCTAAATAACTTTTAATGTCCCTCATCCCAGGAGGGCCAGCACAGCCCACAAACTACCTCCTTATTCTCCAGGATCTCTGCTTTCATTAAAAATGTGTCTAGCATGACTGCTAAGAACCTTGAAAATGTTAACAAATGTAAACAAGCAGTTGTGTTCCTTGACTCTGCAAACAATAACATTGAGGTATGACTGTTCACATTCACTTCACTGGGTATTCATTCAGATGTTAACAGTAATACTTTAAGAGTATGTCTGGATTATGAAAAGACAAGGTTAGGTTAAGAGTTAGCTGACTGCATCCTATTTTCTACTGTAGATGCAGATTCACAATTTTTTTTAACCTTGCTTTCTACCCTCGAGTCCCTCTGCTCCTCAACCTCTGTTTCCTAATGTAGACAAATGTTCCACGGCTATGTCTAGATTAGACAAAGAGGTCAAGGTTAGTCACCATTTTCTACCTACTACAGACACAGATTAGCATCTTTGAACCTTGATTTAGCTGATTGAGATCAACCCAAGGTGGATCTTATCCACCTAAAAGGTGGTAAATTTGTCTGCCCTAAGAACACATTACCTAGCCCCATTCTCTCTTCCTAATCTAGATATCTTTTGACTATTCCACTACTGATTAAAGCATTAAAACAGAGAGAGAGGATCATATTACTAAGAATTATAGTGAGTGAGTGGGCTTGGGAAGAGTATCATTTATTTAACCTCTTCCCTCCACTCCAATCTAGGAGCCATGCCAACAGAGCCTAGTGGGGCACCTAAATCCCATTAATGAGCCCAGACGATCAAGGGTATATTTGAACTTCACTTAATGGGAATCAAAGCCAAAGAACTCTGTGTGCTTGATCACAGTTTGAGCATTTGCACAATATTTATTAAGAAAGGCATCTCCTTTATCATCTCAAGTGGACAGAACATGGAAGATCATAGCTTTTGTCCCAATTTGACCTGCACTCCCCTAAAAACAAACACATTTATTCCATATATGGACTGCACATGGAAACTGTAGGTGTTTTAAAATAAAAAAAAAAGTTGGAAAGTTGAGTTATTTTGACCTTTCAGCCTTAACTAGGGAATTAAGGTCATGACTCAGTTGTTAAATGGTGACTTACAATGCTCTCTCTCTTTCAGCAATTTCAAAATTGCATCTGTAATAAAAGTAGGATAACTTATTAATGGGGTACTGAACAATATTTAACTCCTTTTACATGGAAGTACAATGTGAAAACCCCCACTCATGCAATGTATCGGAAGCGAGGGCTACAGCTTTGTAAAGCCACAATTTGATCCTCTCTAAAGGGATCTCACCAGTGTGCATCAAGACATAGGATACACAAAAAATCCTTTGTGTGATGGGCTGGAAATAAACTAATATTGCCACTCACCTGGCACAATTTAGTGGGCCTGATTATTACACCCATTTTACACTTAGTGTAATTGCAGTGAACTCTTAACAATTCCACTCAATTTACATCATCATGAGCCAGATGAGACTGTCTCACTAGAAACTATGTATTTAGAATCTCTGGCACATTGACAAGAACAGAACTCAGGCTGCTTAGACTCAGACAACAATAATCCTTATTTTGTTGTAGCACTTGAGAACGAACCCAACTTAAAAGTGAAATGAAATCAGGTCCCTCAAAAGTAGAATTAGAAGGCATTTTATGCTTTGAGCTATAATCATTCAACTACTCTACTTTAGATTCTTTAGGCAACTCAGATAAAGTATTCAAAGTTTTTTGTTAAAATTCTTCTCCCTTACTTCTTCCATCACCCATAAGTCTATTTAGAAAGTGAACAGTTACAGGACGCTGAGGCTTTAAGAGACCATTCTAAAATTGAATCTTACATTAATACTAAACATCTTTAATATTCACAAACAACTTGGTTTTACATTAGTTTAAGGTTGCTCTAATCAATAAACTAAATCATAAAAATTAGGAAATATAAAGTTAGGTTCTAAAGTCAAGTTCCTCAAATTAGGAAATGCTAGAATAATGTTGCCCATACGACCTTAATTTGACCCCCTTGTGAGTATGCATTATGATAGTCTAATTATGTGATTGTTTTAACTTCACAGGACTCCCAATACACTCAAATCTGCTTTGGCGGTGAACTGGGGTTGTGCAGTGAAGGGGTGGTCTGTAGGACCTCATTTGTTGCAGAAGTTGGCACATTTGTTGTGAATGAGGCAGGGGACTGTAGGAAGAGAAAAGATGGTCTTTGTAAGGGCAGTTGAATGCCACCATGTTCGTATGTGATGTTAGACAAGTCACTTAGGATATGTCAATGCTGCAATTAAAAACCTGCGGTCGCCCGTGTCAGCTGACTCTGACTTGTGGTACTTAAACTAAGGGGCTGTTTAATTACAGTGTAGACATTTGGGCTCAGTCTGCAGCTCAGGCTCTAAGACACTGAGATGGGAGGGTCCCAGAGCTCAGGCTGTAGCCTGAGCCCTAATGTCTACACTGCAATTAAACAGACCCGTAGCCTGAATCAGCTGGCATGGGTCAGCCACAGGTGTCTAATTACAGATATGCCCTCACACAAAACTCACCCCAGTCACTTCTGCATGTAATTAAAGGCCGTATCAAAGTGCATGCACAAAGGGGCTGAATTAAGGTTTCCCGGGCAACATTCATTCTGGCATTTCCTAACCTTTTCATCCTTAACTTTATATTTCTTTTTTTATTTATACATGAGCGCAACCTTAACTAGTTAGTATTTTTGTGAATGCCCTTTGTTAAATAGAAAAACGTATGTGCTATTTAAATAACAAAACTTGTCTTCTCTGTATATTGTATTGCTACTACCTTTCTGCAGCTCCCTATTTCACCACTCAGTGCAATATCGACAAATATACTGAAAGTAATTAAATTGCATTCAAACAAAACACTTAATGCAATCTCAGTTTTAATGCAACTTCTAAATGACTAGTGAGGAAACTTAGGTATGGCTTTGCAGCATGGCTGTTCACATCTGGGCATCAATCAATCCTGCTAACTCTGAAGATCTACCCTGAAGAGATTTCTGTTGATCAGGGAAAACCATCTGATGGAAGGAAAAAGCAAAAGACTCCAGTGAAGGATCTCTTGCTGTGCTATATATGGACTGGGAAGGAGGCTTCAACTTCTGTTTCTTCAATCTCCAGAATGTGTAAGATATGGGAAACAAAGAACAGAGAAGGCTGGCACCATCTTGCTAAATGTCACTAAATCTGAAATGCTTTTGAATCTTGTTCTGGTTTCCTTCTGCTTGTCTGCAATTTTAAAGAGGGTTTTGGTACAAGGAACTGAATTAACAGCCAAATAACAGAATCACAAATGCTATAACTACTTTAGCATCAGGCAGAAACTAGAACCGGATATGAGCAGGAAGCTAACTGAAGTAGGACTTCAGAAATGCTTTAGCCTCGATTGCCGACTAACATATCAAAGAAGGCAATTTTAATAATACTTTGGGTGTTTTATTTCTTCAAAATTCTGTAGCAACATTGAACTATTAGTCCAAACTGGTGAATTTAAAGATGGAGAAAACAAATTTTCAAGCATTACAGCATGTGAAGTTTAAAATTTCTTAGCGAACATAAAAACGGGCCAAGTGCCAAATTTACACATTTTTAACCTCGTGCGCTATTACATTAAGCCAGTGGTTCTCAAACTAGGGGTAGGGATCCCTCAGGGGGTTGCAAGGTTATTACATGGTTTGCGGGGAGGGGGGTCACGAGCTGTCAGCCTCCACCCCAAGACCTGTTTTGCCTCCAGCATTTATAATGATGATAAATATATTAAAAAGTGTTTTTAATTTATAAGGTGGGGTTGCACTCAGAGGCTTGTTATGTGAAAGGGGTCACCAGTACAAAAGTTTGAGAACCACTGCATTAAGCACTATGAGGGTGAAAAAGCTGATGTTGAATTTCTCTTGATATTCTCAGTTCAAATGGCTAAATATACCAATACATCACTAACCTATATTTTTCTGACTATTCCTTTGCCCATATTATTGGCAGCTCAGAGTGCACAGTCCAAGTGCTGTACAAGGTAACTTAAAATCTAGATGCTGAGTTGTAAGCTTATGAACTCCCTATGGTGAAGAAATTTCCTGCTTTTGGAAAATTTTACTGTTCTCGTGCCACAACTTGCAGTCATTCATATTTGATGATTATTTAGAATAATGGAAGTGCTGCTCCACACAAGAACACATTGCTGCTTTCTTCAGAACCATGGTTCCCAAACTTTAGTACTGCATTTCCCTTACAGATATTTTAGTTGTTTGTGGCTCCCCACAATTAAATATTTTTTTAAAACCAACTCACTGCAACTTTTTTCAACTACATATAGTTTAATTATCGAATATGGGTTTTAAAAATTATAAACTCAAAACATGAGGTTTTTTGGCATGTTTGGGGACAGCCTAAGATTTCAGCAAGAATGGGCCTGTTCCAAACTGCATAGGTTGTACAACATTTGGTTGAATCTGATAGTGCCAGATGTAAGTTGTTTTCAGAGTTTAATTTTTTTCTATATTTAGTTTTCACAGAAATCATGGCTGAAAACCTAAACTCTGAGGTAACGAAGCAGATGGAAACAGCACTTTTACAGCTTTGTCACTGAATTCTTCACACTCATGTAACAGAACTCCTGGTTTTATATTTGAAAAACTGGTCTTTAGCATGTAATCACTTGACAATTTTGAAAGTTTGAGCCAAGTTACTTAAGGTTGGAATGGAGTGAACTGTTACTGAGAACGGGTTTCGAATCCATCTGTATCTGGAGATTGGTGTTCAACTCCAGGAAAATATTCATTAAAATGGGAATACAATCCAGTTTATATTTAGTCTAATAGCATTCTGACCACTTTCACTCCATCTTTTTAAGAAGTCTGACATGTTGATTTGTATTCCTACCTTGAAGTGTTAGGTTCAGAGCATTCAATTTATCAAATATGTCCATCAGGTAAGCTAACTTAGTCAAGAAGTCCACATTAGACATGTAATCTGCAAGGTCTCTTTTTCAGAGGAGGAAAGTTCTGACTGCACAAAATTCAAAGACCATTGTAACACTTTCCCATGTGACAACCACCTGACTTCTCTGTGAAACAGAAGTTCAGTGTGGTCAGAGCCCATCTGTTTGCACAGCAAATGAAAAAGTTAACTGCTTGGGATTTTATAAACAATTTTAATAAAAATGGTGGGGACTTTGTATTTCAGGTTGCAACTTCGACACCAAAACTCGGCAATGAATCATGCAATGTCCAAATTGCTGCTAGTACCACTCTATTCATGCTGCAACCTCACTGTTCTTTATGGTCATGGCTGCTGCCCCATCTTTGCAGAGTTCCCCTGTAACAGGGCCCAGGCAAGCCCCTCTATCTTCTGCCACTTCTATGCCCACAAACCAGCCAGAGACTTCTGCTTTGGTGCAATCACCCATGCTCTTTATTTATAGTATAAATTCCTACCACCTTGTAGCTACAGACAGCACCAGCCTCATAGCCTCAGGGACTGCTAAGGAGGCCAGCAGCTGTTCCCTATTTGCCACCTAGGCCTGGGCTTACTCAGCCTGCTCCAATTCCCCTTTCCTGATTGGAGCTGGCATGACAGAGGTCTGGCTCAGGGTTTCCTACCCAGCACCCTGTCACACCCACACAGAACCGAGTTAAGACCTTCCATCCATTATGAAGGTATCAAGGATCTTGACTATTTCCTCAATGGTAGTTCAGGATAGTATTTCTTTAAAAGTTCTTCAGCTATTGTCCTGGCTATGGCAATGGAAGCTCACTGTAAGTAAGATTAGTAAGGCTGTCTTAAATAAAAATAAGTACATGTAAAAGGATTTCAGGCAAACATTTTTGTGTTAACTTCTTTTGCTGGAGTGAGCAAGTCATCAGAAATCAGACCACTCACTTTTTGGTGCTGTCTAATGAAAATTAATTGAATAATTTTTACAAGACTGTAAATTAAATATTCGCTTCTGGGTTGAAAACTGTATTACCAATCGCACCACTGTTAAAGAACTTTTCAGTGTTATACTAAATCTTTGGGAACTGATGCTTATAATGGGAGTTCATTTACAAAGCAAATGCTGTAGCTATTTTGAAGATAGTCTTTTTATGATACTATGCCACTCAGTTGAAAATGTGACAGATTTAAAAATCAGAAGAAGAGACACTCTTCACTCCTCCTTCCACCACTATCAAATTGGGTTAGTCTACAGGGGAAGTTACTCTTCAGAGTTTGAGCTTTAAAAACCTGGCAAATCCAGGCTGTGCAGTTCCAAGCAATGGTTTTTACACATGAGTTTAATAGGATAAAACCTTCTGAAGTATTCTTTAAAAGATCACTACAACATGATGCTGTATCTTATGATAACCATGGTAAAACAATCCAATATTAGATATGAAATAACTGAAAAGTCAATCTATTTTCTTATCCAATTTGTAAAGGTAACTAGTACTAGTGCTTCCTTGATTAATCACTAGGCCATTCTGACCTAGTCTCAGTGGCTTTATCAAATTAGTACTTAACGAGCCAGCTTCAAATCAGAAACGTGATTTGACAGTTTCTTCAACAAGGCAGCAGATGAGTAAGAAAGGACAGAAGGATACTCAAAATGAGTATTGAACCCTACCACTGTCATTTCTTTAATGCACTTGCCACAAACCCCAAGCAAGAAACCCGCAGCAGAGTAAATCAATATAAAAAGATAGCTTTCTTTCACCAGGGAAATCAAGTAGTACCTCATATCATTTCTATTTCCCTTTGAATATACAGCATATCCTGTTGAATATCTTTACTGAAATGGAAACTCTTGACATACACTGTAAAACCTTGAGCCTGCAAAGACTTGTGAACATGCTTAACTTTACACACTGTAGTCTCTATGAAGTCACTGTGACTACTCATCTGCTGAAATCTGATCTGCTCTACTCCCCTCACTACCAATGTCTTGGATGGAGCTAGAATTTCACCAGCTGTAAGTTTAAATACATACATAAATAAGCCTTTGCAACATCAGAGCCCAAACTTGGGAGGCCTAAGAAATGAACTACCACAAAGAGATGAACAGCTTCAGAAATCCCTCTAATTCCACAACACACATTTTCAGCATGTCCCAGTATAAAATTTTATTAATCTTAAAAATAGAGTTATACAAGCAAATACATGGTTTTCTTAAACACTACATTCTAAATGAAGAAATTGTTCACTGCCCAAATTAACCTCCAGGCTGTGTTTCTATAGGGCAATTATTGTGGAATACATGACTATGAATATTGAAACATAGGGTTTCACACTGTGTTAGCTTGTTAGATGTAATTAAGAAAATCAATGTAAAGTTTTATTTTTGCATATCTCTAGAAACATTAAGTCAAGATGATAAAACAGAAGTTTGCGTGTGAAATGCTTTGATAAAATGGTATACAAAATACTAGTATTGTGTAGATTGGAGAATTTTCTTAAACATATGCCCTTTAGCACAAGAAAGTTAAGATGATTCATTGGATACTTGAATGTAAGAATTAAGATATCTTTAACTTCAGGTAGGATGGCATCTCTCATCACCCCCAACTGTTAGAAATTATAGTTGTATCTTAGTCATTCCTTGAGAAAAATGACATCTAGAGGCATATGCCTATAATATCCAACTTGGTGGTTATGTCCAATCTCAAGCATTCTCAAACTGGAAACACAATAACCCAGAGGAGTGACATTTATAACACCTAAGAAATGGTCTTGCAGAGTCTGATCATAGTTGGTTAACAGACTATGTAGTGCAAAGAACGGATGTTACACAATTAAGCTTCAAATGAGTACTAGAGTACACTGATCTTCAATGGGTAACTTAAATCTTGGCTACAGATTTTACTAGTGCAATGGTGTCCAAGGTCTGACCTCTGTAAGACATATCTTTGGAAAATAACCCCAGCATTCTCTCAGTAGGTATATAGGATGGGTTAGAGTCAGAGCTGAAAAGATTAAATGTTGCAGCTGAAAAGTAGTCACATTGACAAGGATCCTGTATCTCCTACTAGTTTTCACATCATGTACCCCTAATGATCTTATTCTTTTCTCTTCTGACTTGTAATATTTCCCACATGTTACAAAAAAAAATGCACAAAACTTTTCCACTAGCATAAAGCAAATAGGCATTTTCCAGAATTTATGTAAAATTAATCTCATTAAATTCAATTTAAACACTGTCAGATGAAAATGCAAGGTCATGCACATTAAACCAGACAATGACTGTACTGTAATATTTCTTCAAGTATTTTCTCAGAGAAAATATTGTTAATCTGTGTGACAAACCATAAATCCTTATCCCATTGTACAGGCATCAAAGGCTGAGTGGCTACAGCATGAGCCAAAAGGAAAATGCTAAAGAGAGGGGAATACCAATTAGTTCTGTAGCCTTCAGTTAATTTCTTTTTTGGAAAGCCTGCAAGTAGGAAGACATCTTAATTATTCATAATCATTTTAAATTGAGACCTGAACATAGTCTAAGGAAACTCAGAAAAATATATAGTATTTGGATAAAAGCATCATCATCATCTGCAAAGAACAATGTTTTATTTTCTTGACGCTCCCCTCCCCAACTCCAAGTATGCTCTCTCTGATAGTGGCCAGGGATTCAACTATGATAAATAGCAGTGAAGAAGGCAGGCAACACTGCCTCAAGCCAACAAGTTTCCATTTGCAGTTAATTTGACCTTAAAACTTGTTATCCTGGACTCCTTTACTGAGATTTAGTTTCCTAAAGTGGAGCGTTTTCAAAACATTGAACACACAATCTCAGGGCTCTGGAAGATCTCTGCAGTATGTGTGAGAAGGCCCACTCTCAGCATCATGAATATTAAGAATTCATCTGATAATAACTATCTGAACTCTATCGTACATTGTCAGATTGATCATAAATTACTCCCACTGGTAAAATTGTATCTACCCAGCTAGTTAAAATAATACAATCCTAGAAATGTAGGGCTGGAAGAAACTCTCGGGAGGTAATTTAGACTGGCCACCTGTGCTGCATCAAGACCAGGTATAACATCTGACAGGTGTCTAACCTGTTCTTAAAGGCCTCCAAGAACAGTGATTTCACAACCTCCCTAGGGAAGCCTATTTGAGTGCTTATTCTTATAGTTAGTTTTCCATAATATCTAACCTAAATCTCTTTTGCTGCACATTAAGCCCTTTACTACTCCTCACCCTACCTTCAGTAGAAATGGATAACAATTGATCACTGTCCTCTGTAAAACAGCCCTTAACATATTTAAAGACTTATCAGGTCCCCCCCGGGGTCATCTTTTCTCAGAACTAAACAGGCCCAGTTTCCCCCCCCCCACCTTTCCTCATAGGTCTAACTCCTGCTTATATTGAAGTCCATGGTAGAGTTTTTGAAAAATCTCACTCATGGAGAAAAGATAATACAATGTTTTAAATACAGATTCTTAATACCAATCAAGGACTGCTTCTTCCCCACTGCAGGATTCTTGTATTTCTTCAGGTTCTATCTCTGGGTGTGTGTTGGTTCTTTTTTTATTCCACCCCCCCTCTAACACTGAAATGCATTATTGTGAATAAGATCTGTTCAGATATCAAGTAGCATAGCTAACTGACTTGTGCATTTTGAATTTGTTGTAGAACATTCTTGGAGTAAACATGACGCATAGTATTTTAACCTCATCTTTGAGCAGTCCTTTTTGAACTACATCAGCCTCTTTTATTGGCCCTCTTTCATCCCCAAAGGAACCACAGTCTTTCACCTTAACTGTCTTCAGATTTTCCAGCTTTCATACGAAGGCACTTCAATAATTTCTCTAACTGTACAATATTCATTAGATTTTTTTCAAGTCCCCACACTTAGACTTCTTGAAATCAAATACACTTCTACTGCATTCTCCGAACCCTTTCTTTTGTTTTATTGAAATTAACTAGTTGCTGATGACTGCTAGGTCTCCTCCTTATTTTCATGTTCTCACTCAACTGTTCCCTATCCACAGGAAGAAAATCCAGCATCTTCCCCACTCTGAATTCGCTGTCTAGATAGTTTGTCCTTTACAAGTCTTCGGATCCCCTTTATTTAAATATATTTGACATGTGTTTTACTTAGTAGCTGTGTGAATGTTTTGCATTTTTATGACAGGAAAAAATAACCAAAAAGACAGCCATTTACATATTGTAGATAAGGCTAAAATAATCACAGAACAAATAAACTCAGCACAAAATGATGGAAGGACCTTGCAGTTGTCCCTGACACAGCATGGGCCTTCAAAGAGGCTCATGTATTTAATACTCAGTTTGGGAATTGGAGGAAGAGGTGCAACCTCTCTAAACCACTGAACAGAAGAATCAGTTTTTTCCAATGCAAGAATTAACTATACGAACATCAAACTATCATCTTAAGCAGCTTGCCATACTGCCAAAACTTCAGCTTCAAGACTAATGAACCTAGCATGAAGGCAAATTATCTTCAAATCCAAGGTCTTGCAATGTCTAAAGTGAAGTGTCCAGGAAGATTTTAAACACTTTGAGTGTCCGTCCAGGACTTTTTCTATTAATTCTCATTTAACACAGTTGGAAGGCAGCAGCTTCTCCTCTAGCACAACCTCACTAGCATCAAGTTGATTGTTAATTGGTATGGCACTGGCATACTGCCACCTCTTTAACTACTTCACAAATTGTACCTCTCTCTTCCGACACTTCAGACATGAAAATTGCCTCATCCCGTTTTAGTTATTCCTACTACCACCATAAGTTGCCAATATAACCTTCACTTCATATGCATCAGATGGATGGGGCACCATGAGAGAACTTTAAGCTAGTACTCGGTGGAAGAGGAGAATGTTTACATATATAGTTTTCCTCCCTCCTTCTATGCTCTTTTCCCACTAGTATATACAAATTTAAGCTAAAACCTGTATCAATGTAATGCTATGGTTGATTCCTGTTAACTCAATGTTTTCACATCTGTTCTCCCTCTCCCACAACCTTAACACAAAAATAAAGTCCTGTTTTGTATGCTCTTTTACAGCTGAAGTGTGGCTGGCGGAGCCCCTTATAGCCTCCCACCCCCAATTCTCCACCTACCAGGCTTTGGGGGCGTAGGGAGAGAGCTCGGGACCTCTTCCTTGCAGCAGGGTGGTGGGGTAGGGTCTTCTGTCTAACTGGGAGGTGGGTCTTGTGGCTTCAGTCCTGCGGGGTATGCTTGCTGGGGTTCGGGGAGTCAGCAAGAGAGGGGCTGAAGCCCCAAGCCTCGCCAGACGCACCCTGTGGGGCTGAAACCCCGAGCCCCAGCAGGTGTGCTCTTGAACTTCTGAAGCTTGTCGTATACGGCTTGGAGGGTCAATAAGTTTGGCCGGCCCTGGTGCTGTCATGCAATTAGCGCCCATACCATCACCACACACTTGTGCAGTTTTCCTAGATCAGCTGCTTATTTAATATTGCTATGTCTGTGTGTATTTCCAGTCAAGTGAAACTTCCTAGAATTATCTTGTGAAGTGCTGACAGCTGGATTTTAGTGAATTGCAATTGACTATCAGCATGTCTTCCTTCAGTGTTGCTAGAACAGATATAAAGTGAGAGCAAGAGCAGAATGGCAAGGAATTCACACAAAAATAAAGCATGTAAAGATGCTGGAATCCTTAAAGCTTATATATACTGAGTAGTCCCCTGGAGTTCACTATCTTTTGTAATAGATCATTCTTCATGTAAGATACCTTGTTTATGGTAACACACTTCTAAGGATCTCGTACTGGATTTACAAATGTTAAACCTTTCACTGCACCAGTAGGGTGAAGTCACACACAGATTTGTTACCATTTAAAGAGATAAAGAATGATGTTTAAAACTATTCTACAATAATATACAATGTATGTTACGAAAGAGCTAAAAAATTCAAAGTTGACTCACTTCAACCATTTATGCTATTCTGTTACATAAATTTTAAAATTCACTAATCTGTCAGACTGAAATGAGAGCTACTTCTGTGTGGACCCAGTCCAGGAAGTGTTTTATACTTATGCTCTCTGTTGGCTTACCAGCTATAGTAATTCCCAGAAACGTGCTGACATTTTTGAATATACTGGCACAAAGTAAAAAAGAAAGCCAGTTAATTTCTTGCTCTCTCAAAACCATAGGAAGGAAACCTGCAGTTATTACTGGAATTTAGTAACATTGAAATCATTAGGCTTACTATTGTGATGTATACTTGGTATCTATTAATTTTGGATATAATTATAATTATTGATACATTTATTTTCAAACTGCTCTGGTTTGCAAACTATGGAGATTAAAATAAAATGTAAAAAAATTCTTCAGTGTCCTTGAATACTTGGGTCATTACGGCAATAATAGCTGCTGCCAAAAACAAAAGAACAGTTCTTCCCATCTTTCATTTCTTCCCTTCCCGGCTCAAATCCCAATCATTCTTCCAGTTAACCAAAGTTGAAGAGGGTTCCCACCAGAGCTAGTTAGTAGTACCCGAGTGACCAGAAGGGCTACTGTAGAAAAACAAAAGGTGCTTGCACTCATACCTGAGCATTATCTCAGAAGCTGACCTGTGCCAAACCTTCAAATTCAGATCCTCTCTATATTGGACTGTCGTGGAATAGCTGTATTTCCCCATGACTTAAATGAGGTTCTAATTAGAATATTTACATAAGCCTAGGAAACTTACTACTTAATTTTAAAAGTTTCAGAAAGTGTTGTGAAGGTTTGATTTAAACTTACCTTTCTGGTTTCAAACTGAGCTTCTTCTTGGCAACACTCTCTGCAGAATGGATCTAGTTGATTCAAGCTAAATTGTCCAAGAAGGTTGCAAGAACTACATAGCAAGTTACTGGAAAAGCCTAGTTCTCTGCATGCTTCTGATGATAACTGCGCCCCATACACAGATATCTGAAAGCGAATAAACAATCATTACATATTTTAGCATTTCAAATAATTATTTGCAGTTGTGGGAAGGGAATGCTATTTAATAGCTAGTCAGGACTCTTGGGTTCTACTCTTGACTCTACAACTAATTTGCTTTTTCAGTTTAGGTAAATCACTTAAACTCGTGTAGCATTGTAGATACGCTACAACTCTCCATTGCAGCTGTGCTCCTGAGGATGTAGCAGTGGGCAGTTTCTGGAAGCCTACTTTGTTTTCCTGCTCCAAAGCAGGCCCCAGTACAGCTGTTCTTGCATACAAGTTCAGGTGTGTGTGCATGGTCTAACACACTTCAGCTGTGGGAAAACAGTCTGGCCCCACACAGCTTTTACTGTGGACAGTTCAGCCAATTACAGTATGATTACAGCATTCATATGCAACTCGGAGAGAAATAAAATAAATGCTTAGAAGAAGAAAAAAAAAAGGTAGAGAATGTAATGAACCCAAAATGAGACTTGGCAATCATTGATGCATTAAGTATTATTACTCCTGCATATTTTCATTTTTCAACAGGAGAATGAACACGTTAAAACAGTGGTTCTCAAACTTTACTGGTGACCCTTTCACATAGCAAGCCTCTGAGTGCGACCCCCCTTATAAATTAAAAACACTTTTTAAATATATTTAACACCATTATAAATGCTGGAGGCAAAGCAGGGTTGGGGTGGAGGCTGACAGCTCGCAACCCCCCATGTAGTAACCTCACGACCTCTAGTTTGAGAACCCCTGTGTTAAAAGGTATAAATTACCTAGGGAATCTGTAGAATTTCCATCATTGGAGATTTTTAAGAGATTAGATCAGTGGTCCCCCCAAACTTTTTACCTCATGCACTTCCCCCTCCTCTCCCCAGAGCTGTGGCAGGGCCGCAGCTCCAGGAGGAGGGGGCCCCAGCTGGTGGTGTGGGTGGGGCCAGGAGTTGGGGCCTCAGGCCTGGAGCAGAGCTGAAGGTGGAAGGCGCTCCCTCACCTCCTGCATGGGGGCTAGCCCAGGCCTCCCCCACATTCCTCCATGTCACCTTAGGGGGACGCCCCACAGTTTGGGAACCTCTGGTCTAGATAATACTTAGTCCTGCCATGAGCACAGGGGACTGGACTAGATGACCTCTTGAGGGCCCTTCCAGTCCTATGATTCTATAACATTTCCTCTAATTTTCTTCCTATGGTACTTTCAGTAGCTGTGTGTTTTGCAGCTCAGTAAAAAAGGATAAATATTGTATTTAATACAATCCTACATTTTTCATGCATGGGTGGATGGGGAAACTAAGTTTTGTGTGTGTTTGTTTTTTAATTTAAGCCATCACTGCTCATCAACACTATGGAAAGGGAGAAGTCTTGCAGATCAGATTCAGATAGCAAGGGCAGCAGTAACACAACATTCTCCTCACTATACAACATCCATAAACCATGAGCCGAAAGGGGCAACCACACAGCCCTTTTCCAAATCCAAACCACAGCTTGCTCTTGGTACTGAGAATGCCGAGCTCTAACTAATACTATGGTACGGTGTCGGGTTAGGGATGTATGGGGACAACATCCAGTTGGAAGGAGAAGACCAGCTCACTCGTTTCCCGAGTTACCGTTCAGCCTCCAGAGCAGCAACTTTTTAGTTATAGTCAACCCAGGTTAGAGCCGAGAGGGTAACCCGGAGAGGAGAGACTCTACCTCTCAAAACCACATCAGAGCCACCCACCCTCCTAAACCGTATCCACCACGGGCGTGAGCCAGGGCAGGACCAAGCCCTCCCCGCGGGCGGGGCAATCAGCACCGCCGCTTTCTAGCAGGGACAAGGAGAGAAAACGGCGCAGGCGGGAGCAGGGGGAAAGAACGGGGGACGGGGGGCGGGAAGAGAAGGGGAACGTGCGGGTATCAGTTATGGGAGAAAAGACGAGCATGAAAAGAGCCGTCCCGGCCGCTAAGCCACGTCTCTCTGTCACTCACTGCCCCCGCCGGCATCTCGCTGCCCGCCAGGCCCTATGGGCTTTAGCCTCACTAGGGTGGAGTACCCACGGCAGCCCTCTCCCTCGAGCCCAACCAGATTGGAAGCTGCCCTCACCGCCTGCAGCACCGCCAGGAACCAAAGTGGCCAGTGCCCCAGAGCCGTTAATCCTGTAACCGCCGCCATTTTAGTGCGGAGCTGCTCTGTCAGCGTCGCCGCCGGGAGGCTGCTCTCAAGACCCCACCCTCGTAGGGTGACCCTTCGCTGCCTACGTCGAAGGAAGCAAAATGTACGAGTAGGACCCTTACACCACCGAGGGAAAAGATTATCCCAGGGCTCTTTATGTAGAGAATCTGAAGCGGAGCTACCTGGCCCTATCCAGGGAAGGGGTTTAGAATGTAGCTGGAGGTATCATTTAGGAACTGTAATCAGGCATCAACGTAGTAACCCCACACGGGTCCTTTTTCTTCTTATAACCTACAGCTCAACAGCGCCCAGACCTACAATCCTGAAGATTGGCAACCAGATTAACCAATGGAGCTGCAATTTTGCTGATTGCCGCGGTGCCAATGCCCAATAATATATAGATATGTGGGCCGGACTTCAGAACAGGTATCCAATGGAGAAGGAACGCGTGTGGGAGGGGCGTCAGGTCCGTACATCCATTTTATTGGGGTGGAGCATTGGTGGGCGGTGTATTGGACTGATCGGCCAATGGGATGGGGAGAGGGTGGGGCGCCGGAGATACCGTCCAATGGTGGAGGGGCCGTGGGTAGAGCCTGTGTTTTGCTAGTCTATGGTGGGGTTTGGTGGGCGTGTGCGCGGTTGGGCGTTCGGTTGCTGAGCAGCGCACGCAGGCTGGGGGAGGGGCGTGGGCTGGCGGGCGGCCGCGGAGTGAGGCTAGTGAGGGGCGGGCTGGCGCGGGGGGCGGCTGAGACAGTGCTGGCGGGGGGGCCTCTGGAGGGATGTGAGAGCTGTGTGTGTCCCTTCTTGCGAGCTCACTGCCACCCTTGCGCGCTGCGTCCCTGCGGCCCGGCTGAGGCTCCCCTCGGCCTCTCCGGCCGGGCCCCACGTTATGTCGTGATCCCGGGCGGGCGGCGCTGCTGCTGCTGCTCATGGGGCTGCTCAGGATTATGCTGCCGCCCAAGTTGCAGCTGCTGGCGGTGCTGACGTTCGGGGTGGCCGTGCTCTTCCTGGAGAACCAGATCCAGAAGCTGGAGGAGTCCCGCGGCAAGCTCGGTGAGTGCGAGAGGGCCAGGGCCTGGGGGCACTTGGGAGAGAGAGGTGGGGAGGGGGTGATGGAGGGGAAGGGCTGGTGCTGGGGCTATTGCTGTGGTTGGGGGACAGGGCTGGGGGAGAGCCGGGGCCACAAGCTCAGAGGAGGGACGAGGCCCAAGGACCAGAAGCGCTGAGGCGGGAAGGGGGCATAGGTGAGGTACGGGGACTATGCACATATGGAGTGTGTACCGGGTGGATACCGCACAGAGCTGAGAGGGAAGGGTGCAGTGAACAAAGGTGGAGCTGGCGGGGAAGGGGAGAGATGGCAGTGCACAAATCTGGAGCAGTATCCGGAGGATGAGGAATTGGAAAGGGTAAATCCCCCCCTTTCATATGTTGAACCCACTAATGTGGGATATGGGAACACAACTCCTCTTCTCCCAGATGGCCCTTGTGTTTACATGTCTGGAAATTATAAGTAACTTGAACGATATGATTTGGGGGACCCTGCAAAAGAGGTTGTAAACAGTAGAGGAAGCAGCCGTGACCTTTGAGTTTGTATGCATATTATGCAGGATCGTGAAGCCAATGAGAGATTGGTGTTTGGGGAAAATATATAGTTATAAAGAATCTAAATGCACATTTTGTCAGAAAGGGAAACGAAAGTTAAAGATCACTATTGTGCTATTAGCAGCTGCTGGCCTCTGTGTGTATTGTGTGAGATGCAGTTGGAGACTGAAGTGCAGCAGTGATACCTGAAGCAAGCCCAGCTTTGCTTCCTCCTCCGTGTGCTGCTGCACATATTTAGCCTAATCGCCTTTATTTTGACATAATAACAAAGGTAAATACAGAAGATAATTATAGTTAAAACACGTATGTTTGGTGAAAATCATCTTAAATCACTGTAATTATAAATTCACATGATTTGTTTTACTCTTCCTGAACACAGGTTTTAAATACTTCTATTTAGCAAGTGGTGGTGGTGGTTATTGCTAGCCTCATATGCTCTGTTATGAAACAGTAGTTAAACAGTATAAAAGTACGTCCTAATAACTGCCATATACAATTGTTTTTTCCTGTAAAAAAAGTTTCACTTTTCAGTTGTGATTTCTCTGCTAAAATAACACTTTACTACTTCATGTGTACATTAAATGTCAGACTACAGAACCAACAAGCATCGGATTAAACCTAATCAAAATGAGGAAATGCCATTTCAAGGCCAATACAGTTCATTTACCTAAGAGTTGTAATTGGAGAGCAGTGGGACCCCAGAAATACCTAGGCATGGTGAGGTGGGCTGAGAACAAGTTCAGCCCATGTTTCTAATTGCCTAATCTGCTCAATATTAGTAATTTGTGGTAAAATTCTTAATATTTGAATGTTTATGGATTAATCCAAGAAAAAAAGGAATGAATATACAATGTTCTTACTAGCAATAAGACTAGAAATGGATTTTGAGTGCAATGAGAAGTTTAATGTTGCAAGCCTATGAAAGAGGTGAAATCAGAGTAATGGTCAAAATGATGAACACATATTAGACATGGTTTGTTATCTGGATTAGGTAATGGAAGTTAGTGTCCTGTAAGAAGGCAGTGATTGACTGGATGAGCGGTCTGAGTCTTCTTCAGCTATACTTATTCAACTAAAAGTTACTAATATTTGAAGGGTGATTTTGTTTTTTTTCATAGTTTAAATATTTTAAGCAATGGTGTTATGTGAAAAAGGGAAATACTTGTTATGGAATCATAGAATATTTTGAGCAGATATTGTTGATAGAGCAGTCGAGGTTTAGTTGAGTTTTGTGCAAGTCTATTTTTAATTGTTCGGTGCCAGTGGTTTAAGTGCATCTAATGCTGGCAATGGATGTCATACAGGAAAATCCAAGTCCTGCCACAAAAGGATTAATGTAATGCAATGTGAGAGTAAAGAGTATTGCTGGTAAGATTTCCCAACCCTGTGCTCCTCCTTAATAGATATTCACTGGACATGATTAAGTTACATATTTAGAAGATTGAAATATACAGCTCAGTCTGCCTCAAGAAAAGAATCATATCACTGTTTTGCTGATGCTGTTTTTATTTTTTAAGAATGCTTAAACTCTGATTCTGAGCTTTGATATTAAAATATAATTGGAAAATTTGCCTTATAATGAACTTGTTAGTGGCTGCCAAAGTTTGTGTGGGAGGAGAAGCTAGGGCTTTTTATTTTTAGTGTTGAATTATTCTATATGGGTTTAACACTATGTTAGATCATGTGTGTTTTTAATCTTGATTAGGTAGTACCTTTATATGAAAGACCTGTTGCTACAGTGATGTCCACCAAAAGGTGCCCCTTATTTTTTGTGCATGTTAAAAGAAATAAATTGAAATTGATAACTTTGTCTTCATTTTAGAAACGTTCTGTATCTGTTAGTACTATTTCCATCCAACTGTGATACAGAGAATGTAGTTTCACTAAATTAAACTAATCAATTTTGGCCCGATACACTTGGTTTAGAGGAGTGAACGTAAAGAAAAAGAAGGCGGGGTGTGTGGAAAGACTAGTGATTCCATGGACTGCTTAGAATAATGACTGCAATTTAGTTGAAAGGCCTATGAAAGTAGTCTGTGACATTAAATATTGCTCTTAACATGGTACAAACAATATGTAATTTAGTTTAAGTCCCATATTATTGAATTATATGTACATAATATATCACATGAGAAACCATGTCTTGATGGGATGTAGAAATGAATAACTGCACGACTTACATTCTGACTCAAACTACAGTATGTCACTTTAATGGAACAGTTAGCAGAAAATAGTTCTACGGAGTCTTATGAGCAAAACTCATAAAACAGCATTTCCTGATACTTTCTGATGGAACAGGATTCCCTGACATGCAAGCTCCATTGGTTTCTATATTGCAACAAGATTTTCACTCCGATTCAGGATTAATATAAAATAACTCACATGAAATGAGAAATGGGTGCATCTTTATGGGAGAAAGAGAAAAAGGGACAGTTTTATTTTCTTGCGAGTATAATTCATTCATTCTTGCAGCTAAATTCCAAAGTCACTATTATGTATAATTTTTACCTCTTTAAGGACTTCAGAAGTTAATTTGCAATGGGCATTTGCTTTTCTCACATTGTGGCTAAATTCCCCCTTTATTATTCAGATTGCTATGCTCCTAATGTTGCCTTTAAAAATGTTTAAATAGTGCTATTGTGAACTTGGTTTGACGTTTTCTTTTGAATAACTGATGAGCCCACCATGGGCAACACTTGTTTCTTAAGTAAGGGAAATCTTTTTCAGTTAAAAAAATAAAAATAAAGTATTGCTTTAATATCAGAGAAGTTGGTCTCAGGATTCTTATTTTTCAAGGGGCTTCTGTCTTATTGTTTCATGTGGACAGAATAGCAAACCTTTTTTAGAATCCCATATTTATTAAGGGAATAATTGAATATGAAAATGATTTACTATTGCTTCCTGCCCCATAGTACCCTGGAAAATCTTGTTTTTTCTTGTGAAATTTAGTTAATCGTTGAGAAAATAGGATTTATTTTTGCTAATTGAGCAGATCAAGTAGAGAATAAAGAAAACAATTGTGTCTCTCTCCTCCCCCCCCCCCCCGATTTTCTTTTTTGTTGTTTATGGTTCACTTCTTAGGTATATATTAATCTAAATTACTTTCTTGTAGTGTATTAAATATTGGCTATTTCCAAAGCCCTGTGGTCCCAGAAAGTGATGGATCTTTGGGCCTGCTGGCCCTTTGCAAGCAGTTCGTGGTACTTAATTTATTGTCTTTCAGAGTATTTCTGGTGTCAAAACCCAGGTTCAGGTACCTCTTTGGGTGGGGTATTAACATATAACCAGTAATCCTGATTATAATCTGTAATTTTATAGTAAACATTTTTAAAATATATTTATTTATTCTCTAAAATTTATGACAAAACTTAATTTGTTGTTGCAGTTTTCTAACTAAGGATATCTAAATCTGATTTATAAACTATTTAGTAAGAAGATTGAATTCTAACTTTGTTCTGTGAAGATAAAACATGACTTTGAAGTAAGCCTCTCTTTACTTTCTGCCAAAATCAACTCAGAGTTTATAACTGGATTTATTCCCTGGGCCATCCCATAATATTGTTAAGTTTCCCACTCTGTACCCACATTTGGCAGCTATTACATAATGATGGTGCTACCAACTGACTCCAACATGTTCATAAAACATTTATTAACAAAGAGTTAATTTCACTTTAATATTGACTGACTGATAGTGCACATTTTATTTGATCATCCTTAAAGGGAGAGGTGCTTATCGTTTCCTGCATTCCAGCAGGAATTGGGTCATGTAGCTCATACCCAATGGTATAATGCTGCTGTGATATAGTGACTGAGCTAGGAACAGATTGCCCCATTGTATATATGGGCATACATTTTAGGCAACAGTGAGATCAAGTATGAGCAGTGATGTGTTTTGTTGAGGGCAAGAGCGCCATTGACCATCCAAAAGAGTCTAGTCTGAGATTTTGAATACGTGGCTATGCCATTACGTACACAGTTCTTGCTTGGATTTATTTCTAAACATATTTTAAAGGATGGGATCTACTAGTTCTAAAATCTTAAATGACATTGGGACCTGAAACAATCATTTAAATTCATTAGCTACAGATACTACTTCCTTTTGTTGAATAAATCACTTTTAAATGCAAAACATGCTTTCATAAACTTTTTTCCTTATGTATTAGCACTTTTAAGGTAGTTTTATTTAACAAAAAATAAAATGCTGTTTTAGTGCATTTTAATTGAATTGAATTTCCATCCAAATAGAGCTTGACACAAACCACAAGTAAAATATCATCATTTATTAAATAAAAGATGCATCATTCACCATTTTCTAACAGTGTAAAAATTAAGAATCTGAATAAATGTAATTTAAATTATATAGTTACTTACATTATATCTATACGCATTTATCCTCTTGATTAGCAAGTAGAAGCACCAAATTTAATAGGCTTTATTTTGTTACAAATAACATGTTTTAATGGTTACCAACTAATGAAATGAACTTTTTTGGGGGAAAATAACTAAAGTTCAAATGCAAAACACTATTAAAATTGATTATTTAAATCAGGGTTTCCTGCTTGTTAGTTTAATTTGTTTGATTTAAATCAGTCCACCCTGACTAGAGCTGGGAATTGAGAAATAAAGGCTATATATAAGAAAATATTAAGACATCAGTGATGTACAAAAAAACCTGTGTACACAAGTGAGTGCATTTTGCTGCTTGATATGAAAAGCAAAATTAGATCTGAACTGGAATTGTTTCCAATATTCTTCAGTTCTTCCAGGGAATATGTAAAAGGTCTCTTTTATGGTCTAGATCAGAGGTGGGCAACCTGCGGCCAGTTAGGGTAATCCGCTGGTGGGCCGTGAGACAGTTTGTTTACATTGACCGTCCGCAGGTATGGCAGTTTCCAGTCGGAACTGCAAATCATGGCCACTGGGAGCTGCGGGTGGCTGTGCCTGCGGACAGTCAATGTAAACAAATTGTCTCGTGGCCTGCCAGCGGATTACCCTGACAGGCCACAGGTTGCCCACAACTTGTCTAGATTGTAGTCTTGGGGGCTCTTATATCAGAAGACACTAATGGAATCTGTTTCATAAACAGAGTTTATTCCCAATGATTCTGAACCCTGGTCGTGCAATCATAATCGAAGATTGTCTTTTTTTATTTCTTGTCTCTTCTGTTCTTAGATACAAGAAATTCATTGGATACTCGAAATGCAAATGTTAGAAGCACTTTAGGAGTTGGGTGACCCTGCCAGCAGGTAGGGGATCTTGGGGGACAACTACTGCACTGGTGGGGTGCAAAATAAACTTTATTAAGAAAATGTAAAAACAGGGAAAATTCAATAGTGAGGGGTATGGGGTTTGTTAAGGTAGACAATTGGGGAGGGGTTTCTTTTAGTAAATAGGATAGGGGGTTTCAATAGTGGGGTACAATACAGTGGGGTACAATACAGTTGGGTACAATACAGGTGGTAACCAATTAACACTGAAGTATAAATGTAACAGGTAGCTAACAGTTTCTATGTAAAGGGTGTGTCACAGCAGCATATAACCAACTATCAGTTATGGGTAAAATGTGTTAAATAACCAACAACTCTAGGTAAAAATATGTCACAGTGGTGTAAATGTAAAATGTGAGGTATGTTAGAAAGGAAAAGGGTAACCAATGGGGGTTTATGCTAGACTTTAGTAATACAATTGAGGTTTGGCAGCAGTAGGAGCGGGGTGAGCACGTGGGGGAAGGGATTAAAAGAGAGAGAGAGAGAGAGAAAGGCAGTGGTAGAGGAATGAGGTTGGGGGATGGGGGAAGAGGAGCACGTGGTGGAGCGGAGACCAAAGGCAGAGGCGCTGCGGAGGGAGATTTAAACTCAGGGAGACACAGAGAGCAGACAGGCTGCAAGTTTAAACAGCAGGGGGGGGGGAGCGAGGGGGGGGGGGGGGGGGGGGGAGAGAGAGGGGAGGGGGGGGGGGGGGGGAGTAGTGGGAAGACAGACTTAACCACAATTATACAGAATACAGCAAAATCTTATCTATGATCTAACTTAACCAAGACTACACAAATTAGCAAGTAACAGAACACAATGCAACAATTTTTTAAACCTAACTTACAGAGCACAATACAAACAATTCTTTAAACCTAACTTAACCACAGCTATGCAAAATGAAATTACAACTTATCTGGACTAAGAACCTGATTCTAATAGGTGCACCTTACGCTCCCTGCCACTTCTTTGATCGGGAGGGGGAGCAGTTCCAGAGGGCAGAGTGGTGTGTGCCCAGGGTACAGTCCGGGTGGGGGGCGCTAGTGGTGGCCGCAGCAGTGGGGTGGCTGCAAGCCGGCAGCCCAGGATACAGTCCAGGAAGGCACAGCCTAGCAGTGGCACAGGCTTATTTCTAGCAGCAAAGGCGCTGCGGAGCCAGAAACAGATTACAGATACAGACCAAGGAGTTAGCTTGAGTCTGTCTGCTGGGGAAACAAAGCCAGCAGCTAGGACAGGGGGAGTTTGCAAGAGGGAGTTCTTACCATTCCCCAGGACAGCAGCAAGCACAGAGACAGGAACGGCAGTAGCATCGGAGGATGGAGAGAGGACTCGATTTGCTTACAATAATCAGGAGATCTCCTGGCACAAATTCGTTGTTCGTGGAAGGGGAGTTTAAAAACAGGGGTATGCTCAAAAACAAACGAGAGCGGGGAGAGGCCCCCCAAAGACCCCTAGCTGATCAGACCAGGTGGCAAAGCAAGGACCTTCTCCAAGGTCTAATCAGAAAATGTCCGGCTTTAAAGGCAAACTCTGGCAGTTTCCCACCAGTACTTTTGATTGGCTCCTCTTGATACAGGGGAGGAGAGAAGGCAGGGAAAGGCTGCAGGTAAGCATGGGCATGCCTGGGCACGTTCTGAGCCACAGGTATGACTCATATGCTTAATTAGTTGGTCACTTCAGGTCTTGCATTTCTGGGCAGTGCCCCCCACATCGAGCCCGGGTCTGAACAAAGGAACCAAACAAAGAAGCAAGAAGCCCCCTCCCTAGGCAGAGCAATGGCTCCAGTTAGTCTGTACAAGCCATTCCTATGAATAGGGCTGTGACTTTAGTTAGCACAATGGCCGGGAGGGGCGGCCACACAGGACAAACAGAAAGGAGAGGGGAAAAAAGGAATGCAGCAGGGGGACAGCTGTAACTGACATTGGGGAGAATGAAAAGGAGGAAGAAAGAAAGGAATGCCTGAAGCGAAGAGGAGAGGAAAAGATCAGACAAAATGCGGGGAAAGGTAGAAAAGAGAGGGCTTAATCTTGCTCAGGATAGTAGTGACTTGAAGTTGTTACTATCTGATTATTTAGTAGCCTATGTGAAATAAGCTTGTTCACAGTCCAGGGTCCAAATTGCAAAATTCACCACCAGATTGGCAGACTCAGCAGAGAAGTCAAGAATTTAATTATTTTCTTACCCTTGAAGGTGATCCCTCCAGGTCAAGGTTGAGATATGTTGGCTAGATAGAGTAAGAAACTTGTATTCTGCTGTTTGTACAGGATCTGTTACATGGATAAATAGAAGACTTGTTTCTTTGGGGCTGCTAATTGAGCATCTTTCATCAAATGCACAGTTTAAAGAATTCTGTCAACATTATTGAACCCTCTTTTTTGAAAAGGTATGTTGCAAGTGAAAGCTTGAGGACAATGAAATATTTTAAATCTAGTTTTAGGTGCTGCAATTATTATTTTTGTAATTGGTGGTGTTGCAACACTTGGGGCCCCAATTATGAACCGTATTATACTAAGCACCGTACAAATATATAACAAAAAGCCCCTTTTGAAGCTTAAATAATTTTTTTAAGGTTGGGGCAAATGAACTCTTCCTACTCTAGTGTTGTATAAAAATCTGACATATTTTACTGTTCTTAGAGGTATTTTTAAATCCCTTTATTTCCTTAAATAAGATGCAGCCTACTTTTCAGTCGTGTACTGCCAATTTAGTGTGTGGTTCTTAAACCAATCACTCAAAACAATGTTAGGAATCTTGTTTAATTGTCCTTGACAGTGTAGCAAGTACTGTGCCTTAGTACATTACTTATAATTGGACTTTATTTAGATAGAACAGTTGCTTATACTTTAACTAAAATGTACTAGCTTAATTACAAAAATGTGTAAGAATTATTTATTAAAAAGGATGCTTGTTTGCTGTAGAAGTAGCATAATATATTAATTTGGGCTCATAGTGAAAGAGTATTTATCACATCAAGGAGGTGGGAGAGATGAGTATGTTTCAGCTCCTCGCTGTTGACGCTAACTGGACAGTTAAACAGTTCATGAGCCAGTCATTTCCATATCTACCGAATGGCAACCACGAATCGCTCTTAGAATTACTTTGGCCACGCTTATCCTGCCTTCTGGTATTGCATGACTTGTCTGACAATTCTGGCACCACTTTAGAAAGTAGAAGACTTCTAAATGTCAAAGCTTCCACATACTGCCACTTAGCTGATCCAAAAAACTATCTGTTTGTGAAAATATGTGTAACTTGTAGTTAATGTTGTAATTTGTGTCAAGTGTACAAAAACCTTGTCAGAATGCTGTTAAAGTGTTGGTAGTCAGCTTGTTTGAAAAGTGGTGCTATTTATTTGTATACATTTTAATGTTTAACTTGGCAAAAAAAGTATTTTTCAACGGGATGGTGTTGGCATAGTTTAACATTTCTGGGAAATGAAATGCTTGCCTTTATTTTTCAGTCATAAATGAAAGATAAAGCATTGTGAATGGCAGGGGTCAATAAAGACAGACATACCTGGAATTTGGCCAAATGGCTGCAACTTTATTTAAACATACAAACTTAAATAGGATAATTTCTGAGGGCAACTTGTCCTTGCAACAGCGAAATGGGGGAAGGGCAGGTAACATCTGCTTCAGGCTGTCACTAAGTTGCCTGCCTTTTGATGCTGAAATCCCAAACATAATATAATCCTATTGATTTAAACCATCTAATTAAAATCAAGGCTGAATTAGAGCTTCTGCTCACAGCCCAGAATCCTGGGCAGACACCTTCCTAAAGAAATCATTTAACCTGTTAGTATAATGAATCCAACCCTTTTTCTCAGAGCTTAAATCATAGTGAAAGTGCTTGACCACAGCCTCCTGACCTTTTGCGTTGAATCAGCCCTCGCCCCTGTCACTTCCTTGATAAAATGGATCTGCACACTTGCTGCCAAAATTTACCAATGCTACTAGCTTTAAGCTTAGCTGGATACCCCAGCAGCATACTAGATCACCTCTTCTCAATACATGTGGAAATGTTTGTGACAGATATGACAGTATCCTGGACAAATCTTAATGAATTGAGTAGCATTTTATTGAATTAAGTTTTTTACGAGTTGATTGTTGTAAAAATGCTAATTTTTATTGCTACTAAGGGATTGTATGTAATTTTGTGGAGGAGATGGACCACAGGCCTCCAGGAACTAAGTACAGTAGGGGGTAGTTAGGCAAATAAACTCAGTTGTAACAACTCCAGAGTGCTACCGCCACCTGGAGAGAGGTTCACTGGTTCAAACTGGATGCTCCTGAGACCTACAGACAAAGAAAGGACTTTTGGATAAATAACCTGAGTTTAAACTGACTCGGGGCCTTCTTTCTGATCCAGCATACGGACAGGATCTTCTGTCCCAGCGGAGGGCCCCAGTCCTTAGGGGAAGGGTTGGAAGGACTGGCACTGACCATCATGCTTGTGGAGACGGGGCCGTGCGATCTGGTAAGCATACTAGCATGCGTGTGGGTTATTTTATTGGTTTTAGTATGTTTTCACTGTAATGCTTTTACCTTAAAGATAAATGTGCTTGCTTAGAAAGAACGGTGCAGTAACTTAACTGTGGCAATTACACTGTGTACCATCTCTGAAGAGAGGAGCAAAGTAAGCCTTGTTAGGTAAACTGTCTTTTTTGCTGGGGATATCACAGTGTAGTCAGAAAAAAGAACAGGAGTACTTGTGGCACCTTAGAGACTAACAAATTTATTAGAGCATAAGCTTTCGTGGGCTACTGCCCACTTCTTCGGATGCATATGCATAGCCCACGAAAGCTTAAGCTCTAATAAATTTGTTAGTCTCTAAGGTGCCACAAGTACTCCTGTTCTTTTTGCGGATACAGACTAACACGGCTGCTACTCTGAAACAGTGTAGTCAGTGAACTGTGTAGTCTGGTGGGAATGCAGAGAGATGCACCTCCACCCAAGAGAGGTGATGGCTGAGCAGCCTGGAGTGGGTGTCATTGCTGAACCATAAATAGGGAATACAGGTGCTGTTGACCTGAACTGTGACAGTGTTCATGTTAAACGTATAAGTTCTTGTGTTTCAGAACTGCCCATCATCATGATGAAAGAGTTCAGTGTTGTCATAGGAAATACTTTTGGGCTTCAGGGTCTGACTTTTAGCTTAATCAGCTAATGTCCTTACTGCCTGGTGGATATGTGTCCTCTGTCATTTGCATGGCAGCAGCTCAGACCATACAGCACAATCAGTGGAAAGAAGGGGTTCAGAATTGCCCAATCCTGTTTCAGGGGGAGGAGGAGCCCTAGTCTTAATCATACTGTTGTCCCTAAGGTGGATGATGAGACACTGGGGTAGGAGAATCAGCCATTGCAGCTCATAGCTCCAAGGCCTCAGCTGATCCCACCATATGATTTGCTGACCAAACCATTGAGGCAGCACATGTTTCCAAGGGTTATCCTGGCCAGTGATCCATAGGGAGAGAACATCTGGGGAATCTTATCGGGTGAATATAGGGGAAAAAAAACGAGAAGAGCAAATAGAAAGGGTGAGGGTAGGTGGTATCTGTTGTCCAGAGGAAGGAAGGAGGAGTGGGAAGCTCTTACGAACTGCTGAAAAGCAAAGTGATGGTGGTATGGGCAGAACAGGAAGAGGCCCGCTTTCAGTCCATCCTTTTATGGATGACACCCACTGCCCCTGAACCAATCCTGACACATTTTAGAAGTTCTGTCCTTTTGGCTTGTGTATGTCTAGGGCCTGACTCCACATGTGTATGCTGGCTGCATGGTCTGAAGTATCTTAAGTCCAATATTTTCATCCAGAATTAGGTTCAGACTTTGTTCTCCTACATTATTCAGTTTTAGAATATGTAACTTGTTTATAGCAATATTGGGACTATTTAATATGTTTGATAGTTTAAGTATGGGGACCATTTTTCAGATGCCTTAATTTACTTTATATAAGCAAATTACTGCCTGAATAAGGACAAAACACTTTTGCTTATGGACATTCCCACATTTCATACCCATGTAAATCTATCTTTTATTCCCCAAATAAATGGCTTTACTTATGATGCTACATGTTTCTGATTCAAATTCCATTGATAGCCGTCATAAACTATTTATATCATAAAAATATCATAGCTACTTAAAAGCACCTTGTGGAAGGCTAGCACCATGTTGTGCTTTTCCACTCATGAATAATTGGGTTTATGGATTAGTTTTGCATGTAGAATTTGGAACTAAATTAAATTAAATTTTGAGTCTGATTTCTTTCTTGGAGTATCGACTAGAAGCACACAAACATTTAGTGATAGGGATGTTGCAAAACGTTTTCATTTTTTTAGTTTGGGTTTTTATGGTGTATTGTATGAGTGTATGAAAACTAGGTATCTAAAATACTTATGGCCCCCACTATCGTAGTGTTTAGCACCTCACACTCATTTATTGATTGATTGATTGGAATACCCTGTATCCCCATTTTGCAGAAGATGAATTGAGGTAAGGAGAAACTCAGTAATTCACCCAAAGACACCCAGGAAGTCTGTGACAGAGCAGAAAATTAAACCTGGCTCTCCTGAGTTCCAGGCTAGCATTATTACCAGTAGACCAGTTTTCCTTTCTCAGCTATGGAATATTGGTACAGAAGAGTATAGCTTGTTCAGGAAGAACAAGCAGGATTAAAAGGGAGGACATGTTGCATTATGTGTCAAGGAGATAGACACTTGTTCTGGGGTTCAGAAAGAGGTGAGAGGCAGACCAGTCAAGTCTCTGGGTGTAGTTTAAAGGGGTAAAAAATAGGAGTAATGTCATGGTAGGAAGTCTACTATAGACCACAAAATAAGGAAGAAGTGGTGGATTAGGCATTTCTAATAGAAATAATGGAACTATGCAAAATGCAAGACTTGTTAGTAGTGGGGAGCTTTAGCTACCCAGATGTTTGTTGGAAGAATAATATGGCAAAACACAAAATTTCCAATAAGTTCTTGGAATGTGTTGGGGACAATTTTTTGTTTCAGAAAGTGGAGGAAGTATCCAGAGGGACAGCCATTTTGGAGTAGATTCTGATCAATATGGAGGAATTGGTTGCCAATCTGAAGGTGGAAGGCAAAGTGATGATAAAATAATAGATTTCATGATTGTACACATAGGGAGGAATGAAAGCAACAGAACAAGGATAATGGACTTCAGAAAAGTAAATTTTAACAAACTCCGAGAATTGGTAGGTAAAGTGCCATGGGGTGAAAATCTAAGGGAAAAAGGAATTCAGGAGATCTGGCAGTTTGTCAAGGAGACAATAGTAAAGGCACGACTGCAGACTATCTTGATGCAAAGGAAAGATAGGAAGAATAGTAAGAAGCTAATATGACTACAGCAGGAGCTCTTTAATGACTTGAAAATGAAAAAGGAATCCTACAAAAAAAAGTCGAAACATGGACAAATTTGCTAAGGAAGAATACAAAAGAATAGCATAAGCATAAGACAAATCAGAAAGGGTAAGCACAAAAGTTACACCTAACAAGGGACATAAAGATCTGCTTCTTATTGTCTTTTAACTATGTTAAGAACAAGAGAAACATGAAGGAAATTGTAGGTCCTCTAGTTAGTGGGAAAGAGCTAATAACTGATGACACCAAGAAGGCTGAGATGTTTGTCTATTTTGCCTCTAGTCTTCACTAAAAAGGTTAATGGTGACTAGATACTCAATAGAATTAATATTGACAAGAGGGAAGGAATGCAAACCAAAATAGGGAAAGAACAGCTTACAGAATACTTACACAAATTAGATGTATTCATGTCATCAGGGCCTGATGAAATTCATCTTAGGCTACTTAAGGACCTAGCTGAAGCAGTTTTGGAACCATTAGCAATGATCTTTAAGAAATCATGGCGCACATATGAGTCCCAGAGGACTGGAGAAGGGCAAACAAATACCTATCTTTAAAAAGGGGAAGAGGACCTGGGCAATTATGGACCAGTCAGTCTAACTCAATACCCGGAAGATACTGAAACAAATTAATAATCAATTTGTAAGACCCTGGAGGATAATAGGGTTATAAGTAGGGGTGTTGATTGATCGCAGTTAATACATGTGATTAACTCAAAAAAATTAATCGCGAATAATCGTCGTCTTAATTGCGCTGTTAAGCAATAGAATACCAATTGAAACTTATTAAATATTTTTGATTTTTCTACATTTTTAAATATATTGATTTCAATTACAACACAGTATACAAAGTTGACCGTGCTCACTTTATATTTTTTTTATTACAAATATTTGCACTGTAAAAATAGCAACCAAAAGAAATAGTATTTTTCAATTCACCTCATACAAGTACACCTCTACCCCGATATAATGCGCCTCTCGGGAGCCAAAAAATCTCACCGTGTTATAGGTGAGACCGCGTTACATCGGGGTAGAGAGAGGAACCGCTTTTACTGCTTCCTGCCCCAGCTCCCCCCTCCCCCTTCCAGGCTTGCCACGCCAATCAGCTGTTTGGCCTGGCAAGCCTGGAAGGGGGGCAGCGGCGGCGCACTCGGGAGGAGGCGGAGATGAGCTGGATCAGGGAGTGGTTCCTCTGTGCCCCCCCCCCATTACTTGCTGCGGCCCTCCCCGGGACCCCCCCGCCCTAGCTCACCTCCGCTCCATCTCCTCCCATGAGCGTGCCGCAGCTCCGCTCCCCCCCCCAGGCTTGCCGTGCCTATCAGCTGATTGTGGGAGGTGCGCTCGTGGGAGGAGGCGGAGGCAGAGGTGAGCTGGGGCAGGGGGCTGCAGCAAGTAAGGGGGGGGCGCAGAGGAACCGCTCCTGCCCCAGCTCACTTCCGCTCCTCCTCCTCCCACTCCCACGAGCACACCGCTCAGCTCCGCTTCTCCTCCCTCCCAGGCTTGCCGCGCTAAACAGCTGATTGGTGCGGCAAGCCTGGGAGGGAGAGGGGAGAAGTGGAGCGGAGGTGAGCTGAGGCGAGGGGGCCCCGGAGAGGGACGCAGCAAGTAATGGGGGGGCGCAGAGGAACCGCTTGCCGTAACACGAATTCGGATACAATGAGGTAAAGCAGCCTCGTCCCCCGGAGTGCTGCTTTACCGCGTTATATCAGACCGCATTATATTGGGGTAGAGGTGTACTGTAGTGCAATCTCTTTATTGTGTAAGTGCAACTTACACATGTAGATTTTTTTTGTTACATAACTGCACGCAGAAACAACAATGTAAAACTTTAGAGCCTACAAGTCCACTCAGTCCTACTTCTTGTTCAGCCAATTGCTAAGACGAACAAGTTCGTTTACATTTATGGGAGATAATGCTGCCCACTTCTTATTTACAATGTCACCTGAAAGTGAGAACAGGTGTTCGCATGGCACTTTTGTAGCCGGCATCACAAGGTATCTATGTGCCAGATATGCTAAACATTCGTATGCCCCTTCATGCTTTGGCCACCGTTCTAGAGGACATGCTTCCATGCTGATGACATTCGTTTTTTAAAAAAAAAACGCATTAATTAAATTTGTGACTGAACTCCTTGGGGGAGAATTGTATGTCTCCTACTCTGTTTTACCTGCATTTTACCATATATTTCATGTAATAGCAATCTCTACTGATGACCCAGCACACGTTGTTCATTTTAAGAACATTTTCACTGCAGATTTGACAAAACACAAAGAAGGTACCAAATTCCAATGTGAAATTTCTAAAGATAGCTACAGCACTCGACCCAAGGTTTAAGAATCTGAAGTGCTTTCCATAATCTGAGAGGGACGAGGTGTGGAGCATGCTTTCAGAAGTCTTAAAAGAACAACACTCCGATGCAGAAACTACGGAACCCGAACCACCAAAAAAGAAATCAACCTTTCTGCTGGTGGCATCTAACTCAGATGGATGGAAATTTACATGTGTCGGTCTGAACTGCTTTGGATGGTTATTGAGCAGAACCCGCTATCAGCATGGACGCATGTCCTCTGGAATGTTGGTTGAAGCGTGATGGGATATATGAATCTTTAGTGATAATGCTGCCCTCTTCTTGTTTACAGTGTCTGTTGCAAATGTAAACAAAATTGTTTGAGCAACTGGCTGAACAAGAAGTAGGACTGAGTAGAGTTGTAGGCTCTAAAGTTTTACATTGTTTTATTTTTGAATGCAGTTATTTTTTGTACATAATTCTACATTTGTAAGTTCAACTTTCATGATAAAGAGATTGCACTACAGTACTTATATTAGGTGAACTGAAAAATACTATCTTTTTTTGTTTCCAGTGCAAATATTTATAATAAAAAAAATAGTGAGCACTGTGCACTTTTTATTCTGTATTGTAATTGAAAGCGATATTTTTGAAAATGTAGAAAATATCAAACTATTTAAATAAATGGTATTCTATTGTTTAACAGTGCGATTAATCAAGATTAATTTTTTTAGCCACTTGACGTCCCTAGTTATAAGGAATAGCCAGCATGGGTGTGTCGAGCAAATCATGCCAAACCAACCTAATGACCTTCTTTCATAGGGTTATTGTTCTGGTGGATAGAGGGGTAGCAGTAGAAGAGCAAAAGTAGTTGCTTTTAGTAAGACTTTTGATACAATCCCACCTGACATTCTGATAAGCAAAGTAGGAACATGTAGTCTAGATGAAATTACTATAAGGTGGGTGCACAGCTGGTTGAAAGACCATACTCAGAGTAGTCATCAATGGTTCATTGTTAAACGAGGAGGGCATATCTCATGGGGTCCCACAGGAGTCAAAACTGGATTTGGTACTAGTCAATATTTTCATTAATGACATGGATAACGGAGTGGAGAGTATGCTTATAAAATTTGCAGATGACACCAAGTTGGAAGGGGTTGCAGGCACTTTCAAGGGTAGGAATAGAATTCAAAACAACCTTGACAAATTGGAGAATTGATCAGAATTTAACAAGATGAAATTCAATAAAGATAAATGCAAAGTACTTCACTTAGGAAGGGAGAAATAAATGCACATCTACAAAATGGGGAATAATTGGCTAGGTGGTAGTACTCCTGAAAAGGATTTGGTGATTATAGTGGATCGCAAATTGAATGAGAGTCAATGTGATGCAGTGCCAAAAGTCTGTCATTCTGGAGCGTATTAATAGTGCCATATGTAAATCACGGGAGATAATTGTCCTGCTCTACTCAGCACTGATGAAATCTCAGCTGGAGTACTGTGTCCAGTTGTGGGCACCACACTTAAGGAAAGATATGGACAAATTGGAGAGGAGGAGAGCAACAAAAATGATAAAAGGTTTAGAAAACCTGACCTATGAGGAAAGGGTAAAAAAACTGGGCACGTTTAGTCTTGAGAAAAGAAGACTGGAGGGGGACCTTGTATCAATCTCCATATATGTTGAGGGATGTTATAAAGAGGACAGTGATCAGTTGTTCTCCATGCCTACTAAAAGATAGGACAAAAAGTAATGCTCTTAATGCGCAGCAAGGGAAATTTCGGTTTGATATTAGGAAAACCTTTTGTACTATAAGGGTAGTGCTGCTGTGGAATAGGCTTCCAAGGGACGTTGTGGAATACCCACCATGGAGGTTTTTAAGAATAGATGGGACATACCTGTCAGGGATGGACTAAGTTTACTTGGTCCTGCATCAGCACAGAAGGGTGGACTTGATTTCTCAGGATCCCTTTCAGACAGACATTTTTGTGATTGTGTTTCTATGAAATAGATCTTCAGCATTGGAAATAGCCTACTCAGATTTCATGAGAATGAAGGTTATTTGAAAGAAAACTTGTTAAGAACAAAGAACAGATTTGGGTGGCTACACATTTTGGCTTAGTGATATCTGAATAAGAGGTTTGGACTCTGACTGGAGCAGAATAGAAACAGGATAAATGTCTTATAAGATCAATGCAGAGGGGAGTTTGGGGAAATGTTGCAAAAGGGTGTTTTAGATAATTGTTGTACAGAAAGGGAGAAGAGTGTATTTGGTTGTGAACGCTGAATGGGTTTTGATACCCTTCAGTTTTATGTTACTTTCATATATTATCCTAAGTCAGGGGTAGGCAACCTTTCAGAAGTGGTGTGCCGAGTCTTCATTTATTCACTTTAATTTAAGGTTTCGCCTGCCGGTAATACATGTTAACGTTTTTAGAAGGTCTCTCTCTATAAGTCTGGGGTGTGTGTGGAGGTGCAGGGCAGAAGGCTGGGTGTTGGGGGG
>NW_020664562.1:26137301-26145148 GCF_002925995.2 Terrapene triunguis | reverse complement strand
GGGGGCAGGAGGCAGAAGCTTGGTTCTGCGGCAGCCAAGCTTCCCTCCTCCCCCGCTTCTTCCCCCAGCGTGGCATTTTCCGGCACCTCCGCCCCTCCTCCTCCTCCTCTCACCGGGCAGGCAGCGTGCCACTCAAAATCGGCTCGCGTGCCGTGTTTGGCACGCGTGCCATAGGTTGCCGACCCCTGTCCTAAGTTGATTGCATGGCATTATTCCTTAATAATGTCATATCTTAATGGTGTGCATAAGAATTGCAGATAAATATAAAAGCTTGGCTGTTGATCTCTGTAAGATACACCTGAGTGGCCCAATTCATTAGTGGCTGAACATTATTCACGAATGTTTGGCATCTTATGTAAAATAAGTTGTTAGTAACAGTTTAGTTTCTGATACGTGGCTGTCCATGTCTCAAAACCACTACAATTAATACTGTTTCTTACCCATGTTGGCAGTTTCTGCCAAGGATGTGAACTGGCACAGAGACTGAACTGCCCTCTTATTAATTAGTGTATTCCTTCCAAGTCAAGCATAGAAGTACACTGCCACTGCAATTGGATATTATAATAAACTGCTTCTCTCCCCCACTCTTATTTGCTTTAAAGTAGTAATCGTGGGTTTGCTGTTATAAGATCAAGATGTGTATTTCAGGAACTAATTTTGTTGCAAAAATCGTGACTAGAATTTGATTTTAAGTTTTATTTACATTAGGGCATGAAGGATAGGCCACCAGAGTCCCTCCTCCCCTGGGCTGAGACGTCTGTGCTGCTCCTATTCCAGGGTTTCTGTTCCTGGTTTTGCTGCATGATCTTAAGCAAATCACTCTACTATTCTGTGCCTCAACTTTCCCCATCTGTAAAGTGGGGATACTGTCTTACTTTTGAAGTATGATTAGACTTAATTCAGTAATGTCTGCAGAGTGCTTTGAGATTCTTGCATGTTGATATATATAATATTCAAAGTTTTATTATTATATGTGAAATTCTTAATCATTCATGGCTAATTTTATTATTCACCAAACAGTTCATAAGTAAAGTCAGAGAATAAATTTTAATGAAATGGTTTTAAAAAAAAAAAAAAAGGTGCTTGGAAAGGGAGAAATTTATCATCACTTTGGGCCAAACCTGTTTGTTCTTTCCCCACCCCCCTTCACTTTTGAGGTGAAGATGATGACAAATGGCAGTTTTTATGTCAGTGTGATTTACCAATTTGTGTTGAAACGTGTAAAAGTGGTGTATTGATTGATTAAAATATGGTTGTGAAGTGTTTATTCAAACCTGCTTAATTACCTTAAATTGCAAAAACAATGTGTGTTTGTGTGGGGGGAGGGTGGGAGGGGGAAGGGTTATTAGTCACTCATTGAAGTCAATGGGAAAAGACCTGCATTTCAATTAAAGAAACCAAGAATCTCCCTGCCCCCAAGGACCTTATTTTATTTCTCTGTTCTTTGTTTTTATATAAATCATTAATTTTATCTGTGAACTTTTTTTGTCTGGAATACCTCTTCTACTTCAATATGCAGTACAGCACTGCTTGTCTGAGGAAAAAAGATTGAAGAACATCTCATTTACCTGGAGGTAAGGATAAAAGACTGTTGGAGGGATGAAGGGAAGCTGATAATAGAAGCAGCAGAGAAAATTAAGCAACTTGGACACATGGGAGCACAGAAACAGGGATTACTCATATCCCTCCAAGCTTTCGAAAAGTGGAGAGAGAAACTATGCCTACTGTGTTCATTTTGTCTGTTACTTTAAAAAAAAAAGTCCTCTTCCAGAAGTCTCCACTCTCTTGATATTTTATCCCCTCTCCTTACACGCTTTTACTGAAGATGAAGAGGGAATGCAAGTGCAATTGTGGGAAAAGCACTTTTTTTTTTTTTAAGCCCACATTTCTTACCATGTACTTTGAGTGCATTGTCACGAGGGTGGATTGATTTTTAAACTCCAATTTTAATCATGATTTAAATCAGTAAGCTGGAAACCTTGATTTAAATAATTAATTTTAATCTTGTTTTGCATTTGTACTTTCTAATTACCTTCCTAAAGAAAAGTTGATTCTTGTGGTTGGTAACCATTAAAACATGTTGATTTGCAAATATCTTTTACACTAAATTTGATACTTTTTGCTAACCGGGACAGTACATTATATCTATATATATATTTACTTAAGAAATTACATAGCTTAGCATACATTTATTCAGATTACTAATTTTTTTTAAATTATATTAGAAAATGGTGAATAATGCATTTCTAATTTACTGGATGATTTTTACTTGTGATTTGTGTAAAGCTGTATTTGGATGGAAATTGGAATTCAATAAAAATGTGCAAAAACAGTGTTTATTTATTTAATAAAAAAAATCTTAAATGCACTAGATACATAAGAATACATTTATTAAAACCTGTTGTGCTTTTAAAACAAACCGATTTAACAAAAGAATATTGTCTACAGTTAGTGAATTGAAGTGATTGGTTTCTGGTCATCATATCCTTTAAGATTTTATAACTCGTAGCTGTCATCCACTCCCACCCAGTTTTAATTGAAAGACTGGAAGAGGAAAATAAGCTTTCATGCTTTTTCACCTTTTTCAATTAGTTGTTTAATTTTGAATGACCTAGTCATTCAACTGAATTAGTTAAGTAAACTGAAATGAAGAAAATATTTTCTCTGAACTTGCTACTGCTGACATAAGCTTGTGAAGCACTTTAGCAGACTCTGGCACCATGTGCTTAGCCAATGACTTCCACCAGTTTAGTGCTTTGACTTTCTTTAAAACTGGGCAGCAAACATGTATTGCTTAATGTTATTTTTATTTACTTTAAATGATTTTAGTAAGTTTAGCTTTAATATAAGTTGTTGTAGTTTCAAATTTAATTTTCAATAGGCTGTTTTAAAAACAAAAATGCATTTTATTTAAACAAAAGCTGGGTTTTTTTGTTTTTTTTTAATCCACTCTGATTTACTTTAGTGTATGTGGCGGAAAGAGTTCAAGTGGCAGAAAAGCTGCTTGTGCTACATCTAGCATATGGGCTGCAGCTTAGGAACCTTACTGGCAGTAGTTTGGCCACACCTAATGTATTTTTCTCTTAATCAAGGAATTCAGCATGTGAAATATTTAGTTAACTATTGAATGTTTCAGTTGAAAAATTGTTAGAAGTTGTGAGCCTAAGTGGTGAGGGAGCACAAAAGAGTAATTCTATCCTCTTGAATCTGCTAGTGTGTCTTAAAGTGCAATTACTACTTGTTGACGTGAAGTTATTGATAGAATAATAGTCTGTTTTGCTTATGGGAATACGTTTTGGCAAGCTGAATCACCACTGCCTGCATCACTCAAACTGGCCAACTCTTTCATCAGTAGCAAATACTTTGTCCAATAAAAAAAATCAATCTCTCAAATTCCAAGTAATGAATAGGATTCACTTGGACTTACAAAACACATTGGAAATGACTTTCCATTGATTTGTCCCATCAGGATTAGGTTGTGTAGGTTTAAATGAAAGTGTTTGTGATTCTGACAAGGATTTGCAAAGTGAAAGGGGATGAAAAACAAAATGTTTAACAAATTTTGAGGCTGATAGTTAAAATGAATAGAAACACTTTTTTCCAAAGAACTATTTATGAGATCCAAGGTTAACGTGAGCAATATATTAAATGAAGCAGTCGAAAATACGTATCTGCACTTGGTAAGATCTGAGTTCAAGTTTTTTTATCCTCTGCAACAGTTGAAATTACTCAAACATCACCAGTATTTTTATTTCTTATGTAAAATCATCTTCTTAGTCATGTTATCTAAAATACAACTTGAAGAATCAGGAACTTGTCTGCGTTCCTCACACTTGATTGTTAAATTCAGAGCAAAAGGAAAATGCTATCTTATGTTTTGTGGCTATTGGTCATCATTTACAAGCTTCAGTTAAGAGCATTCGTAATAAAGTAAATTTACAGATTCTAATTTATCATACTGCCAAAGCATGTCCTAATATGATAGAATCCTAATATTTTTATTTCTTACGGCTTGCCCTATCTAATAAAAAATAGCTGGTTTGAGCTGAACCAAGCTGTACTTTCTAAAGGCTGGTCTTTTTTGGGCCTTGTGTTTGGTGACAGTTGTAGGATTTATCCCCATCACTGTCAAATATTGGGCAGGATCACCACTTGTCAGAGTGACTGTGTTAAGAATCATTGCAAGAGAACTTTTTAAAGTACTGAATCCCATTAAAAGCCGCAAAGTGATATCTTCACAAATGTCTTTTGACTCAGATTGGTCCCCCTTGCAGTTTTTTTTACATCTTTGAGTATGGATTTAGCCAAGTACAAACATACATGTAATAATAGGATCTACCTGAAATATGTTTTTAGAGGGCGAGATATGGTGATCCTTCAGACCTGGATTTTATGATTTTGGGAAGGGACCAGGGGATGAAATCCTGGCTCAACTGAAGTCACTGGAAAAACTAGCATTGACTTCACGGATGGTCAAAATTTCATCCAGAGTTTTTTAGTTGAGAGCAAGGTATCAGACAAGCCTATAGCATTGTATTTATTTATGTATTTTTTAAAAACATGTTTTCCAGGAAATGTATACAGCTACAGTGAATACTAGGCATGTTACCTAAAGATGAATCTTGCAGTGTCTGAAAGTTGTATAGGCACTAGAACCATTTTCCATGGGGCTGGTCTACACTGGTAATTTTCATAGCTATGTGAAAAGTCCACACCTCTGAGAGATGTAGCTATGCCGACCTAACCCCTGCTGTAGATGGTGCTAGATCAATTTGAAGAATTCTTCCATTGACCAAGCTACTGCCTCTAAGGAATGTGGATTACTTATGCCGATGGGAGAATCCTTCCTGTTGGTGTAGGTAGTGTCTTCACAGAAGTGGCCAGCTGCAGAATTTTCAGTGTAGGCAAGCCCTTAGACTTAATTTGTACCCTTTGAATACTAAACATCTTCCAGCCCACAGAGCACATCCACGTTTTAGTTTTTAAACTTGCTAAATGCACTAAAATGTCTCTCATTTTAAATGGGTTTAGTCTTTTTAATAGGTTTTTGGACAAATGAGCTTTGCTGTGTTAATTTGACTGCCAGCAAAGTAATTGTTAGGTAAGTACTCAATAAGTGGCTTGCTACCCTTTGAGGAAACAATTAGATTTTGCCATCCCTTTTGATTATTGCAGAGTACATGGAAGATGGATGGACTATTTTTTCTTTTTTCTTAAAAATCTTTGTTCAGTTTACCAAGATATTATTTCAAGAATGGCTACCTGTAAATTATTTCTGCTTTCTTCATTGAGAATTTCCTCACATAGATCCCCACCTTTGCAATATATAACCTTCTACGTGGGTCAAAATATTTTAGTTACATTCTCCTTAGTGCTAATTTTAGTGTTTAAAAACTAAAGCTTGTTTCAGGTCTTTCTCATAAATTCTTAATGCATACATATTTATGGAAATACTGCTTGGCTCAGGTGGTGCTTGAGCTGAGAGCATCTGCTTCCCTTTTCCATGGAAATTGTATAAGGTTCAAAGTCCTCATTTGACATTAGGACACATTTGGTATATAAATTCAAATATTGATCAAACTTAAACACAACACAAAAAGCAAAGTTCTTCTGGTAAATAATATGTGGCGAATGCTTTTATTCAGATTTTTAGATGAGATGATGGTAAATGCTTTACACATGAGAAAAATTTTAAGTTGCAGTGCCTGGAATTGGAAATACTGAGAAATCTTTCCTTCCTGTAGGCTAGAAAATTTCTTATTTTTAAAGCCTTGAATTGCATTACCAACAGCCTGCTGAGCTTCAAGCCAAAGGGTGAATAACCGAGAGGGAGCCACTCAAGCTTGCACTTAACATGTGGCAGAGTTTTATGACCTGTAATTTTTAATAGATAGACTTCTGCTCTACTACAGTACAAATAATGGGTGTTATGAAGTTAACTAAAGGAAGAATATTTTTTGCTGGTGTGCAGATACTAGCTAGCAGGAGGCAAAACATTTTTTCATAGTAAATTGAATTGGTACAATACTTATTCTAAATTCTCAGATTTTAGAAGAAATCTCTTCTGTTAATGTGGCTAATTTGTCATCTGCCACCAGTGGCTTCTATATTAAAAAGATGGATAGGACAGTTCAGGGGGAGACAGCTCTTCATGAGATCCTTAGTTATGCATGTGGCTTGTCAAAATGTTCTGTAGGTCTGTATGCAGTTATCTTGCAATGTATTTACCTTGACCCAGACCATATCTGTTAAAACAAACATCTTTTTTAGCCATGGTGCACAGTTGTTATTTTTTTAAATAGGAAATTATTACTGTAAAATAAAATTATTGGCAATGTAACTCAGATGGGTAGTACCTGAAATAACTTATTGAATCATTTTTAAAAAAAAGACTGGATTTTCAAGTAAATCTCCCTCTAATAACAATCTGAGGAAAAAATATCTTTAGGGCTAAAGAAGGAAAACCCATCATTTCATGACTTTTTTTTTTTTTTAATGTCATAAGCAAAAAGGATCACCAGTTCAATTCATTTTCTCTTGCAAATTACTTTAAGGATAAACTTGCATGGGGAGGAAAGGATTCCAATCATAAGTGTCAGAATAGAGAATAGTATGAAGACAGCCACTAGAGGAAGATAGAATAGGTTATTTAGGGAAGTAGTGGAGAACAGATGCATGTATGGGGAATTATGCAATTAATTTTTTTGTTTATATTCATGAGGTAATATAGAATTCTTTGACCTGTAACCTTGTTAGGTCAGACATGAGGACTGAGAAGCCAAAATCTACATTTAAAGGAACTTTCCTGAAGCCTAGTAAGTTTCAGGAAAGGAGTTAAATAATTTACTTGACCATGACCCTGAGTCACCTGCCCGCTTTTGTGGTTTTACAGTACTATTTATTAAACAAACAAATTCTCTCCCCTTTTCCCTGTGAAAGACATACACAAAATCAGGGGAAATGGTTGGACAACTTCACCCCTCCAAAAAAACAGTAAAACTAGCAGCACAATCCTTCTATGTAGCCTCTTCTGGCTTTCCTGTCTGTCCTCCAAACCTTGCTCTGGAAAACATGGTCTTGCCCACTAGACTAGTCCTACGGTAACTCCTCACTTAAAGTCGTCCCGGTTAACGTTGTTTCATTGTTATGTTGCTGATCAATTAGGGAACATGCTCGTTTAAAGTTGTGTAATGCTCCCTTCTAATGTCGTTTGGCAGCCGCCTGCTTTGTCTGCTGCTTGCAGGAAGAGCAGCCCGTTGCAGCTAGCTGGTGGGGGCTTGGAACCAGGGTGGACCGGCAGCCCCCCATCAGCTCCCCACTCCCCTAAGTTCCCTGTGCAGCAGCTGCCTGTAGTTCAGCTGTCCTTCACCCCACTGCCATGTGCTGCTCCTGCCCTCTGCCTTGGAGCTGCTCCCCAAGACTCCTGCTTGCTCTGCGGGGGGGAGGGAAGGAAGAGGGGGGCTAATGTCAGGGTGTCCCCCTACCCCCTGCTCCTGCACCCAGCTTACCCCATCTTCCATAGAGCAGGGGGGACAGACCAGGACTCAGGACGGAGGGAGCTTGCAGCAGCTGCGTCTCAGCAAGCTAATCTAATTAACAAGGCAGTGTACTTAAGGGAAATGTGCATATCTCCTCCATTCCTGCTGCCTTGTGTGGAGAGAGTTAACCCTTGAGGGCTCAGCCAATTGCTAGTTCATCATTTAGCAGTAAGGGAAATATCCCACCCTCTGACTCCTCCACCTCAACCAAGTTTCACAATCATCATCACTGTGTACCAGTATTAAATTGTTTGTTTAAAACTGTGTGTGTGTGTGTGTGTGTGTGTGTGTGTGTGTGTGTGTGTGTGT
>NW_020664562.1:26106801-26137291 GCF_002925995.2 Terrapene triunguis | reverse complement strand
TGTGTGTGTGTGTGTGTGTGTGTGTGTGTGTGTGTGTGTGTGTGTGTGTAAGTCTTTGGTGAAAAAATTTCCCTGGAACCTATCCCCCTCATTTACATTAATTCGTTTCGCTTAAAGTCGCATTTTTCAGGAACATAACTACGTTAAGTGAGGAGTTACTGTACTTTGAGACCATTTAAAAAAAACACACATTTGTTGTCACTAGAGCAAACCGGAATGTTGATGTTTGTGTAGGTAATGCAGATGTGAGAGAATCGTTAGTCTATGAATCAAAAGAAAACACGATAAAATTATTCAAATGTAAACACAATTTTCAATGCAAAAAACTCATGCACTAGAACGGAAGACATGAAGCAACTGAATGATCATGTAAAATATGGAAAATCTTTTTGGAACTACTAGGCATCTTTTTATGTTAAGGAAAAGCAGAGGTTTCATGGTAGTGTGTGTAATCTGAAAGCCTACAGTACTTAAGGCTGTCCAGGAGAAGCTTTTAACAGTGTTGCTTGTAAAATCCCATTGAACAGAATTTCATGGCAAACAGTTTATATAAAATGTACATATATATTTGTGCTAACAAACTTAATCAAGACATTGTCAGTCTTCAGGAGATGGTGAGAAAAGGTTCCAGATAAGGTTTAAAATAAACTAAAATAGTAATCTTAAAAGATGAAAGCTTGAATTGGGAAACATTAGTGATACCCTAAAATCAAATATTTGGATTTAATTTCTGCACCTTATTTTTTCTTAAGGCTATAGGAAAGCCAAATAAAGGCCTACATCTTGCATTTGTTTAGGTTGGATATGATACCCAGCAAGTTTGTGGTAAAACAGCTTTTTAAAGCACTTAATATATCAAGTAACCAATTTCCAGGTAGTTATATCACATTGACTTTTTGATGTCAGTGATTTACAACTGGGTGAATACTGAGGGGAAAAAAATATAAAAGTTTTTAACTTCCACACAAATTCCCCTGACCTGGGCTTGGGTCCCTCATGTCCATGCTTCCTGTTAACAGCTTGGCAAACAAGTTGTCTAGTGGAAATGTTTGCCAAAACAAGTTTCAGCGAATATTTCCAAATAATTGAATAAATTTTTTTTTTTTTTTTGAACTGGGACTTAGTTTTTTTCACAGGAAACCTGATTTCAAAGTAGTACTCATTGAGTCTGAGCAGAAATAGTACCATGGGATTGCATGATCCATTCAAAGCAGCTAAAATTTTGAATATCAAATACATGAGCAATCTACAGACAACTATTTGTAAAAATTATTAAAATAATTAAAAAAACATGAATTCATTTAAAGAAAATTGCTTTCTATCTACAGAAAATTTATGAACAGAAATATTAAACTCCAAATTATTTGTTACAAAATACGCAAGTCTGTCAAAGATGCATCTTTGGTGAGATCACTTAAAGGACAGAATAGAGTCAGACTCAACAGTGGTGGAATAATTCATTTCTTCCATGATGTTCTCTAGGTTCATCGCCAGTGTTCTACCTAACTTTTTTCCTGTGTGCAGAGTTACCATCTATGAGTGCATAAGCTTCACTCCTGTGAAGACAATTTTCATGCTGGGGAAACCACTTTGCATAAAGCAATGTCAAGCATACATTTATTGTAGAAAGCAACACATAGTGATTGTTATTGCTTCTGTTTATTAGATAGATGTAATGAATGTGGAAAAAACCCAGTTAGAATATAGACTTTATGTATGTAAATATAAAACATGAAGTGATTTTTCTAGAGGGTGCTTACAGGTAACCCTTTAAGATGCTGCTATAGAATTAAGAAAAAGTTGGGACTATTTTCAGGCCCCGATAGAATTTCTCCTTCTGTAGATACTACTAAAATGTCCTGCCACAGATGATTTATCATTGTGGTTCATAAAAAGACTTTACAAAAGCAGATATTTTGCTTTTGGAGTAGATAAAATTGCTCTAAATGACTAGTAGCTTCAAAAACTGGATGAGGAACGAGAACCTTGAACTCTTAACAAGATCTGTTCATCGCCCCTCCCTTGTTTCAGATTTCACAAATAACATACTGCTATACTGTCGAGAATTAAGAATATTCAGCATAGTATTTAGGATTAAAGTAAAATGACTTATAGCAAAAGGGCACTTTTCCCAAGGCTGTTGCTTTTCTCCTTGGTTGTGAGAGAGCATTTCTGGAATTGTCTGAAAAAACTAAAGCAGATAAGTGTACATAGTTAACTTGTATTCAAATTAAGAGATCTCTCTTGTCTGGTCAGTTATTCAAGATTAATGTTGTTAAAGCCATAGTGGAATTATTATTTTTTTTGTGAGCTACTTTTTCTTTACACCCTTATCCTGACTTGTATAGTACTCTCTTTCTTTCCAGAATCGCCCCATTCCCCACAAATTCCATCACCCAGTGGGTACGTCTACACTTACCTCCGGGTCCGACGGCAGGCAGTCGGTGTTCTGGGATCGATTTATCGCGTCTTGTCTAGACGCGATAAATCGATCCCGGAAGTGCTCGCCGTCGACGCCGGTACTCCAGCTCAGCGAGAGGAGTACGCGGCATCGACGGGGGAGCCTGCCTGCAGCATCTGGACCCGCGGTAAGTTCGGACTAAGGTACTTCGAATTGCGTACCTTAGTCCGAAGTGGGGGGGGTAGTGTGGACCAGGCCAGTTTCTCACTGCCTCTTCCCACCTTCCCCTCTCAGTCCATCAACTATTGTTTTCCCCCATCCCTCTCACCTGTTTTCCTGCCTGACTGGTGACAAGAGCAGGAGGGGAGAAGGAGAAATTACGCCAATTATAGAATGTTTGGAGCATATTTCCTTGAGCAGATGGGAAAAGGGAGTCCCATAAGTCCCTTCACCTGGAGAAGAGGAATTCTGAAATCTGTTATCTCTACTCAGGGAGAAGAACATCAAGAGGAAAAGGGAGCCACAGAAATCTTTTCCGTAGAGGGTAATATGAGTCCCTTCTCCCTTGCCAGGATTAGCCCGTGGCATGGGAATGGAGAGGCTTCTCTCCATGGATAGGAGCAGTATTAAAAATCCAAGAGCTTCCTCCCTGCCTTGTGCAGGATACAGATGCTTCCTGATGAGGGAGCTTTCCTGTTGCAGCAAATACTGTGTGAAATGCATGGTGCTTAGCAGAAGATGCATGGCTACCACTCTGAAACCTTTGATCATCTCAGATTCCTTTTTTATTTAATTTTTTGACAGGGAAAGCGTGTAGGTTGGTGTTGGGTTTTTCTCTTTTCTTTTCTGGCTAGACTGTACAAGGAAACTTTATATGTAGCAAAGATTTAATAAGTGGTCCTGTTTTATTAGGATTTGATTATAGCAATTAAAATGTTGTGCCCTTATTCTGTATGAAACTGAATTTCTTTAATTTGTTTTTAACTTCGCTAACATAAAAAGAGAACTTAAGTTAATATTGTTAACTGAATAAAAAGTTTCCCCCTTATGTTCAGGTGTGACATCATCAAAGCTGCTTGCCTGAAGAAGTGAGTGTACAGTATATTGCTGTGCTTTGTTCTTTAATGTCTAGAATACATTTTATTTTCAGAAAGCTTGAGGTATAAAATTACAATAATATATAAATGATTTTAGTTTTCTTAATGAAACTGAAGGTGTACATCATAATAGAGGACACATTTTTATCAGATTTGTTGACATTTTCTGGGATAATTTTTAAACATGTTCAGTCTTGCACACTATCAGGCTTAATCTGGAAGAAAATATTCACAGAAATATAAGAACAGCTAGGATAAAATACTTTAAGGGGTTTGGTTGTTTCCTGTTGTAAAGTACAACAGAGTTTGGTTAACTTTAACAAACACAGTTATTTGGCTAGATTAACACTACTGGGGGAAAAAGGGCTGTTTTTAAATTTAAATAGCATGTTTTATGCAACCATAATGCAATAAGAGAAACACATAAGAAAAATGTTTCGCATTTGTGACCTAGACATGCACTTCCTACGGTCAGTGTATAGTCTAATGGCTTATAAAGTGACATAACTTTTTCCCTACTACTTAAAAATGTTATCTCAATTTGTGATTACTAATGTCACCTCAAGCAATTCAGAGTTTAGAATTCCATACAAAGGATCCTGAATGTTGATTTCTAAAACTACTCCGCTTTGTTATAACATCCATAGAACTTGTCATAACTTGTGGTAGTATTTAACATACTGTACTTGGTAACTGAAATGAAAAAGTGTAGTAACTACATGCAATACAAGATTGAATACATGAATATGCTCTATGCTGATCGGTTGTGAGATATTTCTCCTCCCCATATCCTTGAGAGAATTTGTTATGGGTTTTCTACAGTAAGTATACAGCTAAATGGTTACTTTGTTTGGTTTTACTGAATGATTTAAAAAAAATCTTTCTTTGAGTGCTTTGCAGACAGAAAATGTGATTTGAGCACAATATTTTAAGTTTACCATTGCTTCTTGTTTGATCAGACAAAAGGTGAACATTGATTCTTATCTAAAATTCCTTATAAATGATGCATTCTAGCATTTATTTTTTATAAAAGTTTTGAAGATCAGCAAAAAATTTCTGAATGGCATATGTGCCAAAGAGCAGGTAAATTGGTTGTCAAAAATATTTTTTGGTAATTGAGACTATTTCTCTAACCATTTTCTATAACAAACAGATGACAGTTGGGGCTTTGCCAAACCATGACTACTAAGGCGTACTGAGAACTATACATTCTAGTGCTGTTGTTTTTATTATAGACTTAACTTGACAGCAATACTGATATTACAAATGTAAAAATTAGTTGAGCTTTGGTTCCTTTTTTTTTGAATTATAAAAATACTTTCTAATTAATACATGCTTGCTAAATTGCTCTTTGGTACTTCTCTATAAATTACTCTGAGACTCTGAACCAACAGAGTCATCACAGAGTATTTGATAAATGAAAAGTTATTTGAGTCACAAAAACTAGTATCAGCATTGAATGGGGAAAAGTAACTGTCTAAAATACTTTCATATACTAGTTAATAGTATTTTAAATACTGCAGATTTCTTAAGGGGGATGATTTAATGGTGCTTAATTGAAGAAATCTGAGACCTAATAGTTTTTTTTTTTCTAAGTCTGTCAAGGAGAAAGCTTCAGCCAGTTGGCAGCAGGGGAGGGGGAAGGATAAGAAGACTTTTTCATGTGAGAGTCAGTGGTTGAATCTTGCTCAAGTTGTTAAGCCAACATGTAGCTACGTGTTGGCATGGGAAATCTTGGGTTTCAGATATAATAAGCACTTGATAGCTAGGTGCTGTGGTCTTTTTTTTTTTTTTTAAACATCTGACTGTAAAGACGCCAGTGTCTGTCTCTCTGCTTCTGTTAATATTCTATTATTGTCCTCACACTAAGATTGATGTGATTCTTATTAGCTTAACCGGGGGTTAAGAATACTGGTTGTTAAACTGACTGGAGTTTTGTTAATTTCACACATTTGTTACTTGGGAGAGCTGGGAGCTACTGCAGAAGCACTGGAGCAGTCTTCCTGTTGACTCAGGAGGATAGCACTGCATTCTTTCTCATTTGGAAGGTTGGTTTTACAACTGAGTACTAGAAACATCTTAAAAAGAGCTTGCAAAAATTAATGGGTCCCTGTCAATGTTCCCTCTAATTTTTGACAGGCCGTGTGCGCAAAAAATTTCTTCTGTGCAAATTTTTGAAGCAGAGTTCAAATTTGTGTGCCATGAGGCAAATGCGCCCAAGCGAGTAAAATGCTTATACATTTAAAAAGTTTTTAATTTGCAATTTGTGGTGATAGTTTTACACCATGTTATTTTATAAATGTCATTTTTAAATACTTAGAAAAAGGAAATTTAACCATTCTTCATGAAGCAGAAGTTAGTTTTAAGCATTACGCTTTATTATCTCTTTTTATAGACAATCTCGAGCATATATCAAGCACATATTAATCATGATCATTATCAGTCCATAGGCTTCTGCCCGTTGGTGTCCACTTTCACCTTTCATTCTATACACATGTCCGAAAAGATTTTGATAAACATATAATAAAGACAATTTAATAAGTATGCCATTATGTCAATTTATATGGGTTTTCAGATAAGTAAAAGAAAAGAAAAACGAGTTTGTGTTTTAAATTTAAAAATTTCCTAAAAAATATCAATAAATGATTATCCGCCAAGAATAAGATATGTAATTACAAATGCTTTTTAATTTCCTTATTGGTCGAAATGTCAGACTGCTAAACTAACCTTACTGTTTTTTCCTGCAATCTTTTTCATTTGCCCATTCAATATAAACTCTGTCCAGATCTATCAGTCCTCCATCCAGCTGGTAACTCTTAATACACATCAGCATGTTCAAATGATCTACTTGTAAATGATTCCGTAGTTTGTTTTTTAGAGTGTTCATTAAGCTAAAGCCACGCTCACAGTCTGCACTTGATGCTGGGAATGTTCCTTGAATATCCATCAACTTTGGAAGATCCTGAAACTGTTCGTTCTGGTGAGCAAATGTCACCATATCCGGGAAACTTAAAACCAATTGGCTTTTGATTCTTTTGGCTACTGCAAACTTGAAGTCGTACTGACTGACTATCCAATGTCTTCAGCAAGAAAATCTTTGTATTTTGAACATAGGGATTTGATCTGATGAACTCCAAAACTGAAGTCACACTTAACTATTGCTGCACAATCAAAAGCGGACCACTCCTGGACTTCATCCTCTGGAAACCTGTCTGCCAAATGTGCACACAAGATATTTATGAAGGTTATTATGGAACTGGTATCAATTTCATTATTTTCTTGAGAGCTCATATCTAAGAGAGCCTTAACTTTGTCACTCCATGAGACTGAACCTCCAAGGTACTGTCTTCTGATCTTGTTCAGTTTACTTCGGGCAAGGTGGAATGCTTCAAGAGGTGTAAAGCCCCGTTTCTGGAGCAGTGTGGATAGTGAAGCCAGCTCCGACAAAACATCATTCAAAACTTCTAATGTTATTCGGTATTCCATGGTATTCAGCTTTTTGTGGTAGTATTTAGAAACTGGGTCAGTATCTTTGTCTTGCTCAAAATATTCCAGAAGAGGATTATAGTTGTGAATAATTGCTCGAAGTGCAAAGTGCCGAGATAACCAGCGCACTTCATTGAGTGGCCTGAAAGCCACTGACTCACATTCAGAAGCATCCACTATTTCCTGAAATTTGAATTTTCTCCTGGATGACCGACAGAACATCGTATAGACAGTTCTCATTAAGGTTTCAATGTCTCTTATCAGCTTGACATCTTTCCGTGCATTGGAAATCCCCAAGTCTTCCTGGTGTGCAACGTAATGTTACTGGACTAAGTGTGGAATATCACGTTTCAGCTAAGCCACAACGTCATTGAGATCGCCCAACATCACGGAGGCACCATCAGATGTGAACATCACCATTTTCATTAGATCAAGTTGGTGTTTTTTTTTTTTTAAACTCTTTGATTGCAGACACTGTTGAAACAGCATCACATTCTTGCAATCGTAATAGCCCACCAAACTAAGTTTTATAGTCTGCAGAATTTATGGATCTATATTTAAAGTAGAGTATCAAGTATCTGTTAATGGATATATCAGTGCTTTCATCAACAGCTAGAGTATGAAACATTGCCAATGCTATTTCATGCATGAGGTCATTTTGGACAATGCAGTTGATAATTTCAAGAAATTCAAAAGCATAATTTTTACTTCTCCAGCTCGCTGGTATGCGCACATACTTTTCCATATGGTCATAATATCCTGAACAGAAAGCATTGAGCTGTTCATTTTAATAGCCAACAACACACTATCAATAAGTACCTTGATTTCTTCTGGGTTTGAGCGCTTGCGTTCAAGATTAATTTGCCTCCTTTGCTTTTCAGCTGGACTTTCAAGAATCATGCTAAGCAATCCGCTCCGTAAGGAAGGGTTTTTGTTTCTAAGTCTTGTTACACAATCTATGAGACTTACTTGACAGATGACGCTTTAAGAAATCCAACTTCCATACATCGTTCCACATTCTTCCTGTTGAAAATTCTCCCGAAGTTCTGGCATCTCGACAATATACACCAACCACTCGGTTGTCCTCATCATATGTGAATATTTCACAAAGTTTAACAAGCATTACACTATGTGACTTCGGTGTAACCGTCTCTATAGTCTCATCCAGCCATTCAGATTTAAATGAAGTCGCTGTTCTTTTACGCTTTAGACCTCTAGACAGTGACATTTTGGGATTGATTTTTTTTACCAGATTGGTTTATTTAAAATTAATACTTTTATTATATGGTTACTATTTCAATGTGCTTAACAGCGTGACTTGACAAAATGGCAAACAGGAGATCATTCAGATTAGGATACCGGAAGTTTGTGCATCGCAAAAAAATGTGGCAAAAAAACGCGGGAAAATGGTAAAACATCATGAGTAAATGTATGAAGTCCAATGCCTTTGAAAGATTTCAATCACGAAAACAACACTTACCTTTGTTCATTTCTGGGAAATCTTTGCAGTTCCTTAGCAACTATGGCCAGGCATTTTGACTTATTCGCACATACTTGAGTTTGTACACAGCCAAATGAATAGACTACAAGGAGATGTGTGGGTCCCGACGTGATCAACATTCCACGTTCGAAATGCTGGCGGGAAGGGGTACGAATGATTCATTGCCCTCCTTTCGCTTTTCCCCTTTGCCAGCTAGTAGAATCTGGCTGTGTTGATAAATGGCGGGCGAACAATGTCAAAAGTTGCCCGTAAATGATATTTTGGCCTGGCTCCGATGTATTTCATTTTTTGTGCACGCGGTGTTTCGCTCTGTGCTCGGGGTTTAGGCACGCGCACAGCTTAGAGGGAACAGTATTGAGTGGATATTTCAACTTTGATTAAGGGGCAGTTGTCATGATTGACAAGCTTTATATTCAACCATAACCTTTTCTCACAGTTATCTCCCTCCTGTCAGTTTACAAATCTGCATAGTGATAAAATTGCTTCACTGTTTCATCTTTTAATTTGGTAAGGCTAGCAACTATGAACAGCCTAATAATATCAACCGGTGGATAAATGGATAATAGGAATCCTTTAAGGTTCACTTCAGGCTTTCAAGTTAGTATGAACAGTAAACATGCATTTAAAGGGGAAAAGGGAATTTTTTTAAAATTTAAGTACTACTTCTGGGAATAGTAATGAAGACTTCCTCAGATTACTCTATGATGTGTAGTGGGTTGTTGTTTGACTTGCTATTTGTACATTTGTCTAAATAAATGATTTTCAAATGGAGGCAATTGGGAAATGAGATCTTCATTTCAAGCAGACTATACCCTTTCAATGCCATAATATTTGTTTTACCTGTTTGCTTATCTAATTTTGTTTTGCCTCAGATACTTTTGTTCTTAAGCTTATTTAATACTGTTGAGAGAATACTACCTTAGAATGTCTGTTATTAAATCAGAATGTGGTGGGCTCCCCATGTATAAGCCCCCGCTCATGCTTTTAGGCACATAGTCTGTTTCCTGTGTGAGGTACAGCTAGGGCAGCAAAGTACTGAAAGCGACTGGCTTCAGCATAGTGTGGTAATAAGGGGAAGAAATGCCTTGACTAACATTCTAGTCAATCAGTTTTACTTTACAGTTGAACATTTATGCAGGTTTAAAAAGATATAATATTAAAAAAGGGAAGCTGGAGGGACTGTGGAAAGAAGTAGGAAAGCAGAAGTATGGAAACTGCCCCACAAGGCTGGAATATGAGGCAACAGCAGTAGTTCCAAAGTTAGTGTCCAATTTTTAAACTTAGGACTTTGTACTGGAACCCATTCCCATAATCTAAGCATCTTCCATGGAAAATGGGCAAAATGAGGTCTTTAGTGGATTTCATAAAGTCTTTATTTCTTCTCCCTTCTCTGATGATGGGAAGTTCTGGGGTTTTGTTTTGTTTTTATTCTTGGTGGTGGTATGGAACAGTAGAAGACCATAATTGTTGCTTTTTCATTCTGGTTAGACTGGAAAGGTTTGATCAAATACATTGCTTTGATCATGCAACACTACCTCCAGGTACTCAGACTCTGGATTGTCTCATCCCTTTTGGTGTTTTGTTCTAAGAACAAAAGACCCTTATGACTAAAAATGCCTTATCTGTAGCTCTCAGGCTCGTCACCCTCTGTTTTTGAACTGCTGCTTCCTAAAGGAGTGCAACTCTCCTGGAAGTTCATAGATGGAAATTTAGGCCCAAATCCTCAAAGGTTTTTGGCAGCTAATGCTAATTTCAGTAGAAGTTAGGAGCTTAAATCTTTTGAAAATCTGGGTTTTGCTCTCTAATATAGCTGGAATCTGCTCCATTAATGGCTTGTGGATCAGAACCAAATCCTTGAACTTGCAGCAGAAGCTGACTGACAGCCAGTAGAACAACTGAAGTATGGATTTAATGTCCTCACTTACTGGATCAGACTGTGTACTGGAGAACTGTGACTTTAAAAAGGACATAGGGGTTGTGGTGGATAACCAGTTGAACATGATCTCCCAATGCACAAGTGTAGCTAAGAGGGCTAACTTGATCTTTTGAATGACCAGGGCAATATCGAGTAAGAATAGGGAGGTGGTATTACATCTGAATAGAGCATTGGTGAGATCATTATCGGAATACTGTGTCCACTGCTGGCATTAACACTTAGAAAGGATATTGAGAAATTGTAAACTTTGTAAAGGGTTCAGAAAATAGCTATAAGAATTAAGATCTGGAAAATCTGTTTTATAGAGAGAGTCTTAAGAAACTCAATCTACTTAGTTTATCAAAGAAAAGGTTAAGAGGGACCTTGATCTGTGTAATACAAGGAGAAAAGATTTCTGATAGTAGAGGGCTCTTTAAAATAGAAGACAAAAGCATATCAAGATCCAGTAGCCAGAAGCTGAAGCTAAATAAAATCAGACTAGTAATGTGCTCCATTTTTTAAACAACCTCAATGAGGGAGGGTAATCAGTCATTGGAAAAACTTACAAGGAAAGTGGTGGATTCTCCATCACTTGAAGTCTTCAGCTAAACACTAGATGAATTTCCAAGAGAGACACTTCAGTTCAGCCAGAAATTATGGGCTTGATGTAGGAATTACGGTGAGAAATTCTAGAGTTGTGTTATGCAGAAGGAGCGAGTAGTAGATGATCTCAGTGGTGCCTTTTGGCCCTAAAATCAATAATTCTTTTTTTAGTAGTGGCTGTGGTTGCTTCTGTAGAAAATAAGGTATAGAACTTAATGTCATTTTCGTATGGCTGATGCCAAGGATGTTTCAGTGGACTGCCTAGCCCTAATGTAGCAATTCCTCTCTAAAGTGACCATTTCGGGAACAAAAAAACAAGTTGATTGCTTTTAAACTATACTAGTGGTGTTGTAAGAGTGTAGTAGAATAGAACTTAGTATGCATAGGGTGGTCTGCTTTACTGGTTTCACAGTAATTGGAATAAAACTGTGCTGTACTTCTTACTGTCTTTTTTATAAATTGGTTAGTAAAGAGCTGATTTATTTACTTTAAAAGTGTAATCAATTTGTCAGTAGATCTGCTTAGCAATTTTACTAATTTTGTTCAAAGGTATCTTTAAAATTGAGTTGAAGAACTTTGGAGAGTTAATTAGGTCTGATAGTATGTTTTTACCTAATAACGAACCAATGTAAACTTGACTTAATTTGAAATCACACTTAATCTACTGTGACACTTCTGAACCTTGCTTTCAAGATGTTAGATTACAGTAGCAATTCATATAAATATTCACACTCTCAATCAAGTAGCTCACAATCAATTGAACAAATTAAAACCAGTTTGACAAATTAGAGCAACCCCAGTAACTGCTAAAATTGTTTTTACTGTAGTCTTTTGTGTATTGGTCCCAGTGAAGAAATTTATAAACGATTGCACGCACACAGTTGTTTTAAAAGAACTCAAAAGTGTAGTAAATGCTAGAAATAAGGTTGACTGTGTGATCTTAATTTGGCTCCATTATGCATATGCATTATGGTATAGTCTCTAATTACATGATCACATAAAATTTTTGCCATGGGACCCGGGCCTCATTCGATGCACGGAATGTTATGTGCTCACTTAATGGGAAGTTAAGTTAGTCAATATTTTGTTTTATCCTCATTGGTCAGTGTATGGCCCCAGGCCTTATTTAAACCCTGTATGCTATTCACACCCTGCTCTGAAGACAGAATTATTAATTTCTTCACAGGCTTTTCTATTATGCTCATCACTATAGTATTGGAGTGTATCACAAACAACTAATCTTCATACACCCCATTGAGGTGAAGAGGTTGTATTATCCCCATTTTAGAGATGGGGATCTGAGGGACACATTAAGGTCCTGGAAAAGTTTTCATTAATTTTGGATGTCCAATTTGAGATGACTAGTACCTGATTTTTCAGGGTACTTAGTATTTTATAAGCACTTTGTATGTTCAAAGAACAGCTCCCATTCACTTCAGTTGCAGATATGAGTGCTAAGCAATTCTGCAACTCAGACCCCAGAGTCTGAAGACACGGGCACAGGCAATCTTAATTCTGGCATTTACTATGTTTTGAGTGCTTGACTTTGCAATCTTAATAACATACTTGTGTGTGTGTGTAATTCCCTGGGTTTTTAAAAACTGAAAAAGCAGAAATTCAATCATGGTGACATAATGACACCCACATGAGTTATCAACAGGGTTGGACCCTTTAGATCAACTGCACAGACCTCTGCCACTGGAACTAATGGAGTAATTGATAACAGTAGCAGGTTGTCATTTTCTGTGTGGACCAACCCTAGAGAAGAATGAGAAACACTTACAGTGGGTTTCACAGCTATTTGCTGGCGATAAAGGAAGGGTGAGACTTAGGAATCTTGGGTTCCATTCCATGCTCAAGGGGGAATAGACTTTTCTGCCTGTAACCTTCCCTTCCACCAAAGCTTGAATCCTTATGCCTTGTCCTGTTTCTAGTCTAGTCTCTTCCCCACCGCTTGCCCCTTTTCCCAGTCTTTTGTCCTTCAGGCTTGCTGTCCGAATCCCAGCCTTCTCATTCCCTCCCCACTTGCAGTCTCCTTGCTCAGCCAATTGCAGTTCCTCCTCCCAGCTCTGTTTCCCATCTCTTTGCTAGCTAGATCCAGTTCTCTCCTCACACAGCTGCTTCTTGCATGCTGCTTGGCTGCCGGCCGGGGAGAGCAGGCGGGGTCATTGGGAGCACAAGAGAGACAGGCTCCCTGCTCTCATTTTCAGTGTCTGGCCCCATTCTGGCCTGGAACAGCCATCACAGGGAAAGTCCTTATGAGCTTCTATGGCTCTGAGGGTAGTGTCACTTTATGGGACTGGTGCATATACAGTCTGGTCACATATAGGAGCTGTGACGGGATGGACCATGCCCTTTTACTCTGTTGCGATGGTGCATGCTCAGTCTGGTCAGCACTGGGAGTTGAGAGGCTTGAGCTTTCTCAGTTTGAAAAGAATCTTCAGAGAATTTAGCTGCTGAAAATCAAACAAGTCTTTCCTGAGCACATGAAAACTGCAGGGTTGTGGTTTTTTTTGTGTGTGTTTTTTTTGTTCAAAAGCTTAACTTGGTCAAATTAAGATGTATTTTCAAAGGGATGGCAAAAGTCACATTCCTGACACAAGGGCCAACTCCCTGCTCTAGTGTACTAGGGTGCTAGAGGTTTTCCAAAGAAAAGATTGCCAGAATTTTTTAACGTTGTTTTTCCCTAGCTTTGTTCTCAGAAATATCTGAACTGTTTTGGCTGAAATTTTCTGCAAAATTTTTTAGCCTGAGGCAGACACTTGTCCTGGAATATTCAGCCCAAATGATAAAGATTAGCAGAGTTGTAAGCAACTTTAAATAGGCTGTTATAATGGGAAGTGTTGGGCAACCTTAATATGTGATGCTACTAGTTCTGTCTATGATACCAAGACATACTAGCTGTGACTTTTAAGACATTTTAAATAAGGTTAATAAGTAGGACTAACGAGATGGTCAGTGGAATTTAGATGTACATGATTTTAACATCCTTTTGTGGTTATTCTAAATTTTTTAGTCAACTAAGTCATCTTTCTTTGGTCAAACTTTTCAATGCTTGCAGCATCAAACAAACTAGAGAGAGAGAGCGCTTTCACAGGTGAAAAGAACCCTGATAATATTAAAATGATGTGTAATCGTGTATGGTCTTTTAAAATAAATATTAAACAGGAAGCAGTGTTTGTAGAGTGGCAGTGTATAGATATCCTTTGGGTAAGAGAAACAGTAGTTTTATATCAGGGTTCTCAAACTTCTTCATAGTGTAGATCATATATTTTTGGAGAGATTCTCATGGATTACCGGTCTTCTTGTCCAGACTGACCTACCTCCCATTTACAATCGTATAACATCTCTAAGATTTTCAAAAGTGGGAGAATAAAGTAAGACTGCTAAATCAATATTTAACATCTAAATAAGTGGCCATATTTTCAGAAGTGCTGAGCACCTGGCAGCACCCATTGATTTCAGTGCTCAAGCTTCCAGTCTTCATGTGAGAACACTGAATTGTTCATTGCTTTAATTAAAGTTCTTTGGGGTCAGGGTGTGGAAGTTGTAACTATCCAGCAGCACAATCAGAATATTTATAACTTTTTTCTATATGAAGACTTGCTTTTTTGGGGATTATAAGAAAAATTTAAATAGATTCTTTTTATTTATCTTTAGCTCCCTCCAGAGACTGAAAACTGTCAAATCTATAATAAATAACACTTACGTATAAGAGTAGTTTTGACTGCAATATGGTTATTTATGTTTTGAACTGTGAAAAAATTATTTCAGAGTGTGTTCTTCTCATGTGGCCTGGACTGGGGAAGTTACACCAATCATTCCAATAGGTGGAAAACTAACTGTGAGAATAACTTGCCCACAAAGTTAGTGTCTATAATTTTCCTGAGGCTTTTCCAATAATTGATTCTTGTCTAGGACGAAAGTGTAGAAGAAGCAGGTTTGCTGCTCATGCAATGTTCTATACCATCTGCTGGAATGGAATTTCATAACAGCGAACCAGAAGTTCTTGGCTGGTGTAGTCAAGAGTCCACAGAATTTTTGCATGCTTAATAGATCTTGGCCCATGATGTAGGACTGAAGAACACATATTGAGCCATTTTACAGATTAGTTTGTGAACTGCTGATTGAACAGAAACCTTTTGGTAAATGACAAAGCCAGTCTTATAATATCAAAATTGCTCAAGACTCTGGTAGGAAGGGTGTTTTTAGCAGTCCATGCTTGGATACAGGGTAAGCTATTGCAAATAGTTGGTCATGATGATTCATAGAGGTAATAGGAACTAGTATATGTTATGGTTTTGTTACTCACCTGGTGGTCCTTGTTACAATGCACAACAAATTGATTAAACTGAATCTAGGAGACTGGAAGCCTCAAAATGGTAATCTTTGCTTTTCCATACTTGGGGAGTCCCACAAATATCTTTCTTCATCTCCCATAAAAAACTTGGAAGCTCCTTGCTACTTCAGAAAGAAAAATGGTTAGAAAATGGTTGAGAGCTGAATGCCTTAGTACAGAGGTGATGCAGTCTGTTAGCTATTGTATATATGTCCTTCATGACACACGATGACACTGGAAATATCAAGAGCAGACATTATAGTTTTGTAAATGCCCAAAAGGCTAAAGACTACTGAAGACTGTTGTCAAGAGCAGCAAGTCTTTATCCCTTCTTTCAATTTTTTGAGACAAGGTTGTTCTGTTTCTAAGAGTTTGTTTATTTATATTAGTGTCACTTAGACAATAATATTGATATTAGGGCCTGTTTGTCTTGGCACTGTACAAACATGTAGACAGTGTCTGCCCTGAAGAACTTGTATATCTCAAGAAAAAAAGCCTAAAATATGCTCACCATGTGAATAGGCAAGTGGAGCTTTGCAAGACGGGCATGCATGACAGGCTCACTGAAGTAAGCAGTCTATAGTTTTCAGAGTACTTTTATTTGTCTGTCTATTGACAATATGTGCCGTGTTGGATATAGAAGCGGCTGTTTTTTCTACCCTTTTATGTTTTTACTTAGATTCCATGATCCAAACTGTTGCACGAGAGACTATAGATATAGAAGGTAAAATTGGCAGTTACTTAATACATTTCCTCTTGTATGATAGATCTATTGGTTCTAACTCTTGGTTTGATAGCAACCTGCTTAAAACAGCTAGCTCTTAAAACTGATAGATAAAACCATGTATGTGGCGGTGTGTGGATTTTTTTGGGGGGGGCTCCCATTGGCCTGGAGCAGCGAACCGCGGCCACTGGGAGCTGCGATCGCCGAACCTGCGGACGCGGCAGGTACACAAAACGGCCCGGCCCGCCAGGGGCTTTCCCTACACAAACGATGGAACAAGTTTGGGAACCACTGATATAGAACGATATTAAAGTGTAACTTGCATGATAGCTCAGCAGACTGAATGAATTTTAATGTAGTTGATTATGAAAATCAGGTCTTTGGGGGGTAAAATAATTATGCCAATTAGAAAACTTTATTGAAAAAAAAGTTGAAGATTATGTATCATCTGCGATAGCAATCTGTCTGTCTGCCTACATACTATCCCACAAATTAAATATTAAAAAGCATGGCATGTTAGTTTTTCTAAACTTAATGCTTGCATTTGCAATGTTATGTTACTATTCTGTTCCTTAACTAAGCAGCACCTTCATATATATCAGCCTGCAAAGATTTAACTGGTGCTTTCAAGAGTTCAGTTTGCCTTGGCACTTTTGTGGTTTCTTCCTGCAAGCAGCTTGAATACCACCTATTCAGCAGTAGTATGGCAAAAGTTAAATACAATCAAAGCTGAAGGGAACAGCATACTGTAAATGATGCTTGTAAAAAAAGGGGCATGTAAAATTGCTTGTGAGATGGTAAAATTTCATAACATTCTGGAAAAGCAACCTCATTTATTGATCCAGTTTTTCTGACTGTAGAGATGAAGTGTAGTCTTTTGAAGTCTTACTTCTTCTTTAAAGACTTTATATTGATTTGAAGCTCAAGAGCTGAAATTGCTCATATTTTAGGAGTGTTGCTTCTTTAATGACAGTACATTGCCCCTCAGTTTAAGTGGAAGACTTTCTGCAGTATTTTTTCCTGGAATTTCTGGATCAGTCAGTATTTTTTTTTTTTTTAAATCCCTGATGAGATACTGCAAATAATGTACTCATGTGGTTTATGTTTGGTTGGATCACTGGCTCTTGAGGCTGTTTCTTTAGTCAATCTTAGTGTGATATATGTTCACTTCATGAAAGAAGTATACACACCAAACCTTTCTTCAGAGTGAAATATAGAAAAAAAACCCAAATCTTTGTCTGGTTACAGATTTTTGGGTTACTTCCATATTTCCGATGGGGTGGGTAAACAAACCAGATGTTTGGCACAAACTGCCAATGCCTCAGCATACCCAACTTGCAAATACTTTGAGAAGTGTTGTCCTACAGCCTATCCATGTGTTATTTCCAAAGGTATACACTAACTGGATATTTTTATTATTATTTATTTTTATAGTTTATTATGGTAAATGTATTCATATTATGACTACATCATGAACTTTTTGAATCTGTTTGGTTATACTTTTACAGAGCAGACTAGCTGTGCAAACTATTGGAAATCCAGTCATTGAGGTAAAGAGCCTGGATAGTAACTTGAAGCACCATCTATGTATAGCTTAGATCGGGGTAGTCAATGGGAGGACTGCAGGCCAAATCCGGACCGCCAGACGCTTTTGAATGGACTCCAAAATCTTTTGATTTACTTATCATTTTTTAAAATTTGTTTCTTCTGGAATCTGCACCTTGACAGTACCTTGACCAAGTAATTTGGACCTTGACAAAAAATAATTATCTACCCCTGGCTTAGATGGATATGTATAGAGCTACTTCATTACTATCCTCATGGTCTTCTCTCTGTCTGTATCTCTGCCTACTCTCACACAGTGAGGTTTCTCCAGTCTGGACTTCAGAAAGCCCTTAGCTTGCAGATCATCATCTACAGGATTATAATTCCTGCAAGGATCCCTGATGTATATAATTGAATGTAATATTTAATTATTAACCCACCAAATGTACCAAAAGATTTTATTGGGACAAACAATATAAAACACAATAAATCTAGAGTTTCTAGGTCAATCTGAAATGCTAAGCCAATAAAAGGTATAAAACTTTCCTAGAAGTGAAATCTCTACCTTTTTACTCTCCCATCTGAAATGACATCTGATTTTTCTAGAACTCCAAAAACTTTCAACTACTGAATCAGATTGCACATCGGAAAACTTCAATATGATCGATCTCATGTATAGATAAACTAGGTTTATGAAGGGAGAGAAGGGTCAAAAGTGGGTCTGAGGTTGAAGTTAGTCTTCAGTAATTCTATGCTGAAATGAGCATATTTCCATAATTATTAGACTTCCTTTTACATGTTATTTTTAAAGTATACAATCTGTAAACCTATGTATATTTTTAACACCTTTTAGAGAGCACCCAAAATGATCATTTCCTTAAGACCCAGTATATGAACTGTTGTGACCTTCACTTTTGGGGGTTTCTATTGGGAATCAGACAGTACTTCTCAAAAATACCCAGATATCTTAGTTAGGTGCAATATTTCTATAAAAGTAGGTTTTATTAACAAGGTGACATTGCAATGAAGAAACAAGAAAACAAACTTTAAAAAGTGGTCATTTTGCAATTTAGTACTTAGAAGTAGTTAATTCTAGCAGAAATCTAAAGTTGCAGAAAAAAATTAGATTATATGAAGTTTGCTGTCCTGAAGATGTAGAGTTGTAAAGCTGATTTTTATTACTACCATCACATATCTGCTCAGAAATCCTTCTCTCTCACTCACACACTCTGACCCTTTCCCCTTGTATTCAAGATTCTGTCTTTGAAATATTGGACCAGAGAGGGTTAAAGAATGCAGGACTTATTTATATATGTCATAGATATATTTTGATTAAAAAGCATTTTCCCTCTTAATCCACTTAACTGGAATTGTCTACAAACTCACTTCTTCCATGTCTCGAGAAAAAAAATCCCAGTTAAACACACATCCTTAATTGTGTTAATTAAGGTATCAAGCAAGTACAAGCAAATTTTAGCCTTGCTCTGCATTTGAAGGTTTTAGACTGTGAACAGTGGCACACTTGCCAGAGTTCTGCAGAGAACTGGCTACTCCCACAGTGCTGACTCACCTCCTTGTTTCAAGTAGAAGGAGAACAAATGGTAGGTGGTGAGGAAATGAAGAGCATCAAGTAGATAGTGTGATTTACTTTATTCTGGACATAACACATCACTTACAGTTAAAATGCAATGGATTGCACTTATTAACAACGTCTTTGTTCCTACCAGAGTTGCCAATAAGTGGACTGCAGGTTTGTGGGGCTGCAGCCAGGGAAGGAAAGGCTGGGATGTGCCTTTCCTGATTGCAGCCCCACAGACCTGATTGCGGGAAGGGCAGCAGGATGGAGGGGTATGCAGCCCAGATACAGGACTTTCCATGACACTGGGGGCCCGCAGAGCTGCACTGTACGTCTCCATGCACACTCAGGGCTGTGCCCTAGCCTGGCACCAGAGGCCCAGGCTCAGCACACCCCAACGCTTCTTTCACTGGCTGTAGCCCCGTCGTGCTAGGTCAGCATGCAGCCTGGAGAGTGCAGGGAGAGGTACTGTGCTGCTCTACAGGCCTCCAGCACCACTTTTCCCCATGGAAAGCCCCGTTATCTGGCCTGCAGCCCCCCTTCCTACTGCTGCCCTGCCCACAGCCTTCCCTCCCAGTCTGGAGTGCTGGGTTTCTGGGAGGGACATCTCTGCTGGACAGGGTTACAGATGCTCCACTCCATTACTTCTTGGGTGAGCAGCAGATTCCCAGGTGCAGGGAGGTTTGCGTGGCTGCAGCAGGGAAGGAAGTGCTGGGATGTGCCAAGCACTGGCCAGGTTTGCAGTGCTGCAGCCAGGGAAGGCATGTCCAAACATTTCCCTGCTGTGGTTCTGCAAACCTGCCTGTGTTCGGGTCCTTCCAACTCCTCCCCCCCAAACCTCCAATTCTCGATAAATGGCATGCTGTTGCCTGTATCCGAATCCATTTAACATTAAAGTGAATGGATTGCATAGGTTCCTGGCAAAATGTTACTTTTAATCAGAAGTTGTTAATATCAGAATTGCTATTAAGCAGAATCTACTGCCCAAATATTATTTTCCATATACGCAATTGCTGTAGTTGCCTTTTGATTGGTGTGCAATCAAGGCTGACAGGAAAGTTGGCCCACTAATTTCTCTATCAAGCTGAGGTACACACTATGAAAAGGTATGAGAACCCTTAACCCTCGATAGACACACACCCTTTGCAGTGTGGTTGTGAATTTTCTGAGAGTCAGACAACCCACAATCAAATTGAACATGCAGATAACTGGAATGTAGACATAATTAATCTGTAGGTTTGTGGGTAAATTGTATTCCCAAATCATAAATGAAATGAGGTCTACTTCTAGTACCAGAAGTTAAAATGTCAGAAAATTGTTTAAACAATGAATGAATATAGCTGACACACTGTATTGTAATGGCTGAGAAGCCACAGCATATTTTGGACAACGCCCAAGAAAACCAGGTAGTACTCAAGTTAGTTATCACATGTGGTTGGAAACAAAGTAAATTCAGAATAACACACTCAAGGTGTAACATGGACTCTTTTAATAATTCCACCATTCATGAGATCACAACCAAAGGTAATAAAAAGCCTAAAGCAGACCTGTTATCCATAGCAATCATACAGATATGTACTGACTCCATAGTAAAATTTCAGCACTGAATGACTCCTGTTCATTTTACATAGAGCACAGTGGGTAACCAGTAAGTGTTCCTTCATGTGTTAAACATCAATGACTTTAGTCCTATTTCAGTTTAGTCTTTTGACAATAGCCTTCCGATTGTACTGTTAGCTTTTAAATAAGAAGACTCCAGGCCATGTGGTAGTGTTAATTTGAATACACTCTTTGTGAAAAATATAACAATATCCTGAACAAACTTCATGGAGTTAAGGTAAACTTTATTGAATTAAGTTAATACTTAGGGTCCGTTGTATTAAAATGTATGTAACTTTTCTAGGAGACTAACTAAATTGGGAAGGATTAGGAACTGCAAAGGACTTTTTGGGCCAGTAGGTGTGAAACGGATTTCCTGGGAAATACTTTGGGATGAGGGAAATGCAAATGATCCACCTTTGAGCTAGCCTTTTGAAGCTGTGCCCTTGGAACAGAGATCCATTGTCTACTGATTACTTCTGAAAACTTCAGATTCAGAGACACCCAAATTATATAAACAATGGACTAAACTGTTCATGAATGTGCTGGTTCTGATATGGGGCTGTTACAAATTTGTGACAACTAAAGAAACTCCTTGGCCCGGGAGGGGCGGGGTGGAGGGGGGAGAAGGAAGTTGGGGCCGAAGTACGCACTTGCCAGCGTCAATGTTGGAGACAGTTGGAGTAAGCTTATTAGCATGCATGTAGATTCTTTTAGTGTTTTTAATATGTTTTCTCTGCAGTATTTTACCCAAAGAATAAATAGGCTTGCTGGGGGGTATTGTATAATTCTTGTCAATTACTCTGTTAGTGTCTGAAGAGAAGGCAAGAGAAGCCAGCTTAGGTAGCCTGTCTTTTGCTCGGAGTAACACAGTGAAGACAAGGAACTGTTCAGCCTGGAGATACCCTGGTCAGAAGGGGGAAGAGATACGTCTCTCCATCTAAGAGAGGTGACCGTCAGGGGAGCTGGAAGCCTCAGGGTGGGTGCCCTTCCTGTACTAATAAGGGGAAATACAGGAGCAGTTGCTCTGAACTGTGACAGTGAGAAATGAGAGCTAAGTTATCAGTCAATTTTACCATTAATTTGAAGTGTCCTACTGTAATTAGATCTGCATTTTTTGTTGTTGTAGTTTTTAAACTGTTTACATTCTTTCTAATATATGCTGGGCAAAATAGTACCTAGGAAATATTTTGCATTTTATTTAATTTTTTTTTTCTTTTTAAAGCTTCAATTTCAGATGTAATCTGTTTAGTTTCTGTTGAAAACTACAGTTTTGGAACTTCTTTAATACTTCAGCTACATTTTGGGAATAAAAAGCTGAACTGACTTGAATGAGGACTGTTGAGGCACCTAAAGTCTTTTATTATAAAATTGGATGCAATGAGCAGCCTCTGAATTTCAAAGCAATGCAACAGCTGCAGGGGTCTTCTTATTTCTGCCCTGGCCACACAATGCTCTTTGTTCATCGTGATTAGCAGTTAACTTTCATCAGTAGAAATTATGGTATTCTTCTCCGCCTGCTTCAGGCTTTTCAGTAGAAAGTCATACACAAATCTAGAAAGGGCTAGGGTAGTAGACCTGAACAACTATAGAAACTGAGGACAAGATGCACAGTGTTCTTTGACAGCATAGCTTTCAAAAAGGCCATTAATCTTGCTAATTCTTCATTTTCTCATGCATTGGGCATGTTGGTTTGATTATGATGAGCTCACCTATTTGAAAATTTTGAAACAGAGTAGTAGCAATATTTAACTAAAGGGTTGTACTTTTTGTTTCTTCTGTAGGTAGAGCACATTGCACAACATTGAGGTTCTTTGCATTCCTCAAGTCCCCCCTCCTTCCACAAATTCCTTCTATGTCATCCTTTCATCCCCTTCTATTTCAAGGACTGTCTGCAACCTCTACATCCAAACCTTCTCCCTTATGCCCAGATGTAAGTCAAGTCATTCAGTCTTGATTTTGAAGACTAGAAGTGATGGAGAATCCACCACTTCCTTTGGTAGTTTGTTCCTGTTATTCATCCTCACTCTTAAACTCTCTCTCTCTCTCTCTCTCCTTTTTGATAAAACTGGACAGATTGAGTTCTTCAATTCTATCACTGTTAGACATTTCTCTCTTGAATCAATTTTTGGGACCCTTCTTTATAATCCTTTTACAAATGTTACCACTAGTACTGGATGCAGTATTCCAGTGTTAGTATCACTAGTGTCTTAGGGTATGTCTACACTACGAGAGTAGTTCGATTTTAGTTAAATCGAATATGTGCAATCGATATTAGAAAGTCGAACGTGTGTATCTACACTAAGGACAGTAATTCGACTTTGTCAGTCCACACTACCAGGGAAAGCGTCGACATTGGAAGCAGTGCACTGTGGGCAGCTATCCCACAGTTCCAGCAGTCCCCGCTGCCCATTGGAATTCTGGGTCGAGCCCCCAATGCCTTCTGGGTAAAAAAATGTGGCGAGGGTGCTTTTGGGTAACTGTCGGCATCCGTCAGTCACTACCGCCCTGCCTCCCTCCCTGAAAGCGCCGGCTGGAAATCAGTTCGCGCACTTTTTGATCAGTGACAGCGCGGACGCCACAGCACTGCGATCATGGATCCCGCTGCGACCATCGCTGCAGTTGTGGCCGTTCTCAACACCTCGCACCTTATCATACACCTTTCCCTGAGGCAGATGCAGAGAAATCAGGCGAGGAGGCTACGGCACCGCCGTGAGGGCCTGAAGTCGGAGAGTAGCAAAGAGCTGTCAGAAACCACGAGCCCCAGCGCCCAGGACATCACGGTGGCAATGGGGCATGTGGATTTTGTTGAACGGCGATTCTGGGCCCGGGAAACAAGCACGGACTGGTGGGACCGCATAGTGCTTCAGGTCTGGGATGAATCCCAGTGGCTGCGAAACTTTCGCATGCGGAAGGGGACTTTCCTGGAACTTTGTGACTTGCTGTCCCCTGCCCTGAAGCGCAAGGACACCCGCATGCGAGCAGCCCTGACTGTCCAGAAGCGAGTGGCCATAGCCCTCTGGAAGCTTGCAACGCCGGACAGCTACCGGTCAGTGGCGAACCACTTTGGCGTGGGCAAATCTACCGTGGGGGTTGTTGTCATACAAGTAGCCAAGGCAATCGTCAAGGTACTGCTGTCAAAGGTAGTGACCCTGGGAAACGCGCAGGCCATCATAGATGGCTTCGCTGCGATGGGATTCCCAAACTGCGGTGGGGCTATAGATGGGACTCACATCCCTATCCTGGGACCGGGCCACCAGGCCAGCCAGTACATCAATAGAAAGGGATACTTTTCAATGGTGCTGCAAGCACTGGTGGACCATCGGGGACGGTTTACAAACATCTACGTCGGATGGCCGGGCAAGGTTCATGACGCTCGCGTGTTCAGGAACTCTGGTCTGTTTAGACGGCTGCAGGAAGGTATTTACTTCCCGGACCACAAGATAACTGTTGGGGATGTGGAGATGCCTACAGTGATCCTCGGGGACCCAGCCTACCCGCTAATGCCCTGGCTCATGAAGCCCTATACTGGCGCCCTGGACACAGAAAAAGAACTGTTCAACTACCGGCTGAGCAAGTGCAGAATGGTGGTGGAGTGTGCTTTTGGCCGTCTCAAGGGGAGATGGAGAAGCTTACTCACTCGCTGTGATCTCAGCGAAACCAATATCCCCATCGTTATTGCAGCTTGCTGTGTGCTCCACAATCTGTGTGAGAGCAAGGGAGAGACCTTTATGGCGGGGTGGGAGGTTGAGGCAAATAGCCTGGCTGCTGATTACGCCCAGCCAGACAGCCGGGCGATTAGAAGAGCCCAGCGGGACGCGCTGTGCATCCGGGAGGCTTTGAAAGCCAGTTTCAAGGCTGAGCAGGGTACCCAGTGACTTTTAAGTTTGTGGACACAGAAGCAGAACTTGCCCCCGTTTCTTTACCCAGTTGCCGTCTACTATCCTCTCCAATTACATACCCCCTTCACCCCCTTCCCAAAAAATAAAATCTGTTCTGTTTTGTTAATGGACACCGTTGTCTTTATTTAAACCTGGATGGGAATGTTTTAAACCTGGGACGCAGACTGTGGCGGGGGGCGGGTTTAGGGTTGTGCTGCAAATGATGCTTCTAAACTCCAGGAATGACAGGCTCCGCGGTGGTGGACTGGTTGTTTCAACGGAGCCTGCCAGCCCTCCTGGCCGGGACTGCGTGTATGTGTCGGCTATGTGACTGTCTTGCAGGGGGAGGAGGGTTACAGATCCCCTGCTGCGCGGCTCTGTGATGCAGGGTAAGGACCGCTGCATAAGATCTGTAACTGCCCTCCCCCGCCACCAAGTCACAGAGCAACACCACCACCCCCACCACACAAAACATGAAAACCACCTCCCAGACTGACCAGGATAACTAGTCACTGCACTGTATATGTGCCCTGCTGCTGCACCTGCCCCCTGCTAAAGGTGACTGTCCTGTCCAATGACCAAGCCCCTTCCCCCCCCTTCAGACAGACTCCCCTCCAAAAGAAGAGGATGGAAACAGAAATGAACAGAAACGTATTCTTTATTAACAACCGCACATGGAACGGGGGCGTGAAACTTGGATGGGGTCTTGTGTGAGGCAGGTAGGAAAGGACTTTTCAAATTTTGGGGAATGAGAGCCTTCTAGTGGTAGAGCAGTCCGCAGGGGTGGAGTGAAATTTTTCACGGCCCCTTCCACCCCTCCGTGTTTGGACTTTGGGTGAGGGGGGTATGGGACTTGGTGGCGGGGCAGGGCAGTTACAGAGAGACTGCAGCGGGGCTCTCTCCTCCTGCCTCCGGTCCTGCAGAACATCCACAAGGCGGCGGAGCGTGTCCGTTTGCTCCCTCATTAGTCCAAGCAGCGTTTGAGTAGCCTGCCTGTCCTCCTGTCGCCACCTCTCCTCCCGTTCAATGTTTGCCCGGTGCATTTGGGACAAGTTCTCCCTCCACTGTGTCTGCTGGGCTGCCTGTGCTCGGGAGCATCCCATTAGTTCAGCAAACATGTCTTCCCGTGTCCTCTTCTTCCTCCTCCTAATGTGCGCTAGCCTCTGGGCAGATGGGGCTGTGGGAATTGGAAAAAGGGAGTGAATTCCTGAGACAGAGCAATGTATCTGTGAACAGAGAACATAGTCTTTCTCTGTGAACAAGACCATGCAGAGCACCTATCACACGCGCACTGAGGACAAGGTCGAGTTTTCGGGCCTCGCCTACAGTGCCTGCGGTCTTGCTGTGGCGAGCTGAGGAGCAGGGCTGGACACCGGACTTTGTCTAGCTGGCAAACATGGTAAGCCGTAGACTTGTGGCCGCTTAAAACTTTAAGAGTGGCACTGGCCTCCTTTCACATAGAAAGCAATGCGAGTCTCTGCTGGCAGCAATCCTGCAAGCATGAACTCTGGCCCTGTCCCAGCCCCTCGCGGCTGTAAACCGCGTGGCTGTAAACCGGCGGTTGCAGTTCTGTGAAGGGACGGGCAAGCAGTCCCAATACTAACTTTCCCCTACCTAATTCACAGCAGGGAGTCATGCCAGACATCACCCTCCTGAAGATCTCGGAGAGCCAGAAGGAGAAGATGCTCCGGGACAGCCTGCAGAAACCGGGGCCATTTGCTGCAATGCTCTGCAAGGCCATGATCCCGGAGTACCTGCTGGCGTTGTGGCAGGGAAACGTGTCCTACCACGGGGGGCCTAATAAGCTCTCCCTGCCCAGGAACCTGCTCATGAGGCTGGAAAAACACCTGCAGGAGGCGTATGAGGAGTTCTCCCCGGAGGATCTCGCCTCTATCCCCGGTTACATTGACCAGTTCTTGGCTTAGGTGCCCTTGGAGGGACAAATGACTGCAGGGTTTTGGGCACTATAATCATGAAGCGGACATTGTGAAATTTTTTGAAAATGGTTCGGACTACATATTGAGGCGCCCAAAGACAGACTAATCATGATACACTTTGCACAGATTCCCCTTTTGTTTGACTTTCCTGTTTACATGTTTTGAAGCACTTTACCCACTGTTAATATTTTAAATCTTCCTGTTTTGTTGTAAATAAATGTTTACATGTTTTAAAGCACTTTAGCTACTGTTAATATTTTAAATATGCCAGTTATGTTGTAAATAAATGTTTAGATATTTAAAACACTTACTGCTTGATCCTTCCCCTGAATCTGTGTCTGGGGTAACGGCGGGGGACGGTTGGTAGGGGATCTCTGTCAGGGTGATGAAGAGCTCCTGGCTGTCGGGGAAATCAGCGGTGCCAGCGCTGTCGACTGCCTCGTCCTCCTCATCTCCTTCTTCATCTTCCCCGTCCGCTAACATGTCGGAGGAACCGGCCGCGGACAATATCCCATCCTCAGAGTCCACGGTCAGGGGTGGGGTAGTGGTGGCGGCCGCACCTAGGATGGAATGCAGTGCCTCGTAGAAACGGGATGTGTGGGGCTGGGATCCAGAGCGTCCGTTTGCCTCTTTGGTCTTCTGGTAGCCTTGTCTCAGCTCCTTGATTTTCACGCGGCACTGCGTTGCATCCCGGCTGTAGCCTCTCTCTGCCATGGCTTTAGAAATCTTCTCATAGGTCTTTGCATTCCGTCTTTTGGAGCGCAGCTCGGCAAGCACGGACTCATCTCCCCACACAGCGATGAGATCCAAGACTTCCCGATCCGTCCATGCTGGGGCCCTCTTTCTATTGGATTGCACGGCCATCTCTGCTGGAGAGCTCTGCATCGTTGTCACTGCTGCCACTGTTGCTGAGCTCGCCACGGTGTCCAAACAGAAACTGCGCTTCAAACTGCCCAGACAGGAAAAGGAATTCAAATTTTCCCGGGGTGTGGCCGGTCAGAGCATCCGAGCTCGGACTGCTGTCCAGAGCGTCAACAGAGTGTTGCACTGTGGGATAGCTCCCGGAGCTATTAGCGTCGATTTCCATCCACACCTAGCCTAATTCGATATGGCCATTTCGAATTTAGCGCTACTCCTCTCGTTGGGGAGGATTACAGAAATCGATTTAAAGAGAGCTCTATGTCGAACTAAATGGCTTCCTGGTGTGGACGGGTGCAGGGTTAATTCAATATAACGGCGCTAAATTCGACATAAAAGCCTAGTGTAGACCAGGCCTTTAACAAAAGTTGAATCATCCTCCTTCTGACTACTTCCCTGTTTATACAGTCAAGGATTCATTAGTCGATTTTGCCACTGTGTTTGAGAATATTAAAATACATTTTGTTTGAATGGGCCCAGGTTACCAAGTGTACTATGAATGTCTGCCCTATCCTTGTTGTTTAGCATTCCACCAATCTTAGGGTCATTCACAAATTTTATCAGCAGTCACTTTATATTTATTCAACATTTTCTTCAATGATCTGGAAGTAGTGTGGCTGTTCACAGCTTTCCCAAGCTTTAGCAGGAGAGTGAATTTGATGTATTTTCTGGTTAAAATCACGATTGCCTCCCAGGTTTCTGAGTAAAACTACTGGTATCTTGTAAATTTCTCTCTACTATTTGGCAAAGGTATGAGCAACCCCAGAGATATTAAAGCCCTCTGTGTGCTGATTCATTAGCCAGTGCAGCACTCACTTCCTGTTTGGAAAGCTATCTTCAAAACTATAAGGGTTAGAAACAAACTCATTTTATTTAAATGAAAACATTAATCAGGAGAAATGGATGGCCATGCAGTGGATTTTCCAAACATATTTATAAATATAACCTAAATATATTTGGAACTTGTGATGTATGTTACTTATTTCTTGTAACTGTTATGCTCTAAAGTGCTGTTTTTATTTAAGGATTTCATGAAAATTGTCTCAGAAGATTTTAATGTCATGATAACGTTCCTCAGGAGACTAGAGGAGACACTCCTCAAGAATGGCTCTGTGTGGAGGGGGAGGGGGAGGGGCGGGAGAGAGGGCAGCTATTATCAGTTGTATTTCACTCTTTAATTTTTACAATGAAAATAAAAGCATTCATTGACTGTTGACCTGATTATATGTCTTGGGGGGCCTTCACTGATTATCCTTTAGATAATGACTTCTGAGCAATTTACTAGGATTAGTTTGCAAAACTTTGCTAAAAACTAAAATTGGATGTATGTCACATTTGGAGAGTGCTAAATATGCAAAGTTATTTACATTTAGTATTTAATCTGCAGTGGGAGTTCAGCTTTTTAATATTGTATTAGTGAAAATATGAAACATGACAAAATATAACTTCTGGGTATTTTGGCAGAATAAATAACTGTCAGGAAAGCCATTAATCTTAATTTAAGATGTTTTACCTTTGTTTTTAAAGGTAAATATCCCTGGTAACACAAAAGAAAGAAAGAGAGAGAGACATAAATTCTTAGCACTGAAAAAGATGAACACATTCATTATGAAAATTAGATTATCTTTAGGTATATGTGTTTGGATTTCACAGTTGACAAAAAATATTTATCCTTGGTGCTGTCACTTTGCCCTTAAAATATTTTAAGGCTCTGGTAATTTCCCTTGAACCATCTAGAAAGTACAGTTACCTTTCTACATGACCATTTTGACGTCTCTGTCTCTAGCTTAACACAAATTTTCAAGTAATGCCTTTGAAGCTCATATTTCTCTTCACTTACTGATATTGTCACATGTTCCAGGTTGCAGACCCTCATGGTAATTGTTTTAGATTGAGAGCAGGTCAGTCATTTAACAGCTGCCTTACACTGTATTTATATTTAAATAGGAGAAAGCGATCTGTTTTGAATTTTAAAAGTTATCTTGGTCAAGTATCTTGATGTCTTGTGTTTTATCTTCACAGTTAAAGTGATCTGTTTGGCTTCTTATTCCCATGAGTGGGGAGGATGAACATCTACAATGTTGGAAAAACTTCATTGAGGAAAATGCTGAAGGTTTACTATTAGCATATAAATTCAAAAGACCAAAGTCCTCTGGGATTTATTTAAAAAGTAACAGAGGGTCCTGTAGCACCTTTAAGACTAACAGAAGTATTGGGAGCATAAGCTTTCGTGGGTAAGAACCTCTCTTCTTCAGATGCAAGTAATGGAAATCTCCAGAGGCAGGTATAAATCAGTATGGAGATAACGAGGTTAGTTCAATCAGGGAGGGTGAGGTGCTCTGCTAGCAGTTGAGGTGTGAACACCAAGGGAGGAGAAACTGCTTCTGTAGTTGGATAGCCATTCACAGTCTTTGTTTAATCCTGATCTGATGGTGTCAAATTTGCAAATGAACTGGAGCTCAGCAGTTTCTCTTTGGAGTCTGGTCCTGAAGTTTTTTTGCTGTAAGATGGCTACCTTTACATCTGCTATTGTGTGGCCAGGGAGGTTGAAGTGTTCTCCTACAGGTTTTTGTATATTGCCATTCCTGATATCTGACTTGTGTCCATTTATCCTCTTGCGTAGTGACTGTCTAGTTTGGCCAATGTACATAGCAGAGGGGCATTGCTGGCATATGATGGCATATATAACATTGGTGGACGTGCAGGTGAATGAGCCGGTGATGTTGTAGCTGATCTGGTTAGGTCCTGTGATGGTGTTGCTGGTGTAGATATGTGGGCAGAGTTGGCATCGAGGTTTGTTGCATGGGTTGGTTCCTGAGTTAGAGTTGTTATGGTGCGGTGCACAGACAACCTGCCAACCTTAAGCATATTCTCACCAGCAACCACGCACCGCACCAGCGCTCGGAGTGCGGCTCCCAGCACTGGTGCACTGTCTACATTGGTGCTTTACAGCGCTGCAACTTGCTGC
>NW_020664562.1:26100376-26106791 GCF_002925995.2 Terrapene triunguis | reverse complement strand
CCAGAGGGCCTGAGTCCTGAGCTAACCGGCTATTGGTTACGTCCGTAGTGAGTTGGCGTGGCTCCCCTCCCACCTCGGAGGGTAGAGCCCCGGCTCACTCTACTACAGTGCACCTGTTGTGGAAGGTAGCTTTCCTGGTGACGGTGATGTCGGCGAGGTGAGTCTCCAAGTTGTGAGCCCTGATCTCAGAACTCCTGTATGCTGTCTACTATAAGGACAAGATACAACTCCGGCCCTACCTAGCCTTCCTCCCCAACGTGATGTCTTACTTTCCACATGAGCCAGGACATCTTCCTTCCAGTCTTCTGCCCTAAGCCCCATGAGATTAGTGAAGAGAGGCGCCTTCACGCTTTGTACATAAGAAGGGCCCTGGCTTTCTACCTAGATCGGACAAAGCCTTTCCGTAAGTCGACTCAGCTTTTGATCTCTACAGCTGATAGGATGAAGGGCCTCCGGGTGTTCACGCAGAGAATTTCTAACTGGATCGCCTCTTGCATTTGGACCTGCTATGAGTTGGCAGGAGTCCCTCCGCCACCGATCATCAGAGCCCATTCGCCTGGAGTGCAGGCATCTTCGATGGCCTTCCTGGCACACTTTCTGACCAGGACGTGTGTTGAGCCATGATGTGGTCCTCGGTGCACATGTTCGCAGCCCACTACGCCATCACTCAGCAGGCCAGGGACGATGCTGGGTTCGGCAGAGCTGTGTTGCAATCTACACGTCCGTGAACTTCTACCCACCTCCGAGAGGTACTGCTTGGGAGTCAATGAAGTTGAACAAGCAAGCACTCGAAGAAGAAATGACAGTTAGTTACCTTTTCCATAACTGGTGTTCTTTGAGATGTTTTGCTCATGTCCATTCCACAACCCGCCCTCCTTCCCCACTGTCTGAGTTTCCAGCAAGAAGGTACTGAGGGTGGGGGGAACCGGTGGCACTCTATATACCGCAGCACGTGCACACCAATACAGGGGGCACCGGAGCTGGTCCCCTACAGATACTGCTGAGGGAAAAACTTCTGGCACCGGTGCACGTGGCGAGCGCACACACCTAAGTTGAATGGACATGAGCAACACATCTCGAAGAACATCAGTTACGGAAAAGGTAACAGTCTTTTCTCTAGTGCTAGTTGTTGGAGGAGACTGGAACAGAGAAGCAATGTGCATCTATATTGTTGAGGATAAGGGAACAGTTCTGAAGTACTCTGGTGTGTTTCCATATTTTAAAATTAAAACAGAGGTCCAGATCTTAAACACATTTTCAATTTCAAACTTGTTTGTTAAAGCCAAAGCATAAGTGTTTTTGCAGAATCAAGACCTTAGTCTCACTGTATGTTCATCATAGAATATCAGGGTTGGAAGGGACCTCAGGAAGTCATCTAGTCCAACCCCCTGCTCAAAACAGGACCAATCCCCAGACACATTTTTACCCCAGTTCCCTAAATGGCCCCCTCAAGGATTGAACTCACAACCGTAGGTTTAGTAGGCCAATGCTCAAACCACTAAGCTATGTTGAGGGATATATGTACATAGATGGGTATGAATATGCATTTCTGTGGTGCTCATTGTAGTTTGAGTTCCTCCCATACATTAATACATTTACCATATCTTCTAGAGCATTTTGTAATCCCCATTTTACTGATGGAGAACCTGGATACAGAGAGATTTAAGTGATTGCTCCAGGATCTCACAGGATGTCTGTGGCTTGTTTTCTGCCCAGATATGTCACTTTTTAGAAATCATGACTAAAATACCTAAACCATTTCTGAATACTAGGACTATCTTTAAAACTAGGCTTTCTCTGTGTTTTAAGGAAATTCTTAAGAGGTTTTGTGTTCAAATAAATCAAGTGATTTCATTTTAAAAGTTCAGACTCAGCATCTGTGTACTGTAGTCTTCAGCCCAGAATGTATTGTGACGGGTTGGATCCCCCTTCCGGGATGCCACCTGATATGCTGGGGTCCCACTGAGTCCGCCTGTCCTACCAGCTTGGGTTCCTCTTTCTCTGTGCTGCTATGACAGGCTCTCAAGCTCCCTTCCAGGACACACACAGGTAGGGACACACCCAGCTGTAGTATCGCACCAAGTCTGCAATCAACTCTGTACTCCTGGAGGAATTCAGCGCCACTGCAGATTTCTTTGCTTCCTCGCCGAAAAAATGACTTTCTGGCGAGGAAGCAAAGGGAAGCCACAAGAGCGGTCATATGACCGTCCCCAGCAGTATATTTCAGGTGCCCAGGGCAGCCGTCAGAGAGGTAAATCACTGTGAGGCAGGACTGGGGAAGACCCGGCTGGAGGCTCCTATCCTGTGCTGGGTTCACTGCTAGCCCTGGCTGCGTCCTCTTCCCCTGCACGGCATCTCGGGCTTTGTCAGACCCACCCCCAGATTTCTCCCCCAGCTGTAGGAAGCTCTGCAAACTACCCCCCTCTCCCCACTGCGTGCTTTCTGCACCCATCACTCCTCAGTTGCAGGGTGAGATCACTGTACAGGGAGCTGCTCCCCCCTCCGCCCAACCCCCGTGCATCCAGACTCCCTTATACCCAGATCCTTCTGCTGCGGCGCGCGCGCGCACACACACACACACAACCCCCCTGCCAAGCCCTACTCCCCCTGCACCTGAACCACCCACACCCACCCTACCGAGCCCCAAACAGCTGCACCTGGATCCCCACGCCACTGAGCCCCACTCCCCCAGCATCTGGACACCCCCACTGAGCTCCCCACACTCAGACCCCCTGCCAAGTTCTATCCCCCCCACCCCCAGACTCCCCCACTGAGCCCCAACCATCTTCACGTGGAATGCCCCTGCATAGTCCCATTACCATTGCACCCAGAACTCATTCCCCCAAGCCCCCGTGCTTCTAGATCCCCCCAGCTCCTGGATTCCCCACTGAGCTACCCGCACCCAGATTGCCCTACGCAGAACCCTCTCAACCCACACCTGGATCCCCCCACACTAAGCTCCTCTGCACTTAGATCCTGCCTTGCTGAGCCTGCCTGCCCACACCTGGTGCATCTGGCACGGAGGGGCAGAGCCCTGGGGTGTTTCTGGGACAGACCCAGTCCTTGTGCTGTGTCAGGGTTGGATGCAGCCTCAACGCTGAGTCTGTGTCCCGGGTGGGAGCTGCACAGTGATCTCCCACCTCTGTGGAGCCAGTGGCCTGTGCTCCTCAATGCCATGCTGGAGCCTCCACATTTATTTGACAAATAACATTTGCAGAAATTTAAAATACTGTGCGCAGAACTTTTAGTTTTTTGGGGTAGAATGCCCTCAGGAGTAGCTCTGTGTGGGAGGACTCAGCTCCGGGAATTGCCCAGCTCTTTGGTGTGCACACCTTCTGGAGTGTAAACCCAAATTATATTGTCTTGCACTGTATAGAGATCTATACAGCGTAAGCTCCTGAAATTTCCCCCCTACCTCAATGTGGAGGAAGATATGCACAGCTTTTTGCTCCCTCGGTCATGAATTGCACAAACTGGGGTTTGGAATAAACAAAAAATGTGTTTATTAACTACAAAAGATACATTTTAAGTGATTATTAAGGGATAGCGAACAGATCAAAGCAGATTACCAAGCAAATAAAACAAAACATCCAAACTGAGTTAATACACTAAGGAATACTGGCTAGAAATAATAATTTCTCTCTTAAATGTTGTTTCAAGCAGGTTGCAGAGGTTCTTGAAGATAAACTGCTCCGCTTGTATAACCCACACACCTCCTGAGTGTGGTCTTCTGTCCCATCTAGTGAGTGAGAGAGAGAGAGAGATTAATGAGTCTGCTCCGCAGCCTTAGCTAACGGCCATATGGCTTTTAGATCATGCAGTACAGGCTCATGCACTAAGCTTCAGAGGTCCTAGGTTCAATCCCACTCGCCAACGACTGGGGTCTGTCAGTGTTACAGCTTAAATCTCCAGGGATTCCTTTTACAGCCTGATCTTTCTCGCCTGGGCTCAGTCCCTGCCTCCCCGAGCTTAGTTCCTTTGTTTCTTCAGGTGTTTTCATCAGTCTTCCTTCTTGGGTTGGGAGGCAGTGGAGAAGAGCCAAGATTAACTCACTCCCCAGCCTTAAATAGGACTTGCATATGGCGGGAATCCTTTGTTTCCCATCCTGTAGAAAAATACTTGCATTTTAAGATGGTATCCTGTACCAGGCGACATGATCACATGACCCTGCAGTGTCAAAGCAGCATCCCAGGAAACTTCTCAGGAAAGAGGGAGATTAGTATCTTCAAAGTCCTATTGTCCTTCCTAATGGCCCATCGAGGCTGATTGCATACTGTCTGGTAGGCGTTCCCCACATGTACACACAGTTGTAATTGTTACATAGTCAATATCCCTAACTTCAGATACAGAAATGATACATGCATATAAATTGGATAATCCCATACAGTAAATCGTAACCTTTCCAGTGATACCTCACATGACCCATCTTGCATAAAACATGTCTTATAACAGGGGTAGGCAACCTATGGCACGCGTGCCGAAGGCGGCATGCAAGCTGATTTTTCAATGGCACTCACACTGCCCGGGTCCTGGCCACCGGTCCGGGGGGCTCTGCATTTTAATTTAATTTTAAATGAAGCCTCTTAAACGTTTTAAAAACCTTATTTACTTTACATACAACAATAGTTTAGTTATATATTATCGACTTGTAGAAAGAGACCTTCTTAAAACGTTCAAATGTATTACTGGCACGCATAACCTTAAATTAGGGTGAATAAATGAAGACTCGGCACACCACTTCTGAAAGGTTGCTGACCCCTGACTTATAATATGAATATGGCATAACTAACTATTTTTATGAAGACTATGGGGTGTAATGTCACACATATGTTGGGCCACTGAGGAACCAAGAACTTACAAGCAAGTAAAAATAGTGTACTGCAGATGCACAGTACTATATTTCCCTCACAGATATGAGTTAAGAATGTGGTTATCCTGATGTATGTATTTGCCAGTCTGTCCATGCACTGAAATATGGTTGGTGGGTGTATTTGGATATTGGAATAATTTAGCTTTTCCCTTCACTTCCCTTTCTTCTTCTTCTAAGGAAACTAAAGTTGGAAAACCTACATTAATGCAACATATGGCTGAAATATCATAATACTAAAAACAGAAAATTCAGTTACCATTTCCACAACTGTAACTGAGCTAAACCGCTCATATTCACAGAGGGCTTGTCTACACAGTGCTTTAGTCTGCACCAGAGAGGTGTAAATTCCAGTGCTTACTAGTGTGTCATGCACTAACTGACCTATATGGACCCTGCTGGCATACACTAAAAGATCCCTAGTGTGTGTTAACATAGTACTATTTGAAACAGGAATACATTAATGCACACTAGAGAACTTTTAGTGCACACCAGCAAGGTCCACACAGATCTCTTACTATGCAACGTGCTAGTGCAGACTAAAATTTACATTACTCTGGCATGGAATAAAGCAGGGGTTCTCAACCTTTTTCTTACTGACACCCCCTCCCCCACCCCATCATGCTATTAAAAACTCCATGCCCACCTGTGCCACAATAACTGGTTTTCTGCATATAAAAGCCAGGGCCAGCATTAGGGGTAGCAAACAGGGCAGTTGCCCGGGGCCCCCCCGAGAAGTTACATTGCTCAGGCTTTGGCTTCAGCCCCATGTGGTGGGGCTTTGGCTTTCTGCCTGTACCCTAGCGAGTGTAACCTTGGCCCTGCTTGGCAGAGTCCCTGAAATCTGCTCGCGGCCCCCCCCCAGGGGGCCTCGGACACCTGGTTGAGAACCACTGGACTAAAGCATCATGTAGAAAACCCTAAGAGAGTAGTCATGCACAAGTCCAGAGTCTGGTGGCATGATTTCTAGGATTCTTTGGAGTCTACACATGGGTCTAAAGGGAAAGTGCCATATATAGTCTTTTGCACTCACATCCTACCTGGTGGGAGGGAGGAGTGTCATTCTCTCCACACCTCTACTTGCAAAGTATAGGTTGCCTGGGAGTGGAATTGTGGTATCCAGAATAGCTGTGTCTGACAGAGTGGAATATCAAGTGAGGGATAAGACTACAATTAGAAAGTAGAATTTTCAGTGGTGAACAGTTGAGAGTTTTTGATGAACTTTGGTTCTGAGAGTTGGAAGGGAAAAGACAAGCAGCGAGCAGCGGCACCCAGGAGCCGGTAAACAGGGCTGCTAACAGGGGAGTTTAAGTGGGAGTGAGTCTCATTGGAGGAGAAGGTATCTGTACTTGCGTCTGTCTTTGTAGTGCTTGTATGTGTAGAGCCCAGTAGGGGCAGTGTGCTGGGAGGGCTGCTGAGCCCAGAGCCTTGATTAGGGGGCGAGGCTTGGCTGATTAGGGGGCCTATAAAAGAGGCCTCCCAGCCAAGCAGCGGCACAAGCAGCGAGCAGCGGCACCCAGGAGCCGGTAAACAGGGCTGCTAACAGGG
>NW_020664562.1:26053375-26100366 GCF_002925995.2 Terrapene triunguis | reverse complement strand
AGCGAGCAGCGGCACCCAGGAGCCGGTAAACAGGGCTGCTAACAGGGAAGTTTAAGTGGGAATTTACAGGGGGAGGTGGAAGGGGAGGTAGGAGGGCGCAGCGCGCGGTGTGCTCTGTTGTCCCAGTAGCAGCAGGCAGCGACCACAGCAGCCATGAGCCAAGCAGCAGGGGACACTATGCAGATGATTGCATGCAGCAGCTGTGGTATGTACATGGTCCTCGCTTGGGAGCCTGAACAAAGGTATGTTTGCATGAAATGTCGCCTAATAGACCTGCTAGAGGAAAAGATTAGAGGGCTCCAGATGCAGGTAGATACTATGGTAGAGTTCAGAAGGGGATTCGAGCAGCTAATGGAGCAGAAGCTGGGTGTGGCAGAAGGGGAATGCTCAGGGGTGCAGGTGGAGGCACAGGCTATGGTCTGTGAGGGGGGAAGGTCAGGGGCAGAGCAAGAGCAGTGGAAGCATGTGACTGTGAGGAGCAGGCCAAGGAAAAGGAGGGCTAGTGAGGGGGGAATAGAACTCAGGAACAGGTTTGAGTGTTTGGATAACGAGGAAGAGAGGCAGCAGGTGGTAACTGATGGTGGGAGGCAGAGGAAGAAGAGAAGAGCGGCTAGTCCGATAGAGAGAGGGCAGGAGTTGATGGAGACAGCACCAATACCGGGCCCCAGTAGGATAGATGATGGCACTAGGGGGACTATAAGGGAAAATAGAGAGACACAAGAGGTACGACTACAGGGAACAGGGGATAAATCTGTACAGAGTACTATCACCAGGCAAAGGCAGGTTTATGTGATTGGAGACTCCTTGCTGAGGAGGTTGGACAGGCCTGTGACCAGAGCAGACCCTGAAAACAGAAGGGTGTGCTGTCTGCCAGGCGCTAAGATAAGGGATGTGGACCTGCGGTTGAAAAGGATCCTAAAAGGAGCAGGTAAGAACCCTTTGATCATCCTTCACGTAGGAACGAACGACACAGCTAGATTCTCGCTAAAGAGGATTAAGGGAGATTACGCCAGGCTGGGGAAGACACTTAAGGAAGTGGAGGCTCAGATTATCTTTAGTGGGATTCTGCCTGTTCCTAGAGAAGGACAGCAAAGGGCTGACAGAATTGTGAGGATAAATAGCTGGCTAAGGGACTGGTGCTATAAGGAGGGCTTTGGGATGTATGGCCACTGGGAGGCTTTCGGGGACAGACAGCTTTTCTCGCGGGATGGACTTCACCTGAGTAGGGAAGGGAATAGACTTCTGGGAGGGAGGCTGGCTCATCTCATCAAAAGGGCTTTAAACTAGGAACTTGGGGGAGACGGTTGGGAGATGTTCAGTTAATCTCCACGCCAGATTCCAACACTGAAAAGGAGGGTGAGGAGATAAGCACAGACATAGGTAGGGGTAGGGAATTGGACATAAGAAAGAGGGGGCGGAGGGACAGCATGGGGTCCATTCCAAATTGCACAACTAATGGGAGAAAGGATAGACAGCATACGGTAAGATGTTTATACACCAATGCGAGAAGCCTAGGTAACAAAATGGAGGAATTGGAGCTCCTGGTCCAAGAAATGAAACCTGATATCGTAGGAATAACCGAAACGTGGTGGAACGGTAGTCACGACTGGAGTACAGGTATGGAAGGGTATGTGCTGTTTAGGAATGACCGGAAAAAAGGTAAAGGTGGGGGAGTGGCGTTATATGTCAATAATGAGTTAAAATGTAAAGAAATAATAAGTGATGGAATGGATAAGACAGAGTCTGTATGGGCAATAATTACACTGCATAAAAGAACTACTAGAGCCTCCCCCGAGATAGTGCTTGGGGTGTGCTATAGACCGCCGGGATCTAGCCTGGAGGCGGACAGGGAACTACTTAATGTTTTTAGGGAAGTAAAAACTGATAAGAACTGTGTCATCATGGGGGACTTTAACTTCCCAGATATAGATTGGGCAACAAATGCTAGTAACAATAACAGGGCTCAGATGTTTTTAGACGTGCTAGCAGATGAATTCCTTCATCAAGTAGTAAATGAACCGACAAGGGGGGATGCCATTTTAGATTTAGTGCTGGTGAGTAGTGAGGACCTCGTTGAAGAAATGGTTGTAGGGGACAACCTTGGCTCGAGTGACCATGAGCTAATTCGGTTTAAACTAAATGGAAGGATTAACAGAAATGATACTGTAACTAAGGTTTACAATTTCAAAAAGGCCAACTTTAATAAATTAAGGCAACTACTTAGGGAAGTGGATTGGGCTAACACACTTAGGGATCTAAAGGCAGATGACGCCTGGGATTATTTCAAGCAGAAGTTGCATGAGATGTCTGAGGCCTGTATCCCAAGAAAGGGAAAACGATTAGTGAGCAGGAGATTTAGACCTAGCTGGATGAGCGGGAGTCTCAAAGGGGCGATTAAGAAAAAACAGAAAGCATACAGAGAATGGAAGAAGGGAGGGATCAACAAGGAAACCTACCTTAGTGAGTTTAGAGCATGTAGGGATGCGGTGAGAAAGGCCAAAAGCCGTGTAGAGTTGGACCTTGCGAGGGGAATTAAATCCAATAGTAAGAGGTTTTATAGCCATATAAATAGGAAGAAAACAAAGAAAGAGGAAGTGGGACCGCTGAAGAATGTGGAGGGAGTGGAAATTAAGAATAATCTAGGCATGGCACAATATCTAAATGAATATTTTGCTTCGGTCTTTAATAAGGCTAATGAAGGGTTTAGGAATAGAGGGAGTAGGACAGAGGGGAATAGAGGAGAGGGGATAGACATTACAGTATCAGAGGTGGAAGCCAAACTTGACCAGCTAAACGGGACTAAATCGGGAGGACCGGATGATCTTCATCCTAGAATATTGAAGGAACTGGCACGAGAAATTGCGAGCCCCTTGGCGACAATTTTTAATGAATCTGTAAACTCGGGGGTGGTACCGTTGGACTGGAGAATAGCTAATGTGGTTCCTATTTTCAAGAAGGGGAAAAAAAGTGACCCGGGTAACTACAGGCCTGTTAGTTTAACTTCTGTAGTATGTAAGATCTTGGAAAAAATTTTGAAGGAGAAAGTAGTTAAGGACCTTGAGGTGAATGGCAATTGGGACAGATTACAACATGGGTTTACGAAAGGCAGGTCGTGCCAAACCAACCTGATCTCCTTCTTTGAGAAAGTAACAGACCTTCTAGATAAAGGAAATGCAGTGGATCTAATATACCTCGATTTTAGTAAAGCGTTTGATACGGTTCCGCATGAGGAATTATTGGTTAAATTGGATAAGATGGGGATCGATAGGAAAATCCAGAGGTGGATAAGGAACTGGTTAAAGGGGAGACTGCAGCGGGTAGTACTGAAAGGTGAACTGTCAGATTGGAGGGAGGTCACCAGTGGGGTTCCTCAAGGTTCGGTTCTGGGTCCGATTTTATTTAATCTATTCGTTACTGACCTCGGAACCGAATGTAGGAGTGGGCTGATAAAGTTTGCGGATGACACAAAGTTGGGAGGCATTGCCAACTCGGAGAAGGATCGGGATATTCTGCAGGGAGACTTGGATGACCTTGTAAATTGGAGTAATAGTAATAGGATGAGATTTAATAGTGAGAAGTGTAAGGTGATGCATTTAGGGATGACTAATAAGAATTTCAGTTATAAGCTAGGGACGCATAGGTTAGAAGTGACTGAGGAGGAGAAGGACCTCGGAGTCCTGGTTGATCGCAGGATGACTATGAGTCGGCAATGCGACGTGGCTGTGAAAAAAGCTAATGCGATCTTGGGATGCATAAGGCGAGGTATTTCTAGTAGGGACAGGGAGGTGCTGCTTCCGTTATACAAGGCGCTGGTGAGACCTCACTTGGAGTACTGTGTGCAGTTCTGGTCTCCTATGTTTAAAAGGGATGAACTGAAACTGGAACGGGTACAGAGAAGGGCAACTAGGATGATCCGAGGAATGGAAAACCTTTCCTATGAAAGGAGACTCGAGGAGCTTGGTTTGTTTAGCCTAACCAAAAGAAGGCTGAGGGGGGATATGATTGCTCTCTTTAAATATATCAAAGGGATAAATACCAGGGAGGGAGAGGAATTATTTCAGCTCAGTGCTAATGTGGACACGAGAACGAATGGATATAAACTGGCCGTGGGGAAATTTAGGCTTGAAATTAGACGAAGGTTTCTAACCGTCAGAGGGGTGAAATTTTGGAACAGCCTTCCAAAGGAAACGGTGGGGGCGAAAGACCTCTCTGGCTTCAAGATTAGGCTAGATAAGTTTATGGAGGGAATGATTTGATGGGATTACGTGATTCTAATCAATTAGGCAATAACGGCCATCGCTGGTAAAATGAGGGTCTGGCTAGAGAATCTTGCCTGTATGCTCGGGGTTCTGCTGATCGCCATATTTGGGGTCGGGAAGGAATTTTCCTCCAGGGTAGATTGGCAGTGGCCCTGGAGGTTTTTCGCCTTCCTCCGCAACATAGGGCAGGGGTCCCAAGCTGGAAGATTCTCTGCAACTTGAAGTCTTTAGATCACGATCTGGAGACTTCAACAGCAGAGTTAAGGGAAAGTGGGGGGGTCAGCTTTTGTGGCCTGCATCATGCGGGGGGTCAGACTAGATGACCATATTGGTCCCTTCTGACCTTAAAGTCTATGAGTCTATGAGTCTATGTGCTTAGTCTGCTCTTTGTGCAGGTCTATGCTTAGTAATATAAAATACTTTCCTAGGCCTGGTCTACACTATGACTTTAATTCAGATTTAGCAGCGTTAAATCAGATTAACCCTGCACCCGTCCACACAACGAAGCCATTTATTTCGAAATAAAGGGCTCTTAAAATCGATTTCTGTACTCCTCTCCGAGCGGAGTAGTGCCAAAATCGATATTGTCATTTCGAATTAGGGTTAGTGTGGCCGCAATTCGATGGTATTGGCCTCCGGGAGCTGTCCCAGAGTGCACCATTGTGACCGCTCTGGACAGCAATCTGAACTCGCATGCACTGGCCAGGTAAACAGGAAAAGCCCCACGAACATTTGAATTTCACTTCCTGTTTGCCCAGCGTGGAGAGCACAGGTGACCATGCAGGCCGATAATCGAAAAAGAGCACCAGCATGGACCGTACGTGAGGTACTGGATCTGATCGCTATATGGGGAGAGGATTCAGTGCTAGCAGAACTTCGTTCGAAAAGACGAAATGCCAAAACTTTTGAAAAAATCTCCAAGGGCATGATGGAGAGAGGCCACAATAGGGACTCAGATCAGTGCCGCGTGAAAGTCAAGGAGCTCAGACAAGCCTATCAAAAAACAAAGGAGGCAAACGGTCGCTCCGGGTCAGAGCCGCGGACATGCCGCTTCTACGCCGAGCTGCATGCAATTCTAGGGGGGGGCCGCCACCACTACCCCACCTGTGACCGTGGATTCCGGGGCGGGGATAATCTCATCAGCTACACCTGAGGATTCTGCGGATGGGGAAGAGGAGGAGGAGGAGGACGAGCTTGCGGAGAGCACCCAGCACTCCGTTCTCCCCAACAGCCAGGATCTTTTTCTCAGCCTGACTGAAGTACCCTCCCAAGCCAGTATCCAAGACCATGACCCCATGGAAGGGACCTCAGGTGAGTTTACCTTTTAAAATATAAAACTTGTTTTAAAAGCAAGCGTTTTTTAATGATTACTTTGCCCTGAGGACTTGGGATGCATTCGCGGCCAGTATAGCTACTGGAAAAGTCTGTTAACGTGTCTGGGGATGGAGCGGAAATCCTCCAGGGACATCTCCATGAAGCTCTCCTGGAGGTACTCCAAAAGCCTTGCCACAAGGTTTCTGGGCAGTGCAGCCTTATTCCGTCCTCCATGGTAGGACACTTGACCACGCCATGCTTGCAGCAAGTAATCTGGTATCATTGCCTGACAAAGCCTGGCAGCGTATGGTCCCGGTGTTTGCTGGCATTCAAGCAACATCCATTCTTTATCTCGCTGTGTAATCCTCAGGAGAGTGATATCGCTCATGGTAACCTGGTTGAAATATGGGAATTTAATTAAGGGGACAGAGGTGGCCTTTCCTACTGGGCTGTTTGCCTGTGGCTGAAAAGAAATCCTTCCCTGCAGTTAGCCAAGTGCAGGGTGGAGGGAATTGGCCCTGAGCTTTTCACGTTTGGCAAGCAGGGATCTTCCCTGTTACCAGCCACCTGGTGGGGGGAGGGGTACAGCGATCATCCCAGATAATTCATGGCGGGGGGGGATTAGTTTGGTTTCTGCAGGGATCTTCCCTGATACCTGCCACGCGGTGGGGGGAGGGAAAAAGCGATCATCCCAGAGAATTGGATGGGGGGGGGGTTAGTTTGTTTTCTGCTGCTGAAGGTTAACAGGAAAACCGCAGCAGTCAACGGGCTTTGCTTGGTATGTGGGAAAGGAGGGCGCAGAAGCCGAAAGACAATGGCTTACCATGGCTGCATGCAAGCTGAATTCTGTTGCCCGGACCTGCGTCTGTGATCTCTAACACCAAAGCCACAGGCACTCAATATTAAGATGGAAAATGCGACCTTGTACTGAAATCACATGTGCTATGTAATGTGAATAGTGTTGTTCACCGTGAAAGAGTATAAGCATTGTTCTGTAAAATGTATCATTTTAAAAACTTCTCTCCTTTTTTTCAACCCTCCCTCCAGCAGCTGCAAATTTTTCAAGCCTCCCTTCTCCGTCCCGAAGGCTATCTCAGATAAGGCAGCGTAGAAAGAGGACGCGAGACGACATGTTCACGGAAATAATGGAATGCACCCGCAATGAAAGAGCTCATTTGAATGAGTGGAAGGACACGGTATCTAAATTTAGGAAAGATGCCAGTGAACGTGAGGTCATGAGGGACGCTCGAGATGAGAGGTGGCAGGCTGCAACGCTGGGGCTGCTGCGTGATCAAACGGACGTGCTCTGGCGTCTGGTGGAGGAACGGCAGCAGGATAACAGACTGCCGCTGCAGCCGCTGTATAACCTCCCTCCCCCCTCACCATGTTCCATATGCTCCTCACCCAGACGTGTAAGAACGCGGGGGGGGGGGAGGGGGGAAGAGGCTCCGTGCACCCTCCCACTCCACCCCAGTGGACAGCCCAACCAAAAGGCTGTCATTATATTGAATTTGTTCAGTGGCCTTTTACTGCCCTCCTATCCTCCTCCCAAACCTCACCCAGATTACCTTGTTCGTTCTCTCCCTATGTTTATAATCACTTAATAAAGAATACATGATTTTTAAACGATAGTGACTTTATTTCCTTTGAAAGCAAGCTGGGGGAACGGGGAGGGTGGGTTCCTTACAGAGAATGAGTCAATAAAGGGGGCGGGTTTTCATGAAGGAGAAACAAACAGAAATTTCACACTGTAGCCTGGCCAATCATGAAACTGGTTTTCAAAGCTTCTCTGATGCACAGTGCTTCCTGGTGTGCTCTTCTAATCGCCCTGGTGTCTGGCTGCACGTAATCAGGAGCCAGGTGATTTGCCTCAGTCTCCCACCCTTCCATAAAGGTTTCCCCCTTACTTTCACAGAGATTGTGGAGCACACAGCAAGCAGAAATAACAATGGGGAGATTGGTTTGGCTGAGGTCTGAGCGAGTCAGTAGCGATCGCCAGCGACCTTTTAAACGGCCAAATGCACATTCTACCACCATTCTGCACTTGCTCAGCCTGTAGTTGAACAGCTCCTGACTTCTGTCCAGGCTGCCTGTGTATGGCTTCATGAGCCATGGCATTAAGGGGTAGGCTGGGTCCCCAAGAATAACTATTGGCATTTCAACATCCCCAACGGTTATTTTCTGGTCCGGGAAGTAAGTCCCTTGCTGCAGCCCTTTAAACGGAGTAGTGTTCCTGAAGACGCGAGCATCATGAACCCTTCCCGGCCAGCCCACGTTGATGTTGGTGAAACGTCCCTTGTGATCCACAAGTGCTTGCAGTACCATTGAAAAGTAACCCTTGCGGTTTATGTTCTGGGTACTCTGGTGCTCCGGTGCCAAGATAGGGATGTGGGTTCCATCTGTCGCCCCACCACAGTTAGGGAATCCCATTGCAGCAAAGCCATCCACTATGACCTGCACATCTCCCAGAGTCACTAGTTTTCGTAGCAGCCCCTCAGTGATTGCTTTGGCTACTTGCATCACAGCAGCCCCCACAGTAGATTTGCCCACTCCAAATTGATTCCCGACTGACCGGTAGCTGTCTGGCGTTGCAAGCTTCCACAGGGCTATTGCCACTCGCTTCTCAACTGTGAGGGCTGCTCTCATCTTGGTATTCTGGCGCTTCAGGGCAGGGGAAAGCAAGTCACAAAGTTCCAAGAAAGTGCCCTTACGCATGCGAAAGTTTTGCAGCCACTGGGAATCGTCCCACACCTGCAACACTATGCGGTCCCACCGGTCTGTGCTTGTTTCCCGGGCCCAGAATTGGCGTTCCACGGCTATAACGTGCCCCATTAACAGCATGATCTCCAAAGCACCGGGTCCCGCGGTTCGATAGAATTCAATGTCCATATCCTTATCACTCGCGCTGCCGTAGCCTGCTCCATAAACTGCACGATAAGGCGCGAGGTATTTACAATGTTCATGACTGCTGTCTTGAGCTGAGCAGGCTCCATGCTTGCCGTGGTATGGCGTCTGCACTGTTCACCCAGGAAAAAGGCGCGAAACGGTTGTCTGCCGTTGCTTCCCTGGAGAGGGGGGAGGATATACCCAGAACCACCCGCGACAATGTTTTTGGCCCCATCAGGCATTGGGATCTCAACCCAGAATTCCAATGGGCGGAGGAGACTGCGGGAACTATGGGATAGCTACCCACAGTGCAACGCTCCAGAAATCGACACTAGCCCCAGTACATGGACGCACACCGCCGAATTAATGTGCTTAGTGTGGCCGCATACATTCGACTTTATACAATCTGTTTCCCAAATTCGAATTATATAAATTCTGATTAATCCCGTAGTGTAGACATACCCCTACAATCAAGGGGATAGTGTTTTTGATTACTCTAGGAACCAGAGCTTTGAAATTTCTGACTTTAGTGCTATAAAATTGCAACCATGTTAGGAGAGAATTCATTCTTTTCCCTCTCCAAACTGCTGCTTCCTCCTCTTGTGACACACTTATGTATATCTTCATACAGTTGCATATGTCACTCAAGACATCAAACTTGATGAACCAATGGTATGGTAAATCCTACATAATCACAGAGTTGCATTAAGGTTTTTCTTGCACTTAATTCTATTTAAATTTGGATTTTAGATTTAAGTGATACTGGAGCATGAATTTTAGAAGATTAGATACTACTTACATTTTTTGAATTCCCAGGCATACAGATAAACCAAGCATGGTTTAACTGCATCCATCTGTAAGTCATTGTCTTTCATTCAGACTGACCAACAGAGAATCTTTATTTCACCCAGCTGAAACAGGTATTTCAACTGGTTCCTTTTTTGGCTATTTTCCAAGCCCATCAGGACATTCTTGGTTTAAAAATAAAAATTGGGTAATGTAGACATTTTAATTTTTAGGACCAGAGGCCTGTTATTTGAGAGAGGGAGAAAATAGAAACCACACTCATTCTTTTCCAATTAAGTAGCAGCACTCTTATAATTCATGAAACCCTTAAAAATGGAGCTGAACTTTCAGTAACCCCATTATCGTAACTGGTTGGTGTGATTTTGATTTGAAGAGTTCATACCTTCTTTCCTGTGTAATAATGGAATAGTTGCTTTTTCTGCTCCGGCTCCCTCATGCTGACAGGCCACAATGGTGGTAATAGAGCTCACGCATCATATTCTAGAATGCTGATTTAAAGAAGGATAAACCCTTTGATGATGTAAGTTGAGCTTTTCCACATGTAATTTCATAAATACATTAGAAGACTACGCTGGTGATGGTGGGCAATAAATGCAATACGGTGGATGCAGGCTGACAGACTTACTGACCCTTTGTGCCTCTTGTACAGTATGGCCCTATTTTAGTTTTCTGGTTTGTATTCTGTTCAGCCCTGTGAAGAACCTGGGTCTGGTTTCACTTGCCCTGAACTGATGATGGTTGAAAACACTTCAAAAGAAATGCACTCCCCTGTGGAAAGGGGAAATATCTCTCACAATGAACCCTTTGGCCAATCAAGAAACAGTGAGGTAAATCTCTTACAGTTCTCTTTGGCTGAAGGAACATCACAGGTGTACACAGCATGGAGTTGGGTGGGCTGCATACCAGAGAAAGAAAATACCTTTGTTTGGTAGTTATATTGTTGAAATACTTCTCTTCTGGGGTATGTAAGTTTGGGAAGGGGTTTGTAACCTGGGGGTTGTGTGGATTCACCAGTCTGAGAAGTCCAAACAAAGCCCAAATACTCAAGTAAAGTTCCATGTTCTTTTCCTAAAGGCAGGTTTTATTAAATAAGGGTATGTCTACACCCAGCCGCTAGTTCGGCGGCTGGCAATCGAAGTTCTGGGTTCGACTTATCGCGTCTTGTCTGGACGCGATAAGTCGAACAGGAAGTGCTCGCCGTCGACTGCGGTACTCCAGCTAGACGAGAGGAGTACCGCGGAGTCGACGGGGGAGCCTGCCTGCCGCGTGTGGACCGAGGTAAGTTCGAACTAAGGTACTTCGAACTTCAGCTACGTTATTCACGTAGCTGAAGTTGCGTACCTTAGTTCGATTTGGGGGCTTAGTGTAGACCAAGCCTAAGATGCAAAAGGCCCAAAGTAATAGAAATGATTAAGAGACTTTCCTCCTTTTACAAACTTGGTGGGGGGAGAGGGGGGAGAAGGGCACATGCTTCCCTCCTAGGTAGTCCTTCCTGTGTACTACGGAGAGCATCCTCCAAGGTCCTTCACTGGGTCTTTCTTTGCTGCTACCCTTGTCTAAGGCAGGAAGCCTATGTTTGGCTTCTTGTATATCACACATTTGCTCCTAGTCATGTGTCCTATGAGTACAGATTCTTGCTTTCAAGGTCCCAAGGGCCATAGCATGCACACTGGCAGGTAGACATTTGTCTCAAGGCTCAGTGCCCTGTTACAGAGTGTGAATTTGGTGCATACAAAAGCAGTGTTGCTAGTACTTGAGACTTTATCATTAATCTTGCAATATTTTGTGTGGCTTTTTTGTAAAATCCCAGCTGTTGGACTCAAGTGATGTAAGAATTTCAGGTTTCATTTTTTTAAAATAAATTTCTAGTCCTCGTGGTTGCAGTGAAAAAGCTTAAAAATGTGAACAAAGTGCACTTTAGGCTCAAAACCCAGAAGGCAAATAAAAAGAACTCCAAATGTATTGTTGTTCCTACTTTTAATGCGTACTTCTCTTTGCTGCATCCATCTTGGATCCGTGCCCTGTTGAAGTAAGTACAGCTCTAGAGGCAGTTGCAGGGGAGTGAAGCTGGATGCCTACAGCTGAGTGGAAGGAAGCTGCTCCTGCCCCTGCTAACTCCTTCAGCCAGTCCCTAGAAACAGACTGGGACTATTTGTGGGTATGCCATAGCTTTGTTTAGTCCCTTTCCCCATTAGTTAGAGGTATCCATGAGATAAGGAGAGAGAGAGTGGGGATCCCTTAGTGCTTCTGTGCACCTGTGAGAGCAGAGGATAGGCACTTTGGATCGGCAGCAGCTCATGAAGAGTGTTAGACCCCTTCAGGATGGGGAGCAAGCAGATACCAGACAGTGTTGGTATATATACTCTAAATGCTCTTTATTGATTACAAAACAAACCTTACTCACTCCACATTCACACCCCAAACATACTATACCAGAGTCCAAAGGTCAGAATGGTCCCGATGGTCAGTCGAGGTTCCTTCTGTCAGGATAAAATGCAGAGAGCTGGCGAAAACCACATCTATATCTACGTGGGACTCTGGATCAATTAATGACTGATTTTCAGAACTCATAGTTATCCATTCCATCGTGTCATCGGTTCTTTGCCTTTGTTTACTAGGCCTTCTGCCCACACAATTCCAAAGAGACAATCCTGGGCAGTGGGCTGCCATGATCCAAGGCATGCCATTTCCTCCAATTCTTACACAATTTTATATCAGTCCAGCTGGTGTTTATTTCCTTTTCTGATGATTTTCTGTATTTTTTTCGCAGCATAAGATTGTTTTTTCACAAAGAGTTCTAACAGTCCTTGACCTTAAGTCCTTGTTTCGGTTGCTAACTTGCAACACATGCATTCATGTCAAGCACACGTCATTCATACCAGGCCTCAATGACCTATAACATATTACATGGATATATGAATCACAATGTATATTGATATGTCTCCCAACATTCCCCCCTCTTGATACAATAATTAATGGCATTAATCATGTATCACTTTATAATTTCGCAAGCAATTAAATTTTATATATCACTTGCTCCATAACTTCTTGTTGCTTTCTTATTTGGCAGTATACACATAGCATAATAAAAGTTAACAAAATCATTAATGCTAATAATATCAGAATAGGATGTAGAATTAAATTTAGAAGAGCTGTGATACTGGGAGACCATCCTTTAAAAAAAATTATATCAATGAGAAATTACCAATTCTTCTCCTCCTTTCCCCAATTTTAATATTTGACCTTGTGGATCAAAATGTTTATTTTTCCCAGCTGAACATACTTAGATACATCCTTTGCATATTGCCTGATTTTTTTTCGCTTTCATCAATCAGTTCTTCCCACTGTTCCCAATGTATCCCCAAATCAAAGGACCAGTCCACATCTTTTGGTTCCCAAACAATTTCCTTTTTTAAAAATAGAGGACCTCGGTAAATAATTCCATTAATATTGACCTCTGTTACATTACATTTACATGACTCAATTGTGCCTTTTTCTGTCATACTTCCCCAAAATACATGTTTTTCGGTGGTTACCACACAAATACACCCAGTGCCCACACAAATACTCCTGTGCCATTAGAAGCTAAATATTGCATGGTACATTGTGTGCTTGAATGGTTCAAATGACATCCCTCTAGGGACCACTTTAGTTGTGGGCACACCCATTTGCTTCGTCCCCACTCTTCACAATGTTTTGTTAATTCTGCTAATTTATAATCCACTTCTTCTTGAATCAAGTGTGTCCCACTTATTTTTATTTGCCATAACTCTCCATTAATAATTTTTGGCAACACCTAGGCCATTGCTGCTTTTCTTTGCTTCCCTGTCTTGTGTAACAGCATTCTGCCTTTCCACTCTCCCCTCAGAGTGGCTTGATCCCAATTAAACTCCATATATTTCCTTCATCCTGTAATTCGTTGGTTCCATATTTGAGGATCTTTGAACCATTCAAAAGGCCATTGTCCATTACTTAACAGATTAACCATTCTCTCTATGTATTGTATCCCATAAGTTTGCACCTCTACACATCGTATTGCTAGTACAGTTTGGTGTATCTGAAATTGACAATAAAATAGATTTACATTTAGAGACATTTTCAAGGCTTGGTCTTGTTTCGACTGGAGTTCCACACTTCTTGTTCCTTGTTCTGATAATGCACCAGAGTTTTGTGTGTCATGTGTCTGTATAGCCCCCAAAATCTTACCCAAAGCTGACTTTTTCTCTTGTAATGTCTCAATATCAAATGAGTTTAAAGCTTCAGCTCCAATAATACCTATGATATATTCTTCTGTGCCTCTCTTATTTCGTATAGTCCCGTCTCCCCATTGTTGTTGCCACGCTTGTAATAGAGGCAAAGCATATGGCATACACTCCGGATGTTGTGCACTTAACGTTTACTTGCACTCCTTCCAACCAGATAGTTTGATCCACAATAGTTGGGGCTTCGATTACTTCTTCCCTCCTATATGGGTGCTCGTCTGCCATGATTCTTGGTGCAATCTTGTTTCCTGGTATCTGATTAATAAACATAAAAAAACCGACCGTATCCCCGAAAATATATTCCCCCATTAATTTTCCTAAAGCAACTCAATCTGATCATTATGGAAGGATTTGCTATTACACTATATTCCCATAATTTAAGAGCCATTGACTCATTCCATCCCACATGAGTATTAGCCAATTCTTGTTCATTAGTCACATCTAGGGTGACTACATCAAATCTCAAACTCCAAAAGGTACAATTCAGAGTACTCATATTCAGATTGTTCTCATTATAACTAAATCTAAACCTTAGGTGACCTTCCCGCTCTTAGTATGTACAAATATATCTCCATTGCTCTTCCAAATCTTTTGGCTTTAGATATTCCCATGTCACATTTTTGCCATCTTCCCACCATATTTCAAATTTTATCTCGAAAGGTTTTTCTTTACATGTGGTTTTGTTTGGTCCCGTTTTTCCCATTCTGTCCCACAAATACTTGAATGTATTATTCCCTTTGATCCATACCTCCATCCTAGAGGTGCTCCCATATGTATATCCATGTACCCCTAAATTTCACCATATATTTTAAAAAAAAAGCCAAAAACCATATTTCCATTTTTTTAATTATGAGGATCCTCAATATTGAAGCCATGGCCATTATTCCATAGGAATAATGTCCGATGCATCCGTCCATATTATTTTAAATACTTACACTAACCTCTTCTATCTTTGCTTGAGCTCTGGTATTATTTTTTTTCCTCATAAAATATAACGCACAGAACACAATTCTTCTACTAAACACAAAATGCAAAGCAAAGCAAGCATAAGCAATAAACCAATTACAAAAATTGTAGCACCGTATCCACACTCCATATCCAAGGCTTGTATAGGATAATCTCTGGTGCAATTGGGCATTCCTTTCCTTCTGTAAGAAACTAAAAGAAAAAGAAAGGAACATTATTTAATCTTTAGGCCATAACTTTAATTGTGATGTGTGGGCCCATTTTCCCTTTTCATCCCTTGTTAATCTGCACTACAGTAGGTGAAATTTTCTTCATGATGGAAAATGGTCCAACCCATTTAGATTCCAAGACGTGATTTTTTTATGTTAATTTCAAATACATTACTCTCTCTCCAATTTTCCATAAATTACTGTCCTGAGCCACACGAGAATCCACATAGTCTTGCTTTTCTCAGTGGCGTCAGTTTAAATTCCATTTTCTTAAGTTCTATTGGTAACTCCCTTACCCATTCGGTAACTGATATCTCCTCTTCTTCTAGGTACAATAAAGGGCTCCACAATCTCATAGGCCTTCCAAAGAAAATTTGATAAGGCTGGTAGCCAGTACCCAATCAATAACTACTTTGGATTGCCGCCAACACCACTGGCAATTTATCATCCCATCTTTGCCAGTTTCTTGCACTATACATAGAGCTTGTTTAATAGTTTGATTCATCATTTCGACTGCCCCTGATGATTGAGGATAATAGGGGATATGTAGTTTTATTCCTAAAGCTTTTAATAAACTTTTAATTACTCTTCTTACAAAATGTGGCCCATTATCTGAATCAATTATATTTGGAGTTCCATATCTACTAAACAGTACTTCCCACAACTTTATCATTCCAGTATTTTTCATTCCCTTCTCGCTTTTGATGACCTTTAATATGTCTTACTCTTATTTTTCCTGGGTGGTTCTCCCCCCCCCCCCCAACCAGTCATGGATAGATTTCCAATCCTTCTTTTGAACCCCTTAGCTGTTTCCCAATTATTCTTTTTCCAAATCCCAATCCAGTACAACAGTCCTTGTACCACAAAGTCTGAATCCATATAGACATAGACAGTCTGCAACAGTGTTTGTTTAAGCAGATCACTAAGAGCCCTGACCTCTACTCCCTAAGTTGAAGTCATACTCATAGAACCAGAAATAAGTTTCCCCATCAATTTGTACAGCCACATATCCTGTATATTTCTTAGAGTTATGAACTACCATCTGTAAACCAAACTTCTTTTTCTCTGAAGCTTAGCACTTCATCTACTGGGGGTGCTTCTTCAGCTAACTTAAGGTTCAGTTTCTGGAAGTGGGCATTCATGCTCCTCTCCTTCCGTCAGGAAGGCATATGGTAACATTATTGCTTGTTAGTTATTCTCATAAGTAACATCTCTCTTAGTTAACGTCAAGGTCCATTGGGCCATCCTGGTATTCAATACTCCTTTTCCCTGCAGTTTCCCTGATAAAATATACTTCAGGGGAGAGTTAGGTGTTTGTATTATAATAGGGGCAGTGCCAGTAGTCAAAGCAAAAGCTTCAATGGCCCACACAGCAGCTAAACATTCTCTTTCACATCCCAAACCCCTGCTCCGTAGAGGTTAATCTTCCAGACTCGTATGGTACCAGTATTAACTTCCTGTCAATTTCTTGCATCAATACCGCCGCTAAACTTCGTTGAGTTGCTGCCAACTTAATCACAAATGGCTTGTTTATTTCTGGGAATTTCAATGCTGGAGCTTGCATCAAGGCTTGTTTTAAATTACAGAAAGCTTTTTTTTTCCATTCAGGCCCCCACTCCCATTCTACTTTCTTTTTTAGTAAATGCCACAAGGGTCCAGTTATCGTGTCAAAATTCCAGATGTGTTTCATTAAATAGTTACCTCCTAACATCACCTTCAACGCATGAGAATCCTCTGGTCTTGGTCAATTCATTAATGGTTTCATCTTTTGTTGATCAACCTGAATTCCTTGTTCCCCGAGGGTCGCCCCCAAATAATTCACTGTCCTCTGCACTAGTTGGGCTTTCTCTTTATTAGCCTTGAAACCTGTTTCCTGGATGAGTCTCAACACTTTTTTAGTCAGCTCAGTCACCTCCCCTTCAGTGTGTCTCCCCCCCACCCCCATTAATATGTCATCTACATATGAGGTGACATTCTCCCGATCCTCTTTGGATACTTGATCCAGCATTTGCACCACATGTTGGTGTGCACTAGCCAGAGTGCAATGTAGGCCTTGGGGAATTATTTTAAATAAGTATTGTTGTCCCTTTAAAAGTAAATACAAAGCGGCCCCGAGAATCGGGATGCAATGGGATGGCAAAAAAAACAATTTGCCAAATCTCTGACAGAGAACCATTTAGGGTCTCCCTGTATTCTTGCCATTACTTGAGGTAGATCTGCTACTATTAGTGCCATAGAGTGGGTAGCTTTATTAATTTGTCTAAAATTCACTATCAGTCTCCAATTTCCTGATGCTTTTAATATGGGCCAAATTGGGCTATTGTATGAGGAATTCACCTTTTCAAGCACTCCCTGTTGTTCTTCTAATTCAATTATTTTCTCAGTTTCTGCTTGCATAGGATATTTATATTGTCTCTGTGGTGACACTTCATCTCCCACGATTTGAACACATGCTTAGATTTTAACACATTCTGCTTTATTCTTAATCCATATATTGGGAAACTCCTTTACCCACCCATCCTGTTGATCCAGTATAATCTCTTTCACTGCTTCTGCAGCACATACATCTGGAATGTACCCTGCTGTCATGACACTTTCCGTCCAGCCGGGCACAAGCCCCAGAACTCCATTAGTTAAATCCAAAACTAACCAATTCCTCTTCAAAAAAAAGGAGACCTCAATATTTCTGTCTCAGCCACCTGATCTTTCTGAAGCATTTGTTCTTTACAACAAAAATCCCCTACTCTCTCTCTCTGGGTATAGCTATTTCTACTGAATGATACATTTTTCCTGCCACTCCTTCCCCAATAAAGGAGGTTGCTGTAATAATCTGACACATATCGAGTCAAATCACAACTTCTGTTTACAATGTGTACACCAGCCCCACTATCCAATAGGGCATCTTTGGGTCCATTATCTCCCACAGTTGTCCTAGGCCTCCCGTTTGAATCCCATCTTAATCTAGTTACCATCTCCCACTCCTGAGGACCCATTTCCAGTGGGAGCAACTTGGCATCGGGGCTTCCCTATAGAGCAGGTTTCTCTGAATCCTCAGTTTGCATAGCTGAAACCTTTTTCTGCTCCTTAAACATTTCTTCTTCCATCCTTTGCATTTCTTTGATCAATTCATCAGTACGTCTCCCATTCCACTTATCCATATCTACTCCCCTCAATTTCAAATACCTCCAAGCGATATTCTGAATCACATCTACTCCCTTCTGGGGCTCATTTTGATTATTCCACCCTCTACCTCTTTGGGGTGGGGTGTTTTGTCTTCTACCATGACCTCTTCATCTCTTACTGTATCCTGATCTATAAGCACTCTCATGTGAATGTTATTGCTTCAACGAAAGGTACTCTGGATTTCAACCCTTCTACCTGGCTTCCCCCTTTCATCATTCATTGGCATACTATCCAGTGCATCCATAACAATTAACCCCTCATTCTGGACTGCTTGGTTAATGAAATTAGTAGACATCGCTAATAAATTTCTGTCCAAGCCTTCAAACACATCATTCCAAAATTCCCTCTGATTCAAATCAACTGCCATCAAAGAATCAGCTGTGATGTGTCTGGTGACCTCCGTCCTGGGATTAGTCACTGGTTGTATTTCTCCGACAATAATCCCAATGTTATTCTCTTTAACAGGTGAATCTCTAGGCTTCATGTAATCTGCACTGGATAACATCTTCATGGGTCTTTGACCTACCTCTTTTCCTAACAGCATAATAAATCATGGTATCAGCTGGTGTGCTTCTGGCTGGCTGTCCAAAGCATTTTTCACTCCATCTACTGCCTGTCTAATCTCTCCAGGGGTAGCTGCCGTGATTAACCTATAAGATTCACTCATATTTAAATTCTCTGTTCCTCCTAATTCTGCCCACTGTACTAACCATGTAGGTAAATTTTTCATATTCACTGGGCCTAATGACTTTACCATCAACTGTAAATCTGATGAACTCGCAGGAATTACTTGTGTCTGCTCTGACTGTAGCTCCCCCGTTGCATCCTTAATGGTTGATCTCCTTTCTATCACTGCTACAGACTTTTCTGGCTTAGGCTCTCCTGGCCAGTTTCTTATCTCTTCCCTCAACTTAGTATAAAACCCCTCTCAAAGTTGGTCTAATTCCCTTGTCTCTTGACCACCCTCGCAGATCCTCTCCATACCAGATATCATTGGAATCCAAATCTCTCTCGTTTTGACACAGAGCTGCAACTTGCAGCTCCTGTATTTTCACTTGCTTTTTCAATGCTGCTATAGTTTTCTGACACCAACTATGAGAATGCTTGCTCTCTCCTCTTCCTTTTCCTTAGTCAAATCTCAAATTAACTGTTTCATTCCTATCACTTGATGGTCTAATTTATCTTTGTCTGCTTTAATCTTTTCCCAATCCATCATTTTTTCCCTCCAATTCCCTATTTTGTTTCCCCATTTGTTCTTACTGAGTGTGCATTGTATGTGCCTGCCTCACTTCCCGTTCCAAATGTTCCTGGCAAGTTTTAAAATTCTCTTGTAATATTTGTAACTCCGCACAGACTTCCCCCCCCGCCCCCCTTACATGCAGTTGCCTTTTTTACAGCTTGCCACAACAGCCATACTATGGCAGTTTGCTTTTTTACTGGCATTAGGCTTGTACATATTTCTCAAACATGTTTTCTAAGGTATCAAGTATTATATCCGGTTCCACTGCACCTTTCCACCCAAGGGTTTGTCCCAAATGTAATAATCTCCTTCTCTAACAGAGAAGGGGCTTTAACTTTAGTCCACTGGGGTGCCTCTTCCACCCACTTACTTCTCTTCTTAAACAGAATTTAATAATAATGTCAGTAAAAACTCCAGCTCCGCTGAAAACTTTGCGTGAACAGATCTGTCTTGCAGCAAGCCTGGAAGATCTATATTCTTCAAGCTGTCAGAGTGGAATCTGCTTGCGCGCTCTCTCTCTCTCTCTCTCTCTCTTAAAGTAGAACATTTTACTGAAAATACTCTGCTCCTCAATATGCCAAACTAGGGACCGTCAGTCAAGGTCTAAGCCGTAAAGGTCAAAAGGCTAAATAAACACCTTGAATTGCACTGGGTAGCTAATGGCAGTGCAATCTCTGGAGCACAGGAGTAACGTGTCTGAAATAGCATTAGACCATTTTGGACCATTTTCCATAATTTAGCAGCCACCTCTCTCAAACAGCCAGCATTGACACAGAAATCGAATATAGAATCGGCTGTGCCAGCACATCTTTAGAAGACTACTCAAACGAGTCTTGAATGATAGGGATCTGCAAACAGGCACCACGGTCTTGGTTTACAAGGCAGTTGTCATCCCCACCCTTCTCTATGGGTGTGAGATCTGGGTAACCTACAGACGACATCTCAAGCAGCTGGAGTGGTTCCAGCGGTGCTGCCTCTGGAAGATTCTCAGGATCAGCTGGGAAGACTGATGCAGTAACATCAGCATTCTCTCTGCAGCCAACATCAGCAGTGTAGAAGTGCATGTCATGAAACACCAACTCTGCTGAGCTGGCGACTGTGTCCACATGCCTGACACTTGCCTCCCGAAGCAAGTACTTTTCTCTCAGTTAAGTCAGGGAAGAAGGGCTCGTGGAGGGCAGTGGGAGCTCTTCAGAGACATACTGAAATTACACCTTGAAAAGGGAGGAATCAACCCAACAAACTGGGAAGACTTGGCACGGAACAGAACACAGTAGCAGTACACCTTACACCAAGCCACAGCTCACTTTGAGGAGAACAGACATGCTCATGAGACAGAAGTCTGTCACTCGCATGACTGCCCAGCCCCTCCTCCTCCCTTGGTGATGATTTATGTCTCTACCAGCTGCTCCAGGTGGCTGAACCTACCTCCCTGTGCTACTGGGGAGGGGCACATGTCTGTTCTTGCAGCTTCCCTTTGCTTCCCTGTCAGAAGTCTTTTTTCTGTAGGGAAGAAAAGAAATCTGCGGGGGATGTGAATTCTGTGCACGTGCAGTGATGCAGAATTGCCCTAGGAGTAAATTTTATACACACACGCACGCACGCGCACACACACACACACACAAAATAAGTTGGCATGGGTGGCTGATCTTTGTCCCCTGCTACAAAATGATAGTCAACCAATATAAATATCATAGTGTGTAGTATATCCAGACTGAAAAGGATCAAGGAAATCAAAGACTGCAAATACTGTTGCCACAAATTTCTCAATCCCATAAAGCAAAACCAGATGGCAATTGCTGAGATAGTTTGAGCCAGGGCCTAACAGTCACCTGTTTAAGAGATACTGGCACTTTGTCTTCTCCTTTAAGGGAGGCATTGACAAATCCATCAGTAGTGACTGTGTCTAAGCCAGTGATACCCAACCTTTTTTGTCCGGCGGGCACCAGACGACGAGCCACGGAGGACCGTGGCAGCGGACGAGCATCCGCCGAAATGCCTCCGACAAGTGGTAACATCAATAGGCGTCGCCGCCGAAATGCCGCCAAGAAGCAGCATCATCCAGAGGCGTCGCCGCCGAAAATGGGCGGCATTTCGGCGGCGATGCCTCTGGATGCTGCTGCTTCTCGGCAGCATTTCGGCGGATCCTCGTCCACCGGCCAGTACGCGGGCGCACTTAGACGCCCGGTTGGGGTCCCCTGGTTTAAGCAATATTCACCAGCCTGAAGAGGTGAATGGATGGAAATCTCAAGTGCAGCATATGGCTGCTTAAGCATTTTGGGAACATTAGTGAGTGGAAGTGGATGGGACTGAAGCAGAGAGAACTTCAGGTAAAATGTTCAGAAGCACATAGATGCTTCAGAAAATTTTACCCTTCATTTCAAATCCTTTCTGTCATAGATATGCTAACATGGTGCTGGCATAGATTGATTTCCACAAAGTAAATTGGAAACACAGCAAGAGACATTCAAGTCTGTTTCTGTGCAATATGAGCTGGAATGTCCACGCTCTTTGCTGCCTGACACAATTTTCTGCTCATCAGAACTATGCCGTGTGGTGGAGGCAAAGAACCCTCTTTTCTTCTTCCTCACTTGGCCTGGCACAAGGCTTAAATAAATAAAAAAAATTTATGCTGCAGTTTGTCAATGCAGGATGTAATTTTCATCATTGGTTCACTAGATGCCTCATTGTAAACCAAGGTGCCCTGTGAGGAAGCACATGTTCTCTCCTGTGTGAGTAATGAAAAATAGCTAACTTCCTTTTCAAAATAATTTTGTTAAAATAGCTACTGTATTGTATAACAGGCTCTGTATAACAGAGAAAACTTTAAAAATTCACTTCTCTCTGCAGGAGGAGGGTGGTTTGTGTATGCAAGAGAAATAATTGCCATTTACAAAACTGTCAGTGTTGTTTGAGTACAGAAGATTTAAATCCCTAGTGAGGATGTATTATTGTACAGTAGAAATCTTCTACCCTGAAAGGTCCTTAAATGCAAGTTGGTGCCTATACAAACTGAAAGATTACCTTAACAAAAATTCAAAAATTCATTTTTTTCCTCAGATAACTGCTGTTCTTCCACCAACACATTCAGTTTTTTCCCCTAATAAATATTTAAGGATCTCTTCTTTTCACTCCCCCCAACACTGCATCTTTCTATTTGAATCCTGGCAGTAGCACTGTTTAAAAATAACTTATGGTCAATTAAAGTAACTTGGGACACTCCCCTAGTAGCCAACCCAGGGAGAATGAGTCTTTGCCATAGTTATAGTGGCTGTGCAGTGAATGCGAGCAGTAGTATGAATTTGTATTTGTCAGCTAAGTAGTTCTGACTAAAAATACCTGTAGGGAACAGCTATCTGCTATAACAAGTTGCCAGTCATGTACAGAGCCCAGTGTCAGTAATTAACACATAACAAAGAATAGTAATAATTCAATCCTGTATTTTCTGTTTCTCAATACAATGTAGGCAGGCCCGGTGCAAGGATATTTTGCGCCCTAGGCAAAACTTCCACCTTGTGCCCCCTCCCCCCCCCCTTTGCACATCAGTTCATTGAGGGGCAAATACCAATAAGCCTTTATAGACCCCAGGGGCCAGCCGTGCCCAGGGACTGCTCCCCAGACCAGGTTCCCCCTCCCCGAACTCCCCTGGAGGGTGCACAGTCCCCCCGCGAGCCCACCCCACCCTGGCGGTCCCTGCCCCGAGTCCACTCACTGGCTTTGCCAGGCTTGGGCCGCTGCAGCAGCTCGGCAGGGAGGAGCCGCCTTTCGGAGGCACCGGAGAGCCAGTGTGTCCCGCTTGCAGTGGCCATGGAGGAGCCAGTGCGGTGCGGGGGGCAGCAGCCCTGCAAAGGTGGCGCTGCCCCTCCTGCCCAGGCTGCGGCCCGGCGCCCCCTCCCCCCTGGGGCTTCTGCAGGCTGCAGTGGATGCATGTGGGCGCCGGCCCCCATTCACCCCCCGGCTCTCCCCTCACCTAGGGTTACCATATTTCAATAATCAAAAAAGAGGAGGGGGGGGGAAGAGCCCTGCCCCAGCCCCACCCCTGCCCCCTCCTGAGACCCCCCCCATCCTAATTGCCCTGCTAGAACCCTACCCTCTACCTGTCCCCACACTGACCCAACTCTTATCCACACCTCTGGGACTCCCACGCCCCATCCAACCACTCCCTGCCCCCTCACAGGACCCCCAGCACTCCTGACCCATCCAACCCCCCCTGCTCCCTGTCCCCTGACTGCTCCGATCCCTCTCCACACCCCAGTCCCCTGACAGCCCCCCCCAGAACTCCCGACCCATCCAATCCTCCCCCTGCTCCCCGACTGCTCCCCTCCCCCCCGGGGACTCCCCTTACCATGCCCATGCCGGTCAGTCGCTGGCTTCACGTGGAGGCAAAACACGCTGCTGGGCTGCCGTGCGCACGGCCCCTCCCCCGCAGAGTGGTGAGGCAACGGGAGGGACAGCGGTGGTTCACCCGCTCAGGAGCCGCAGAACCTGAGCATGATGAGGGAGGAGCTGGGGGCTGCGGGCGGCGGCCCCCGCGTGCTCCCCAGCTCCCCCCTCGCTGCGCTCGGGCTCTGCAGCTCCCAGGAGTGTGAGCTGCCACAGCCGCTGCCCCTCCCGGAGCAAGCTCAGGGCCCCGCGCCCTGGCAGCGGCTCACATGCCTGGGAGCCGCAGAGCCCAAGCGCCACGAGGTGGGAGCCAGGGGGCACATGAGGGCCGGTGCCCCCAGGCATCCGCTGCAGCCTGCAGGAGCCCCCAGGGGGCAGGGGGGCGTGCCGGGCCGCAGCCTGGGCAGGAGGGGTGGGGGGCGCGGCTGTTCCCTGCTAGCGGCACTGTCGCCTTTGCAGGGCTGCTGCCCCCCCTGCGCCGTGCCGGCTCCTCCATGGCTGGGGCTCACCGCCCCCGCAAGCCGATGCCCTGGCTCTCCGATGCCGCCGGAAGGTGGCTCCTCCCTGCCGAGCCTGGGCTCCGCTTTTTGGTGCCTCCAACCACTTAGCGCCCTAGGCGATCGCCTAGTTTGCCTAGTGGTTGCACCGGCCCTGAATGCACGCATCTCTCAAGTTGAGCTATCAAACTGTGACCCTTCCTGGCCATGTTGGGACAGTACCCTGGGAGCCTCCATGCTTCGGTGTTCACCAGTACCCCATGACATTGCTGAAAAATGCAATCATTCTTCTAATATGACTGCTGTGATTACAGAACTGCTCCACTTAGGAATCCTGTTTATTTATCTTGTTGTTGGGATGTTTAGTGTAGGAATGTATTAGTTTACTTTAATAGGTGGGCTATCTAGAAAAACAAGCAGGAAGGCAAAGAATGGCTCAAGATAAGCCACCGCTTGGTAAATGTTTAAGGGTTGTTAAGAGGCAATGTGCAAAATATTAGCTTTGAAGATTCTGCCTCTTCTCCAGCCAGCCTACAAAACTGATTTTATCCAGGACAAGAAAAGGACTATGAACACAGAAGAATGAAAACTACAATAGGGTTTTTAAAAAGATGCTGTCAAGTTTGTGGGTGTAACCAAACTGAGAGAGACAACACTATGTTGGGGGTGTCTGGAAAAGTTAGGATTGCCTAGGTTACTATCGGGGTGGCAGGCCTTTAGGTAAGATAAAGTAGTCTACATGCATGTCTAAAATTCTTTTTTTTCTGTATGCTTTGTTCTTACTGCAAAATAAACACATTGGTTTTAGAAATGCTCACTTGTCACTGTGCAGATACCTACATTCATTCAGACCTTCTGGGTAAGCTTAGTTAATATCCAGGGTAGTGTGGCTCAGGGAGAGAATAGAATTCCAGCCCACGTTAGATAAAGGCAAGAGACCTGGCATGTGAGAGGGTGCACTCAGAGAGACCAGAAGGGGGACCGAGATGCATTTAGTCCTGTAACGATGACACCCACACATTTTGGAAGAAAGAATTGGGCTAATAGCAAGGAACTGCTAAACAAGACTGTTAAGTGTCTAATTTTCAAATCCATGAGCATAACAAAAGAGCTTAATTACTTCACCACCACCCCCTTAAAAAAATCCTTGTATATACATCTTAAAGGGATAATGAAAAGACAAAATCATCTCACTTTCCAGTTCTTATGCACTAGCACAGTAGTGCAGATTTTGGCTTACAAGTGCTCCTAGGAATCATCTTTTTATTGAACCTCTTCTTGTTTATTGATAACACTTATTTTTTCACTTTTAGTATGTTTTCAATAAAAGCTCTGAGCTTTTAGACTTTAACGTTTATAAGAGTTCTTTGTCACAAGTGAGGGTTTACTTTGAGATGTAATATTGTATATTTGGTTGTCGCCACAGGGCTGCAGAATGTACATTTTATTTAATTCAGCTCTTAGAAGCTGTTTCAGGAGGGGAAGTGAAAAAAATAAATCTTGAATTTCCACACTCTCAAAGACTAAGCAAAAATTAACTTTATGTGCATACTTTTCTTTGAGTAACTGTTTAAAAAACAAACGAACAAACAAAAACCCAAAGCAAGCTAGGGGGATTTATAGTTATTCAAGGACTGTAGAGGCCCCAAAGAATCCTCTTTGATTTGTTTTACAACTCTGCAGCAGCACAGTTTTGCATTGAGAATGCCAACTAAGTATATTATTTCTCTTTTCTGGGAAGAACCTTATTATAGCAGAAGCAGGAAATATTGAGTGTTTACTTAACTTTCTAAAAAGGCTTTATTATATTTTATGTCAACCTCAATGGATACAAACATGCAATATCTCAATTTATATTTTATTACATTAGGGATCTATTCTCGTTGCAGCAAGCAACAAAAGGAAAGGAGAATAGATTATCTGAATCAGTCAGCACAATTTCTATCATTGATGAGTCTAAGATATTTTGTAAGGTGTGTACTAAACAGCCTTCCCAACATTTTGTTAACCTCCTTCACTGTGGAGCTGTTAGTTACTGCATTTTTAGGAAATGGCTAATAAGCCGTTCTGGTTTTTAATATATACCATGTACTCCAGTTAAAACAAAAATAACTTTATTTAAATCTAATAGCAGGAGTTCAGAAGAGCATTTCTATGCTAACATTTGTGCTTATTAACATGGTGGCCTTGCATTTAAATATATGCCTCTTCCCCACTTTCTTTGTGATGCTTCTACTAAAGGCATAGAAAATTAAGTGTAAATTACATTACCTGTGGAACATCTCTTCACATTTACATAAACTCACGTTTACTAAATTGCACCAAGAGGGAAAACGCAACGTAATTATATCATAATTGTATAATCAGTTGACTGTGATTATATTTTCTCTCTTGATGCAATTTAGTAAACGGGAGTTTGTGTAAATGGGTAGTAATGTTCCTCAGTTAATGTAATTTATGTAGTTTTCAGTGATATTTTTGTGGAACTGGGAATCAGATACATTTACTTTTAGGTTAATGTTTCTTTCTAGGATTCAAAATGCATTTGCCTAATGCCCCTTTCTGATGGCATCAGATGGCTTTCTTTGAGAATAACTCACAATTTGTCTCTGTTTAAATCTAGGACACACAGACACTAATCTTTGAAGCTGGAAATAATGTAGAATTCATTTCCTCAATGTAAAGCTTTTCCATTTCCTCAATTCCATTCAGCATTTTTAATGTAAATGTACAGTAGTAGCTGACATTATAGCAGGTCTTTGCAGGAAGAAGGCATACATGGGTAAAATGAGGGACATTTGTGAGATCTGACAGTCAATTTTAGTTGAGTGATTGCAAAAGAGATTTTATTTCAATTATTTCTCAATGTAATGCATCATGAAGAAAGTATTTTCCCCACAATGCAAGCAGTTTAGAAAGTGGCCTTTATTATTAGCAAATAATAGAAAATTATATTGAAGGCTTTAATATAAAGGAAATGCATTTCATTGCTAGATTGTATCTTGCCATAATTTATGTAGTAATAGTTTATTACTGCTTGTAGTACTCCAAATATTCAACATTTGTACCTTGACAAAATCTTTCAAACTTGGGTGTCTAAATCCATATTGAAACTCTCCACTAATGTGGCTCCTTACCTGCTAGTATGTTTTATGGTGTTTAAACCTGTCTACACTAGGTACTATCACAGTTTATTTCAAAAATACACTTTTTCCCATTTAGACAAGGCCTAAGAAAAAATTGTACTAATTTGGCTAAAACAGTTTAGAAATTGACTTAGTGAAATCGGTGCAATATAATTGTTTGGATGCTCTTATTTTGGTTAAGATAACTTTATTGATTTAACTTAAATTAGTGAGGAATCTAATTTAAGATAAATAGATATAAGAAACTCTTAACCAAAATAAGTATCCACACATTGTCACCTTCAGGCATGTTATATTAATGTATGTTAATGGCTACCACTTGGAAGGTCCAACTATTGCAAAATGCGACTGCCGACACTTAGGTTCTGTATTTTGCACTACAGTATTTGCCAATTTGCTCTTTGTATAACTTCTGAGGTATTGATTACCTAGTGTTTCAATAGTCAAGGACTCAATTATGAGTCGTGTTATGACACATTCTTGCTGTGGTCAAGCATGACAGTTGAGATCAGCTTTGACTGATGCATCTTTTGGAACTTGTGGGAACAAGCAAGAGGGTGTTCTTAAAAAAACAAGACTGTTTCCAGAGTTCATTTTGGCTAATCCTCCATCAGAACCCGAATCTTGCTGTTTCCAAGTCTAGATACAATATGCATTTCTCTGATCACGGTTGTCTTTGTGGGTTGGTAATTTCCCCTATCCTTTTTGTCCACTGAGATCCTTTTAGTTTGTATTCCTATGGCTTGCATGTAGGGCTTTTCTTTTATTTGGAGAGCGGTATCAATTCTTTATTTTTTTTGCACAGAACAGATATTTGTAAAGTACCTGATCCAGGTTTTAGGTAAATATTGTATATTAATTGTAGAAATTGAAACTATTATTATTTATTTGTGCTACCATAGTGCATAGGATCCCTAATCATGGATTAGGAGCCCATTGTGCGATGTGCTGTATAAACACAGAACAGAAAGGCAGTTCTTCCCCCAAGGAACGTACAGCCCAAATAAACTAGATATTCAGGTGCATGGGTGCCCTTATATGTTTGTGAATAAGATGCATTGAGATACCTTGTTTACAAAAGACACTATATTTTAAAAAAACCTTTTCTGAAACTAAAATAGCAACTAATTTTGTAAACTAGTATTTTGCCTTACTGCTAATAAGCAGCTCTTCACAAAGTGTGGAATAATGAGATTGATGCAAGTGGGAACATTTCCCCCCAATCACTTCTCCTACTTGTCCAAGAAGTAAATGTAACAGATTTTGCAAAGTCTAAGTGTTCACTTGACTAATTGTGTTAGGGCAAGAAGGGGCTTTTTTGTTCAGGAACACATCTGCTGAGTCACATTGCTACTTGAAATTCTCACTTCTTGAGCTGCTTGACAGAAACCTTGAATAGGATGAATACACTTAACTGGTATCTCATTACATAACATTTTTTAGTAGTATGGCTTTTGAAACCACTCGGGTGCTGATTATAAAGTAAGCAATTTAAGGATAAAGTTGCTGCAGGACCTGTTAACCTAGCTTGGGGAAAACCTACTTTAAATTGATTTGGATTCTGAAAAAAACAATCTTCAGGGAAACCAGACATAATGCAATCCCTTTGTTAATAGAGTGGGTATGCTACCAAGCAGCACATTTCAGTGTCCAAGCAAAATTTTCATCAGATTGTGAATCTTACTCTGCTGATGTTTATTTTGCTAAATCAGTGTTCGAGCTGAGTTGGTTTTTTTAAGGTTGTTTTACTGAGATTGCATTAAAGGTGGTTGTTGCAGTATTAGGGATACTTTTCCTTTTAAATCTGGGACTTGATCAGGGGCTTTTTTTTTTTTTTTTTTTTGCAACTTTCTCTGATCAGAATGTTGCTTTATTGCACTTTTAAAAAATGTAAAGTTTTTTTTAGTGTGCTTATTAGGTTTTAGTTATAACAAACTAGTAACAAGTTTGACTAGTGCTTTAGGATTTTATTGGAACTTAGACATTAGTGTTGATTTTGTAGGCCCTTCAAAATACACTTGCCAATACTTTGCCCAAAAAAACCCCCAAAAACAAAAAACTTTTTCAGGCATTAAACAATTAAACCATAATGGGTTTTATAATTTTGTAACATCCATTAAAAGAAAACTGACCTTGCTGTTTGTGTTTGCAATACTTTTACAATATATTGTAAAAGTATTGCACGCTATACATGAAAGGAAATACGGAGCCATAACGTGTCTGAGAAATAAATAAATAGCTTGTCTAATATTCTCCTTTATTTATTGCCTGGCAGCTTACTTGTGAAATAGACATATTGACTTAGACAAGCGTATTTGAGAAGGTACTTTAGAAGTAGTTCTCAGCAGTAGCACTATGGAAAACCCACTGACCTGTAAAAGTGTGCTGCTGAGTGCAGTATGTCCATCTGGACGGTGAATGTATTTGTTATTCACTAATGGTGCTACTGATCCTGAAGATGTTTTAATGCATCCATCACTTTGAAAGAACTCTGTTTTCCTCAGCACTTACAATCAATTGTTATATGAAAATAAATTGAATAACTCTATCAGAGAATGAGCCTCAAGGTTTAGTTTACAAAAGTAACCAGACTTAAAGATTATGAAAGAAACCAGCTGTAAGTGGTGTTTGCATTTTCAGAAAAATAAGCTTTTGTCTGAATTTGTTTATTATGGTTAGCAATGGGAATGTCCTTGACCTAAAAATATTTTACCTCCTTCAGTGTTCAGAAAAAATAAATGAAAACAGTTTTTATGGGCCAGATTCTGTATTTAATCCACATGCACAACTCCCACTGAAGACTGCGTGCACTAAACTGGACAGTTGATAGCTCATTAATTATCTTAAATTTATGCTTGCAATAACTTTCTTTGGACTAAAATCTGCTGCTGTATATTAACTGAGTAGAAACTAATCAAACTTGAATCGGATAGTAAATTCTGGAAAAGTATCACAGTAATGTGGGCCTTTTAATGATTTAATAAAACTTCCATCTTTCCTTTAAGTAAGGAATGCGGTTTAAGATTTTTAGCAAACTTGAATTTAATTTGTAGAACAGTACTGCTGCCAGTGACTTTTTCTGTTACTTTTTAATGTCTAATTGTCTATATAGATGGATACCTTTTCTTTTCTCACAGGTAGATGGACAAAATGGGGCTTTGACATGGTGTGTTTTTTGACAGACACCCTTTCTATCCTCCTTCCTTTCAGAGTCCCAGTTTCTGAGCTGTCTACCAGGGTAAAAGACAGGGCTGATTAGACATGCTTCCATCTTGCTTGACAAGAGCAGACTGACTTCTGGACCAAATTCCTTTGTTTTAATGTCTCAATGTATTTTTTTTAAAAACCGTAAAGTACTGAAGTGATGGCACACCATTTAAGTTATATGAAGCAGTTTCCTCCTGTGCTATTGATTATATAAGAGCTAGGGCCCTTAACAGGGTCTTTATCTCAAAAGACACACCATCAACTTGACATTCACACTACTGTGCAAAAAATGAAAAAATGTATACCTAGGGTAACATGTTGTTAGTGGTGATTCTTTCAAGTGTAATCCATTACACTGCATGAGGAATTCCTCTAAAGCACTCTGGAAAAATGACTCTCTAAAAAGGCATTGGGGGTTCCATGTTTGTATCTCTAGCGCCCTGGGGCCCATTGTTTTTTGACAGGATAACCCAAAAGTGACTGAGGGCATCACTTTAAGATAATGAGGTTATTCTAACATTTTTATTATCGTAATGGTAAGAAGTAAGTAAAGAATCTAACTTGATCTTTTTTAAGGTCCCAGGCTACTTGTAGAGATAGCTGTGAGAACATTTTACTTTATAAACTGAGAAAAATTGATGTGGAAACCACTGATATCATAATAAACATTTAACCCACAATGCTGCCTTTAATCACTCTTCAGAGTGGAACCACACTTTAAAGTAACCTTCAAAAAAGATCATTATTAAATACTTCTCTTGTGAAAACAGTAAAAATCGGATATAATCTGAATGTAATATATATAATAGTGCTGTGCTGAAATATTTAAGAGGAGAGTTGTGGTGATTAACCTGACAGAGGGCAGTGTCCCCCTCTAACTACTGCTAAATCATCCCTATCAGAGATGACTTGTTTTGGGGATGAATATTTCTAAGGAAATGGATCACTTGATGATTACCTGTTCTGTTCATTCCCTCTGAGGCACCTGGCATTGGCCATTGTCGGAAGATGGGCCAGATGGACTTTTGGTGTGACCCAGTATGGCTGTGCTTATTTTTTTATGCATAGATTTGTTGTTGTTGGACTGAAGCAGATTTCTGAAATTACTTATTTGACGCAAACATTCTGAGGTTGATTATTATCAGGCTTGGACCCATCCCCCCTTCTGACTTGCATAAATTGAGCTCAGTATATATACAGTTGGTACTTAGGTTTAGGTTGTGAAATAAATTTATTTTGCTTAAGTAGGTAAAGTGCCAAATAAACAAATGCCTGATTGCCGTACTCCAATTTTTTACGTGTGCAAAGCCTTGGAATACAGGGTATATCACAGGCTCTGTCTTGATAGGCAAAAAGATGTTTTTCAATCATGTTGGCTCAGTCATGTTAGCTTAACGTGATAGGAAAAGCCCTCTTAGGGCCATGTTTGTTCACACTGTTTTAACATATACACCTCTACCTCGATATAACGCTGTCCTCGGGAGCCAAAAAATCTTACCGTGTTATAGGTGAAACCGCGTTATATCGAACTTGCTTTGATCCGACGGAGTGCGCAGCCCCGCACCCCCGGAGCACTACTTTACTGCATTATATCAGAATTCGTGTTACATCAGGTCGCATTATATCGGGGTAGAGGTGTATTAGTTGGTTGAGTTATTCCACAGGCCCTCCCACAGGTTGCAATGCTGCCAGGTAATGCGCCTTCAGATGTGCTAGGTTGTGTCTAAATGGGGCTTTACAGTTGTATTAAGCTAACTGAGCTGAGAGAAAAGAACTAAGTTTCATTATTAATAGCTCAATATCTGCTCATTTATGTCATTTTTCTGGGGAGGGAGTGGGAAAGTGAATTGCAGGATTTCACCGAATGTAACTGCAGGTTGTGAAGGATGTAGTAAACATGCATCATATGAAGACATTTCTTCCTGGAAACTACTCCTTCATTGAACAATCAACTGGCTGACAAAAAATGTCACTCAAGAAACAAAATTTAGCAGCAGTGCACATTTCCAAAGTGATTATCTTTTGACTAAATATGACCACTTTTCATTGTAATTCAGTCTTCCTTTTCAAACTATGGGAGTATATGAGCATCTCTTGTAAGGAAGGATACTGTATTTGCACAGATAACCTAACTACAAGATACTCTGATACTTTTTCATGTGGGGGAGAGCAAGACTTAAGTTTCCAATGTGATCTCTATGTTGGCAGCATTGTGAAATTGACTAGAGTTCAGATTTCTGAAGCTCTGTATGTCTGATTTTTAAATATTTCAACATTTATTTTTAAAACATTCAAGTTTTGATAGAGTACCCCCGTAAAAGTAGATACAATTTTTATTCTTTTTAAAAACCTATTTATTTTTCTGCACCCCAATTACAGTTTAGAAAGGTGTTTTGGACCAGGTCAGAGAACTACAGCATCAAATAGACTCATGCCTCCTTTGTCTTGTTATTCTGTCCTGCTACCCCTCAATTTTCATTCTTGCTTGTGCTGTTGTTAATCGTGTTTTTGCAGAGCATGGATAAGAATATGCATGTAAACTACCTCTAAAGTAGTGCAAGAGTGATGACTTTGTGCTAGTCCAGAAGAAAAGTGCAATGGACCATCAATGTACAGTCAATGGAACTGACTCTACACCAAATGCACAAATTAAACAAACATGAAAAATAAAGAAATGTTTCTCTAATTTTTCAATTATAATAATCTCAGGTGTTACCTGTAACAATTAATAGGTGTAACATTTTCACAAAAGAATTGTAATTTTCAAATTGATGGAGTTATTCTGTAGGAATCAGGTTTTGTCATTTGACTACAATGAAAACAAAGAAGGGGACTAAAATATAGAGAAAGGGAGTGGCATAAAAAGAGAAGGAAACTGACTTCCAGAACCAATTAAAATATGACTACTTTATTAATAGCACTTCTAGCTCCCTTAGTATTTGTGTGTGTTCATGCTTGTGACATCTTTGACAGGAAACATCATAATAAGTGAGTGTAGATGTGCTTGTGATGGAAGTCCTCTTGTAAGTTGGATGGAAACGCCAGAAAAATTAATTTTGCTGATAATGGTTGAGTAATCATTTCCTCCTCCCCAGTAGCAGCTTTCTTTTAATTATCCAAACGTCTGTTTTTAACTCCAGGACTGTTCTCCATTTGAGTAGATGTAATATAAACTCCCCATATTAGTGCATTCGCAATAAGCTTGGTTGAGGAAACAGCAAAGAAAAGGATTTTTTGAAGTATTTTTATTAAAGATGTTCATTGTAAAAATACAGATGAAAATATTTACTTATAAGCTTCATAGCTACAATACCATCAACATGAGAAAAAAAGACTAATAATGAGCATTCACTTCATATATTTGGTGCATAATGCCATTTAAAAAATTCTTAGGGTTTTGTGATTATAGTATCAAGCACTCATTCTTCTAAATTTGGAGAAAGGGAGATCTTTTGTTTTACTATAAATTTTAATGAAATTCTGGAAAGACTGTGACAGGCTCTTTAGTGCATCAATAAGGCTATGGTAACATATTTCTTGTTTTCCTAGGAGTATCTTCCATTACCTTAATATGTGCAGCAAATCAGTCATAACAATAGTTTCACTTGGGAATAGTGGTGAATTAAGGCAGGGTTTTAGCATTGACATTACCAGCTCAGCTCATTTTTACTGCCAAAAAACTCAATAAGAGTTGTAGCAATGGTTTGAGCGGTATTAGTTGCTGTATTAGTTTACTATTATAATGCAGGATATATACACTGGGAATTCTTAATAAAAGGACATTAAAGTAAATAATGCACACATAGCATTTAGTAGTCAACTGGGGCTGATTTGCCTAGACAGAGATGGACTTTCTGATTGATCATATCCATTACAGCAAGATTGTATTAGTTTTAGATAACGAATCAGTAATTATGTGCATAGTCTAATGATTAATAAGTTTTAGTTGGTTCATATTGGCAGAGGTATAGATGGTAATTCTCTATTAGATGAATTTTAGTTCATGGTCTTATTGAGTTAGTCTACTTTGGGACTATGGATTACTACCTGTAAATGTGTATTGTCAGGGTTGTGGAAAACACTGTGGTGAAGGTTTCAGAGAGAACAATCCAGTATGTGTTTTCTGTGGTTTTTATCATATCTTTTCTTCATTGGTTTATTATAAAGTTTTAAAAACTTCTACACTACTATGGAGTGTTTTTGGGAACATAACCTATACTTGAAACATTTTTGATACTATGGGTCAGGGTCTAACTTAATTTGTGATTTTAAATTTTTAGCATAAAGTTTCAAGGGAAGTGATTAGAACATCAAGATTATTGTTATGCCTATTCAATCTACTAGGAAAAAATAAAAATAAAATTTAAACTGTCTAGAAGCCTGAAGGGGAATGGGTGGAGTTATTAGTGGTTAGGGACATGAGTACTTCATGGAATAAGTCACCATTAGATGTTAGAGAGGAGAGATGGATAGAGTTGTAAACTCAGTGTTTGGAGGTGGTTTGCTTTGCTAGAATGTAGAAACTTCTTATAACATAGTTATGTAAAAATCTGGCTGGCTTATCTTATTTTCTAGTCTTCACAATAGGTGGCTTCTCATTCTAATTGTAGGAAATGTGAGTGCTGCTGATTGATTTAACAAATGAATATTAGAGCTGGTTGAAATTTGAAAAATGTAAATGGAATTTCTGTGAAGAATTTCACAATTTTGTTTACCTTTTCAACAAGCTCTGTATCAGTGTATGGATTTATTTGACTCCATGTGCCTAACATTGAAGGAGATGCTAAGAAACAAGGATATAACTGACTGAGGTAATTAAAACAGATAATTATTCTAAAGTGAAATGTAAGAATGTCACAAATTAAGTAGCAAGATGTAGAGGATTTATGCTTTCTCCAAAAGTGTAGAAAATTGCTTAGTTTGAGTTTTTTGAACACAAATGAGCCTTTGAAAAGTATGTCCAAGTGGAAGAGCAAAACACACTGAACTTCCTCCTGCAAGTGGGACATGTCAACGCCATTTTCATCATCAAAATTTAGCAGTGATGATTTAAATTTCTGTCTTAGGTCTTCCAACAGTTCTTCAGTATCTGCTTCATTTGGAAACAGTCTTTGTTTCTGTGACACCCAAAATATGGCAGTGACCAGTAATTATGTTCTTAATAAGGCACTGAAAGCTCAGCTAGCAACCCTGTAGGCAGGTCTCAAGTTGCCAAATCCAGGCTTTCTGGTACTTGTCCTTAGAGAGCATGTCTGATTTAGCAGCATCTACACAGCAGCTGGGAGATGTAATTCCCAGCTCAGGTAAATCTACACATGTTAGTTGTGCTTCTTCTTGTGCCTAAAAATAACAGTGTGGCTGTGGTTCAGGCTAGCCACCCAGGTACATTCCCAGGGGGATGGGCAGGGTTGTAGTTCAGCGATTATTCCTAGTTGTCATCTACACTGCTGCAACCACATTGCTATTTTTATGTACTACACAAGCAGTGTGTATGTCTACCCATGCTGGGAATTATACCTCTCAGCTACAGTGTGAGACACCCTAAGGCTTGTCCTCACTGCAGTGTTAACTTAAGTGTAGCTGACTGGAACGAACTCCTCTCAAGTTAGCCTAGCTCAAATGAGAGCAGTCACATTGCAAAGCACATGAGCAGCACAAAATGTTTGGATTAGCAGCAAGAGTGGCTAAGTCCCACTGCATTACTAACTTGAGAATCAGCAGCAATCAAGCTTCAGCCTGCATACTCTGATGGGCCAACTAGCTCAAGTTTAAAGCCTCTTAAGTCAAGATAGAGATTTTTGTGTGTGCACAGAAGTCAGATTGGGTGCAACACCTAGGTTATAACCTGAGCTAACACTGCAATGAAGACAAGCACTATCTGATGAGATGATGAGCAATGTCTGCTAGGGTGAGAGACAGATAATAAAAGGCGGGTTCTTTTGCTTAATTGTGGGGAGATCTGAAGGACAACTGTCACTGTAAAGCTTTCTAGGAAAGGAGTCTGAGTGGGATTGGGCAGAGGGACCGCCTGGGATAATTTTGGACTTCTTTAGCCAAGAGTTGTGTGGTATGTGACTTAGGGAATGTCTATACATACAGTGCTGCAGTGTATCTGGTGAAGATGCTCTGTGCCAATGGAGAGAGCTCTCCCGTCAGCATACTAAAACCACCTCTGTGAGTGGCAAAAGCCATGTCGGCGGGAGAAGCTCTCATGCCGACATAGCACTGTCCACACCAGCACTTATGTCACTGTACCTTATGTGGCTCGGGCGTGATTTATTCACATCCCTGAGTGACTGCCAACATAGTCATAGTGTACACATAGCCTTACCTCAGAGGCACAGGGAGTTCTGAGGAATGACTGCATATTTTTATGAGCGTTCAAGCAAGACAATCCTGTAACAGTGTCATTTGAAAGGGAAGGACTTGAGCTTGAGAGGAAACTTGCAATGTTTTCTGCTTACATCACCTTCAGTATAACACGAAAGGAGTACTTTAAATGAGTGATTGAAATACTTTACCCTGTATAATACTTTTCCAGATAGATTTAAACTTTCAAGTTCACACTTAAATGTTGCTGTGGGGGGTTGAAGGACAAAGTAAAGAAAGACCTAAAAGAATTAACATTGACAAATAAGGTTAATCAAACAGTAAAAAAAAAGTCCAAATAGGCACAAGTATCTATAGAGGGAATGGTATGTTCTATTTAATGCTATTGATTCAACATCTGGGAAAAAAACCCTCAGAATATTGTCAGTTGCTCAAGATGCCATTCAAGAATGCAGAGGAAAATATGACAGAGGTCTTCAACATTTGCTCAAAGTAATGAAAATAAAATGAAAGAAATGGGAACTTCACAGATGCAGTCCTCTTCAATTTCTGAGACAAACTATTTAAACTTCATTAAGAAAGAAATAACAGCTAATGTAGTACTAATGCACGTTGTAGAAGTTCATAGTTCTTCTACAGGCATAGTCAGCCTCATGATTAGTTGACTAAAAAAGGAAGATTAATGTTCCAAAATGGTGAAAAATTGTAGAAGTAGAATCACAGAAGACAGGACAATTGAATTTAGAATATGAAGAATTTTTAACACTTCTATCCTGCTAGTTTCGCATCAGTTAAGCACATTTTTTGCATGTTCTGATTAATATGATAGATATTTGTTAATAAAATTTGTTAATAGAAGTCAAGGTGCTGAATGAGGAAGTAATTTGACAGTTATATCAATAGGTAAGGGGAGATACAAAAGAGTAGTAGGCCTCACTAGTTAGTAGACTGGGAACTTGACTATTGTATTTTTTATTTATATTGAGGTAGTGCCTAAAGGCCACAACCAAGTTGTGCCCCATTATCCTAGGATTTATACAAACACATAGTAAATGACTATGTGTTTTACTTACAGAATTGCAGCTTTTCATTTTAGAAAATCTCTCTCTTATGGGTAAGGAATAAATGTTTCCAAAGTGAATCACCTAGTATGTGTTCTGTGTTGCATCTCCATTCTCTCAAACCCTGCCCCTCCAGTGCCTTCAACCTCCAAAGGGTTGGTGGGGTGGGGGATGATGCACTGTTTCCTTGGTTTGGAGAACATTATCTCGTGCTGTTCAGAATTAATACTGTACATTTTTAATTAAATATTTAATTTAAGGAAACCTAATTTAGTGTGAATGCTGAAGTTACAGGATTTGTAAAAAGATTTTTTCAGCCACAAAAATGATTAGGTCTGTTTCAAAGCCACCAAAAATAGCAGTCCCTCTTAATGTATATTTTAAATAAGTATTGATGGTATCTGTGATCAGTGTATTGGACATTCTTTGTACTGCAGCAACACAAGGAAAAATGGTTAGACTTAGATGAAGTTTGAAAAGTGGACTTTTAGTCTTAGTTGAGAATCTCTGCTCTTGTGAACTAGTCTTAGCTAATGTTACTTTATTGCTTAATACTTTTTTAAATGAGTATATGGACAGGGGATCTAAGTGATATAATCTGGCTAATTTAATAAATGACAGATATTTCTATTAGTGGAATCCCAACTCAAGTAAGTAACAGTCATATTTAAGTTAAGTAATTTATACTGAATGCCTAAAACTCTAATCCACATGGGAATTGAAAGCTTTAGAAGTGGCCTTTACAGCGTTTTGGTCAGAGCATGCAGGGAAAAGTTTATACAGTTTTGGTTTTGTGTTCATTAAGGCAAAAATGTTGTTGTGAACCCATTTGCTTCCGCTTAATAATGACACTTAGCTCATAGATAGCAATTTTCATTAATAGATTTCCAAGTGCTTTACAAAGGATGGAAAGAGTTCCTGTTTTACAGACAGGGAGACTGAGATAGAGAAGAGAATAAATATATCCAAGATCACAGGCTACATCAGTAAGTAGAGATGGGAATAGAATTCAGGTCACCTGATTCCCAGCATAGTGCCCTAGCCATTGGACTACAGTGATTTCTATAACTTTATTTTGTAAGAAACTGTAGCAGGGAAAAGATGGTCTTGTGATTAGGACATTGCGCTGGGTCTTGGGAGATCTGCGTTAAAATCCTGCCAAAGATTTTGTCTGTCTTTGGGCAAATTGTTTAACCTGTTTGTGTTTCAGTTCTTCATTTATAAAAGGGAATGGATAATACTTCCCTACGTCTGAAGGGTGTTGTTGAGATCAAATCCATAAACTCTTGGGATACTGTGGTACAGATACTATGGTATTGGGGGGCCACATGAGTACATAGAAAGGGGAAAAAAAAAGTGTGGCAAACAAGTGGAAAGAGGACTCATGTAATTCAGCTGTTCAGTTCAGTGATTATAATCTGAGGTCTTGGAGACCGCTGCCTTATGAATGTGGTATCGCCCATGGTAGGGAATGCTGTATCATATTTAGCTTTCACTAAGGAATGTATTTTTAATAGTTACCATTTTTTAAAAAAGCATACTTTATAAAGGAAATATTTCACTTTTGAAAGGTTACCAGCATTTATCCCAATAATTATAGAACACACTCTGGGGCCACAAAAGTTTGCTATCATCTATATTACTCTTTCTCATTGTTCTTGTTATTACCATCCCTATTGAACACTAAAATACTCTGTCTGTGCTAGGAATATAAATTATAAAGGCTATTTTCGCATGGTAGATAGTTCTACTTTATTCTGAATTTGATAGTTACACTGGTGTATGCTTTCCGTCCTCTTAGAGAGGTGGAAGGGAGGAAATTGGTGCAGATTTCAGAGAGGAAGTAGCAGCTCCGCTGCACACTCCTGTCCTTCCTGGGAGCCAAGAAAGACCCTCTGTAAGTTTGGAATCCAGGCACAAGACCTGTGCAGGGCTACCAGCCAGGATGTAGTGTCAAAAATTGAGACAAGAATTAATTTTGTAAGAAGCAAAATTAATTCCCCTGCAGAGTTTTATACTCCACTTGAGGTTTGGGAGGGAAAGTGTAGTGGGGAGTAGCTAGTGGCAGCTCAGCTGCTAAGTAAGCAGCAGCGCAAAAGGGAAATGCAAAGGATAAGGTTCATCTGGGATCTGCAGGGCTGTGCCCTGCCTTGGGTTTTATGGTGTTTATAAGTAGGACCCTACCAAATTCATGGTCCATTTTGGTCAATTTCACAGTCATAGGGTATTAAAATTAGTCAATTTCACATTTTCAGATGTTGACATCTGAAATTTCATGGTGTTGTAACTGTGTGGGTCCTGATCCAAAAGGGGTTTCTGGGGGGTTGCAAAGCTGTTTTAGGGGTGTCACGGGATTGCCACCCTCACTTCTGAGCTGCCTTCAGACCTGAGGGAGAAGTCTGATTTCATGGTCCATGACATGTTTTTTCATGACCGTGAATTTGGTAGGGCCCTATATATAAGGCACATCTCTTCCCTATTCCACAAATCTACACCCTCCTCTTGAGAAGAGAATGACTGACTCCTTAAGCACCTATCTAATGTGCAGGGGGAAAAAGCTGCCTTATCATGGGAGGACTTAAATCTACTGGAGGTCTTACGCTGCTATTATTAAAACATCTATGGAATTTCTAAAAACAATAGATGATGCCTTAAATCAAAAAGTATTGCATCCAACATGAGGGAGAACTATGTATATTAGTCCTCATCTTGATAGATAAAGAGGAATTAGTGGTTGTCTTTTTACAACAGCAGTGTAGATTTCAGGGTAAACATACAACAACATCTGTGTGAGAGAACCCAGTAGTCTGTCTATTTATTGTGCTATTTCACAAAACCTAAATCTAACCATCACTAACCACAAAGCTTTGTTGCAGTATATTAAAGGTGGTCTTAAAGTTGTAATATTCTGATTGTTTCATCCTGCATTGTTTCTTATCTATATGTATTTATTACTGTAGAAATTTAATTGTCTTACTATAGTGTCTGACTCTAATGAATAATTTGCAAAGAAGTGGACTTCCACTTTCTTGGCACATTGTGTTTGCATCTTAATGAACGTTTTCTGCTTGGTCATGATCCAAATGGGAATATATTTACATAATGCTAATCAAGCTCTTGTTCTTTGCATTTGGGGGAAGACTTTAAATTTATTTTTAGTCTGTACATGTACAGTAGAACCTTAGAGTTGCAAATGCCAGAGTTATAAACTGATTAGCCAACCACACACCTCATTTGGAACCAAAAGTACGCAATCAGGCAGCAGCAGAGACCAAAAAAAAAAAAAAGTAAATACAGTAAAATACTCTGTTAAATGTAAGCTACTAAAAAAATAAAGGGAAAGTAATATTTTTTTGACAAGTTAAGGAAACTCTGCTTGTTTCATTTAAATTAAGATGTTAAAAGCAGCATTTTTCTTCTGCATAATAAAGTTTCAAAGCTGTATTAAGTCAATATACAGTTGTAAACTTTTGAAAGAACAATCATAATGTTTGTTCAGAGTTACGAACAACCTCCATTCCCAAGGTGTTCGTAACTCTGAGGTTCTATTGTATCTAATACACGAATTCAGCAACTAGTTGCTTAAACTATGAATTACTTATACAGTAGAAACTGGTAACACTGTCCATCCTGCATGCTATATATTTGAAGATAGCTCTTTAAAAATGTTTTCTAGATTATATATTGTAATATTTAGTTATAGAAAACATTTAAATTTTGATCATTCGTTGGGGAGGGTGGGATGAATTTTAACAGACCCTTTTCTGCGTACATTTTAGATTTCATAAAGCTTCAGTTTTTTCATTGTCCGTATAACAATGGCTCTGCTGATAGTGTGATGTTGTTGGTAGGCAACTGGTGAGGACTAAGCTGTCAGTCAGAACCAACCTTAAAAATTATTTCAGGTCTTGCATCTTGAAAAACAATGGGAATTTTTGTTTGTTCTAAACTTAAATGTAAAATTGAACCAACTTGGAATTTAGAAGAGCAGGCCACTTTTAGCCAACAGTATTGTACTTTCTCAGTATAAATGGTCTGTGTCCAAATAGTAAATGGGGGCACATGAAAGAGTACTTGGGTGATGAAATTTACTGTTTCTTAGTAGAAAAAAAAATAATGGATGCTTTGGCACAATACATTATAATCTGTCCTCTGTCAAGTAGGAGTCAGAAAACTGTTATCCACTAATGTTTTGTTTGTTTTTGCCAGTTTTTCCTGTGCCCTGTGGAAATAGGAAATGGTAGTATTCAAATTTTAATGAAGTTTATTAAGTTCAACAGCAAAATCTTATCAAGGCACAAAATGTAGACAACATTTAAGTATTTAAGCTATTTCCATTCAACTGACTAGGTTCCTGTTTTAAAACATTTCAGTTGTGTTTTGTCTAAAATTCCATGAATTGAAAGATGTGACTAAGAGGTTCTTTTTCTGGTGCCTTCCACTGAGTCAAGCAGAAAATGTTGCTTGTTACAGTCTCCCTCACTGAAACATTTTCTTTCTGGAAGAAATAAGTATATAGGGTTATGACAATGAAGGATAGGCATATGAATCAGCACTTCAAGAAATCAAAATCACATTATAAATGTGTGAATAATGAACTTCTCAAGGATGTTCTTTTAACTGTGAAAGTTTGGCCCCTAATGGTTGTTGAAAAGCAAACCAGAAGGTAGCTGTGGCCGATGCAGAAGTCTTTATTTAAAACCAAAATCAAATTGGACTGTATACTGACAGCAGTGACGAATCTATGTATCCAAGGCCTGCACTCCAAAAGGGGCTTAAACAACAGCTGCCTTGTTGTAGGTGTTGCTTACACTGCTTAGGCCTTGTCTACACTACAGGAAAAAGTCAATCTAAGCTACGCAATTTGAGTTACATGAATAGCATAACTCAAGTTGACGTAGCTTAGATCTACTTACCGCGGGGTCCATACTCCGCAATGTTGTCTCCCATCAACTCCCCTTACTCTTCTCAATACGGTGGAGTACAGGAGTTGACGGAAGAGAAGACCCGCTAAATCGACTGCCAATGTATCGATCACCGCATGTCGATCCCCTGGTAAGTGTAGACAAGCCCTTAGTCTGCAGTAGAAGCACAATAGGAGCTTTGCTCCTGAGTTCCGGCAGAGCCGCCATCACAAGAGCGATCCCTATTTTGACTGAGCAAGACAGAAATTATTCTGCGTGTAATTGATCCTCATCTTCCTCTTTGTGGGAGAGGAGTGCCAACCCCAGGCAGGAGTGTTCCTTCTTTGCTCAGTCAGTGAAGAGAGTGACAACAAATGGACCCCCAGCCACAGGAACAAGCAGGGAAGTTTGCCTTCCATAATCAGGAAAGCGCAGGAGTGGTTCCTGGGGTAGGGAAAATAGATACTGTCTCTTTCTATTGGAATTAATATCTCTTCACCTGAAGATAGGTGCCATGATGTGTGAAAGGGAGAAAGAGAGATTTGAGAGGTGGAAAATCCGGATGGAAGAAGGTATGTAGAAAAAAGAAAACAATGGAGAGAAGTTGAAAAAAACCTCAAGAGCAAAGGTGAATGAAGAGAGAAGGAAAGGCTAATTACCAGACCAGAGCTGAGGAATTTTTGCAGTAAACCCAGTTAAGAAGGGAGGAAGTAAATAGAGTAAACCAAAGTCAGTATAAGAAGGATGGTTGTCTAGTGGATAGGACACTGGACTGGGACTCTAGACTTAGGTTTAGTTTCCATCTAGCCACAGAAATTTTGTGTAACTTTGAACAAATCACCTAATCTACCACGTGTCTCAGTTTCCCTATCTGTAAAGTGGGGATAGTACTGACCTACCTCACAGGGAGTTGTGAGGATAAATATATGATTTTGAGGTGCTCAGATACTGTGGTGATGAGGATTGTATAATACAGGGGTCAGCAACATTCGGCTCGCGGCTCGCGCGGGCCGGGCCAGTTTATTTACCTGCTGACGCGGCAGGTTCGGCCGATCGCGGCCCCCACTCGCCGCGGTTCGCTGTCCCAGGCCAATGGGGGTGGCAGGAAGTGGCGCGGGCCGAGGGATGTGCTGGCCACGGCTTCCCACCACCCCCATTGGCCCGGGACGGCGAACCGCGGCGAGTGGGGGCCGCGATCGGCCGAATCTGCCGCGTCAGCAGGTAAATAAACTGGCCCGGCCCGCCAGGGTGCTTACTCTGGCGAGCCGCGTGCCGAACGTTGCCGACCCCTGGTATAATACGTGGTTGGAGAGAAGTGTCCAGAGGAGATTAGACTTTCTTTTTTAAATTATTAAACTTATTACAAAGAATTACAGTGTGGGAAAGCCAACTCTGAAAAGGAAAGAAGAAAAGATACACAGTAGAAAGAAACATAGAAAGAAGGAATCCAAAGGAGAAGCAGTTAAAAATGTACTTTTATCATCTTCTTGGGGCAAATAAAGAATAAAGCAGAGAAACTTGTCAGGGACTTTTTGGCTTATGGTAGGGACAGGACTGTTAGTGAATCTGTACTTTTATTAAAGTACCTGCCCTATGCACTCGAGTATGCTTTGTGCAGATGGGCCCTCATGTTCCTGAGCAGCTTGACAATTAATGTAGACACACCTCTGTGTTTGGGTTGCTGTGGTTAAATCTGTCATCTAGCAGGCCCAACTGTACCCAAGTTCCCTTTGGTGTGTCTATTCCAAACACCAATTAAATGTTTGCAATTATAATTGGATGACACTGAGTATGCCAGTCCAGCTCCCCAATTATAATTGTCACAAAAATGCAAAGGGGATTAAGTTATTTGGTTGTTTCATGCAACCTTCCTTAGGGGGACTGTTTCTCCCAGGTATAGACCATAGTCCTCTGTTAACATCCTAATGGGAGAAAACATATGAGAAATAATCCATTAGCAGTGATAAATTACAGAGCCTGAGGGTGCATCTTCTACTCTTGTAAGATCATACAGAAATTGATTCACATGGGAAATTTTGCTTATGTAAGGACTGCAAGAGTGGGCCAACAGTAGAAAAAGGAGAAGCTAACATTGAGCAAAGCTCTAAATAACAGTAGTGAACAAGTGACTAAGGGTATGTCTACACTGCCAAAAAAAATCCCACCCTCTGTGTCAGTGAGTCTCAGAGGGTGGGTCAACTGACTTGGGCTTGCGATAAGGGACTAAAAATAGCTGTATAGATGTTCCCTCTTGGGCTGGAGCCCAGGCTCTAACTCAGCAAGGGAAGTGGGTGTCTCAGCCCAGGCTCTTGCTTGAGCAGGAAGACCAAGGCCAGGTCAATTGACCTGACTCTGAGATTCACTGCCGCATAGGGTGACCAGACAGCAAGTGTGAAAAATCAGGGTGGGGGTGGGGGATAATAGAAGCCTATATAAGAAAAATACCCCAAAATCAGGACTGTCCCTATAAAATTGGGACATCTGGTCACCCTACTGCTGCAGGTATCTTTTTTTTGTTTTTTTTTTGTTTTTGTTTGTTTGTTTAAGTGTAGATGTACCTTTACTTTCTCTTAACCATAGCCACCCAGGTATGGTGGCTTTTATCTTAATAAATCAAAGGGTACAGAGCTCACAGATTGCCTGGGAAATACTGGTGTGCCCAACTTCTGCTTTGACTCCTTTGTGTGAAGGCATAGTGCCTCAGTGCATGCATAATTCAGGCTGGTCGCAATTATTTCTTGGTCCAAACCATTGGGACATTCACTAGAATCAGAGATAGTGGATGAAATATGTAAATGTTTTTTCCTCAAAACCTTGTTATCCAAAACATTTGAAAGATCATAGAGTCCAATTAAGGATAGTTGCTCACATTCTATGGTAATAGGGCCTAGGTAAGTAGATACATATGCAGCAAAAATTTAATGACTTACGTAAACTTTGAACCCACGTGAACATTGAAAGCTCCTCCTCAGAGTTGTTGCTTTGAACTGCTGAAAGGATCCTACAAGGAAGTTTGTGTCCATACTGCTGGTATTTATGCAGAATTGTCATGCAAAAGCTCATTGCAATTTAGATATGTACTATGAAAGGGACAGTCTGTGGCAGGAGTGTGTGGAAGAAAGCACAGAAGGTACCTAGTACGTTTAATCTATTGTTTGCCTTTTAATGCTTGGGTATGAATGAAACCGAGAATATCGCACTAACATCTGGTATTTTCCTGTGGTTCCCTGACATTCCATGTGAAAACATGTTTCTTCTGACATCACCTTTACTATGATGTCTGTGTTGAAAGTATAAAATCTTTGGTATGTAAAATATTGAGTTTAATGAGTGACACTGTAAATGCAATTACTATATTTTTAATAGAAAGTCTGACAATGTTATAGCAGAACATACAAGTTGGAGTTGTATATATTCAGGGATATGATAGTGTGTAAAGAGGACGCTTTGTTTCAGCTGGGGGTGTGGAGGCGTGTGTGCAGAAACCCATTATCCCTTGGGATGAGAGAGAAGTCGGGTCCACAGGTGTATGGGATCTGGGAGTTACACTGAATGAATTAATTGGCATAAGTTTGAGGAGGTTTTGTTTGTTTGTGTGACTTACAATTCCCAGTTTGACATCAGAAGGTTGGTAGCTTTTGACTCATTCATTCAAATATGCATCAGTGCTTTTATATTCTCCCCCTCACTTCCTCCCTCCCCGGCAAAAATCCTTTCATGCTCATAGGAAGTTCTCTTTTGGTGTCAGACATATTGTATTGTGTCTCTGCACTTAGAAGATGAAGAAATTGATCACTTAGCATAACAATTTTATTTGCATAAATGCTATATCTGTACTGCATAATTATATACCACCACTGCCAGCAGCTGTGTATTACATGTCTGCAACTTGAAATATTGTTTTAATTCTGGTGTTTTTTTTTTTTTTTTTTGGTATTTTTATTTTTCAGTGTCAAAGGTTGGCTTCTTTTTATGCAACTAAAAACATTTGAGTAGGGAGCTGTGATTAGGGGACTTGATTTGGCATATTTAATTTGCATATTAGCCATAAACATGCTTAGTATATTAGTATTTCATGCTGTATTGAAATGCAGGTTTGGGGCATTCATTTTAATAGATTTTTTTGTGAAATGCACAAATACAAAGCTGTGTGTGGCTAATTTTCATTGGGATACAAATCTCCTACAATAATGTAGTATAACAAAGTGCACAGCTGAAAATAAATGGAAAAGAATAGCTTTGTTTTTTGCAGTACAGTGATTATCTCAGTTCCTGAAGTACACACAAGACCTTTGTAAAAGAGCTGCTAGACACTTAAGCCTTGTTTACACTGCCAC
>NW_020664562.1:25975175-26052975 GCF_002925995.2 Terrapene triunguis | reverse complement strand
GGGGCGGGGACTTTGGGGGAGGGGGCGGAGTTTGGGCGGGGGCGGGGCGGGGGCAGGGGCGGGGCCCCGTGGAGTGTCCTCTTTTGGGACACTCCACATATGGTAACCCTATATTTATAGATAAGCGGAAGGTGGGTAGGGCCATGGGAACTGGAAAGCCAGCCTGTTAATAGCTCCTGGAGTGCAGCAGCCCTCTCTTTACAAAACAATTCTTAAATCACTAAAGCGATGTCTATACTAGCATTTTTGTCAGTAAAACTTATGTCACTCAAGGGTGTGAAAAAACGCACCCCTGATCGACATAAGTTACACAGACAGAAGCGTCAGTGTGGACAGCACTATGTCGGCGGGAGACACTCTCTCCCCTGACATAGCTACCGCCACTCGTTAAGGGTGGTTTAATTATGTTGACAGGAGAGCTCTCTCCCATCAGCATAGAGTGGCTACACGGGTACCTTACAGTAGCGCAGCTGCATCAGTACAGCTATGCCGTTGTAAGATCTCTAGTGTAGACGTAGCCTAAGGCCTGGTTTGCACTAGAAAATTGGGTCGGTTTAACTATGTTAGTCAGGGATGTGAAAAATACACACCTCTGAGCAGTGTTGTTAAGCCAACCTAAGTCCCCATATGGACAGTACTAGGTCAATAGAAGAATTCTTCCATCAACCTAGCTCCTGCCTCTTGGGGAGATGGATTACCTACACTGACAGGAGACCCCCTCCTGTTGGCACAGGTAGTGTCTATACAGAAGCACTGCAGTGGTGCCACTGTAGCATTTTAAGTGTAGACATACCCTAAAGCAGCATGGTGGTGAGTGCTACAAAATTGATTTAAAGAAGAACAGATCTTAATGGGGGCTGGAAGGAAGAAACCTTGCGTTTTAAAAATAAAATATTGACAAGAGGGGAGGGATGAGTCTAGATGATAAGCAGAGACTGATATCACTGTCAAGTTACGGTTCTTTTTTTGGGTAGTTCTGCACCTTCAGATCATCGCTCTAGGAGTGCATTCACTCCTCTTCGCCTGCCATCAATGGAAATGAACCCAAGACAAGTGTAACAGCTTGAATTGTTCCAAGATGTGATAACATGCGTTGCCTTCCCACCACTATAGCTTCGAGAAGAATTGGATGATAAATTGCCTCCCTTTTAGTTCTGGGATTCGCAAGCCTGCATGGAATCCCAAGTTGTTGCCTGCTTTGCCAGCCCAAATACCAGCATAAAGTTTAGTGCCATCTAGTTCCTTTCTCATTTTTTGTATCTCTCTCCACCACCTGTGCTGCCTCTCTGGAGAGATCAGTAGTTCTTTGTGCACATACCTTTTTCCAGTCTCTAATACTGTACAAGCAGAGGGGTAGCCTGTTTTGTTTTGTTTTGTTTTGTTTTTTACAGAAACAGATGTTTTTGTAGTGAGGAAAATTGTGGCGGGGGAAGTATAAGGGGAGCTCAGGTGAAATGTTTCTAATATTTTCAGACTGCCACTACCCTTGTGTGTCTATCTTCTGTTACCTATGAGTTGTAAAGTACTAAAATAAAATCCATTAAGACAAGGCCTAGCACTCCAAATTGAAAAAGATGGTCCTAATTTGTAATTTTGTACACAGGAAGCCAAATAGCAATGTGTCCATTCTCCCAACATTCCTTAGGCTTTTCAAACAAGAGCGTTTTTGCCCATCCTCTGATAAAACAGCTACCGAAAAAGAAAAAAAACAGGGTGAGACAAAAAGAAAAAAAACAGGTTGAGACAAGGGATGGCATAATGCTGATGGTTGAGAGATTGGATTTTCAGGCCTCTGACTTCTTACTGATCTCATTCAAGTCTATTCAAAGCTATCTAAAAGCTTCCAGTTTGACGGATTTAGCAGTGTTTCCAGACCTCCAGTGCACCCATTCTGAACTGAAGGACTGCACCTCTTCTTTCATTGTGGTTTGTAATACACCAAGTTAGCAAGGAATATTTTAGTGGCCTCTAGGATAGCTCCTCACTTTGATTTCCTCATTCATTGTTGACTTTTCTTTGAAATAGAAAATAATTAGGGCTGTCAGGCAATTAAAAAAATGAATCGTGATTAATAGTGTGCGTGACGTTACACTCCATAGTCTTCTTAGAAATATGGTTATGATATGAATATGGTATAACTAAGATATACTTTATGCAAGATGGATCTTATAAGATATCATGGGAAAGGTTATAATTTACTGAATGTGTTTATCCAATTTATACGCATGTATCATTTTTGTATCTGAAGCTGGGAATATAGACCATGACTCTGTATTTCAAATGTGCTATGTTGGATGAGGCCAAACAATGTTAGTGGCTTATTGAAGAAATGCACACAAGCATAAGAATTAACCCAGGAACTGTGTGCAATACAAACCTCTCAGAGATAACTCTACACAATGGAAAATGTTTGACCCAGGTCACAGCAAAAAAGCTTTCCAGCAAGTGTGGGGAAGATATAAAAGAGGGACAATGACAACATGAGGGGTCCTCACCCTCCCTACAACAGCACACCTGAAAACACCTGAGGAACAAAGACTGAACTGTGAGAAGTGATGGTCCCAGGCTAAGATCTTTAGCCTGTGGATGAAAACCTGGGAAAGTCAAGGCAACTTGTTCCTTAAGAATCTGCCAGTCTGTTTATCACTCAGGGTGAGAATTTGCTAATCTGTGTCCTACCTATCTAGTGTCAAGCTTAGTTTGCGTGTTTTGTTTCATTTGCTTAGTAATCTGCTTTGTTCTGTTTGCACTCCCTTGAACCAGTTAAAATCTGCCTTTTATAGTTAATAAAATTTATTACTCAACCCGGTTTATGCAATTTCTAGCGGGGGGAGGGGGCAAGAAGTCATGCATCTCTATCTTCACATTGAGGAAGAGGGCACATTTTATGAGTTTGCGCTGTACAGGTATTTCTGTACAGTGTAAGACAGTGGTATTTTGGGTTTGTCTCCCAAAAGGGGTGTGCACGTGAGTGCTAGGGGAGTCCTCTCACACAGAGCTGACTTCAGCCTGTGGCTGCAGCTGGCTGTGTGTGCTGCAAGAGGCTGGAGAGCCAAATTCAGCAAAACAGAGTGGGAACCCAGACTAATAGAGCAGGAGAGGCTCAATGAAATCCCAGTACAGGTAGCATCCAGTACCAGGGGGGTGCAAGCCATGTCAGCGTGATTTAAAAATTAATCGCAATTAATTGCGCAAATAATTGTGCTGTTAAACAATAATAGAATACCATTTAGTTAAATATTTTGGATGTTTTCTACATTTTCAGATATATTGATTTCAATTACAACATAGAATACAAAGTGTACACTGCTCACTTTATATTTATTTTTGATAAATATTTGCACTGTAAAAACAGTCTTTCAGTTCCCACATTACAAGTACTGTAGTGCAATCTTTTTATCATGAAAGTTGAACTTACAAATGTAGAATTATGTACAAAATAACTGCATTCAAAAACAAAACAATGTAATACTGTAGTCTATAAATCCACTGAGTCCTACTACTTGTTCAGCCAATCGCTCAGACTAACAAGTGTGTTCACATTTGTGGGAGATAATGCTGCCTGCTTCTTGTTTACAATGTCACCTGAAAGTCAGAACACGCGTTCGCATGGCACTGTTGTAGCCAGCATCACAAGGTATTTACGTGCCAGATGCGCTAAAGATTCATATGTCCCTTCATGCTTCAACCACCATTCCAGAGGACATGTGTCTATGCTGATGATGGGTTCTGCTCTATAATGATCCAAAGCAGTACGGACCGATGCATGTTCATTTTCATCATGTGAGTCAGATGCCACCAGCAGACAATTAATTTTCTTTTTTGGTGATTCAGGTTCTGTAGTTTCTGTAGTGTTCTTCTTTTAAGACAGCTGAAAGCATGCTCCACACCTTGTCCCTCTCAGATTTGGAATGCACTTTAGAGTCTTAAATCTTGGGTCGAATGCTGTATCTTTAGAAATTTCACATTGGTGACTTCTTTGCATTTTGTCAAATCTGCAGTGAAAGTGTTCTTAGAACATGTATTGGGTCATCATCCAAGACTGCTGAGGTAGGGGATTTGAGCGGAAGGGGAGGAGGAGTGCAGGCTCTGGGCAACACTTACCTTGGGCAGCTCCCAAAAGCAACCTGCATGTCCTGCTCCTAGACTTAGGGATGGCCAGGTGGCTCCGCGCGCAGCCCCTGCCTGCAGGCACCGCCCCTGCAGCTCCCATTGGCCGCAGTTCCCAGCCAATGGGAGCTGCGGAGTTGGCGCTTGGGGCAGGACACGGAGGCAGCACATGCACCCCCCTTCCCCTGGCCTCTTCTGCACCTAGGAGCCAGACATGCCGGCCGCTTCCAGGAGCCACGCAGAACCAAGGCAGGCAGGGAGCCTGCCTTAGCCCTTCTGCACCGCCGGCCAGACTTTTGGCCTATTAAAATTTCGCAGATTGCTTTTAGTAGTCACTGGGAGATTGAGGCCAATTCTGGTAGACTCCTGGCCAATCCGGGAGGGTTGGTAATCCTACACTGGCTCCATTCTCCAATGCATGTGATGCGCAGCATTGCAGTGTGTTCACTGCTGGGGACAAGTTTGAAATGACATACCTTCAAATAGTCATGGGAAGAAAAATTTAGAAGATGTTTAACATATATTGACCTATTGAATTCACAGGAATGTTAAGCTTCAGCAGTTCATGATTGTAAAGGTCTTGTACGAAAAGTGCTCTAAGTGCAAAGTGTTGTTGCTAATTTAATTTAGAATAATCATTATCTTAAAGCCTATTATTATATTAAAATATACTATATTATTTAAAACCCAGTGCAGGTCACCGGCAGGGCATAAAAAGACTTTTTCATCATGAGTGAAAGTTTTTAATATAAGCCGATCAAAATGAAAAATGGTTTATATGCTGCTCTTTGTGTGCTGTCTCACTGCTGGTTATCATGTAGCAGACACTAAGGGCTGGTCTATACTTAGCCGCTAGTTCGGCGGCTGGGGATCGAACTTCCGGGTTCGATTTATCGCGTCTGGTCTGGACGCGATAAATCGAACCAGGAAGTGCTCGCCGTCAACTGCGGTACTCCATCTCAACGAGAGGAGTACCGCGGAGTCGACGGGGGAGCCTGCCTGCCCCGTGTGGACCGCGTCTGAACCGCGGTAAGTTCGAAGTAAGGTATGTCGACTTCAGCTACGTTATTCACGTAGCTGAAGTTGCGTACCTTACTTCGACTTGGGGGGTTAGTGTAGACCAGGCCCAAGTCATGGAGCGGATCAGGGTAGAGAGTGGGAAGAAGTGACATTGGAAGGTATTTTGTGAGGTGACTAAACTTCAGAGAAAACCAGTAAAAGTAAGATAATTTTAGACTAAAATTATTCTTTTAATGACTTAACTTAAGAGGACTGCATAACCGTGCAAGCATAACCCTTAATACTTATGAATATTTAATTTGGATTTTAATTTCTTTGGAAATACAAATATTTTATTATATTCTTGGAGAAATGTTTGTACTTGGGCAGCTTTATTATTTATTATTTCAGCTTATTAACAGTCATCCATCCAGAGAGCGGAGTGATTTACACAACAAGTCATAATTTAACTTGGACACAATTCATTGAATATTGTATGATAAGCAATTTGGGGTATGTTTTTCCCCCCTTAAAGCATGCACAATAGGGTTACCACCTTCTAATTTCTGGTAACCGGACCCTTGAGACTCTGCCCCCTTCTCTGCCTCTGCCCCCATTGCTCGTTCCTGCCACCCCGGACCTGCCCCCGTTGCATGTTGGATCATCTCCACCTTCCTCGACCCCCTCCTGGAGCTGGGCTCCCTCTGCTCCGGGTCTGTACTGCTGCAGCCTGACAAGGAACCTGCCTGCAGATAGGAGGTAGCCCCAGCTGAGCAGGGGCTGGTGCAGGTTAATGACCTGATGTCTCCCTTTGCCCCGTGGTAACCAGACTTCTAGTGTCTGATCAGTATCTATGACTGGACACTGCTAGGTCCCCTTTTTGACCAGACTGGCATCTGGACACAGAAGCCAAATACCGGACTGTCTGGGTAAAACCCAGACAAGTGGCAACCTCAATGCACAACACCAGTCATTTTTGAACCCTGAGTCTTTAAAGTAATTTCTTGTGTTGATGCTTTTTATCATGTTTGAATATTCATAGTATATAAACTTGTAATACTTGTTTTTAAAAGTGTCAGTCCCAAAGTACGGGGACTTCAGTTCCCATTGAATTCAGCCCATGAACAAGAAAAATCTACCATCCCCAACTGCTTTTTAATCTAGCCAATATTGATTGGTTGATAGCTGGTAGGCATCACAGCAGAAGTCAACTTTGTGGAGAGATATGGGAAAATGTATAATACTTTTCCCTAACTTCTGAAGCTAACGAACAGTTTTACTGCAATGCTTTTGTAACTATAAGGATACTCTGAATAAAAGATTGCAACGAGAAATGAAGCACTATTTTTAATTAGTAGAAGCTGCATTTTTTGCAGTTAACGAGTTAATCCATGGACAACTTTCTCACTCTGCTTCGAAATTAAATATATCACTCATTAAAAAAATAATTAGTATGTACAATGACCACTCAAAATTCTCTCTTGTAATAGGGCATTTCTAACAGACTGCAATCTGGACTTCAGTATAAAACACTATTTCACATGAACAGATGGAAATTATAAAATCATATTTAGTTACAGATTCGCTGTCACATACTTTTGCAAACAAAGTGAGAGGGCCATTCTCAACTAACCAAAATCAAAATAAATAATGCTAGTGCAATGCAGGCATGTAAATGTCATACACAGAAATATGACAGCAAGGCATTCTATAGGTGTGATTTGAAAGGATGACGCGCATAAAACAGAGACTATGTATTCACTTCTGAGAATTGATTATTGTATTAAAAACAAGTAACTACCTAACGGGGCAGAGTTTCAAACGAAAATGCAATTCAGTTGCACTAAAAGTTAGACACTTAAGTCCTGATCCTTCAATCAGATCCATGCAGACAGGGAGTTGGGCTTTATTAATGTTCAGAGATCTGCCTGCATGGATCCAGTTATAAGATCATGATCTGGAAATGTATTAATCTGTTAACATTTTCCCATCTTACTGAATGTATTAAGTTTACTTCTGTTGATTTTATTTATGCTTTTAAAAGCCCTCTTGGTTACAGTGACAGTGTTGCCAACTCATGATTTTATCATGAATCTTGCAAATTTTGGTGGTATTCTTTAAGCCCTAAATCCTGGATCCAAGTGATTACTTGAGAATCCCAGTTTTCATTTGAGTGAGTGAGAGAGAGAGAGAGAGGAAAAAAACAAAAGTAAGTTTCTGTTCTGCATGGTTGTAGAGAAAATCTTGAAAATGTTTTGAAAAAAGTATACCTTAAAGGATGAAAACCTGAAAAGTAAATCAAAAGAACCCAGATGTATTATTCTTTTAGTCTCAAGATTTTAAACCAGTGATTTTTTTTTTTTTTTTTTGAATGGGGAAGAGGGGAGGGTCTAACACTTGATTTTTGAATGTTTGAGTTTGGCAATGTTCTGCTTTTTTTTAATTTATGAAAGTAGAGGAGGAGGCGGCAACTTTCCATTGTTCTGTTTTAGAACCCCCAATTTGTACATAATAACTTATGTAACCATGTGATCTTATTACCATTAGTCTTGTCCTCCCTTATCCTTCCATCTGTTTGTTTCATGCCATTGTTACCTCTTAAATTAGATTTTAAGGTGTTTGGGGTAGGGATAATGTCTTCCCATGTGTTTGGACAATAGTTGGTACAATTGACCTATGATCCTGATTGCATTCGTTGGACATTTCTGCGGTACTTCTACTACTAACAGTAACATACACTGGATCACTTAAGAACATAAGAACGGCCATACTGGGTCAGACCAAAAGTCCATCAAGCCCAGTATCCTGTCCTCTGACAGTGGCCAATGGCAGGTACCCCAAAGTGAATGAACAGACAGGTTATCATCAAGTGATCCATGCCCTGTCACCCAATCCCAGTTTCTGGCAAACAGAGGCTAGGGACACCATTCCTGCCCATCCTGGCTAATAGCCATTGATGGACCTATCTTCCTTGAATCTATTTAGCTCCCTTTTGAACCCCCATTATAGTATTGGCCTTCACAACACCCTCTGGCAAGGAGTTCCAGAGGTTGACAGTGCATTGCGTGAAAAAATACTTTCTTGTGTTTGTTTTAAATCTGCTACCTGTTAATTTCATTTGGTGGCCCCTTGTTCCATAATTGACCTGCTTAAGTTATGAGTTGGCAGTGCCTCTTTAGTTTTTAAATTAATTAAATTTCAGTGTTCTGAGAGATCAACTTTTTGGTAGCATTTCCTGATTTTTTTTTAAATTATTTTTTAAATAACTATCAAAGTTATTCTGTTAACCTGAAGAGGTCTGTTCACAGCTCAACTGTTTTATTTATCATGAACATGTTCTCATAAATTTTTATTTGGTCAGGTTTGCTTTTAATAGTCAACGCTAGTGAATTATGTCCAAAAAAAATTTTTTTATGGTAGCTGCAAGATTTCCCGCCCCCCCCTCCTAAACAGCTTTGGTATTTGAAGGTGCCTATCACTGTGTGATATGTATACCTCACAGTAGAAAATGAGTGCTTTGCTAAGCTTCACCCAAGATTTATAACTTTGTAACTTATAGGGGTAAATTTGGAGTAAAGTTGGAGAAACCACCCTAATGCTGCACAATAGTAAATCTAGTATTCCACCCTCCTGTTACTCAGGGGTTCTCAACCTTTTTCCTTTGGAGCTCCCTCTCCCTCCCCCTCCCCCCAGCATGCTATAAAAACTCCAGACCCACCTTTGCCACAACAACTGTTTTTCTGCATATAAAAGCCAGGGGTGGCATTAGGGGGTAGCAAGCAGAGCAATTGCCCCGGGCCCCACGTCATAGGGGGCCCTGCAAAGCTAAATTGTTCAGGCTTCAGCAGCAAGGCTTGGGCCTCAGCCCTGCTGCAGCAGGGCTCTAGCTTCGGCTTTCTGCCCTGGGCCCCAGCGAGTCTAATACTGGCACTGCTTGGCGGAGCCCCTGCTACGGACCCCCAAGTGAGAACCTCTGCTGTATGTGATAAATTGTGTCCTAAAGTGAAGTAGGAAAAGATGAGAAAAGCATAAAAACTGAAGAAAGGACATATGAATAGTGTTAGCCAACAATAATTAACAGCATTATTAGATAAACGGACCTAGAGAAAACAGACTGCAAGACTAAATCAGCTGAATCAAAGCAAAGGAAAGAGTAGTGAATGAAATGATAAAGGGAAAAGAATGTTTGATTTCTAATTTTAAGGACAATTTGATGGCAACACTTATTAACTTCTTCTAATTCCAAAAGAAAATAGTGAATTGTTGATTTAGCGTAAGGAGCTGTGAAGGTCAGGAGGCAAGGAGTGCTGCAACTCATCTACACTGGCACAGAGATGGAAGGATTCAGGGAACATGTGTCCTTTCGGGGGAAAGGCTGACCTTTGGGACTTACTGTGAAACCAGCATCTACAGCCCTCTAGGACTTGTATGTCCAGAAGGCCACAGGTTTTCTGCTGCTTTGGAACCTGTGTGTCATTAGGTATTACTTTAATAAACATTGTAATTACTCACCTTCCCTATATCCCTGATAAAAAGCTTTGGCAATATATTACCCACATCCTTATCCAAGATACTATATGTTAATTGAAATCAAATTAAGAAAATATGTTCCTACATGACGTAGTGTTATCAGTACAAATCATTATCTTTATAAATGGCAGCAAAAAGGAGGTTGAGGATCCCAGCTGTATTAGATAAGTGCTAATGCTGGATTTCATACTATTAACTATTGTGGGAAGCAGATTAATTTACTTGTATTAAAGTAAAATCTAACAATTTAATTTAAACATCTAAATGGTTGAATAAGGTAATATGAGCAAATAAGTTTTTCCCCCCCCAAAGATCACTTAGCTGTATTTGTACCCTCAGTACAGTTTGCTCTGTTAACTCCATAGTAAGGGCCAAAAAGGTGGTTTTTAAAACTAGATGAGCTTTTTGGCTGTTCTAGAGGGTTTAGTAAAATCGACATATCTGAATTTATTTAAGTTAGTTTACATTTTTAGCTCTTATTTTTGTTCTAATATTTTTGAGGGGGTTTTCAGAGATTCCTCTTATCCCCCTTTTTATCTTCATTTCAGCTGCATTGAGTTTCATTGCAACCTTAACCCCTGGATACATCAGGCTGTGGCTGCCACTTCCTTAGACAGTCAACACTTCTGCATGTCGTAGTCAGAATGAATTGTTGGAGACTCGTGAAACTACCCCACTCTTAGCTCTTGTTGGCTCAGAGAGTAAAGTATCTAAGCCTGACACCTGAGGTTTCTTCCTTCATGCAGCATCAGTCCAACATGCCCCGTGTACTCATTTTTATATGTATAAAAATTATGAGCAAATGGTGACTTTTCAAATGATATTTCTTGCTATTAGAAAAGACTTATTTTTAGATCAAAAGAATTATTTTATGCAGACAGGGAAGACTATTTTAATTAAAAGCTTAATCCAACCCAAAGCTGGATTAGCTCCCAGAATTTCTGGAAGAGCAGCCAGTTCACTGCTACCAGCTGGAATACTTCTCTGTACAAATAAATTTTATCTGCATACCTAACCTGTTGCTCGCCTAGTTCTGTGCCTTTTTCAAATAGCTACAACTCTTGATATATACTGTCTCTATATGGTTTTAAGATTTGTTAGTGCTTAGTGTCTGAGAGCTTTCTTCATTGGGTTGGTGTGTTATTTGAGCATGTTTAGCTGATTATATTTGTCTTTTCTGACTGCTACTATTTATCAGCATAGAGAGGATGAGCATTGAGGGCTTGCACTAGTACAGGCAGTTTATGCCTCTGTGCTATTCAAAACAACTTTTAGAAGAAGATTTGATATTGGTGGTTCAACCTGGTGTGAGTCAGGAAAGCCCAACTGGAACTTTATGATTAAGACCATGGGAAAATATTTTCTACCAAAAAACATAACTGAGTTAGTAGGGTTGCCAGCTTGGTGGTAATTAAAAAACAGACACTCCAGAAGGAGTGTAGGAGCCTCCCCTACCCTCCCTCTTCCCTCCAGAGCCCTGATCCACTTCTTCCCCACCACATCCACTCCTCTTCCCTCCCACCCCACCCCAGGTCAGGAGGGACTTGCCTGAGGAGCAGGAGCTGCAGCTGCCCAACGGAGGTAGGAGGCAGCCCCAGCTGAGATGAGGCTGGAGCAGATGATGACCTGGTGCCTCCCCCACTCTCAGTAACCAGTCTTTGGGTGTCCGGTCAGTAGATCTCACTGGACACGGTCAGGTTCCCTTTTCAACTGGACTTTCCGGTTGAAAACCGGGCACCTGGCCGACCCTAAGAGTTAGGCTTAGCTCCCATTTGTTGTCATGGCAAATGTGGAAGAATTGATGGTTATTTCAAATCTATAGAGAATTATGAAGTGTGAGGAAACTGTGCATAGCCTTAGAATATTCTAAAAACTTGCAAACCTCCGTTTTCATCTTTCCTCTTATTGCCTCAGCTGAGCAGTAGAACAATAGTGCTGTCTTCATTCACAAACCAGTGAGGAGGTATCCATTTGGCTTGCTTGTGAAGAAATCTTGTTTTTCAGAGAGGAAGCAGGTTATTGGCAGCCTACATACCTTCGTCCCATTCCGCTTAGTTGAGTTATGATCCAAAGGTGCACAGTGTCATGCTGTGATATAGCAAGCAGAGATTTACAGAGTAGGTTTAAAGAACCAATTTATTTTCTTAATATTCAGTGTATTTACGGGATAAAAAACACATCCAAGTTTTCCACTTTCATTTACTATGCAGTAGCTTTAACTGAGTGCTATAAAATGTAATTTTTGAACACAGGAGAGGTTAATATGAACAAATGTAAAATTCAACAAAACAAGCTTGCTGCACAACTTAACAATCATTCTGTTTTTTTGCTGTCCTTGCTACCTTTTTCTGCTCCATTTCAGTTTAAATAGATATGCTTTCAATGTACAGATCTCCAAGAGGAAAATAAGAAGATGTTATATCTATTGCTATTTAAGTTACTGAAGACAGTGAATTTTTTGCTTATGAAACAGTTTTAACAGGTATTATATGAAAATAAATACTTGATTACTGATAATTTGAATGTAAAGGAACCAGGGTATACCATAATATAAAGTCCTCAGACCTAAACTATGAAGGGCCCCATGAAGATCTAACAGATTTCAACAAAGAAAATGAAACTAGAGCTGTATGATCAAGGGCATATAGAGCATCCATTTAGGAACTGAAATTATTTTTAATTCTATTATGATTTCCAATAGCTGATTCTATTTCACCCTATAGACTTCATGTTTTTGCAAAGGGCTGTTATATAAGCAATTTATAATATTATTGTAACCAGAAATAGAGTGTTTATCATAATAAATACTTAGCCCTTACATAGTCAATAGTATTAGTTATGTCGGTAGCATATCCCATCTACAGATACCAGAGATATAATTGTGGTAAAATTATCATTGGTAAGCACAAATTCTTAAGATCTCAGAAGTCTTTTGATCTTTTGTCAAGGTATGTCAACTGCTGTGCTAAATCAGCAGGAGATGCAGTTTCCAGTATTGTCTGATGCTCATGTGGGGACAAACTGGCTGTATTTTTTTCCTAAATTAAATTAATTTAGCCAAGAAGGGAAGACGGTCAAGAATGTAAGTGTAACATATTGGAGAAGCTGTGTGTCTTTGCAATCATAGTTTCATAGGATACAATTGGTGATTTATCCTAGCATAATATTGTCCATATATTTTTCCTTAAAGTGATATTTAAGTGATTTAAAAATAATAATTTTTAATAATCCCTTTCCCTTCCATGCTAGCTGGGTACCCTACTGGAAAAAGTAAATGACTGCATGTCTGGTGAAAGCTTGTTTAAAATCTGTCTCCGGCCTTTCTTACTAAATGGAGTCAGACGATCTATATTGATCTTGCTTTTTTTCATTCTTTGAAATTGGATTTTGCTTCAGGGAATGACAAGCACATTTGTATACTGGAACACTTGTGACAATTTTATCGGTATATAAAACAGTTCCATTAACTTTTCCTGTTAACAGCTAAAAACTGCATTGCAAGGTGAAGACATAGTAATAAGAAAGAACAAGCTCCACTGTTAAATAATAAACTACAGTTTTGTATATACAGAACAAATCCTACCCCGACTTTGTCAGAATTTTTCACTGTAGCTCTTGTAGTTACAGTACTTTGTAACAATTTGCCATGAAAAGCATTTGGCAAATCCCAGAAGCATCAAGCCGCCTCTCTCCATGATCAGTTATTTCTGTTTCTGACTAAATGTCTCACAAGGTTTGTTTTCTTAATTAAAAAAAAAGGCTGAAATTACAGAGATGAAAAAGGGAACTGAATGGTGTCTATTCTATCTTCCTCAGCGTTCCTTCCTTATTGTGTATTTCATGTGGTGATGCTGTGAGTAAGGTCAGTTTAAAGTAGGAGACTTTGCAGAGCCGTTTGGCATCTGGTTTATGCAAAAGTAGTAAATCTTGCCACTCTACGTTATGGTGCCTGAAACGTTTCTGTAATGATTTCATTATGTAAATTTGTAATGAATGTTAACTACATCATTATAGCATCACAGGATACTGTAGTTCTGGTTGAAGAGGCACTTTTAGTATAAGCCTTTATTTTCAAGTACTTACATTTTTTTAAAAAAGCAATACTTTAGGGGCTTCAGTTCACATGTTATTGTTGTGTCCTCCCCCCAGTTTACGTTGTATGGTCACCCATACCGAGAAGTTTCTTACAAATAAATGTAATTCCATAGTAAAGATTGTTTGTAACCTTTCCTGATTTCTGACTGTTTATTTAAAGGAACACAATGAAGTAATTTGGTCCTAAATTTGACCCGACTTTGGGATTCTAGATATCTATGGTATTTTTTTAAAACCTATACTTGCTGAAAAATTACCTAAATGAAACAGTCATACACAGTAGGGTATTTTAACTGGTGCTGATGCAAAGCTAGACGAGAAAGTGCAAGGTAACAATAACAGATTCTGTTTCCCGAGCTCAGTTGACATCATTCCTGGGTCTTATGAATAAATAAAATAGAACCATGTTGGCTTGCATTCTCTATGGAAAAACAAAATGTGTGTTGGGGAAAGAAATCAGTACTCTGGATTGGTATAAAATTCAAGTTTTATCTTTCAAATTGTATATTTAACGGGAATTTGTAAGTAAAACATTTAGTTGAAGGTCTAAAGCAAAAATGTACACAAATTACAGAGGAACCTCAGAGTTATGAACAACAGACTTACGAACTGACCAGTCAACCACACACCTCACTTGGAACCAGAAGTACTCAATCAGGCGGCAGCAGCAGAGACCCCAAAAAAGCAAATATAGTACAGTACTGTTAAAAGTAAAAAAAGGGAAAGCAGCCTTTTTCTTCTTCATAGTGAAATTTCAAAGCAGTGTTAAGTCAATGTTCAGTTGTAAACTTTTAAAAGATCAACCATAACGTTTTGTTCAGAGATAGAGATTTCAGAGTTAAGAACAGCCTCCATTCCTGAAGTGTTCATAACTCTGAGGTTCTACTGTATAATAAAGTATTCACTGTCCACCAAGAAATAAAAAATTATGACCAAAACTTAATCCTGAACTCAGTGTTGCATAAAATTGCAACTGACAAGTCTTCTGTCAAATATCTGTAGAACAGCGGTCAATGTAGAATCTGATGTTCAGATATGATACATATGCAGAATAGTGAGAGGATTTCAGCTTTAGGACAGAATTTTCTAGCTAGATAGTTTAAGCCAAACCTTTAGCTGTTTTATAACACGTTTCTGTGTGCATATTTGTATAGCATACAGTATGGCATTTATATTCTTGTTCTAAATAAAGCTCCGACAAAAATGCTATCTTGAAAGTAAATGAGTATTAAACACTAATGAAACAGTAGCAGGTTTTCAGCATCAGTAGTTCTAAATTTCAGACAGCTGCTGCATTACATTTTAGTTAATGATCTCAAAGCCCAGCTAGAGCTGAGTCCTATTTGCTCCTGTGTTTTTCACCCACTAGTAACACGAGGGACCAGGTGCAATTGTTGGAGTGTGAAAATAATTATTTTTATAGATTGTCGTCCGCACCATTATTTTCCCCCTTTATTCTAAAGATGCTTTATCCAGTATTAGAAAAAAATAAATATTTTGGACATTGTTAGCACCATTTATCTGCTACTGGCACCCAAATTCCAGCTATCCTGGATTATTTGTTGATCTTAAAGAGCTCAGGGTTAGTAGTTTCACTGGAGTTCACTTGGCGCACCCCGCCTCACAGCGTCCCAGGGCCATGAGCCCCCCACCCATGCCCACCTCCAGCTGGGTCTTGGTGGGGGCTGCTTCCGGGACTGCACACCCCTGTCACGCAGCTGTGGCCAGCTCCAGAGCGGGGGGCTGTGCACCCCCCCGCTTTGGCTGCTGGAGCTGTGCCCCCCATCATAACGGGGGGCTCGGCCTGTCAGTCCCCCCACCCTCCATGGGACTCCATTCCTCCCCCCTAACTAGCCCTGCCCCCCGGTTATTTTTATTAAAGTCACGGACAGGTCACAGGCTCTAGTGAATTTTTGTTTATTGCTGTAAGGATGTGGACTCACTCCTGCGGTGCCTCCTATTGGTCGTCCTTGGGAATTAGCTCATTTTCCAGCCAGGAGCGCCCTCACCCACTATCCCCACTTCGCCTCAGTCTTGGCTACTGCCAGTCCTCATCTAGCCCCCATTCATTGGGGCAGACTGCAGTGTATAAGCCACTCATCACAAGCAAAGGGGTTTGGATCTGCTGCCTCTGGCTACCTGTGGGCTGCCCCCTGCAACCCAGTACCTAATAGGCCTTACCAGGCCTGCAGCCTGGGGCTTTCCTACACCAGAGCTCCCCAGCTCCCTTGGCCTATCCCCAGCCCTGCTCCACTCCAGATACTTGGTAAAGCTCCCTGCAGCCAGGTTCTTCTTTCTCTGAACACAGAGAGAGACTGTCTGCTTGAGCTCCTGGCTCAAGCCTTTATAGGGCCAGCTGGGCCCTGATTGGGGAGTGGCCGCAGCTGAGCCTGCTTCCTCCCAATCAGCCCAGGCGTCTTGCCCTTCCACAGCCCTCCTCCAGGGCTGTTTTAAACCCCTCAGGGCAGGAGCGGGTAACCACCCCGCTACAATTGCCCATGACCTGTCCTTGACTTTACTAAAAATAACGGTGACAACATCTTAACCTTATCCGTATGTATGCAACAACTCGCCCTCCTTCCCTGCTACTACAGAGGCTTATAAAACCTGGATTTGGTATTGGCGAAGGAACTGAAGTGTAATTAGGCCAGTCCTTTATACCCACAAGCACAAGACACACAGGATGCATGCATGACCCCAACGGCTGCTGGCCAGAAACTTATATCAAGTGAATGGGGAAAATACACACCTAGAAGAAGAATATATGTAGACAGCACATCTCAAAGAATCACTGTTCCTGATATAGGTAGGGTCAGATCACTTCCAGTTTGAAGCTAATGTTGAGACTATAGCTCTGATACCAGTTAAGGCAGCTGTTGTCAGATGTTCGGCTCTGTGTGTATGTATTCTCTCTGTGTGCCTTCCCAGCTCTGTGCAGATTTATTGTCGACGAAGCACAGTCCTAGCTCCCCGGGTCGGTGTCTACAGTTACACTAGCACAGGGGTCGGCAACCTTTCAGAAGTGGTGTACCGAGTCTTCATTTATTCACTCTGATTTAAGGTTTCGCGTGCCAGTAATACATTTTCATGTTTTTAGAAGGTGTCTTTCTATAAGTCTATGATATATAACTAAACTATTGTTGTATGTAAAGTAAATAAGGTTTTTAAAATGCTTAAGACGCTTCATTTAAAATTAAATTAAAATGCAGAGCCCCCCGAACCGGTGGCCAGGACCCGGGCAGTGTGAGTGCCACTTTCGGTACAGGTGCCATAGGTTGCCTACCCCTGCACTAGCACATGTATGCCTGTGACAATGGGCGCAGCTCAGTGAATGGCAGGACTTTCCATTCCCCCCTAGGCTGGCCAGAGACGCTGCCTTTGAGACCCCATTTTATACATCAGTACAAACTAGTTATGTACTGCCCTTCTGGCATATTTAGTTTACACCGTGACATAGCCGGTTACCACCCATCACCCTGTACATCTCTGTCCATCATTCTGACCTTCTTTAGGATGGGTCAGCGTGTTCCTGTTATCTTTAGGGAATGTGTTGGTATCGAGGTGTTCTGGTACCACCCTTCTGGAATGTGTTTGCGTGAGTGCTCTGTGCCTAGCACTTCTTAGGAATGTGCGTTTTTGCAATATCAGCCCTGTTCTGTGAGCAGGGTCTGCCTCTAGCTTACAGCCTGATTTTGCTTTATATCAGCAAAGTTTTGACCACTACTTTAGCTCAGGCCTTTGATACAAGGGCTTATGTTTCAGGCCCTCTTCCTACTACAGCAGCCTGCAGTGGGGGGAGGGATAGCTCAGTGGTTTGAGCGTTGGCCTGTTAAACCCAGCGTTGTGAGTTCAGTCCTTGAGGGGGCCACTTGGGGATCTGGGGCAAAATCAGTACTTGGTCCTGCTAGTGAAGGCAGGGGGCTGGACTCGATGACCTTTCAAGGTCCCTTCCAGTTCTAGGAGATAGGATATCTCCATTAATTATTATTATTATTATTATAAATTATTGATAGCTAGGTAATAGTCAATAGCCAATAACTTCTTTCCCTCACCCCTTAACATAGGGTTACAATGAAACATTACAGTAAAATACACGATGACCTAGCTTATTACATTTAATATTCCATGACAAGTTTAGGTGAAAATAACATTTCTAAGCATTAAACATACATTTCCTAACATCACGAAAATACGTATTTATGATCTTTTAGACAACGAGATTGTTCAAGGTCTGTTTTAGATATTTGAGAAACTGTTCTACAGGTGCTGCACTCCTTCATGTACACACACACTCACTACCAGCCATCTGTTAAGAGTTTAAGAACAAGTGCAAGAATGCAGAGGTAGATACATCCCTCTACTTTATAAAGATTGGAAAACAAAACCAAACTGAAAAGGCTGATACTTTGGCAGGATGGTTGTTGCAACTCTCTTGGTTTCATTGAACTTCAGGAAGCTGGCATGTAGCTGAAAAGATTACCTGGTGGTCTTATCAGCTCAGATGTCAAACATCGACTAACTTGATGGCTGACTAGAGGTTACTTGCTTGTAGATGATGAACTTTAGATGTTCCATGTTGCTGGACTTGTACCCCTTGGTGGCTGGCTGGCTGGGAGGGTAGAGAAATCACAAGCGTCTTTGTCAGGCATGGTAGGATTGCATAGTCATTGGCCACAGCAGCAATCATTGCAGGCAACCAAGCCAGCCAGCAAGAGCAGTAAGGTTTCTTCCTTTTCTTCAGATGTTGCCTAGGCTGGTTCTTCAGATGTTGTCTAGGCTGGTTCTTCCCCTCCCTCCGCTTGGAATGTCTCCCAGGAGTTTCTGAGGTCGCTAGCATCACCAAATGGGGTCACTTTTATGCAAACAAAGAACCTCCTATTCCATGGCTCACAAAGTCCATGGGTCAGAAACCTACCCTGAGAGTCAATCATCAGGTTTGTAGGTATTTTCAGGCACACTGAAGTTATGGGTCAATCCACAGGCATTGTCTCAATAATCCCCAAAAGTCCAAGCTCTAAAATACCTTTAGAAATGCAAGGTTAGCAAAAAGTTGGAACTGAAATTAGAGGAATACACTAGTCATACATTCACTCAGCTGTGCCCAGTGAGGGACAGTTCCTGTTTTACGGACAGATGCTTATAACTTCCCTCTTATATTTTGGAATTCAAGCTCAATTTTGAACAGCTTTTTTTTTTTTTTTTTTTTTAACATAAAATCTGTGTGAAATGAGTGGTTAGAGCTGAGACCCCTGAGCCAGCCCTCTGTCACATCAACTCCACTTAAGGTAGATAAAATGGAACTGGCTAGAGACACCTGTACCTGATTGACAAAGGGGAAACAGCTGTCCGCCTAAATAGCCTAGGGCTGCATAAAAGCCTCAGAGGAAGGAAGCCGGGGGGCAGACGGAAGGGGGGAAGCCAGAGAATGGAAGGAGAGTGGGAGCTCTTCTCTCCTGCCTGCAGAGACTGAGAATCCTCAGTCTGCCCTAAGGCAGAATCCTCCAAGCTGGCTGGGGTGAGAAGGTGGTGGGAATTGCACACTGTAAATAAACTGCACTGGTGATTGCTGAGCCAGAGGGTCTCGGAGTGGTTTTTGGAGCAGAGCAGAGGTAGAAGCAAAGGGGGCCTTGCTACGCAGGGGTGAAAGTAACTGAGGCCACTTACCGGTACGGGAGGGGGGGTGGCTCTGGCCCCCAGAAGGGGCGGAGCTGGGGGTCAGCATCCCCCAGCCAGCCCTTGGCCTGCACTGCCCAGGGCTCCCGTGTTGATTTAAAGGGCCCAGAGCTCCAGACGCCACTGCTGCGGTAGCGGCATCCGGAGCCCTGGGCCCTTTTAAATCGCTGGCCCCAGGGCAGCTGCTCCTTTTGCCTCCCTCCACCCCCCGTCAGCGGCCGGGGGGCAAAAGGGGTAGCGGTTAAAGCATTGCAGGGTCCTTTGCCGCAGCCGCGCTTTAACGTTGCTGCGCTCCCCCCAACCCCCATTGGTGGCCCCGCCAACGGGGGGAAGGGACAGCAACATTGGCAGCGCTTTAATGTTGCTGCCCCTACTTCTCTCCCTTCTCCCCCACCCCCCCCCCCCCCCCCCCCAAATCAGCGGCCCTGCCGGTAGGGTCCATACCTGCAGAGCCGCCAACAGGGAAGGCAAAAGGGGCAAGGACCACGGCAGTGCTTTAATGTGGGCTGGGTGTGGGCCAGTGTGGGGGGTTCTTACCGGTATAGAGTACCAGCCCGTACCAGCTCACCGTACCGTACCCCTGCTGCTATGCCTTGTTACATAGAGTCTAACTTTTTCAGAACAGATGGTCTTTTCTTTCTAAAATCATAATTTTGGAGTTCAATTTTTATATGCTTGCCTACAAGTCTTACTTTTTTTTTTTTTTTTTTTTTTTTTTTTTGTTGTTGTTAGCTATGTACAGTACCTCTAGAACTCTGAGCCTTCTAGAAAACTTCTCTGTTTCCATCATCATAGCCCAAGATGAAGTGGATAAAAGTAAGCTCTTTTGAATCAACAAGCACTTCAGCATGGACATTAAATTAAAAGTTTATGGCATTAGAATATCTCATATGATCAGATTGTTCTTAAAAATAAAAGTAGATTCTGCAAGATCTGAGAGCTGGTAAAACCATCCACTTCAATTTCCTTAATCCAATGTTAAGAATAACGTCCGTTTAGCGTAGTTTAGGGAGGCGGGATGTGTATTTGTGTTCTGCTAGTTATTCAATTAACTTCAACAACTAATTGTATTGGGAGACAGAAGAAACTCAGATATAATCTCCTTCAAAAAAAATTTAATTTTACCCTCAAATACTCTGATAGTGTTAGGCTGTGGGGAAAGAGAGGGTCTCAACAAAAATAAACTTAAATCCTGGTTCTTTTGGAGCCTTCAGGATAAAAATTGCTCTATACAGTAAATGTAAGATTTGTAAAATTTAGTTCAGTACACTTTAAGTAGAGTGTATATCTTTAAATTTAGTTTGGGAACATAATTTGTTCATAGCTAGCACTTACATATATGAACTAAATATTACTGTAAACTTAGTTTTTAATGACTAAAAAGGCATTAGTTTTTTGAGAATGGAAAGGATGCTAACAAGTATTGTTAAAGAAAATTACAGTGATTAGTTTTGAGTTATTTATTTAAAAAAAAAATTCTTAAACTGGGTTTTCAAACCTGTCTAGAAGAACCTGTCTCTGTTCTGTTTCCTTCAAAACTATACATACTGATGTCTCTCTCATTGGGGGCTGCTTTTTCAACTGTTGCATTCCAGCAGGCAGTTTACTCTGAGGGTGAATGATCAACAAAATCTTCTCTTCGGTCCACACTGCATATATTATATCTTTTGTGTGTGAATTTTCATTGACATCAGTGGAAATTTGCACATAAGTACAGAGCACAGAAGAGAGATTTTCATTCTAGATGAAGAATAATTTTGCCATTACAGTTTGGGAAAGGAACATGAATATATGATGGATGTTTCCATAGTAGGTTTAAAGTATTACAAGTGACTAAATAGATCTGTTTCTTGTATAAACTGAGTCATATTTACTTGCTCTAAGGAGACGAAGACTTTACTGCTTTTATTCCTGTTGGTACTAAGAGCCAGTACATTAAGAGGCTGGAAAATATTTCTTCTTTTGCATCAACAGAATAGTATATTGTCACAAAGAATAAGGCCTTCCTTGTCCATAATCAAAGTTACATGGATTTAAGTGAAAGTGTGGTTTTTAAACCTATTTAGTTAAACCAGTGCAAAACGTTGTGTTGGACATTCTTATTTAAATTAATATCTGGCTTATATGATTTAGCTTAATTATAAAGCTAGGTTTAAATTGAAGGCAGTGGGACTAAAGAGGTGTCCCTGAGGGAGACCATCTTTTGGCCTGCAGGATCTCTTTCTAATGAGAGAGAATTAACCTAACTTGACCCTTAGGCCTGATCTACACACAGTTCACTGGTTTAAGTAAATTTACAGGTTCAAATTTAACCAGTAGAAGACCAATTTAAATTAGTGTGTCCACACATGCGTTCTCACCAGTTTAGCTCAAATGGTTTTAAAATTGATTTTAGTTAGCGCTGTCAATTAATCGCAGTTAACTCACGCGATTAACTCAAAAAAATTAATTGTGTTTAAAAAAATTAATCGATTAATTGCAGTTTTAATTGCACTGTTAAACAATAGGCTATCAATTGAAATGTATTTAATATTTTGGATGTTTTTCTACAATTTCATATATATTGATTTCAGTGACAACACTGAATACAAAGTATATTATTTTTATTACAAATTTTTGCACTGTAAAAATGATAAAAAATAGTATTTTTCAATTCACCTCATACAAGTACTGTAGTGTAATCTTTGTCGTGAAAGTGCAATTTACAGATGTAGATTTTTTTTATTACATAACTGCACTCAAAAACAAAACAATGTAAAACTTTAGAGCCTACAAGTCCACTCAGTCCTACTTCTTTTTCAGCCAATTGCTAACACAAACAAGTTTGTTTACATTTACAGGAGATAATGCTGCCCTCTTCTTATTTACAGTGTCACCAGAAAGTGAGCACAAGCATTTGCATGGCACTTTTGTAGCCGGCATTGCAAGGATATGCTAAACATTCGTATGTTCTCACTGTGTCGCTAAAAGCCTCAGAGTGTAGCCATAGCCTATGTTTTTAGCTGACTCCTGGTTCTTCTGGTTGAAAAGCACGATTTAGCAGTTTTTCAAGCTTGTTGTATTCTTAAAACACTTTTGTGCAAAATGGTAAGCTTTAGTGCTCAAACTTCTCTGGCAATTTCTTCAAAGGAGTGTCTGGATGTGGATGTGTTGGTTGCTTTGTTGTTTGTTTCCTTCCTCCTTACAGATTTTGCCTCCAGTGAAGTTGTCTATCTGTATACTGGCACATGTACAGAGCTCCTCCTTCAGCATGCTCTAACCTTGTCTACATTGGAGTTCTTCGCATTGGTTTAGCTACACCGGTACAAACCCTGCTGTAGATATGCTGCACTGGTGTAAGAAAAGTGCAGATTATCTCTATTTGATTTCTGCCATCTGAGATGCTGTTCCATATTTGTGCCACTATGGCAACAGAGCAGTATCTGTCTTGTGGGAAGTGGGGAAGATCAACCTATGTGTGTCATGCTCCCTGCAGATGTGTGGTGGTATCACCATGCAAATTCCACATCTACTCTTGATATTTGCACATGCAGAAGGGGTTATCTTTTGTGATCTACACGCAATTTTTATACTAGTATAACTAATTTGGTTAGGAGTATGTTTTGTTTTTTTTTTTAAACTGAAATAGTTATACCAGCACAACACTTAGCATGGATGCAGTTATACTAGTATAAGTACTTCTATTTTGGTATTGTGGCGTCAGTACTAGAGGAGTTGCACCGCTTTAATCATGCTGGTAAAGTTAAGTGATACAACTATTTTGGCTAGACAAGACCATAGGAATGTTAAATCTTGTCTTTCCTAATTTTACTGGAAGACTTCTTTGGTGTCACGGAGCATTTTGTTGTGAGTTCCAACTTCTTAATTGAATGTGCAAGGGTGTTGAGTTCTTAACAAAGACATCATTTATCCAATATGTTAACAAAAAGAGTTGTAATCAGCTCACCTACAGATCCTTCCACTGTCTTGTGTCATTGTGATGTTGTCATTTCACTGGTTCTCCAGACATATTCTTCCCAGGCAGACTATTTCACAAATTGAAATCACACAGGGAACATGGCAGCTTTCTGGAGTTTTAGCTTAAAGATATTCAAGATGTGCTAATGATCCACATCATTTCACAACTAGGTGAGGTTACTATTTTAAAAAAAGTTAATATTAGGTTTCCTTTAATCTGCTATTTGCTGAATTAAATGACTTACTCTAGGGGAAAAAAAACACAAAATTCTTCTTTTCTTTCTAGATCTTCCAGTTCAGGCAAATGGGTAAGACTAGACTTTCAATTGTCAATTGAGAAATACATGAATCGTTTACAGGCAATTTCACACCCATCTGGGCTGCCAGAGGAAACCTTGTCTGTCAGTGGTTACAGTGCTGCCAGCACTACTCGGTTCAAGACTGTGTGCACAGCAGAAAGAGATGCATACATCTGTACTTCTTTCTTCTTAGTATTATTATTGTGGTAGCACCCAATGGCCCCATTCAGGATTGGGGCTTTGTATTAGGAGTTGTACAGGTACATTGGAAGAGATGGTACTGCCTGAAGAGTTTGCAGTCTAAAACAAGACTTGGGAAATGAGTGTAACAAACAGTAGGAGAGAAGTTGTAGGAGTGTAGCTGAGGGTAATGATAATATTTGGTTTCATAGGCTACTTGTGTGCACAGCTTGATAGTTCTACATTTTTTTTTTAAATATTTCACATTTAAACTGTGGTATAGAGGTAGGGTGAAGTGAGTTAGGAGCACAAGAGGAGGAAGAAAAGTGAAGACTGAAGGTGATGGAAGAGGAGACAGGGAATGGAAGAGGAGAGGGGGAGGATGCAGTTCTATCAGGTGTCATGCATCCTTCATTACAATCTCATATTTGGCAGTCCTGTCACACCTGCCTGCATTGCAGGTAAAATCTTATGCATATATGAGAGTGGGGCGCGAGAAACTTTCCCTTAACTCCACTTGGCCTAGAGGGAAAGTGCATTGGGCTGAGAGCCAGGATCGAACATTAGATTCTTGTCTCACTGGTTCATAACCCTAACTACTGAGCAAAGCTTCATATGTGTAAGCTAAGAGGAAGACCAGTATTATCCATTTTACAAGTAAGGTAATCGAGAGGTTGCCCATGGTCACTTCAAGCAGACCTGGGATTATAACTCAGGTCTCTAATATGACAGAGCAAACTCTAACCCATTCTGTCACACTGTCTTCGAATGTGTCAAATCTGTATATATAGCTATGCGGTCTGTAATCACTGCTCTAAACACTAGACCACACTGCCCTTGAGCCAGGAAGAGAAGCCAGGATCATAACTAACATTCCCCTGTTGTCACACATAGCTGTGCCTTGCTGAGTGTGTGTCATAACCTCTTTCTAGGACAGTGGTCCCCAAACTGTGGGGCACACCCTCCTGGGGTGTGTGTGTGTGTAGGAACTTTCGGCAGGGGACCAGGCCAGTCCCTACAGAGGGCAGGAAGGGAACACCACCCAGCCCCGGCCACAGCTCCTAGCCTCAGGCCCTGCTCCCAGCCTTAGGCCCCCAGTCCGTGGCTGCAGCTCCAGCCCCGCTCCTTGCCTCAGCCCCACCCCTGGCTACAACTGTGGCCCTGCTCCTGGTCCCACCTCTGAGCGTGGCTTCCAGGGGGCATGGACAGATTCCACTACTGGTAAAGGGGGCGGCGTGACAGAAAAAATTTGGGGACCACTGCTCTAGGAAGTACTCCATATAAAGGACAACAGCTTATTTTTACTAACAATTATTCCTTTAGTTCAAGTAGAAAAAGTTTGTGATATGAATCTCTAGATCCTGAGCTCAAACCTTATTGTTGACCCATGTGGAAAAAAAGGTACACCATTAAAGACAGTAGTATTATAATGCATAATTCTAAAAAGATGCTTTGAAATTTAAATTGTGAATGGTGGTGGGTACTCTACTTAACCTGAATAGAACAAAGGTTTTGAATTTTGTCTGGGTCAGCACAAAGTATGTTTGGCATACTGTAGAGCCATAACGATCTACTTCTCATTTTCCAAGTAGCTTTGATATTTGAAGAGGAGACCAATTGCCCAGAGCATTGTCCTTCTTGTAAAAGAAATTTTTATTTTTATTTGTAGCTTACTCACCTCTCCAAAACATGTCTTATTCAGGGCTTGCTTTTCTTTTTTTTTCCCCTTCCTTGTGTTTGATATAGTTTTGCATTCAGGGCAATAATTTTGCCCCCTAATGTAAATCATTTCATAAGCTTCTCCTGTTTCTTTTCTTATCAAATTTGGGTGTAATACATCTAATTAGATTTTTGCAAAACCATACATTGTAGTATTTACACGTGGGGAGTTGTCTTAATTGGAATAAGAACAATAGTTTTATTTAAACTCCCAGTGCCTCTTCACCATTAATTGACTAAGCCATCTATGGTCAGTGATTTTACGGTTTTTTTTAAATACATATTTTATACTTTAATATTTGAACTAATTATTCCTTTTACCTAGTATCATTTCTGAGTACTGGGTATTTTATAGGATTTTGGGGGGACTTGTGAGAAGTGTTACCATTTTGATACAGCATCAGAGACAACTTTTTAAAGAAAAGAGGATAGCTTGTTTTAATGCTAACATAAGTCAAAGGAAAGAATATCTCTCACTGTTTATCAGTTTCCAGACAACATATTTTGTCTCCAAGCATAATTTAGCTTAATCTATAAAAACTCATTGAGCGGGAATGGAAAACTTTAAATCCAGACGTTAAAAAACAAACAATTTAGTAGTTGTTTTCTTTATTAGTAAGATGGTTTTTAACCTTTTTTGTCATTTTAATTCTAAGGACTGAGTTTCAAGATCACTATCTACTTTTTCATTATCACTGACAGCTTAGTTTTTCTGTTTCTCTTTACAGAAAGAGCTATTGCAAGACATGAAGTCAGAGAAATAGAACAACGTCATACAATAGATGGTCCTCGACAAGATGCAACTGTGGATGAAGATGATGATGTGGTGATCATTTACAACAGAGTACCTAAAACTGCAAGCACATCCTTCACAAATATTGCCTATGACCTTTGTGCAAAGAACAAATATCATGTTCTGCATATCAATACAACCAAAAATAATCCTGTTATGTCACTGCAAGATCAGGTAAGTTAAATTTGTGGACATGATGGTATGGGTTTTTAGCCACTTCAGCAGTTTTAATATATTAGATATTTTATTGTGTGTTCAGCACTATTCAGGAAAAAGCATTTTGAGTGTGTACATATGTCCACAAAGAATAGTCATTTGCTATTATAAATATAACCGGAGGAACAGATGGAATTGGGTGCCATTATAATGTAGCTTTATTAAATAAGTTTATAATTAGAATGATATTTTCTCTGTATATGGAGAAAGTTAATATTGTTTCATTATGTAACAGGATTAATTTACCACACTACTTGGCATGATAGAAGTCTCTGCTTAAAGGTCAAAGACTAGAATAAAAAGGGATACAGTGGATCAGGATTGACCTGCATTGGCGTAGCAATGTGTAATACTTGTCTAGTATATTGTCTATTCACGTTATGCTTGGCTGTACATAGTGCTTCCACTTCACCACTTCCATGGGTATCAAAGTTAACTCTCCAAAAATATATTTTAAATGAGAAGAATAAAAAGCTCATTCAGCTAGGTGAGTTATAAATTACTAGAGAGGAAATAACATAATGCAATGAACATCTCAAGGAAAATTGTATTAGGAAGTGTTTGGTATTATATAATGTTCAGCAAGTTTTCAGTCCACTTCTGTGTCCCTGAATATTTCTGAGTTCTTTTTTAAACCCTATTCTTTAAAAATCCCGCACTACATAATGTTGCTCTGCTTGCAGTGTTTAGCTTAACAGAAAAACATTACTTGCAAAATTAGTTGTGCACAGTTGTGTATCTAATTTGCCAATGCAGTTACTGTGAGTAAATTCATAAATATAATTGCATATGCAAGTGACCAATTAGACCTGTTAAAGTATACGGTTGTCCAATTTGCATATGAAATCATGTGCCTGAATTAGTCTCACGTATGCACATTCCTGACTTTGAAAATCAGATCCCAAATCTCTGTTAGCCTATTTTTTCTGTAATATAAGTGAACATGGATCAACTAATTATAGCATTACTGGTAATGCTATAGCTGCTTGTGGCATATTGTCAAGTCAGGATCAAGATTCTGGGTTGTTGTTTCACCTCAGTAGCCCTTAGTTATAGGTAAAATAAAGTAAGATTAATCATTGGCAGGGATAATGAGCTGTTTTCTTAACAAGTAATTGAACTGTGTGTGTCTGTCTCTGAGAAAGAACCTACGATTGAAACGTATTTGGTTTTATTTCAGCATTTTGGATAATTTAAATTCAGAAAGCAATGTTTCAATGGACAATATGAATCACTGACTTAAAGAAACTGAAGTGGTTTTCATACCAAGGCTTCTGCCAACTGTATTGTAAATATTTGACAATAGTCAATATTTTTTTAAAATAAACAAAAACTCTGGAAAGGATGTAACGCCTTCAAGCTTCAGGGCAACCTCTATGGGCTTAACTCTACCGTATGGCTATTACTAGCACACACTAAAAGGTACCTAGTTCACATTAATGTAGTCCTCTTCAAACAGGTCTATGTTAATGCAAACTAGATACCTTTTAGTTCACACTAGCAGCATCCCCACGAGGGAGCTGGAGTATTTTGGTGTGCACTGCAGTTCACACTCCTGTAGCCCAAATTATGAGGTTGTGTAGACAAGCCCTAACTTTTTGGGGTGATAACCTGTCAACTAGAAAAGTTTCAAGCCATTCCTGCCTACGTAGGATTTCTACCTCTTGACATGGTACCAAACTTGATGGATCACTGTTCTGCTTCAGTGTAGCAATCTGTGTTCCTAAATTCAGAGTGGTTAGTTGTCATGATTTCCTCAAGTCCGTCCCAGAACTGGGGAATCTCAGGTTTTCTGTCCACCACTTGTTGCCTCTCCTGCAAATTTCTGGATTTTTTGGCAGCCAGTCAAGGGCTGGTTGCTGTGACTCCATTCCCTTTAGAACCAGTCAGTAAGGCTGCTACATGGTCATCTGTTCCACCCTTCCTCCAATAAGCAACTCAGATGGCGCTGCGGGGGAGGAAATTATCTCCAGAAAAAGGAATACTAAAATAGTCAGCACGAAAAATACAGTCAGAGAAAGAGAGGTGCAATAGCAAAATGATTAGCCCTGCCTATTGGGAGAAAAGGAACATAGCGGTGGAGTAGCTGCTGCTGTTGACAAGAGGCGCATGCAGCCTGGGAAGTAAGGGGCCTCAGACTAAGGTAACTGTATTTCTCATAGTGGATATTTTCCACTAGCTTAGTGCTCTGAATAAGTTCAGCATGAAACACTGAACAAATGTCATTATCATTCACCTTGAGCAAAAAGACAGTTTTGGTAGTTTCTTTAGAATTTTCTCTTCACCCCATACTGCATTCATTCTACTGGACTGTTTGTTCCTGGTGAACGCAGAGCTAATTCTACTCAGTATAGCAATATGTCTTGAACAAGTATTTAGAAGTTATAAACAAAGCCAACATCATAATGAAAAGCTGGAACATTTCAGGTGTCTCAAAAGAAGTTCCTGGGACACAAAGTCATAGGAAAAAGCTAGATATATGGTCAGTACTGCAGGGAGGAAGAAGGATGGATTTAGGGGACAAGGAGAGGTAATTGGTGGATTGGGAGTAAATTGTGTAGTAGGACACCAGTTTTGTGCTGTATGCACTTTTCTTTAATGTAAATATTCCCCGGCTTATTTTGCTGAGTTGATATAGGACCTTCTGGCACCTCCTGTTTGATCGCTGGAATCATTTTAAGCTTCCAGTTACCTAGAAAACTGAACTTCATCCTTCATTCCTGTTTTCCTTGCAGTACTACTTAGCTCCTCTGAGTACATTTGATCCAGTTTTCAATTCAGTGAAGCTCAGCTGAGCTAACACCTATTAGGAGCTCTGAAATAGCCTTTCAGTTATTTTTCTAAAAATACCTGGAAAACACTTTCATAGAAACTCATTCACACTTACTTGTATTTTCCAAAATAACCTCAAAGATCTTACTTAGTTTGGACACAAACTTTAATCACTGACTCATGTGAGCCCCAGTAGCTACAAGGCCCTTTAAAATAAAACAAACAAGCAAACAAAAGCCGACCCACATTCAACAGGAGAGAGAGACAGAGAATTGCAAGAAATAGTCATCAGTGACCCAATGAGGGGAAAAAATCATTTACCTCCAGCATGGCTATGGGTTGTCATAAAACTTCAGAAGTTCTTTTTAGTACATGTCCACATCTTAAGCCAAATGCAGTACAGCAGCTCACTTACCCTGTCTTGGCTTGTGCTGGACTGAGTACCATCTGTTGAAAGATGAGCTAAGAAAAGTCCTGGCTAAATCATCTAAGCAGGCCTCTGATATACATGATGACTGTATGCTATGATTGATATTACCTTCTTAGCCATGGGTTTTGCTTGGACCAGCATGAAACAAAGAGTAAGTTAAAGGTTCTTCTTCGAGTGGTGCCCCTATGGGTGCTCCACTGTAAGTGTCTGCATCCCTGCGCTGCTGATTGGAGAACTTTGGTAGCAGTGTCCACTGGGCCCACGCATGCACTGTTTCCTCATGCTGTTCCACGAGGCTAGCCAGTGCGCGTGGGTTAGCCGTCCTCAGTTCCTTCTCACCCGCCCCCGGTTAGAGACGGAGCCTTTTTTTTAGCTTTTAGAAACCCTTTAGCCTTCTTTTGACTTTTATTTGGCCTTGACTTAAAAAAAAAAAAAAAAAAAAGATTTTGTTCTTGTGTTGACCCCTTGTGGGTGAGAGGAGACCCCCTGACAAGGGTATGCCCAGCTCTCCAGGCTTCAAGAAGTGTCGCACTTGCAGCAAAGCAATCCCGGTGCACTCCCAGTGCATTTGCTGCCTCGGCAAGGGCCACGTCCAAAAAGGTGTTCCCTCTGCCAGCAGCTCCAACTGAGATTCCCGCAAGGTCAGAGATCTCCACCAGAAAATCATCTGTATGGAGGCAGCTCTCTGACCCTAGCCCTCCGGCGGGTGTGAGTCTTCCCTTCAACTTTGAAGGATAGTGGGTCAAACGGTCTTGGGACTCCTCTCATAATTCGAAAATTCAAGTCCCCTCAGTGAGCCCGAGGGATAGCCGAAAGTGATCACCATCTCTGTTGGTGTCCAGTACTGTTGACAAGCCCACGGATCCTTTGGGCATGGGCATTGAATCTTTGGTAGAGAGAGACATGGTCAAATGCCCTAAGATGTTCCCAGTATGCAAGCTGTCATCGGTACCACCAGCGGCAGTGGCCCATCTGCCATTGGAAAGATCGGTACGGGTGAGGTCCTCATCTCTCCCAGCACCACTACTGACGCTGGGATGTTCAGTACTGGCAAAATTTCATCAGGCTGGTGACCTGGCTATGTCGGAAGCTCCTGACTCTCTGCCCCTCGGTATCGAGATCACAGCACTGAGCATGGCTGACCAAAGGGTATTCCCGCACAATCATGCCATGCCCCTCTGTCAAGTGAGGGATCGGACAGTGAGACAGATGGGGTTTCTCTCTCTTCCTCCCAAGCTTTATATGGGACCTGATATCAACAGGGTCTGGGACTGTACCACCAGATGGCACTGCCACCCGTGGGCACCTCCGCCAGGCCATATGCCCCCACAGGGGCCATACTAGGACCCTTGGGTGGCGCACCACCAACCCGTCTCAAGGGCATTGAGCATTGCCCAAGCGCTTCCCAGGCATGCCCCTTGGCTACAGTATCGCATGCCTTGGAAGTGGAGAGCGAGAGGTGGACGCAGAGGAGGCGGTCACACTCACGGCCATATCCTCTTCCTTACTGGACAAAACAGTCATGCTGTTGCCACCGTCCATGACTTCCACATGTCTCGAACTGGTGAAGAGTGTGGTGGACACCCTCCACATACCATTGGAGGAAGTTAAAGATACACACCACTAGCTCATCGATATCTTCCATGCCTCATCTACCTCCAAAATCGCCCTCCCAATTAACAAGGCCATCCTAGACCTAGCTAAGATGGTGTGGCAAATCCCAGCTTCGGTGGCCCCGACATGCAAGCAGGCAGACAAAAAAAATTATGTCCCCGCAAAGAAATCAAGAGTTCCTATTTACTCACCCATTGCTCAGTTCCATTGTGGTGGATGCTGTGAACGCTCATGGCCAACAACACCGCTTTAGGACAGCACTCTATGACAGAGATTGGAAGCGTCTTGATCTCTTTGGCAGGAAGGCATACTCCTCAGCCACTTTACAGTTTCGAATCTCCAATTACCAGGCGTTCACGGCAAAGCATGAGTATACAAATTGCAATAAACTACAAGACTTTGTTGATAAACTGCTGGATAGCTCCCGGGATTCCTTCCAGGCCATTATCCAAAAATGGCAACTGATGGTAAAAAAGCCTGTGATGATGAGACGGGCATTGTGGCTTCCCCTCTCGGGTTTCCTGAAAGAGATGCAGACCATGGTAGAGGACCTCCTCTTTGAGGAGGTGAAGTTCATCACCGAGAAGATCAACGCCTCTCTCCACTCCTTGTAGGATTCCAGGGCTACTTTCAGGTCACTGGGAATCTACACACTGGGGCAAAAGAGACTCTTCAGCCCTCAATACCAGCAAAGGCCTTATTCATCCCAATTCCCATCACAACAGCGCTATGAGCCCCAGAGGAAAAAGGGAATGTTCTCAAAATGAAAGTTTTTGGGTTACCAGTCCTTGACCCAAACATCTGCCCCTAAGCATCACTTTTGACTGGCAGGTCGAGGCACCAAGAGATCACTCCCCTCTACTACCTGTGACCACACACCCATTTGGCAGCATTCCACAGTGCCTGGGAGTGCATAATTTCAGACAGATGGGTCCTTGAGATCATCAGATCCAGATATTTCATCCACTTCACCTCCCTATCCCCTCCACAACACCCTTCCCCATCCCTCTTCAGAGACCCTTCTCACAAGAGTCTACTATGGTAGGAGATAGACTCCTGCAGTTAGGAATCATAGAACCAGTACCTCAGCATCTACGAGGCAAGGGGTTCTACTCGTTACTTCCCAATTCCCACCAGGAAAGGATTTCAGAGCTCTCAGCAAGTTCGTCAAAGCTCAAAAGTTCAAGATGGTCACCCTATTGACGATCATTCCATCACCGGAACAGGGAGACTGGTTTTCGGCCATCAACCTACAAGATGCCTACTTTCACATCTCAATACTACTAGCTCACAGATGTTTCCTCAGTTTCACTCCTCCCCTTCGTACTTCCATCGGCACCCAGAGTATTTTCCAAAGTTCTCTCAGTTGTGGCTGCCTAGCTACGATCTCAAGGGATAATGATCTACCCTTACCTGTGCGATTGTCTCCTGAGAACCCAGTAGCTTCAGGAGGCTCGTCGAGCCACTAAAGACACAATATGCTTGTTCACGGAGCTGGGCCTGCAGATCGGTTCCCAGAAGTTGACCCTCACACCAGGGCAATGCCTAGAATTCACAGGGGCTGACCTAGATGAGCTATAGGCCAAAGCCTTCCTACATCAGGACAAATTTCTATCCCTGGTGTCGCTTATAGACATGGCTCAATGCAGTCCTCAGGTGCCAGCAAGAATCTGCCTCCAGCTCCTGGGGCATATGGCAGCTGGCACAGCAGTGATTTCACACACCAGACTTCACATGCGATGCCTACAGCTGTGGTTCAGCTCGGTTAACAGACCAAACAAGGACATTCTGGACAAAGCCCTGTCACTGCCCACCAGGATCAAGGATTCCATGGACTGGTGGAAGAACCTGGCCAATACATGCGAAGGGATCCCCTCCTTACAGGCGCCACCTTCATAACTCCTTACCAGTGACACATCCCTTCATAGGATGGAGCATGCATTTAAACGATATCACAACAGAAGGCAAATGGTCACCTGCAGAGATGTCCCTGCACATCAATCTCCTTAAGTTGAGAGCGGTGAGGAACGCCTGTGCCAATTTCCTCTCACTGATAACAGGATCACATATAAAGGTCCTGATGGACAACATAGTCTGCATGTATTATATCAGCCACCGGGGAGGAGCCAGATCACCCTTTCTATGCACAGAGTCAATGAAACTGTGGAACTGGTGTATCTCTCACAACATCACCTTATCCGTGGCTTACCTCCTGGGCATGCAGAAAGTGGTAGCGGACAAGTCAATCGCCCTTTCTTGCATGACCACGAGTGGGAGATGCATCCATCAGTACTTCATGGCTTGTTTGCACAGTGGGCAACACCGTCCATGGATCTGTTCACCACTTACCAAAACAGGAAGTGTCCATCGGACTGTTCCCGGACGGGTATTGAACGGCACTCTCTGGGCAATGCTCTCTCCTCTCATGGGACAAGGACCTTCTTTACGTCTTCTTTCCATTTCCTCTTCTGCTGAAGGTCCTGCTAAAGATAAAGAGCGACGGAGCTTATGTAATTTTGATTGCTCCCACGTGGCTGAGACAGACCTGGTACCCTTACCTGCAGCTCGCAATGTGCCCACTGATTTTTCCCTTCCAGCCACTCTGCACCTTCCCTCTCTCAGGACACAGGGTATACCATACATCCCAACTTGGGGATCTTCCACCTCAAGGCATGGATCCTATGTGTTCCAGCACCTAGAAAGCTCATGCTCAAAGGAAGTGCAAGAGGTTCTACTACACAGTAGAAAGTCCTCCGCAAGACGCACTTACCTGCAGAAATGGTCCAGGTTCCAGATTTGGTGCACATCCCAACAAATCTCTCCAGTGTCAGCAACTCTTTCCCATATTCTGGAATATGCCCTGACCCTTAAAAAATCGGGGGTTATCCCTAAGCTCTCTTAGGGTCTACCTAGCAGCTGTTACAGCATTTCACCAACCCATAGAGGGGTACTCGGTACTATTGCATCCAATATTGCAGTAGTTATATTATTTAGAACCTGGCTAACTCAAGGACATTATCTCTGTGCACTACTGTGATGAAACAATTTTGCTGACCATATGGAAGCATGCTCTTCAAGATTGCAAGTAAGTCCTTTTCAGTGGAGGCTCCCTTGACAATGGGGCTTTCTTCATCTAGTGCTCCATGGATCCAGAAATTTACTAAACTGAAGTGTGTAGTGCAAGGCATATCTTTTTGCAATAAATAACCATCAGTAAATTATGTATTATGGTTGGCTGATATGGCACAGTGAGGCAAACAATTTCTGAAGTCTGTTGTGCACAGTTTACTGTGATGCATTTACCAGGTTATTTCCCCCAAGTACTACAGCACAGTGGGTGCATAAACATAAATGGGGGAGGCATGAATCTGAAGTCAACTCAAATACCCTACTGGTACGTTCCTTTAAAAAAAAGTAAGTCACTGCAATTTGGGCCATGTATCTTATTTTGTACTGCATGATCATCTTCCAAATGTGAGGTCCGCTTAGAACTTGATCAGCTCTTGTCTAAGGGCTAGTTCATGCCTTGGTATGATCTAAGAACATAAGAACGGCCATACTGGGTCAGACTTAAGGTCCACCTAGCCCAGTAACCTGTCTTCCAACAGTGGCCAGTGCCAGGCGCCCCAGAGGGAATGAACTGAATAGGTAATCATCAAGTTATCCATCCCCTGTCACCCATTCCTAGCTTCTGGCAAACAGAGGCTAGGGACACCATCCCTGTATAGATTTAGATTGTCATGTTGAGCTTTTGGGCTTAAATTAATTTTTCCTAGTAATAAGCTCCAGAGAAGAATGCAGATGTACCTTAAACTAAACATAGTGCTGAAATGCAGTCTGGCTGATGGTCCATCCAAAAATTAAAATTTTGTTCCTTTTGAGCAAATGGTCCACCAGGTTTGATGCCTTCATGTCCCTGTAAAATAGATCCTATAAAAAACCAGCGTTTCACCTAACACATTTGAAGAAAAAATCGTTCCCTTCTTGTGGAAAATCTGTTGGAATCTGAATACAGATTGATGGATTTGGTCCCTGTTGCTCACTGCTGAGGGAACTCTGTATTGCCTTCAAACTATGTTTCAGGCTAACAAAAAATACTAATTAAAATGTTGTTTGTATTGATCATATTTCTGACTTTGCTTTCTTTGCCTTTCTGATTGCTACTTTCTGCTTCATATTTTTTTAGCTTTAAATTGTGGCTCTCTAAGATGAGTCAATTGCCATGTGCTTCTAAATAAAGTATCCTTTTCAGTTAGTCATATGTCTTTTGGTAATATTCATAGTGATAGATTTTTATCATAATGCATTGTTCGGTTTTACTTATTGAATGGAACATATTATTGGAAGCTAAGCATCAGCCATTCCAAACAGTATTGGAATATTGACTGTTTTCTACTTTTGTAGGTGCGATTTGTGAAGAATGTAACTTCCTGGAAGGAAATGAAACCAGGATTTTATCATGGACATATATCTTACTTGGATTTTGCAAAGTAAGTTACCCAATGATTTGTTTCATCTACAATGGTTGATACTGTTTATATTCTTAAAACTACACAGTAGATAAAATATTTCCTTCCGAAACGTGATAGTTTTACCAGCTTTCAGTTGTGGAGTCCAGTAGTTCAAGTAGATTATGTAGATCCATCTTAAATATTACTGCCCTCTAGTGATCAGAATCTGACAACTGTTTTTAAAAAAATTCAAACATTGAGTGTCCTTCAAAATAGCAATATTCCCTTTAGATTTTTAATACAACTTTGTCCTGTTTATTGCATGATAAAAAAGAATTAGCTCATCGTTTAGGACCTGACTCCACAAGTTAGCAATATTATTCCTTGGTTGAGCAACAGGAGTGCCTTTGCCTGAGAATTTCAGCTCGCTCTTCTGAATACTGAGTGTGTCATCCTAGTGATATGCTTCACAGGCTGAGAAGTTTAGACGCAATCTAACATACCACATCTAATAAGCAACACCATATAACTGGTATTCAGTTAGGTTACTTTGAAGTTTGTGGCTCTTCATGTTCACCATACATTTTAAACTTTTTTAAATTTAGTTTTTAACATGCCACAGTTAATAACATACCAATATATTAAAGCAGTCACTTTTGTGCTATACACTAATACTATCTTTACAAAAATACATAGAAAATACACTGAATAATGATCCCCTTTGTAGAGCTTAATCCTGCTCCCACTGAAGTCAATAATAAAACTCCTATTGACTTCAGTGGTGCAAGATCATGCCCATATTCCCCATCACTTGTGTTCCTCCTCCTTTCCACTCGGACAATTAACTAAGACCTCAGAGGGTAAAGATCTTTTGGTTTGTAGCCTTTAAACCCCTCTCTAGAAGTAATTTTTAATTATAACTTTTTATTTAAAAAAAAAAGTAAAAGTAAAATGGGGGAGCATCATAAACTCCCAATTTAGCTTATCTCTAATAGAAAGTCCGAAAAGCCACTATGTCAGCTGGAAATTACCAGTGGGCAGCAGCTGAAATTTCAAGATTGCTAAAAGAAACAGAAGGAGAGAAACCTTAATTTAAAAAAAAACCATGAAATAAAATGAAGAAACCCTGTGCTTCACATTGCATCAACCTCCTCTCCCACCTTTTAAAAAAAGTTAAAATACTATATTAATGGACTTTTTGACTTGAACCCTTAATGGAATAACAGCCTTGTGAACAGCTAGGTGAATATTATTCTTTACATTACTAAAGGCATAAAGCTGAAAACATCTTCTGGAACTTTCCAGATTAAAATAATTATTGTACCTGTAGAAAGGCATCTAAGCAATTTCACAGATTTCATTCATGTTCATATTTCCTTCCAGGGCTGTGTTATCCTTGTGTTTTGCTGTTTGTTGCCCTTTTACCTAAATGTCTAATTTTTTCCCACAACAGCTTCCTTTCTCTTATTTGTGGTTTTCATTATTAAAATCATATATTGAGTACTGTGGTTGCTCTTTGCTTTTGACCTATACTTTTAAAGAAACTGTGAGTATGTTCTGCATTCTTGTAATTGTCAAGTGTACAAATATATGTCATAACACAATCCAGCTCCAAGGAGCTCTGCATTAGTCAGTCAGAATGGTCATTATAAGACCAAATGTTCAGGCCTCTGTCCAGGTCTGTCATTAGTCTGGCCCCAAAATAACATTCTTAGGTAGCACAGGGGCCTTAAAAAATCTTGAAAAGTCACTGACAAATCAGTTACAGTGGGCTATTATCAGCAGGAGGAAAAAAAACAAAAACACTAACCCAGGAACCTATCTTTGCAACCAACCCCGTTGCCAACTCTGTCCACATATCTATTCAAGGGACATCATCATAGGATCTAATCACATCAGCCACACCATCAGGGGCTCGTTCACCTGCACATCTACCAATGTGATATATGCCATCATGTGACAGCAATGCCCCTCTGCCATGTACATTGACGAAACCTGATTGTCTCTACTCAAAAGAATAAATGGACACTAATCAGACGTCAAGAATTATAACATTCAAAAACCAGTCGGAGAACACTTCAACCTCCCTGTACGCTCAATTACAGACCAAAAAGTGGCAATTCTTCAACAACAAACATTCAAAAATAGACTCCGAGAAACTGCAGAGCTGGAATTAATTTGCAAACTGGACACCATCAAATTAGGCCTGAATAAGGACTGGGAGTGGATGGGTCATTACACAAACTAAAAACTATTTCCCCATGCTAATTCTCCCCCCTACTGTTACTCACACCTTCTTGTCAACTGTTTGAAATGGGCCATCCTGATTACCACTATAAAAGTGATTTTTCCTCCTGCTGATAATAGCCCACTGTAATTGATTTGTCTTGTTAAAGTTGGTAAGGCAACCCCCATCTTTTCATGTTCTCTTTATATGTATATCTTCCTACTGTATTTTCCACTCCATGCATCCGATGAAGTGGGTTTTAGCCCACGAAAGCTTAGGTCCAAATAAATTTGTTAGTCTCTAAGGTGCCACAAGTACTCCTCATTCTTTTTGTTGATACAGACTAACACAGCTACCATTCTGAAGCCTGTAATAGAAAATGAAGTGTTGGTTTCTGCTTGTATCAAGAACACCCACATTTTATAATCCTAGCCAAATGACAGTCCCTGAGCACCTCCCCTTCCTTGTAGTGTGCATCTCTGTCCTTGGCATCATGCCAGGAATACCACTTACTTCACTAGTGCATAGCACAGTTAGAACAGCAACAACTGCAGGAAGCAGGAAAAGAAGACCGAACCTCCTGAGGGCTTCTGTGGTGTGAATATTTGGTTGCTAGACCGAGGGAAGGAATTTCTAAGGTCAGGTTACTTATATTAAAACTTTCTACACCTGGTATGGAAGCAGGCAGGATGTAATTATTGACATTTCAATATTGTTTTAGCTCAAAGACACGGGTTGGATTATATTAAAAACAAACAAAAAATCATACAGACACACACAGAATTGACTTACCTGGTGTGTGGCTTGGTTTTTTGTGTTTGTCTTTTTCCTGTAAACAAGAATCTATTGTGTTAACATTTCTGGAACCCTCCATCACAAGGTAGAGAATATCTCTGTTTTCAATACTTTTTTCATCTGTCCTTTTTCAGACAGCACTCTTCTGTTCTTTCAAACAGTAATATATAGCCCTAATGTGAAATATTGACTTCCTGGCACTAAAGATTAAAATTTCCTTCTGTAATATGTATACACTTTTACTTTTACCTAATGTCAGTAAATACATTTTTGAGATACTGCAGAAAAAACGTTGGTTTGACATTTTTATTTATTTATTTTCTATTTCAGATTTGGTGTTAAAAAGAAACCAATTTACATTAATGTCATAAGAGATCCTATAGAACGACTAGTTTCTTATTATTACTTTTTGCGGTTTGGAGATGATTACAGACCAGGGCTACGAAGGCGAAAACAGGGGGATAAAAAGGTAACCTAAGCTTTAGATTCTGCTTTCATATTTTATTCGTACTAAAGTTGATCTGAAAACAGCTTTAAAATATGGTCTGGCAAAAGCCATATTCCTTTATAAAAAAAAAAAAAAAAAAGTTTCCAAAATATTAGTGGGTTTAACGTTGAAATTACACCATTGAATTTGTGTGAAGTTTGAAAATCAGAGCTGTTCTTGGATCAACAATGGTGATGCTGGTGATTTTGGTAGGGGGCATGCTCCATTTCATGTTGGTTTTGAACCAAGGTGTACAACTCCATATGCTGTTAGACCTTTGAAGAAGTGCAAATCCAAGATTCTGACCTCTTGTCAACAACCGTTTATTTGAATGACTAATTCTGAGAAAAACAACTGAAAGAATTTTCTTGAAACTTTGCAAACAAATTAATTTAGGGCTAAAAAGTCTGAAAAATCTCAGCTCAGATGTCATTGTTGTAAATATTCAAGGCTGTAAGCATCAAATGAAAAGACTATTCTATGAGAGGCATCCAGAAATCCATTCCTGTAAGAAGCTGAACTGAACCTGCACTCAAAAGCTATCATGCTAACAGAACATGCTATCATACTGTTGATTTTGAACACTTAATATTGTAATAGGACTTTAACATATGCAAGGTGCACTATTTGAAAATTGTGGTGTTCAAGAGATACATGTTCTGCACTTTCCCACCCTTCTTTAGAGCTGACCTGGACTGACCTAATTTAGCATATTCAAACAGCAAAACCTCACTTACTCAAGCATGGTTACAGCTTCCTGTTAATTCCATAATTTATTTATCCCAGGATGCATTTATATATCTACTATAATATATATACCGTTGGAATGCCTCACTTTGGATCGTACTTGCATATAAGTAAGCAAAGTAATGTAATATATTTGCTGAATGCACAGTTTTTAAAGAGGTTGAATTTGACCCAAAATATAAGTTTTGTAAAAGTAAGCTTTTTCAAAACTTAAGAACTGAAATTTTTCTATTCTTTTTTTTTTTTTTTTTTTTTTTTTTTTCAATTTCAGTGGAAACACAGGATTTTTAAACAAAAAACTTTTTCTGCAATGTTTGCAATCTAAATAGTGCACCGTTATGCTAATACCTTGGGAAACTGACTAAACAAAAGTCAAACCAAATAGATTATTTTCATTATGCAAGCTGAGCCAAATGCAAAGAAACAATGACATAGTAAGTAAGTTTTTACTTTTTAAAATTAGCTTTTTTTTTTTTTTTTTTTTTTGGCAAGACCACTAATCTGGAAGCCGCTGCTCCTCCTTGCTTCCTTAGTTAGAAGTAGCTCTGCCTCTGTTACTAAGGTTTTGGCTCCATCTGCTGCCCCTGCATCCCACCTCCACTCACCAGACTCTACCATGTGAGTAGAGAGAGGGTTCTGCAAATAAAGACATTTATGTTTTAAGTGTGGGGTTTTTACCTGTAAGCTTTCGAACATTCTGAACTTTATTTCAAGTGTGTTACCTTCAAATGTTGCAAAGCCTTGATTGTAACAGCATATGTGCTAAGTTTGAAGATAACTTGAAGATCCTGAGTACAAGCAACTGTTCAGGTGCTTTTACTGTTGAAAAGCATTTTTAACATTTAACCAACTCAAAATATGCCTAATGAATTTCCTGTAAGCTTTCCTTAGGGAAAATCTTTTCTAGGTTAAAGAATAAGTATGAAAACTTCAAGCAGAACAGTATCTAAAAATAAGAATTTAAAATGTGTCCTTTGTAGACTTGCTATAGTGATGGTATGATATATATCAGATTTTTTTTTTTAAAGGAGGGGGAGTATAGGTCTTGACTTTATAACCTACTCTGTTCCTTTGTGTATAGCTGCTTTTACTCCACTGATAGTTAAAAAGTACTAAATCATCACCTTATACAGATTGTGGGCACTAAGTCCACCTCTGTGCATTCTCTGCTATGATCTGTCCTGAAGTGATATAGGAGGACATTAGATCCAGGGTTTTCTTTATTTTCAACCTCAAACAATGATTGGAAATGGTTGGGAAAAACAGTCATTTGGCAAATTAAATATTGAATTGTTATTTCACTGGACATGTATATGACAGAATTAAAACTAGTATTGTATAATAAAACTGTTCCACTTACAGTATACCGTTTTGTCTTCTATCAGACCCTGGATATGAAAGGAATACTTTTGATATCTTAAGGTTGCTTTAAAAAAAATCACATCAGTTAAGGCATTAATTTGGCTCCATTTTTTTCCCTCTCTCTTGCGTTTGCAGTAAAAAAAATTAATATTGACTGGACAGATTTGTCTGATTGCCAGAAGCTGAGAGTGGACAGCAGGATGGATCACTTGATGATTGCCTGTTCTGTTCATTCCCTCTGAAGCACCTGACATTGACCACTTTCAGAAGGACAGGGTACTGAGCTAGATGGACCTTTTGGTCTGACCCACTGTGGCCAGTCTTATATTCTTACGTAACTCCATGAAGACTTGCACTTTTAAAACATTATTTAAGACCACCTAGAAAAATGTCCACTTTATAAAACTTCTCATACATGGATTTTTGATTTTATTTAATCTGAGTTCAATTGAGGGTATACATATATTAGTGTAGCATATATTAGTTGGACATGGAGAGTAAAGCTCTAAGATAGACTTGGGATAACAATAAATCTTCCTTACAACTGAAGAGTCTAAAGTTCATTGAAAACTCCCTGACCTAATGTTTTGTGCAGGTGTAAATTCTGTTAGCGGTGCAGACTCAGCACAGCCAAGAGTGAATGGACTGAATTCTATTCTATTCTATGTGTGGGTTGTTTACTTCTAATTCCCTTATGCAAAGCTACTGAAGGTAGTGAGGTTACAGTGTCATTGGAGGCATAATTTGGCCTGCAGAACTTTTCACTGGTGGAGATGTCTGAGGTAAAGAGAACTAACTGTGATTCCAGGATAAGTTTACTGGACTGGAAGTTAATTAAAAAACAAAAAATAAAACACCATTTTAGGTGTAATTTGTAATCTGAACACATCTGGTGTGCATTTATTAAGAACCAATAAGCCAAAAACCCACAATGCCACTTCTATGGAATCTTTTCAGAATAGAATGCACTTTAAATAACTTCCTTCAGAGATTAGAGCTATTATCATTAGTTTCAATTTAAACCTTCCTAATGTGTTACTTAATAATTCTCTGTTCTTGTACTTCAGGCTCTTGTTTTCAATCTTTTATCATGTCACTTTAGCTAACATAAATGTATTTTGATTTTAGATATTACTGGTTTTGCCATACGCGTTTGAATTGTCCCACAAGCACTCTATTCTACCCAGATAAAATTTTGTCACCAAGCTTTAATTTCTTTCACTGTTTGTAATAATTCAGATTATAATGCTGCCCATGCAACCTTTTCAAAGTGTTTTGAGGAAGCTTTACTTAACAAAAGGATGACAATTTTACTTGCATCAGATATAAAATTCAGAGTATCCATCACCATAATCATTTACTATATATCTCTGAATCCCATCTGAATTGTGTCATTTTACATATGACTTTAGATAACTTCCAAAGAGCCACTAATTTAAGCATTAACAGTACTATAGCATCTTCTGCATGTTTTTCAGCAAGACAGTTTAGCTGCTTATTTGATATGATTTTTCTTGATACAATCCAAAATCAAAAACTTACATTTAGAAAACCAGTTAAGATTGCTAAGAGTTAAGTTTTTCTCTTATCAATCACGTTCCTTAAAAATTGTTAAGTAAATAAGCAACTAGTTAAGGATGATATAACTTTACCCAGCCTACATCTGTATAACGAGCTTCTAAGCTTGTCACTCTGAAGCCTAGAATGTTTGTGAGTCGAAAGCAATAGAAATATCCAGTCATGTTCAGAATATTACCAGGTTTAGTCATCACTGGATTTCACAGTCTGTTACCACCCAACTTAAGTTCTCAGCCATATTTGGCTTTTCTTACACACATGACTTTACAAATTACCCCCATGTGACAGCACAGGCTTTCTAGTAATAATAATTCTTACCAAGTTCCAAATGCATATTCATTACAGTGCAGCCTTAACTCTAACCCAAAAGAAATACTGCTCTTTTATCAGTAAACTCACAGAAAGCACAAACCCTTCTAAAAGATGCCTATAATTACGTACATGTTGACCAGCCTCAAATGTAGGTCCACGTGTATGTCTAATGTAATTATAAGCTGACTATGTTATATGCTTTTCTTATTAAACAACATACAAAACATTATTATCAAGGAACAACAATGTGAAGTATTTGATAAAATAGTGCCATTGTTTTGGTAAACAAATGTAATCTATTTCCAAACTAAAATTATTGAGGGACAGAAATAACCATTATAATGGAAGCTGGTTATATCCTTAATTAGTCTCTATGTACCTTACAACCATCACCACCACCATTATGCGTATGCAGATGAAGTTCATCATTATCCATTTTCCAAAATAGAAAAGCGTTTTGCATGGCAGTTCCTCTTACTGATATCCCATCATGGTTTAAGGGAATTCTAATAGAGGTTCAGCTAGTATAGAGGACTTACAGTGTACAGTAATTTGAGTGGCATTCTTATTTTGCTACATGGACAGGGAAGAACTATTATCTTTCTGTTGAACATCCCAGAGTAAAATGAATATCTTGGCTATGAGAACAGAATCTCTTAAGTACAAAAGTTTCTATGTTAGAATTTCCGTTGATATAGCTGTCAAGATGTAGGTGGAGGAGAGAATGGGAGGTGGATGTCTTCATTTTGTTTTATTTAGGAAATTATTTAGCTGTTTTTAGCTTTAACTACAAAGTGACCTGTGGTGATGGAGAAATCTTATCGGCTGATAAATTCCAACTCATATTTGGCATATGTCTGCACAGGTCGGGAAATGTGCCCAGGACAGGTCAATGCTTAGATATGTTGATTGATGCTGTATAAATACTTAGAGTGGATAAATAGCACTCATGAAAGAGGAAAAAAGAAAATCATCTTTTTCCTCTGTCATTTCAAGCATAAATCTTTCTCTCTGGCAACTTTTAAGATGCTAACCGCCTCACTCTGAGCTGGGCAGATTCTTAAATTGTTTTGTGACTCAGGTTAAAACGTGTTTATCTTTCAGAAAAGCATCATTTCAGTGAGATGCCACATTATCAGTGCTGAATTGTGAACACCTTAAAGTTCTGCACTAGGGAAAATGCTCAAATATATTTTACTGAAGTATGGGCAAAGCTTTATTTGGAAATGCATGATTTTACCAAACTGCAGCAATTTCAAGCAATCTGCTTGTAAGTGTCTGCATCTTGGGTTGGATTCCTAACAACAGTTACAAGAGCGGTAGAGTCCTAAATCTTACTGGGTCTATAGTCAGTTAAAATTAAACAAATGCAAGTCTTATATTTTTTAAATCTTTTCCCCAATTTATTTTCACTTTATAGGTTTGATGAACTTATCAAAACAGTAATGTTTTTAATTGCACAGAACACAAGAAATATTGTAAAAAGCTGTCTTCAAAGTATAATATACTTCCACAGAATAAAAATAGTACTGTACTCTAAACATGTATCCTATACCTGGCTTGGAGAAATCATAAATACTTGAGTTTCTGACTACTGTATGGATAGCATGTTTTTAATACTAATTTCCCTCCAATGTTAATAGAACTTTTATTGTAACTGACATTATAAGCTTGAAACACTATGCTTCACTGCAGGTATCCATGTGTGCAGAATGAAGTCGTGTGTCTAGTTTTTTTTTTTCTTCAAAGTGAAGTTGGATGTAGTAACTTACTTTCATGTCTACCCTAACTTGGAGCCATAGTATTTTAAGTTCTTCTTCGAGTGCTTGTTCACATCGATTCCAATCAGGTGTGCGCGTGCTGCGTGCACGGTCGTTGGAAATTTTTTCCCTTAGCAGCTCCCGTCGGGTCGGCTAGGGAGCCCCCTGGAGTGGCGCCTTCATGGCGCTCAATATATGACCCACCTGACCCCCCTTCAGTTCCTTCTTACCGTCCATGGTGACATTGGAACTGTGTTTCACTTGCTTGCAAGTATTCCCTTAGCCTAATACCTAGTTCTACCCAGTTTCTTCTTTTAGTACAGGGGTTCTCAGGCTTTTGTACTGGTGACCCCTTTCACACAGCAAGCCTCTGAGTGTGACCCTCCCCTTATACATTAAAAACACTTTTTTATATATTTAACACCATTATAAATGCTGGAGGCAAATTGGGGTTTGGGGTGGAGGCTGACAGCTCGCGACCCCCCATGTAATAACCTCGCAACCCCCTGAGGGGTCCCAACCCCCAGTTTGAGAACCCGGTTTTAGTAGTTAGTGTATTATTGTTTGTAGTTAGCATAGAAATTGGTGCGTGGGATCGTTTCTCTCCCCTCACCCCGCCTTGGGCTTCGGGGCATGCCTCAAGTCCAAGGGTTTGTCTTGCAGTGTATGCCGAAAGACTATGCCTAATAGTGATCCCCACAACTTGTGCCTGAGGTATCTAGAAGAGGCGCATCAGTCTGAGTGCTGCAAGATTTGTAAGGCTTTCAAGCCTAGAACTAGAAAGGAGCGTGACTTCCGTTTAAAACAGTTACTGCTGGAAGCTGCACTCCGTCCAACAATCCATGAATCAGTGCCAAGGAAGGACTCAGGCGCGAGAGACCCTCGGCACCCAAGATCCCTGGCACTGTTCCACGTCTCCGGTGCCCCACAAGGGCCATAAGAAGGCGGACGGAGGGCGCTCTCCTCAGAGAACTGCGACACCATCAGGGGAGGCTTTGCTGCTCCAGAGGAAAGACTCTGCTCCCAAGCACCAAGAGCTTGTGCCGTTGATTCCAGCACCCCAGACAGCACTGTTGAGCCCGGCACTTAGTGACTATCCAGCGGGGCAGTGCCTGGCGGAAGTGTTGGAGCCCCCCTCCACTCCGCACACTTTTGAAGCTGCTAAGGAGCTCATTGAAATAACTGCGCCTCAGCCACCAGCTGATAAAGAGAAGCCTCCAGCACCGCATAGACGGGTACCAGCTAGAGGCAAGCCCGCGATGATGAGGCTCTCCTTGTCGCCGGACAGACTGGCACTGTTCCCGGCACCATTCCAGGTCCCCATCGCCGCAACATGCACTGGCCTCGGTACAAGATCGCATAGCCCTGGGAGCACGACGAGATATATCTCCAGCACCGAGGAGTCAGCACTGATCTAGAACACCCTCACAGGACCAGCACCAACACATGGCCCCGGAGCACAGCAGCCGTTCCCTGGCACCAGTCTCGGTCGCGGGATAGCCAGCACCGACCTTCGACGCGATCGTCACCGCACCATTCCCTGACCTCCTCTTCACGGCACCGACTGCCAGTGCAGGGATCGTCGGCACCGCCGTGGTCATAGCCCTCGGGATCTTCAGACTCGGAGGCCAACTCATATTACTCAAGGCACAGTAGACATAGGTCCAGTAAGCACCAAAGAGACGTATAAGTGGCCTGGCAGCCGCAGTGGCCTTCCCCACCCCCCCTCCCCCAAAATGGCCCTTCTGGACCCCCTGGGCTTACCATCAGGCCCAGGGTACCCCTTCGAGGGCTTCTAGGTCAGTGGCCTCAGGACATCACCCTTCCCGGTCACCGATGGGTAGACCTACCCCTCGAGTTATGGATGCGACCCTCTTCAGACCACCCCCTCATACTACAGGGGAGTCAGCGGAACTGACTCCAGAACCAGCCATAGCCCAGGATGCATTCAACCAGGTGGACCAATGGAGAAGTCTAACAGAACCCAGGAACAACCCGGGCAGCTAGAGAGCCGTGAGGACCCCTGTACTCCCACGTGCTTCCTCGTCATCCTCGCCTGATGAAGCAGTGGCAGGAGCATCAGCTTCAGGTCCTCCACCCATTGACCACAGGGCACACCAGGACCTGCTCTGCCGCATTGCCCGTAACATGACCCTAGAGGTGGAGGAAGTAACCGAATCAGAGGACACACTGGTGGACATTCTCACCCCAGAGGGGTCCTTCCAGAGTGGTGTTACCTATAATAAAATAATAATAAGACCCTGTGGCAGACTCCATTCTGCCCACTGCCAGGGGAGTGGAAAGGAAGTAGTTTGTCGCCTCCAAGGGATATGAGTTTTTTATTCTCCCACCCACACCCTGGCTCCCTGGTGGTCTCAGCGGTGAATGAAAAGGTGTGCCAAGGGCAACAGGCGCCGCACCCAAGGCTAAGGAGGCCAAATGTACAGACCTCTTTGGCAGGTAAGTATATGCTGCAGGGGGCCTACAGCTGAGGATAGCCAACCAGCAGGCTATCCTCAGCATGTAACTTTAACTCTTGGGACTCTATGTCCAAATACAAAGAGTTGCTCCCTGCAGCGTCAAAGACGTAGTTCTCAGCTCTGGTCGAGGAGGGGAAGGCGGTGGCCAGGGCATCCCTACTGGCCTCCCTTGACTCGGCAGTCTCGGTGGCACGTACCATCTCCAATGGAGTGGTCATGAGGAGGACCGCATGGCTCCAAGCTTCCGGTCTTCCCCTGGAAGTTCAACAGACCCTGCCGGACCTTCCCTTTGAGAGCGCAGGACTGTTTTCGGAGCAGACAGACTCGAGGCTCCATAGCCTCAATGATGAAATCTCTGGGGATGAACTCGCCTACTACCCGAAGAAAGCCTTTCAAGCCTCAACCCCAGCAGCAGCAGAGACAATATCAGCCTCGCCCAACGTAGGACACATACCGCCGTAGGGAACAATAGGCATAGACCTTCTAATCCGCCTTCAGGCCATGGGCAGGGCCTGACCAAGCCACCATCGGGACCCAAACAAGGGTTTTGAAGGGACGCCCAAGGACAGCATACCCGCCACTATCCTGGGTCCTTACCTTTCTGAACCATCTATCCCACTTCTACCGTGTGTGGTCCCATATAACATCGGACCGCTGGGGTCTTCGCCCGGTAGAAGTGGGATATTCTCTCCAATTCTGCTCCTCCCCCCCCCCTCCGCCCCCTTCCCCATCCCTCTTCAGGGACCCTTCTCATGAGCAAGTCCTTATCCAGGAGGTGCAATCGCTCCTCGCCATAGGGGCAGCGGAGGAGGTTCTTCAGGAGCTATGGGGCAAGGGATTCTACTCCCGCTATTTCCTAATCCCCAAGGCAAAGGAGGGATCTCAGACCCATTTTAGACGTGCGAGGGCTCAGTCAGTTCATGGTAAAGTTGAAGTTCCGCATGGTCTCCCTGAGCACGATTATCCCTTCCCTGGATCCAGGGGACTGGTACGCTGCCCTCGACATGAAAGACACACTTCCATATAGCCATTTGGCTGGCCCACAGACGTTTCCTGAGGTTTGTTGTCGACCACAAACACTATCAGTTCACGGTGCATTGAAGGTCCCCCCCAGGTGTTCACCAAGTGCGTGTCGGTAGTTGCGGCCTTTCTCTGCAAGAGAGAGGTTTATCCCTACCTCGACGACTGGCTGCTCTGGGGGCGCTCCAGGGAGCAGGTGGAGTCCCAAGTCCAGTTAGTCAGAGAGACCTTCCAGAGACTAGGACTGCTCCTCAGTGTGGACAAGTCGATGCTGTCACCGACCCAACAAATAGAATTCATTGGGGCGGTGCTGGACTCGGTTCAGGGAAGAGCGATACTACCAGAGTCCAGATATCAAGCACTGACAGGCATCATTCAGATTATCAGGCAATACCCCATCACAACCATGAGGACATGCCTCAGTCTCCTTGGACACATGGTGGCATGCACCTGTTTGGTCAGACATGCCAGGCTGAGGCTCAGACCACTCCAAGCATGGCTCACCTCAGCTTATCTCGAGACAGTTCAGACTTGGTAGTAACAGTGCTGGAGCAAGTCTTAAATACCCTATGCTGGTGGCTGGACCCTCGCATGGTCTGCGAAGCAGTCCCATTCAGCATCCCTCAACCGTCCATGATCTTAGTAACGGGCGCGTCAGACCTGGGTTGGGGGGCCCACGCAGGAGATCTACAGACACAGGGCTGGTGGTTGCAGTCCTAGATCCTGCTCCACATCAATATAAAGGAGCTCAGAGTGGTGAGACTAGCTTGCCTGACCTTGCGGACCCGATTACAAGGTCAGTGTGTGGCAGTGCTGACCGATAACACCACGGCCATGTTTTACATAAACAAACAGGGCAGTGCCCACTTCTCCCCTCTCTGTTGGGAGGCTCTCCAGCTGTGGGGTTTTTGTACAGGACACTTCCAGGTGAATGGAATGGGCTATCTCCCTGGAGTATGGAACGAGCTTGCGGACCACCTCAACGGGTCGTTCCGCAACCACAAGTGGTCCATCCGTCCAGACGTCATACATTCCCTCTTTCAAAGGTGGGTTTTTCCCCGGGTAGACCTATTCGCCACCAGGAGCAACAGGAAGTGTCCACCGTTTTGCTCTTTCCAAAAGCACAGTCCTGGCTCTTATCTTGGATGTGTTCATGCTACCCTGGGGAGACCATCAAATGTATGCCTTCCTGCCGATACCACTCGTCCACAAGGTACTGCTCAAGTTCCACAGAGACAAGGCGGAGGCAATTCTGCTGGCCCTTGTGTGGCCATACCAACATTGGTACACCACGCTTCTGGAGCTGTCAGTGGACACCCCAATCACTCTACCGCTCCACCCATGGTTAAACCCAATGGAGCTCCAATGCACGTTGAGAGAGGTGCTGCTTGGTAGCAGGAAACCTTCCACCAGGGCCACTTACCTAGCTAAGTGGAAAAGGTTCTCGTGCTGGTGTGAGCAGAGTCGCATACCTCCACTTCAAGCATCTATACCGTTCATCCTGGAGTATTTACTGCATGAAGCTGCAAGGTTTGGCAGGATCATCCATCAGAGTACACCTCACGGCCGTCTCAGAATTCCATTCGGGAGAGTTGGGGCGCTCGGTATTGCCAACCGTATGGTGGGCTGTTTCCTGAAAGGTATGGAAAGACCATATTCACAGTCCCGACCACCGGTACCTGCTTGGGATTTCAATCTGGTCCTCACTAGGGTAATGGGGGGCCCCATTCGAACCACTGGCTACATGCTCCCTTCTGTATCTCTCGTGGAAGGTGGCATTCCTGGTTGCCATCACATCAGCCAGGAGGGTGTCAGACTTAAAAGCGTTAACCTCCAACCCGTCTCCCCACCCCCCAGTCTTCCATAAGGACAAAGTACAGCTCAGGCCGCACCCGGCCTTCCTGCGCAAGGTGGTATCCCAATTCCATATTGGCCAAGACATTTTTTTATCAATCTTCTATCCCAAGCCACATGCTACTGCACAGGAGCAGAGGCTTCACTCACTAGGTGTGCGTAGAGCGCTAGCATTCTACATTGAGCGCATGAAGCCTTTCAGAAAGTCGAACCAACTGTTTGTAGCAGTGGCAGACCAGATGAAGGGGCTTCCGGTCTCCTCACAACGCATTTCTTCCTGTATCACGGACAGCATCCGTACCTGCTACGACCTTGCTAAGGTCCCAACCCCATCTATTACGGCCCACTCGACACGAGCTCAAGCCTCGTCCGCCGCTTTCCTGACCCAGGTGCCCATCCCAGGAGATCTGCAGAGCGGCAACCTGGTCTTCGGTGCACACGTTTACCACCCACTATGCCATCACCCAGCATGCTAGAGACAACGCAGCTCTCGGTAGAGCGGTGCTCCAGTCAGTGATTCCTTAACTCCAGCCTCTTCCCCCGGGTGAGAGCTTGGGAGTCACCTGATTGGGAATCGACATGAACAAGCACTCGAAGAAGAAAAGACGGTTACTCACCTTCTTGTAACTGTTGTTCTTTGAGAAGTGGGGTTCACGTCCATTTCAATACCTGCCCTCCTTCCCCTCTGTCGGAGTAGCCGGCAAGAAGGAACTGAAGCGGGGTCGGGTCCGCAAGGTCATATATTGAGCACCATGAAGGCGCCACTCCAAGGGGCTCCCTAGCTGACCCGACGGAAGCTGCTAAGGGAAAAAGTTTCCGACTGTGCACGCAGTGTGCACACACCTAATTGGAATGGAAGTGAACAACACATCTCGAAGAATAACAGTTACACAAAGGTAAGTAACCATCTTTTATAGATTCAGATTTGAAAAGAGATACCAGTAATTTGTTGGTAGGCTCAATAGTCTACCACTATTTTACCATATCTTTTATAAAAACAAAAAATTCACTGTATTATACAGTTATGATCCAATCCCCACTCCATTTTGCAGTAATGTTATTTCAGCATTTGGGACCATTGTTATGATTTTTTTAATAAGGAAAAACTGTAATATTAACAATATATAGTCTTGCTTTTCTGCAGAGCATACAAGCAGGACTTAAAGCAGTCAGTTAATTTCAATCACAAAATGTTAAGACCAATAGATTCTCTTTATACAGTATTTTGAAAACAAAGCTTGAAAAAAAAATACATTTTCTCTTTTCCCCCACATCTTGTATTCCGCTATCCCCAGCACATTTAACAACTAGCCATGGTAAGGTGTTTGATATGTAAGGCTGGGGTTTATAGCTCACTGTGCAACTTTGTCTTTGTTCCAGACCTTTGATGAATGTGTAGCAGCTGGAGGCTCAGACTGTGCTCCAGAGAAACTTTGGCTTCAAATTCCATTCTTCTGTGGCCACAGCTCAGAATGCTGGTAGGGAGATAAAATTGGTTTAAGCGGATAATCAAGTATATTATCACTATAATCTATATTTAATAAGTGAATGTGTGGTGGAGGGTTAGATGTTGAGAAAGAATGAGAGCATCTGGAGTATACCAGCATGTAATTCACTGATGTGTACTTTGTGAGTTTACCTTCCAAAGGTATTTGACTTTAAAAGATTCATGCAACTATTTTCCAAGGAATAAGTTTAAAAGACATTTGTTTTGTAATAGACGTTATAGAAGTGTGCAAACAATTCTATAACTAAAAATCAGCATTTCCATTATAGACTCCAGTATTACGGATTCAATAGCCACAACTTCTTGTTGAATCCGGCTAAATCTTAGTGTACATGTTTGTCTGAACTAAGTGTTCTCCTGCTCAAGCTATTTGAGTTTTATACAGAGGGAAAATGATATAAGTAGCTTGGTTTAAGGTGCTGTTTTGCTAAGCTGTTTGCCAAACTCTCAATAATAAATGCAGCTTAGTGGTTAGAAGGTGAAATGAAATTTGATAAGGATTAACTGTACATGTGGATCAAGCATTTTTGTTTCTTATACAAGAGCCATGTACTTTAAGGAAGTCTCCAGGGAATGTAAGTTTGAAAATGACTTATTCGTGTACAACAATTCCATTCAAATCCTTTTAACATTCAGTGATAGAGAAGTTGCTAACTGCTGTCAGTGGAAACAAATATACTGAAAGGTTCTGAGTGAAGACACGGAGCATTATTATCAAGTCTATTATACCTAAATTTGGTGGATTTAATCACAAGCAAAGCAGGTGGCCACTTGGGGACTTGTACTCAAGTGCAAACTCTGTATAATGTGGGCAAGCCCCATGTACCCCAGTCTGGCAGTGGGACCTGAGGAAGAAGAAGCTTTGAGCCCCTCTATCCCCCCTTTCCTCTCTGGCAATGAAACCATAAAAGTGGGAGAGATGACAGCTCTATTCTTTCTCCTCTGTAAGGCCAGCTTTGCTTTTATATGGGTATTTAACTATGGTAATGAATAAGACTTGCTAAATCAGAGGAATTATGAGACGATATTTATCAGAGCATTAAAAAAGGAGGGCATGTGCCCCCCACACTCCATTTTTTGAGTATGCAAAAAATGGTAGTTCTGACCACTTAATTCTTGAGGCACAGAAAAAGTAAAATTTTAGAAATTGAATTAATTAAAGGAATAACCATATAATTGCTAAACCCTAGTGGGTGAGGTGTTAGTATTAGCAAGAGACTGTTGTGAGCAGCCTTGTAAAGCCGTAATCCATGACGTTTGGGTTTGGTGTTGACCTAGTCACAGGTGAGAGAAATTGGGGAGGGGAAGTTAGGTAAAGGAAATTAGAGATGGGTGTGATTTTAAAATGAGTCTCTCTCTTGCCTGTGCAAAGATGATGTGAAGAAAACTACATCTAGGAATCAAGAATTCTTGGCTGACTTCAGAACCTTGCTGTAATTACTTTTTATCATTTTAGGAATGTGGGGAGCAGATGGGCTTTGGAACAAGCCAAGTACAACCTGATTAATGAATTCTTCCTAGTGGGAGTCACTGAAGAGCTTGAAGACTTTATTATGTTATTGGAGGCAACTTTGCCCCGATTCTTTAGGGGTGCTACAGAACTGTACCGGACAGGTATTTGAATAGCTGTTTTCATTTCTTCCTCACCCCTTTTTCATTTATGCTTTCACATGACCTCTTCAGACCTGAATGAGCAGTCTTGAGTCTCTGCCAGGATTGCTTCTCAATTGATTGATGTTACTTTGCAGGAGGCAGAATCATTCCAAAAGAGTTCTATTATCAGTTTTACAATGCAAGCCAAGAATCTTTAGCCCTTATATGCATTACACACAACCAGGGTGGAGCATTTGGTCTGTGCAGCAGTTCTGCAGTAATATGACTAACTTACTATTATTTATACATGCAGGTAAAACATGGTAGGCTTTACTAAGAAAAGGGCCCAGCCCCAAAGAGGAACTGATAGGCTAGGGCCTTGAGCTTGCAAACTGCTCTGTACTGGAAGATTTCTGCACCCAGGTGGAGCCCCACTAAAGGATCCTTTAATCTGTATAAAACTCCTGTATGTCAGTGGGCATCTATACAAACACGGAGGTCTGTCTGCATGGATCAGCTTGCAAAACTGAGGCGTAAAACAATAGAAAAGCAGGAGGTGGTAGAAGGAGGAGGGAGAGCCAGCCCTAAACAAGAAAAGGGGAAGCTTGCACTTTTTTCTTTCAGATTGATTCCTTGAGGCTACACTTTTGTTTGTGATTTTTTTTTTAATGTTGACATATTTAAAGCCAGAAGTATCATTTTGACTTTAGACAAAAAATATTAAGAAATATTTCTTGACATTTCCAGAAGTATTGTCCCAGGAAAGCAAATCATTATTTAAGGAATGTCACTGCAGAACAAGCAAATTGGCACTTCCTTTGCCACAGTGTAATTTTCAGAAATATAATCTTCTAGAAGTGGTATTTGAATGATTTGTGTGTTTATATATGTATTATGTATACAATTATTGCTAGGCAAACATATGATTATTTCTTCTTCGAGTGCTGGCTCATGTTCATTCTACTTTAGGTGCACACATGCCGCATGCACCGTTGCTGGAAATTTTCCCCTCAGTGGTATCTATCGGGCTGGCTCTTGTGCTCTCTGATGCTGCATGCATATGTGCCAGTATAAGGGGTGCTGCCAGCCCCGCATCCTCTCAGTTCTTCTTCGAGTGATTGCTCATGTGTATTCCACTATAGGTGTGCGTGCTCGCCACGTGCACCGGTGCCGAAAGTTTTTCCCTTAGCAGTACCCGTACTGGGGGAGCACCACTACGACCGCTGGAGTGGTGCCGGTATATCGCGCCATAAAGGGGGCTGCATGCTCCCCTCACCCTCAGTTCCTTCTTGCCGCCAGTGAAGGTAGTCGGAACTTTGTGCTCCAGCCTTGGCTGCAGCGCTTCTAGCCTTAGTGGTACTTGTTTGTCGATAGATAGCTTCTCTAGTTGGTAGCCTGGCTCGGGGCATGCCCCGTGCCCCAGGCTTCAAGTCTTGCGACTCCTGTCACAATTCCATGCCCAGAAGCGATCCGCACTCCGAGTGTCTTCGCTGTCTGGGCGAGTCTCACATAAGAGAGAAGTGCAAAATTTGCAAATCGTTTAAGCCCCGGACTAAACGTGAACGCGAGATTCGTCTCCGGACCACCTTATGGAATCGGCATTGGCCCCGGCACCGGCGCGCCGACCCGACCAGGCCCTAGGTACCGCATCATCTGTGCGGAGCGAAGCCCCATCCACCAGTCAGCACCGCTCCCCAGCCAAGAAGCAGGGCAAATCCCAGCGACGCCGTGAGAAGGACAGAGGTGAGGCCGGACCTGAGTTGGCCAGCCCACGATCTCTGTCGGGGCCCAGCTCTCCGACTCGTGCACAGCGGAGTAGTCCGGCCCCGTCTGCACGGACCTCCCCACTGATACGGGTCCCCTCCACGCCGGAGGCAGCCCAGGCGGCGCGCGACGTCCCCACCATGTCAGTACCGAGTGGACTATCCGAGGTGAGGCCCCGGTCCTGAGGGAAACCATCGTTGGGCTTCCAGCCCTCACCGGCTACGTCGGTTGTGGAGACCTCCTTCCGATTTGCCGGGCCCTCCTGTAGCCCCAGACATACCTCTACTCCGTTGTCGGAGTCGCCTGGGAGTGAATCACCTGAGTCGTCCTCAACCCGCAGAGGCAGCAGGCGCTGGCATGGGAAGTGTCGAGTGAGAGCAGATCTCGACGCCGACAGCACCACCGATCATACCACGACGATCGCCACGTTCGGAATGCATCCTGGCACTCACCGGCACCGCGACGCCGCGCCCGGAGCCACCGAAGGGAGTCCAGGGATATGCCCTCCGACGTCTACACCTATTCATCGTCGAGGTCAAAATCCCGTGGCAGGAGGCGGCATGGACAGCACCGGTCAAGCCGCTCCCACAGCACCGTGCGATCCTCGGCCACCTCTGCCTCGGCTCCCAGCCGCCCCTCCCCGGGCCTCACCGCTCCCCAGGAACAAATAACCCTGGTGGGACCCCAGGCGGGGCAGTGGCAAGGGGCACCATGGCAAGGACAGTGGTGCCAATGGGCACTGTGGCCCCAGGCACCTGCACCGCCAAGGCCTCGCTCCGTGGCTGGGGCATCCCAAACTCGCTCTGCGTCCCTGTCTCGGCGCCAACGGCACTGCAACCGGACCCTGATGCGGATGGTGGCATACCGGCACTGCCCGATGCTCTCAGGTCCGTCCCAGTCGCCCTGCAGGCACCGAATGAGTCCATAGTGGCACCGCCTCCTCCATCTCAAGAGGATTTCAAGGCGCACCAGGAGCTCCTACGGCTTGTAGCCGCCATTCTACACCTACAGGCGGAGGAGATTGAGGAACCATCAGACAATCTTTTCAATGTCCTTTCCTCCTCAGCACCGGGTTGCGTGGCACTGCCACTTCACCAGGGGGTGGCAAACATTTCCACGGGCCTATGGCAAACCCCGGCTTCCCTGCCGCCTATCTCTAAGAAGGCGGACCATAAATACTTCATGCCAACAAAAGGGCACAAGCATCTTTAAACCCACCCCACTCCGAACTCTTTGGTGGTGGAGTCGGTGAACGACCGTGAACGGCACAGGCAGCCTGCACCGACCCCGAAGGATAAGGAGGCCAGGAGACTGGACACGTTTGGCAAAAAGGTTTATTCCTTAGCCAGTTTCCAACTCAGGGTGGCGAACCACCAAACCCTCCTGAGTCACTTTGACTTCAACTTGTGGGGCTCTTTGCCAAAATTCGAGCCCTCCCTTCAAGAGCAGGACAGGAAGGAGTTCAAAGCGCTGCTCGACGAGGGTACAGCAGTAGCAAAAGCAGCTCTCCAGGCTGCCTCAGACGCAGCTGACACGGCGGCTCGTTCAATGGCCACGGCTATCTCCATGTGGCGTGCATCGTGGCTTTCCCTCTCGGGGCTGTCGGTGGAGTCCCAGTCTATACTGCAGGACCTGCCATTTGATGGCAAAGCATTATTTGCAGACCAGACAGACACCCGTCTGCACGGGATGAAGGAGGCTCCCGCACCACCCTGCAGACACTTGGTCTGTATGTCCCGCCGGCCAAGGACAATCCCAGACCGCAGCCCTCGGCTCCCCTGGCATGGGGCAGATACGAGCCCCCGCCTAAGAGGCAGAGAGAGCAGCGGCGTCGGTCCCAACGCCAGTCCCGTTCGGCCCCACGACCTGGGCCCTCGAAGGCCAAGAGGCCAAGGAAACGGCATTTTTGACTCATTGCAGGGGGTCACCAGGCCTGCTGCCAGTGTATTCCCCCCCCCCCCAGTTAATAAAGTTGAGTTTTACCAACCGTTTATCGGCCTTCCGACTGCAATGGTCCCGTATAACGTCAGACCGATGGGTCCTCAGCACCAACTCCCAAGGGTACAGGTTAAAGTTCGTTTCTCCCCCTCCCCACCATCCATCATCCCGGGAGCTGGCCGGGGACCTGGAGCATGCCCTCCTCCTCAGCCAGGAGGTAGAGTGCCTCCTCTCCCTGGGAGCTGTGGAAAGAGTACCCCGGGAATTCCAGGGCAAGGGATTTTACTCCAGGTATTTCCTCATCCTGAAGGCGAAGGGCGGGCTTCGGCCCATCCTCAATCTGCGGAATCTCAACCAGTTCCTGGTTCGTTGCAAATTCCGCATGGTGTCCCTGGCCTCTATTATCCCATCCCTAGACCCGGGGGATTGGTTTATGGCTCTGGACCTCCAAGATGCGTACTTTCACATCCACATTTTCGAGGGTCACAGGCGCTTCCTCCGTTTCCTGGTGGGTCAGGACCACTACCAGTTTACGGGCCTTCCCTTTGGCCTGTCAACTGCCCCCAGGGTCTTTACAAAGTGTATGGTGGGGGTGGCTGCCCACCTCAGGAGGAAAGGGCTGCAGATCTTTCCCTACTTCGATGACTGTCTGCTCAAGGGCAAGTCTCGGTCTCAGGTGCAGGAGCAGATGAACTTCCTGCTAAACACCTGCGCAGCTCTAGGCCTAGTGGTAAACGAGGAGAAATCCACGTTAGTCCCAGTTCAGTGAATAAACTTCATAGGAGCGCTGTTAGATTCCCGGGTGGCCACGGCCTCCCTCCCACGGGACAGATTCGAGACGCTCAAAGCTCTCATCGCCTCTGTCACGGCCTTTCTGGTAACTACGGCACGGGTGTGCCTTCAAATCCTAGGCCATATGGCAGCATGCACCTCTGTGGTGCGACATGCCAGGCTCAGAATGAGGCCCCTTCAGCTTGGCTGGCCTCCCGGTACTCCCAGGCCAGGGACGGCCTGGACAAGGTCCTCACGGTGCTGCCAACGGTGGTGGAAAGCCTGCAATGGTGGTCCCTCCCGAGCAACATGCTTCGGGATATCCCCTTCCGAGAGCCCCCTCCCTCACTAGATCTAGTGTCGGATGCCTCGGACCTGGTCTGGGGAGCCCACGTGGGGGGCTTCAAGACCCCAGAGTATGTGGTCACCCGAGGAACTGACCCTGCACATAAATGTCAGGGAGCTCAGGGCTGTGCGCCTGGCATGCGTTGCCTTCCGCCAGCACATACCGGGGAAGGTGGTCAGAGTCCTCACGGACAATACGACAGCCATGTATTACGTAAACAAGCAAGGGGGCACGCGTTCCCGGGCCTTATGCCAGGAAGCCCAGCTCCTGTGGGAATTCTGTATAGCCCACGACATCCTCCTGCGGGCCTTTTACCTGCCCGGCAAGAGCAACACGCTCGCGGACCACCTGAGCAGAGGTTTCTCCCAACAGCACGAGTGGTCCCTGCACAGGGAGGTGGCCAGGTGGATCTTCCTACAGTGGGGTACTCCCCAAGTAGACCTGTTCGCCACCGCCCAGAATCGCCTGTGTCCCCGATTCTGCTCCAGGGCGGGAGAGGGCGATGGTGCGATATCAGATGCATTCCTGCTCCCATGGTCGGGTCCCCTGTTGTACGCCTTCCCGCCCTTCCCCCGATAGACAGAGTCCTACAGAAGGTGAAGTCAGACGGGGCGCGGGTTATCCTCATAGCCCCGGACTGGGCCCGTCAACATTGGTACGGGACCCTACTGCAACTCTTAGCGGCCCCCCCTTGCAGGCTGCCGCTCCTCCCGGACCTTCTCTCACAAGAGGAAGGTTGTCTCCTCCACCCCAACCTGGCCCCACTCCACTTGACAGCGTGGCTGCTCCGTGGTTGAATGAGGAGGAAGGGAGATGTTCTGACAATGTGAGACGGGTCCTGCTGGCAAGTAGGAAAACCGCCACACGTCGAACCTACCTGGCCGAATGGTATCGGTTCTCTATGTGGGCGAGAGATAGAGGTTCCTCTCCCTCTACCGCATCTATCCAGCTGGTCCTCGATTACCTCCTGTCCCTTAGGACCCAAGGGCTGGCGCCCTCCTCGATCAGGGTGCACCTGGCGGCCATTTCGGCCTTCCACCCCCCGGTGCAGGGCCTTTCGGTGTTTTCACATCACGTGATGTCCCGGTTTCTAAAAGGGTTAGATCGGGCATTCCCTTACTCCAGACCCCCGGTCCCACTCTGGGACCTGAACCTAGTGCTCTCCCGCCTCACAGGGCCTCCTTTCGAGCCCTTAGCCACATGTTTGTGGTCCCACTTATCGTGGAAAGTGGCGTTCTTAGTGGCTATCACCTCAGCCCGCCGGGTCTCCGAGCTCAGGGCCCTGACCTCTGAACCACCGTATACGGTCTTCCATAAGGACAAGGTTCAGCTCCGCCCTCACCCCGCCTTCGTGCCGAAGGTAGTCTCGGCTTTTCACATGGATCAGGATATTTTCCACCCGGTCCTCTGTCCTAAGCCCCATTCCTCCAATGAGGAACGACGCCTGCACATGTTAGCTGTGCGTAGAGCGCTGGCTTTTTACCTAGACAGAACCAGGCCATTTAGGAAGTCCCCCCCAGCTGTTTATTGCATCAGCCGAGCGCATGAGGGGGCGTCCGGTCTCCACCCAGCGGATCTCCCACTGGATCACCTCATGCATTTGCGCCTGTTACGACCTGGCAGGGATTCCCCCGCCTCCTATAGTGAAGGCTCATTCGACGAGAGCCCAGGCCTCATCAGCGGCATATGTGGCTCACATCCCTATTCAGGACATATGTAGGGCTGCTATGTGGTCCTCTGTCCATACCTTCTCATCGCACTATGTGATCATCTCCCAAACACGGGATTACGCAGGGTTTGGTAGGGCGGTGCTCCGCCCGGGTAACCCTTAAAACTTAACGCTTAAACTCCTACCCACCTCCATCAGGTATAGCTTGGAGTCACCTATAGTGGAATACACATGAGCAATCACTCGAAGAAAAAAGGACAGTTACCTGTTCTGTAACTGGCTGCCTTCGAGATGTGTTGCTCAGATGTAGTCCACATCCCGCCCTCCTTCCCCTCTGTCGGAGTTGTTTGGCAAGAAGGAACTGAGGGTGGGGGGAGCACGCAGCCCCCTTTATGGCGCGATATACCGGCGCCACTCCAGGGGTCGCAGCAGTGCTCCTCCAGTACGGGTACTGCTAAGGGAAAAACTTCCGGCACCAGTGCATGTGGCGAGCACACACACCTATAGTGCAATACACCTGAGCAACACATCTCGAAGAACGCCAGTTACGGAACAGGTAACTGTCCTTTCCTTCTTACCGCCTGTGACAGTTGCTGGAACATCTCTTGCTTTGGCAAGGTGTTTCAGTGGTATTTTCTCTTCAGCTTAGTTTATTAGTTTTCAGTTAGTAGTAGTGTAAATAATACTAGTGTAGGTCATTAGTCCCTCTTCTTTAGTGTAGAGGGGCTCCCTTTGCCCCTGGAGCTGGGTATGTCCTGGGCCCCAGGCTTCGAACCTTGTGCCTCCTGTAGCAAGCCTATACCGGTGAGCGACCCACACTCCAGTTGTCCAAAGCCTCTGGGAGAGCTTCATATACGAGAGCGCTGTCAGATCTGTCGGGACTTTAAGCCTCATATGAAGAAAGACAGAGAGGCAACGCTGAGGGCTATCCTAACGGAAGCCACTCTTAGACCGGCGTCGGAGCCATGCAGCTCAGATTCTGCAGCGAGCACTTCAGCTTCGCTGTGAAGCACCTCTCCGGCACCACGCGCTTCTTGGCACTGTTTTCCATCTCTGGTACTGAGGGAAAAACATAAGAAGCAGTGATCTGAGAGAAGATGCTCCCCAGTGCTGAGGTAAGGCAAACGGGGAAGGCAGTGGAGTGTGCTCCACGCCGGGCCACTTCTCCACCCCGGTCCAATGGCAGCACTGTTGTCTCCGCCTTGAGGGCCATTGATTTCGGTGCAAGACCACCTTTCCCTCGCTCCCCCCAACCCCCCGCAGATGTCAGGAAGTCATCACAGTGCCTTCTACCCCAGAGGCCTTTGCAGCAGCCAGGGATCTCTCTCTCCCAGTACCGCCGACTCCAGTGCCACAACCTCCGGCTCCGATGAGCATGAGCAGAAAAGAACAAGGGGCTCCAAGCTCTTTCCTGGTACTGGGTATCTTCCAAAGGCAAGCCAGGCCATGTTTCATCTGTGAGGTCTTTCCTGGTCCAGCACCAGTCCCTGGACCCTCGGCACCAACTGGCGGAAATAAGGGGTACTGGTCCCCTGTGGTCACCTCAGGAGGACGTTTCTTCAGTCTGAGGTGGAGCCCTACACCCATCCCAAGAGCTGTTGCCATTATCCATCCTACATCCCACCAGTCCTACTCAGTGGCGTCCAATAGGTGGGCTCCTGCATGGCTCCATTCAGCATCGGACCCCGACTCTAGTACCAAGTCCAGTACCAACACACAACATGTGGGTCCAATGTGTGTAATCAGGGCAGAAGAAGAGGAGGAAGCTCCCCCTCCAGTACAGGCCTCTTCCTCCCCAAACGAGACCACCTTGACTGAGCAGCTCACTGCATCACCATCTGAGGTGGCCCTCCCATCAACAAGGTTGTTATGGTCTGATCAGAGCCCTGTGGCAGACCCCATCTTCTCTTCCTCCCACTTTGAAGAGGGCAGAGAAGAAATACTATGTGCCATCCAGTTGGTACCAGTACTTATATTCTCATCCTCCTCCTGAGTCCCTAGTCGTAACAGTAGCTAATGAGAGGGCCAGACAAGCACTACCCCCAAACAGAAAGGCTTAAAGAAACTAGATCTGTTTGGCAGAAAAAATTATTCAACAGGCAGATTGCAACTTCATATCTTGAACCAGCAAGCCCTGCTGGAGAGGTACGATTATAATATGTGGGATTCTTTGACAAAATTTAAGGACTCGCTGCCTCAGGGCTCCATGCAAGAGTTCTCTGCCTTCTTAGAGGAGGAAAAGAACATAGAGCCTCACTCCAGGCAACCCTGGACGCAGCTGTTGCAGTAGCCAGAACGATGGCTTCCACAGTGGTCTTGAGGCTAATGTTTGGCTGCAATCCTTAGGGCTACCATAAAAGGTCCAACAGTCAATCCAAGACCTCCCATTCGAGGGTACCTCATTGTTTTCAGAGCAAACAGACACAAAGCTTCATGGCCTGAACGACTCCAGGGCTATCCTCAGGTCCCTGGGCCTCTATGCTCTGCCTCCCTCAAGGAAGCATTTCAGGGCTCAGCAACTTGACTGCTTCTCAGCTTCTTGTGCTTACAGTTCCAGCTCCGGTCCTTGCCTCTCTCAACTGGTGGAAGGACCCCCAACCAGCTATGGCGGACATTCCCTTTGTCATCCCCCAGCCATCAGTGTCCTTAATTTCAGATGCTTCCGATCTAGCTTGGGAGCCCATTTCGACCTCCTAAGACCACAGGGTTGGTGGACCCACAAAGAGCTCTCCCTACACATAAATGTCAGAGAGCTCAGAGCGGTCCGCTTAGCTTACCAAGTGTTTCTTCCCCAAATCACAGGCAAAGTAGTGTGAGTACTTACGGACAACACAGTCATGTTCTACATCAACAAGCAGGGAGGAGCATGTTCCTCTGTCCTGTGTCAGGAGGCCGTCCATCTATGGGACTTCTGCATGAAGCACTCCATTCGCTTTGAGGCTATCCATCTTCTGGGAGCTCAGAACGCCCAGGCAGATCACCTCAGCTGATCTTTCTCCTCTCACCAGGCCACTAGGTTCATCTTCCAAAGATGGGGATCTCCCCAGATAGATTTGTTTGCAACCAGGCAGAACAAGAAATACCATTAGTTTTGCTCGCTTCATGGTCATAGCCCGAGGTCCCTTTCAGATGCCTTCCTGCTTCTATGGACCGATCTCCTATTTTATGAATGTCCTTCAGTTCCTCTTGTATACAAGGTCCTTCTGAAAATCAAGCAGGACAAGGCGAGCATTATTTTAATAGCCCTGGTATCGCCATGCCAACACTGGTTCAGCATTCTGCTAGACTTGTCAGTAATGCACCTAATCTCACAAGATCCAGGGCTGTTTACTCCACCCGAACCTCGGAGCCCTTCACCTGATCTTGTGGAAACTCCATGGTTGCGCCTGGAGGAACAAGCCTGTTCAGAACAAGTCCGCTAGGTCTTGCTAGGTAGTAGGAAGCCATCTACTAGGGCTACCTATGTGGCCAAGTGGAAGCGTTTTTCAATATTGTCTTCCTAACAAGGTCTATCTCCAAATCATTCGGTCTTCCTTTAAATCTATAGTGGAATACCTGCTCCACCTAAAACAGCAAAGTCTGGCTGTTGCATCTATCATGGTACACCTAGCGGCAATCTCAGCCTTCCAGCTGCCAGTGAACTGTAGGTCAGTTTTCTTGCACAAGATGTCCATCTGCTTTCTTAAAGGGTTAGAGAGACTTTACCCTCAGATTTGTGAGCCGATTTCCCTGTGGGATTTAAACCTGGTCCTGTCAAGACTCATAGGCCCTCCCTTTGAGCCGCTAGCATCATGCCCTCTGCTGTTTCTCTCCTGGAAGGCTGCCTTCGTGATAGTGAATACCTCAGCCAGAAGCATCTCAGAAGTCAGGGCCCTTGCATCAGAACCACTATACACTGTGTTCATCAAGGACAAAGTTCAACTGCGCCCCCCACCTAGCATTCCTGCCGAAGACGGTTTTGCAGTTCTATAGTAACCAGGCCATTTTCCTGCCAGTTTTCTACCTGAAACCACACAGGAATTCAGAAGAATGGCAGCTTCACTCATTGCATGTCAGATGTTCCCTAACCTTTTACATTGAGTGGACTAAACCATTCTGTCAAGTATCAGAGGGGTAGCCGTGTTAGTCTGGATCTGTAAAAAGCAACAGAGTCCTGTGGCACCTTATAGACTGACAGATGTATTGGAGCATAAGCTTTCATGGATGAATACCCACTTTGTCAGACGCATTCTGTAGATCTATACAACTCTTTGTGGCAGTAGCAGAGAGAATGAAAGGCCTGTCAGTTTCAGCCCAGAGAATTTCATCTTGGATAATCTCCTGTATTCAAGTGTGCTACGAGTAGGCAGATATTCCACCTCCTGCTATCTTGACTACTCATTCGACAAGAGCTCAGGGCTCATTGGCGGCATTTCTGGCCCAGGTCCTGATTCAAGTGCATGCCTTCTCCTCCTACTATGCCATCACCCAGCAGGCTGGAGGTGATTCCAGGTTTGGGAGAGCAGTGTTACAATCCGCATGCCCATGAACTCCAAGCCTACCTCCTTGGGTACTGCTTGTGAGTCACCTAATGTGGAATGGACATGAACAAGCACTCAAAGAAGAAAAACGGTTATTAACCTTTCCATAACTACTGTTCTTTGAGATGTTGCTCATGTACATTCCACAACCCACCCTCCTTCCCGTCTGTCGGAGTTAGGCGGCAAGAAGGAACTGAGAGAGTGCGGGGCCGATGACGCCCCTTATACTAGTGCAGAAGTGTGCGGCACCAAAGGGTGCAAGAGCCGACCCGACGGATACCACTGAGAGAAAAATCTCTGGCAACGGTGCACGCACACCTAATGTGGAATGGACATAAGCAACACATCTCGAAGAACAACAGTTACGGAAAGGTTAGTAACCATTTTTTATTACTTCTACTGTTGTAGCACCCAAGTGGCGAGCACTTTCCAAACCAAGATGAAGAAACATTCACATCTCCAAAGAGCATGACGTTGGATTATACTAAATCTAAATCCCCTTCTGGCAGGCATAGAGAATGCCCATTTTACCTGTGTCTGAAGGTACCTGTACGTTTGGAGGCCCATAAAGTCATGATGGGTATGTCTACACTGTGTTTTTAAAACCTGTGGCAGCAAGTCTCAGAGCCCAGATCTACAGACCCGGGCTTGTGCTTGGGTGCTAAAAACAGCTGGATAGATGCTTCGACTGGAGCTCAGTCTTTGAAGCCCACCTTTTTCCTCAGGCTTCAGAGCCTGAGCTCCATCCTGACCCAAGTATTTCCACAGCTGAGACTTGCTGCTCTAGGTTGTAAAGCGCAGTGTAGGCATACCCCATGAGACTTACAGCCTCCCAAAGTCTATTTCAAATTGGACCTCTAGCTGCTGGGTTTGGGTTTGTTTTTAGCATGCTCCTACCTATTTGCCCTGATGTTTTACCTTTGCAAGGGCTTTTTGTCCCCATCCTGCATCAGATTGTTTGGGCTATGGACATACAGATGCATGTTTCTCCTCTCCTTTGGTTATCATAGACTGCTGCCGTTAGAAATAGCTGAACCCTCTCTAGGTAGCTGCTGTTGGCCCTGCTGCATGTGATGATGTAGGACTCTGGGCAGGACTTCTGCCTCTGAACAGGAAGAGGGACAAGATTATTGTTTAGAAGCCACTAAATATGCAAAATTAACATTTTATATGCAGTTTTTTAAATTTTTCAACTATCGCTCTTATGAAGAGTGATAGTCAGTGTTAAAATTAGTAAAGCTGCACCTTAAACAAAGTGTGTTCTCTGAACCAGCTTTCCTGGTAGTAGATGCTTCTGGCTTTGAATTTTCTTAATTTCTTAGTATTTAGTATCCATAGTAATTTCCAAGTAGATATTAATCAAGTTTGAAATAAAGATCTTACAGGTCCATTATGTGGGGTAACACAATTCATTAAGTGATTATTTCCTGTTTGGGGCTTTATTAACTGAGTCCTTTGCATGGAGTGAGGAGCAGGTTCTCTGAGAAAACACTAATGCAAAATGCATTAATGCTTAGTGGCAGAGGTTTCAATTTACCGGTCCCACATGGTTATATTAATAATTTTGGGATTGAGTTCTATCAATTTTGATACAATTTATCAAAATGTTGATTGAAGAAACTGTGCAAATAAAACAACTGCAGCCTGTACGGTACAATTCTGGAATTATTTAAACTTGTAAGTGCAAGTGGAGTTATAACTGCTTTCATTTTCCATTTAGGAAAAAAGTCTCATCTTAGGAAAACAACAGAGAAAAAGCTCCCAACAAAAGAAACCATTGCCAAGCTGCAGCAGTCGGAAATTTGGAAAATGGAGAATGAGTTCTATGAATTTGCACTGGAGCAATTTCAGTTTGTCAGAGCACATGCAGTTCGGGAAAAAGATGGAGAATTGTATATTCTGACGCAAAACTTTTTCTATGAAAAGATTTACCCTAAGTCGAACTAAGAACAAGGTATACTGTTAGATTAATGGACTAAACCTTTGGTCACTTTGTCATCTTAGTTCTCAGCCCTGGAAAATAGTGTGCTGGTAGACCTCTGAGGTATTTCTCTCTAGAGCTGAGGAAAGTGGGCTGTGGATCACACCAAAGGTGTTGGATACTTGACTTAAGCTTCAGTTCTTTTATCTAACTAATAGTTTCAGTGGGAGTTACTACCCTTTCCCTGAAGAAACCTACATTTTCCTTTACAGATATTAACTGCACAGAGGTTTTGGTTGAAAATATAAACAAAAAATGCTTCTGTTTATGCTGTTGTTGATTCTCAGAGCAATTTATTTTCATTTAAACTTCTGTAAACAAGAAATCAACTGTTTTCCCAGCTTCTACATGGAGATTTTGGTTGTATACAATTATGAATAGTGTTAATAACTGGTTGACATCTGTGCTTTGTTTTTGTGAGTCACGTTACATGATATTCATTGGAATGGTCAATCATGTTCTGCTAAGAAATGCTGCTGCTGGATTTGCCCATATATAAATGTGGTTTTATTAAAAAGAAAAGTTATAACTAATCATTAGTGTTTTTAAAAAATAATTTCCATATTAATATTGTAAAAAGAGAATCGAGGCAGTATTTCCTTTTCCTTCCTCACCCCAACTGCCAACTGAAGTTGGGAAAATTCTGCAAAGAAAGTTGGCATTGCCTGCAGTTCTAGTTAATGCTTATACATCAATATAAAAAAACCCTAGTAAATTCAGTATCAAGTTGCTCCATGGATTCTTCATAATGACTGTAAACTGAGATATTGGTGAATCCATATTATGACTCCATTAGTGAGCTGTGGTATGGTTTGGGTTTTCCTACTTCTTCTATACTTTTACCTGTAGAATATTTTTACTAAGGTGCTTTATAATGTGTTTTAAAGCATTGCATTTACAAAAGGAGTAAAATGCTGTAAATACTGCATATTTTATGTATTTGGACCAAAAGGTTACAAGTAATTAGCTGAAAGTGGTTTTTGCACCAGTTTTGTTACATGTGAAGTAAAAACCATCTCATCTGCTGTTCTGCTTCCTATTTTAGTTAACTGTTGGACATCACTGAAATGCACTTCAATGACCTCTACAACTTTACTAACACAGCACATTGTCCAGAAGTTCTCTTTACCTAAAATTAGTCTGTATCTTTTTATAACATTTGAAAGAGGAAAAAGAAAATCAAATGTGTGGTTGAGACACGGTGAACTTGACATAAATGTGTTTATGTAACCGCCTTACATCACTATTGTAAACTTGTATGATTTGCCATTATTAGCAGCTTGAAACACCTGGTAGATTAAGTGTAGTTGAGATTAGTGAACAGATGTTTGGATACTGGGGACACTGTGTTTTAACAAACTGCAGTGAATACCTACATGTAACTTTTTTAAAAATCACAGTAATTACCCCTTTTTTCACCTTCAGTTTATAAAAATTAGTTTCCCTGGGTTTGATTGGGGTGGGGGGAAGGAGATAATGTGACGTATCTGAATCCCTACGGATGGTGCTTAAAGCAATAGTGTAAAGTTATTAAGATGGAGTTTCTTTAATGCATTTGTTTTTTGTAATATGAAAATGATTGGGAGTTGAAAATCATGTGTACATTGGATGTTTGCTGCCAAAAACACAATGATCCAATTATGAAAAGATTAATTGATCCACTATCCAGTACTAATTTTAAATTTGCTTTACTATTCTTTGGACCTTCCTCTTTTGAGATTTAAAAAAAAAAAACATTTCTCAAATAGCTGTTCGCCTCAATTAGGTACTGGTGGATCTTTCTTTCTGATTACTGATTTATGTAGCATGTACCAGACAGGATTTTGCTTGATTCCTTTCCTGTGTATCAGCTTCATTAATGATGCCAACACATCACTGGGGAACAGGATTTGCTACTTGATTTATGTTTCTTCTACTAGCTGGTTGTCTAGCTGGACAAGAAGTACTGGAGAGTCATCATAGAGTGGCTATTGCAGTTCTGAAATTTTCTGTTAGACTGGTAAATTTTGGAAATACAGTGGATATTTATCATTTTAAAAAATGAACATTTTTAGGGCAGATCACATTTTGTCCCCCATATAATTTGGATTTATTTGCTTAAAGCACCTTATTTTCTCAATCCTTTTGTAAAATTTTCAGAATATCTCTGAACAGATGCAAAGTGAAAACACAGTACCCAACTAGCTAACGAAATAAGGCATTTAAACATGCAAACAAATGCTTTAGTTTGAGAAGAAAACTATGGGTGAAATCCTGGCCCTACTGAAATCAGTGGAAATTTTACCAGGATATAATCATATAAATGTAGTTTTTGAACTTCTGCTCCTCTTCCGCCAATAGTCATCTTAAAAATATATTAAATGTCTCCATTTTAAAGGAGACATTTATTTTTCATAGTTCACATCATGGAAAAAATCTTTTATTTCCTCACATAATACAACTCCTGTCCTCTACTTGCTGTGAATTGATAAAATTGAGAGTCATGATACAGAAATATGCATCTCTTTAGAAACTTACTAATTTAAAAATATTAATTAATTACGTGTTGGGGTGGAGGAGGAATCAAAATTGTGGCTACTTTTATATCATATGAAATAATTCATTCAGGGAGTATTTTAAAATCCTTTGACCTCAAACAGTCAAACTTCTGCTTCTTAAAGGGATAATCAACTTTACACATTTTTAATAACCTACTCTATTCTTGTATTCTGTAATTCTCCAAATCACTGGTTATTAGAAGTAATTTACAGTATATAAGTGAGAATTTGTCTCAGTCCTTTTCCCCTAATGAGTCCAGTGAAATTTAGTGACTTGCAGATGGTGTGATCAATGGACTTGATTATGCAGCCTTTTGCATATACATCCCCCATTGAAGTCAATGGGGGCTGTATGCAGAGGTAGCAGGAAGAGATTTGCTTTATGGGAGCAATTTGGGGTGAAATTCTGGCCCTTTAAAGTCAGTGGGAGCTCTGCCATTGACTTTAATGTTGCCAGGATTTCACTCTTTGTGTTCATGCACAATATTTAAAATATTTTAGGAAATGGAAGCCTCAAAATCAATGCTATGTACAGTGCGTGGATTTATGTTCAAATATTCTGTTTATTATACACATCATGAATTCCTCTTAGATGATTTAAAACAGGAATCACAGTTTATACTTTTAGAATGTAGCAAAGGGGAAGCAGTCTGTCTGGGAGTTTGGAATGCTTTTTCTAGATATTTCACATTTCTTAAGATGTTTAGCTGCTTCTGCGTTCCAATAGTACACATTTGCCTACTATAACTTTACATTAGTGCTGTTTATGTCAAGGGAGGTCCAATTGCTATTATGTTTTTGCATCAATTTCACTGGTATTGAAAAGGTATGTATAAAAAGAAATGTTTGTGATGCTGTCTAAACTATGCTGCTTAGGCAGCCAGATGAAAAACCTGTTTCAAAGTGCACTGCCAGTTTAGCTCTTTAAAAGTGGAGCTTATTTTATGACTACTGGAGATCAGACTTGCAGAAATTGTAATGGGTGATTAGTTGTCGGGATATATTCTGTACTTTAAGCCCATGCAGCTATGTAACTCTTGCAGCGCTATTTATAAATTGAGCCCTCTTTGTGAAGACTTTGATAGCACATACGGTAATTATAAATGTGTTTAGACACTTGTACTGTCTAATACTAGATCATAAATTTTCTGTAGCTTCTGTATTAAGAGAGTTAGGTTTGTGAGCATCTCTAAAGCAGTACTGAATGTAACTTTGAGAAACATGGATTGTGCCTCATGACTTTTACTTTTTAACTACACACACACAGCTAAATAGTGCCTTTTTTCTTCACAATCCATGTTGAAGATGCTCACTCCTGCTCTTTTTCCTCTCTCTCCATATATTGATTCATTTGTGCAATATTATCCTGATGTGAAACCATTTTGTCACATTTGTTTGAGAGAGAATTACTCAATTTTCCTCACTATCATGCCAGCTTCTGTTGTTGAAGTGTTGATTACTGATGCAAATGCTATAAAATAAAACACCCAATGGGAAGGGGAAAAAAAGTCCTGTGTCCTGTCTTAATATTTTTCATGTACCGTTCGCAATGATATTTTTCTAGCAGGCATCAATATACATTATAATGAACTTCACTTGCAGCCATTGTTGCTGGAGCAGTTTCCATTGTGGTTGATCTATAATAGTTTTTATAACTTGTTTGTGGGATTATTTTATTAAAACTGCTGTGAGTAAACTGAAATGTATAGCCCTGTATCACTTGGATTGGAATCTCTGATTGGAAATTAATAAATTGCATATAGGGTGTATGTTATAATGGAAGTGTCAGTGGAAAGAAGCTCTGTGTAATAAAAAGTAAGATTTGTAAGAATGAAATAGGTTGACATTTAAGCAATGGACTGAAATGCACTTGCCTCTTACCATGAGGAGAGCATGACAGAACATATATGTGAGAGATGGTGATCACATTGCTTAATGCTTTACCGGAAGGTGCTCAGATACTATGTGGATGAGTGTGGTATATACAATAAAAATGTGGTATTGGCAGCTGCAAATGTAAATATCTTCAAATGAGAAGATGTCTCATGAGCGCACTATCCAGTGGTACTCTCAATGTAGGACTTGCTAAATGTGTATTATAAACATTTCTAGCCCTTCTGCTCCATGAAGCAGCTGTCTCAAGTAGCTGAATAGTCAGTCAACTGACCCAGCTAATGTGTTAGCTTTGATTACTTAATAGGATAGTTCTTAAATATTTAGCCAGAGCATTACTAGTTGAGAACCAACTGTCACATAGAGTTTCAGCCCTTTAAGTTTAGTGCTACTTCCCGCTGAGGTGTCCATTGAAGGTTAAATGTCTCTTGCATTGATGAGTAGACTTTTTCCCAAATTCTTCTCTCTCTATGTATATCTCTCTAGATAGATAGACAAAACCCAGCCTTAAAACTGATCTTTGTTATCCTCACAGGTGCAATTGTTGCATACAGACTTGTATATCTTTTGCCTTTTATCAGCCAATGGGAAGTTGAGAGAGAGACAGAGACTGTGGCCTGTAAAAGGATACAAGTTCATCCTCTAAAGGCATCTTTTCCAGAACTGAATGATGTAGTAACAGAAATAACTATTGCCCAGAAAGAGGCATATAGCTCACTACATAGTATATTAGTAATTAATGTGAGCTCTACTGTAAAAGAGAAAATATCACAATAATATATCAACATATTAATTGCCCAAGGAATCTTATAAAATGAATGCTGCCATTTTATGGATAATTTAATCTCTTGAATTGGAATTAATTGGGAAGACCGTGCTAAATTTTTCCACTTCTTGCTTTTTCATTTTACTTTTATTAACCTGTTAACCTGTCTAAATCTTACAGTTGAATTTAGTATAAATTTCCTTATTGCTTAATAAAATATAAGCTGCTAGTGAATCTCAAAGCAATGTCCAGATGTTTTCTTCAAGTACAAGTCCCCCGCTATGACCTCTCTCCCTGCTTCATTACCACATAGCACAGATGTGGTAACTTGCAATAAGAGCTAATTTAAAGGACCAATAATATTCTTTATTAAAAAAAATCTCTACAAAGAACACCTGTGGCTTAAAAATGAAGGCTTAAAGACCTTTCACCTTGTCATAATGACCCACTGTATCACCCATACAAATGAAAAATACTGTGGTAAATAGACTCTGTCCATTTTCTAGACACTTACAAGATTTATTCTGGATACTACACTCTTGGGCTTGCTGCACACTCAAGCATTAACTTTTTATAATAAGAATAAATATAAATATGGCTGCATGAGGAATGACCCACACGTCTCAGTAACTATAATGAAAGTTTCAAGCCAAATAGAGTAATATATATCTTAAAATAGTAATATTAGGCTTGGGAATTGTGGCTGTAGTTTGTATGGATCATATTTCTTTGATATTTAAGAAATACTTGATTTGCATGTATTTGAGCCGTAGACTGCTCAAACACCCTTTATATGTATTGCAACATCCTGCAATTTGATATGAATTTGTTCTCTGAGTTAAAATGATGTTTCTTGATCGTGGTTCTTATTTCCAATGCTGATATCAATTTTAAATAATAAAGGAAAACCACTTTCCTATGTTGGGAACAAAACAGAATTCATTGTTTATTTTTTGTAAGTCCAGGAAGTCTCAAATGTTGCAAATTTGATACAGAAGTTTCTATGCTCTAGCTTAACTAGAAGTTTTGAGCCTGATGCAGGAATTAAGTGAAATTCCATGGCCTGTGTTATGCAGAAGAGTCAGAGAAGATGATCATACTTGTCCTTCCCAGCCTTAAAAACCATAAATTTATCTTGATAAACATTGGTTGAGTCTGTTGGCACAAAGTATTAGTCTTTTGCCTCCTTTATTTAGAATAAAATAAAATTTAAAATGATGGATGGCTCAAATGACTGACACACTCGTTAAGTTATTGCCCAGCTTGGTCAGGACTGTCACAGTGTAGTCAACATGTGGTGGGGAAGTGAAAGAGAATGCAACTTCAGTTATGTAATCCAGTTCAGGGTGTAACACAAAATGTGTGGTCTTATGTGTGAAGCCAATATGCAATGAACACAGATAAAGTACAAGCAAAGAAATAAGTCTCTCTTGGGGTTGCCTTTGAGACCTTATCCACTCAGGAGTATGTTGGGATAGCTTCTGAGAGTCTGTCCCCTCTCAGTAGCATCCAAGACTTTATCCACTTGGTTCCCAAGAACTTGGCTCAATTTTGAACTCATCACTGAGGTTTCTGTATTGGCATACAATTAAAGCACACTTGAGTTGATCAGACTCAAGCACAGGTGGGTATAGGGAATATCACACATCCAAAGTTACACAGCAAACCTCTTCCTTTATACACATTTACACATCCATTGCATTTAGTGTACATTGCATCACAGGTTTTGGAATTGGCTTAGTCACTTTGTAGGAACCAATCCCTATACAGCACGCATTGTCCATGCACAACTTGCTCTTTACCTCATTTTACACTCCAGACTTATCCATTATCATCTTGCCCATTGGGTGCTCCCCCTTATTTTAGCTAATACAGAAATTTTGTTCCCAGCCTTCTGATTCATTTACCTCCCTAATCCTGTCTCCCAAGAAATGAGGCCTAACCCATGTCTAGTTACTCATGTCAAGCCAAGATTGCAGTCTCTATACAAAGATTATTATTTAACTTTATACTGTGGGGATTCCTAGTGGCAACAACCAAGGTGGCTTCCTTCAACTTCAGTTACCCAGTTCGTGTATCTCCAGCTACTTCCTTTTCCAGAGCTAATTCCAGACTGCAGCCATCAGGGTCAATACTATTAAAATATGAGTTCTAGCTTAAGTGAGAAATGGATCATCCTCCATTTTGAATCCCAAATAAAACCGTCTCTAACAGAGCTATGAGAAGTAAATTGCAATCATAGAAAAGAAAAAGAGAGCAAAATAAATGACCAACGCTAGGATAGTCTGTGGTACCCTTCATCCAGGCTGTTCACTTCCACAGAGATGATGATCATGGTCAATAATAAGATGATGGAGGGAGAATCAATAAAGGCTGTTCTCTTGGAGAAGATGGCATTTCAGACTTCTGAACTTATTAACATTTAATGGTTTTTCAGGGCCTATTTGAAACTATTGAATAGTACAAGACCCAATGGTTTTTTTTTGGCTTTAGCCCTCTCTTTGCCTTACCTTGTTCAAATCTAGAGAAAATGCAGAGTTTCTATTCCTTACTCTAGGATATCCTAGGTATCATAATACAATGCTTGGAGACAAGTCCATCTCTCACTAAGGTCCATGTACAAATTCTATCTCCCTAGGCATTGCTATGAGATCTGGAATAATGTCCTCAGATATTTGACAGTTACTTAAGAACATAAGAACAGCCATACTGGGTCAGACCAAAAATTCATCTAGCCCAGTATCCTGTCTTCTGACAGTGGCCAATGCCAGGTGCCCCAGAGGGAATGAACAGTACAGGTAAACATCAGGTGATCCATCCCATACTTAACCTATTTAGAAATCTAGTTTCTCCTTGTGAAGTTTCATCTTTCTACAGAGTCCATGCAACAAAAAACAGGAATCTTAACTGTGATAAAAATTATAGACTCATCACCAAAAGCATCTCAGCCAGCTCATCCGTGATTCTGCACAACCTGGCTCAGGCTCTATATTTCCCCCAGCCACCCGGCAATATCTATCAAGATGGATTTTTTATACGGTATCGCCCTATCTCTAGTCATTCTTTACTCATACTGACTCACCTGTAGTGTCAGAGGAAGAAAGATGTTTTGCCTCTAAGCACGGTAAGTGGAATTACAAACAATAGAGAAGTTGAAGACCTTAATTGCTCAGCTCTGTATGTGAAAGTGCTGAAACATCTCCAAAATCTGAGAGATTTTATTACCTGTCCTTCCTCTAGTGCACAGGAGAAGACCTACACCAATGTACTTCTAAAACCAATCATAATAAGACCACTGGAGATGCAGCTAATGAGAAGAAAACAACTTAGATTGTGACTATCAGAAACTAGGTCTGTCAAACGTTGTTGACGTTCTTAGAGAACAAAAATTTGATTAGGAGCCTATTATGCTCCACCGTTAGCACCCAGGTTCCTCCATGTACCTAATCCTTTTGTTTGGGTCCAATGAGCATCTCTTGGATTAACTTCTGTTCTGATGTTGGAACCCAATAATTTCTAAGTGTCCTAGCTTCACTGAGGTAGCTTTATTCTATGATTCAGAGTTAGAAAATTGCTTGCCCAACAATAAATTTAAGAACAAAGTTCTCTAAATTAGATGCAGCCTGTAAGATCTTGTGAAGAGAAAGAAACTCTAATCTCATGAATGGTCTGTTGAAATTATCTCAAACATTGGTCCAAATATAGATTTGCCACTTTTTATTAGATTGCTGTAGAAATTGGTCAGTTTTGTTTGCAATAATAAATGTCTCTGCTAAAAGTTCAAAAACAAGACCACCCCAAGCCCTGCTTTTTCTACCAGATCAATGTTCCCTACACGTACTTTTTCTGGATTTTGCAGTATAAGATGGAATTCCATAGGCATGCAAATGACCGTATCCACTCTCACCAGACCACATGGTAACTGCGTGAAATCACCAAAATACTTATCCTTTGGATTAGATGGACTTTATGGAAAGAGTGACATTCCAGCAGTACATTTTTCAAGCCTCGTATACATTTTTTCCCTTGTCAGCAATTCCTACAACATTTTTCTCTATTTTATCAAGACTTTAGTGGGACTGCATGTGTGAACATCTGTTGCCACATACTATTATAATATTGCATCATGTTCAAGACCTCAGTCCTTGTCTTCAGAGCTTTCAGTGATCTGGGCCAGCTGTACCTAAAAGCGCTCCCCATGCTGTGAGGCCAGCCATGCTTTTCTGACACAATGGAATCCTCAGCCACAAAGTGTAAAATAACTTTCCAGGAGACAGAGCACTATTTGTTCCTGTGGCAGTTTGCTCCATAGTCTTGGACTAGCCGCTAAGAATGACCACAAACCTCACTACTTTCCATTCCAAGCGCAAAGCACATTTCTTCAACTTTGTCTCTGCTAGTAAACATGCATAGCATGTCATACATAAATAGAAATTTAATTTGGTTTTAAATCTGCATGTAATTTTCACTCTGAGTAGCTACATCACTTTAGACCCCCCTGGGAGGCATTTATAAGAGTGATGGGTATGGTGGAAGAATCTAATTAGGATAGATACAGGTCGCAGAACTGGGCCTCAACTGAGCTCTAGTGGGGGTTTATGGGGTCTGAGTGGGTGTGTCTACACAGCCCATGGCATCAAGCCTCCTAGCCTAGATCAACAGACTTGACTAGCGGGGGTCATGCTAGTGCTCTAAAAATAACTGTGTAGAAGCGCTTTGAAGTTGCGGCTCGGGCTCTGAACCCTCCCCCGATGTCAGAGCCTGAACTGCAACTGCAAAATGCTGTCTAGACAGCAATATTTAGAGCAGTCGCATGAGCCTTGTTAACCCAAGTCTATCAACCTAGGCTGGAAGAGCCTCCTGTTTCACGCTGTTTAGACATACCCAGTATGTTTGTGTGATGGAGAGGTGTTTTTGTTTACTTTACCATTTAAATGGTCTGTCTCTCTGTGTTGCTTTTCTTTCTCAGAGTTATATGGTTGAACCATTCTTTTTCTTTTAAACGGGTTTTCTTGTATATGTGAAACATTTCTGATCAAATATCTTATCCAAAAGGAGGCACGGATTTACTTCTCCTTTTACCCTAAATTGATCTTTCCTCAACTCTCAAAAGATCACCCCTCCCAAGATGATTTTTCATTCATCCAGATCCAAGACATCAGACGTGGAGTTTAGGTGGCTGGGATTCTTACTGATCAATTCCAAAGGTAGTGCAAAAGTATAGGAAGGAATCTCCATCTCCCATCTGGGATCACAGCCATATAAATGTATATTGTAATTTTTCTCATTGTCCATGATTTAACGTGAGACATTTGAGAGCACTATGATTAACCTGAGAACCTGACAGTGACAATATTTCATCTTTGCTTATTTTTCAAAATGTAGACATTTAAGCCACAACTTTCAACTTAGGAGCCTAATTGGTAGGTCCCTATGTTCATATTTAATTATCTAAATAAACTGATCTTTTTCAGAGGTGTTGAGCACCCACATCTCCTATCAAAGCCAATGAAAACAACGCCACTTATTTTGGTGCCTAAATATCAATTTCAGTGACTGTAGTTAAGCATCTGTGTTTGAAAATTTTGGCCTTATGCCTCTAAAAATCACCCAGAAAACTTTCTTCTTCTTCCTCTAAGTCTCTACTTGGTATTAAAATCACTTCTCAAACTTTGAAACTTTTTTATCATTTTCTCTGGATCTTCTTGCTTGCAATCACATCTGCAAAAAAAAATGTGAGTTAGAAGCATTAATCATTGGAGAGCCTCCTATCTAACTCTTTGAAGACAAAGTGCTGCTTCTGCTGATTCCAGACTTTTTGCCTAAGGTGTTTTCGTCTTTCCACATAAATCAAGAAACCATACTGCTGTCATTATGTCCAAATCAAAAAAAAAAAAAAAAAAAAAAAAAACAAAAACCACAACCCTCAAGGAGCAATAACTACCTTCCCTATGATGTCACAGCCATAAAAAAACAAAACCAAACTCAAAGAACTCAGGCTTTCGGGAAACATCGTGTGAGTAAAAAACAAAGAAGAAAATGCTCAAACCAACTT
>NW_020664562.1:25900496-25975165 GCF_002925995.2 Terrapene triunguis | reverse complement strand
TTATCTATATAATATAGACATCAAGTTTGTGTTTTTATTAGCAACATTGTGTTGACTTCCAATGAGATTTTTTGTTTTGATAATTCTAATATCAGAAAAGAGTACAGAGGTGAAGAGAAGAACCAAATAGTTGTTACAGACTTGTGCTGTGGAGGTAAAGTTGTTATGCTTATAAGAAGCACACGGGATCTTTTTCAGGGGAAAAGGCAAGACGCCGCGTTATTGGAAATACAACAATTAGCATATGCATTCAATCTCTCTCTCACACGCACACACTCACTCACTCTCTCTCTCTCTCCAGTTGATGTTATAGTTAACAGCCCAGAGTCGGGATCAATCTAGTGGCCAGATAGGTTGATCACAGGTAGAGAGGAGCTGGGTTCTGTCAGTTGCGACACGATGCTCCGGGGAAGACTTGGAAGGATGAACCCAAAGTTTCATGGCAAAGCACCCTGATTATATAGTGATTTTCCTTTTTTGGGACCAATGAGTTTTGCACGGTCATGCTGTAATCAATTGTCGTTTGACGAGTGCTTGTTTTCTTAAACTGTTCTTTTTATTCTTTATTTCGTTTTTTTCATTAGTCTTGTCCCCATTGATAGGTGCCTGCCACATCTTTTAGAGTCGTCAATCTGCCCTCCTCTGACATCTTAATAGGGGCAATCTTCCTGGCGCCCTTACCTGTCCGTCCTTGATTCCTCCCTAGAACATCTGGTCCAGTGATGGGCTTCACACTTATCTTCTAACACACACATTCTTCATTCACACACAAAACAGGATTGATTTACACAGAGCATTTGAACAGGAACATCAAATTGCAATGCAAAAGAAAACAATGATTGTATTCTGTTACTTATTTTAAAATGCTAAACCTACAACAAAGTGGTGACCCTAAAAGGTCTGCTGTTCTTCAAGAGATGTCCCTGTGGGTGCTCCACTCCAGGTGTTGGTGCGTCCCTGCGCCTTCGCTCGGAGATTTTTGTAGCAGTACTCGTACCGGCCACGCATGCGCAGAGCCTGCCCCCCGCTCTGAGTCTACCTTAATAGTACGCATGCACGGCCGGTCTCCTCAGTTCCTTCTCTACCGTCCCCGGCCTGAGACGGAGCTCAGCAGACTCGTTAAGAACTTTTTTCCTCTTGTTACAATTACCCTTTGAGTTAGTTAGTTTGTTGTTAGTTCGTTGTTAGTCATAGTTAGTTACCATTTCTATCTTTTTCTTAAAAAAAAAAAAAATTTCTTCATTCCTGTCAGCTGCAGCCACTTCTGACATGCCTGGCTCCACAGGCTTTAAGCGCTGCTCTACCTGCAAGGAGCCTATCCCCCTGTCAGATGGCCACTCACAATGTATAAAATGTTTGGGGGAGACCCACATCTCCCAAAGATGCGCTCACTGCAGTAAACTTATCTCCAGGGCACGGAAGGACAGGGAGCTTAGATTGAAACTGCTCCTCCTTCAGAAATCTCTAGGGTCAGCTTCAGACCCAGGCGCTGATTCCAGCTCCGCTGACCGCCACAGCCCCCCCGCCTCAAAGAACACAAGAAAACTTCAAAAAGAGGGCACCTTTTGTCATCCACAAAGGAAGCCCTGCGAGACAAGATTTCTCCGGGCAGATCTACCACTTCCCTCTCTGTGCTTCCCCGCTTGAGCACGTTTGACGTGCCGGGCTCTTCCGGCACCACGCGAAACCTGACTGCGGCGGCGCAAAACTCCGGTGCCGAGGCTTCAGGCTTCCAGTTGCCTGCCTCTCTTCTGGCACCATTCGGCACCGCGACGGACACGGTGCCGACATATCACGACCTGCCTGACCCCCTGCCGGCTGATATTGATCTCCTGGCACCGGCTCCGGCACTGACACCCGCTGAGCTGACTGGCAGTGAGCCCAGGCTCAAAACACTAGTGCAGAGGAATTTCTCCTCACAGCAGCTTCTTCCTGCACAGCCTTCACCTCACACAGGAGCCTCAGCACTGCAATTTACTCAGTCTATAGATCTGCTCGTGTCACCTATCCTGCAGTCATCCCTACTGAATGCCTGCTTCTCTCCAATGGCTGAATCAGGGTCTGAACAGCTTTCCTCCAGTGAGGAGGAAGCCAGACTGCAGGGGGATTTTTCACTGTATCAAGACTCCCATCCTCAGACCCCAGTCAACAGAGGTCATAGAAAAATTACCTCTTCCTAGTCTCAGGATCCTGCCCCCTAGTGTGTGAACCCCTGGATGGCACCACCTATGCCCTTCCCACCACCATGGCAATATTGGGCCCCATGGGCATCGTATCCTCGAGAACACACGCGCTACTCCACCTCAACCAGGCGCAACACCTGCCTAGCACCACCACCTGATGAACCTGCCACTGACACAAGACACCAGGCAGCACCATCACACTTGCAGGATCAATCATGTCCTGCTCCTATTCCAGTAGAGACAGAGGTAACGCCTGAGGAAGCCTTACTCCCCCCTCCCCCAACATCTTCGGATGACTTCTCAAAATTTCAAGACCTTTTTAAAAGAGTTGCCAGTGAGTTGCGAATTAACTTGGAGGAGGTCCCCGAACAACAGCATGAGTTAACAGACATCCTACAGCCCTCTTCTTCCTCTAAGGTTGCATTACCAATCAATGCAGCCCTTTTAGAACCTGCTAAGTCCATCTGGCAGACTCCAGCTACAAGCCTATCTACCTGTAAACAAGCGGATCGCAAGTACTTCATCCCTTCTAAGGGCTCTGAATTCCTTTTTACCCATCCAGCGCCAAACTTGTTGGTAGTAGACGCAGCCAACCAAAGGACCAAACAGCAGTATTCCTGCTCCATCCCATCCAACATGAAAAGTAAACGCTTGGACCTCTTTGGTCATAAAGTATATGCATCTTCAATGCGACAATTTCGTATTGCTAATTTATACTGCAGTTCTTGCAAAATATAACCACAGAAACTATAACAAATTCATGGACTTTATTGATGACATTTCAGAACAAAAGAAACAACAATTCACAGCTCTAGTTTCCGAGGGACGAATCATATCATGACCGCTCTTCAAGCGGCCTTCGATGCAGCCAATACTGCAGCAAGATCCACAGCAGTGGTCATGCGCCGAGGTTCATGGCTCTCCTCCTCTTCCTTTCCTCTAGAGGTCCAGAGTACCACTGAAGATCTTTCCTTTGACGGTGACAAACTCTTTGCTTCCACCACGAACAACGTACTTCATTCAATGAAGGACTCAAGGGCAACCCTCCGGTCCTTAGGAATCCAAACCCCTACGACCAGAAAGCGACAATATAGATATCAACCTTACCACCGTCTACGCTACGCCGCATATACACAGTATTTCCATAGATCACAGGTACAACAACAACAGCAGCAACACCAGAGACCGAGATACCAGCAGCGGCGTCCCAGTTCTTCGATGATGCCTCAACCCCCTCCAACTAATAAGCAGATTTGAACTTCTGGTCAAGGGACTAGAAAACAACGTTCCCACTTCAGTGCAAACACCACATGCACCTATTTTTGGACACCGCCTACGACCATTTTCCATCAATGGCAGAGCATTACCACCGACAAGTGGGTTATAGAGGTCATTACAATTGGCTACTCTATCCCCTTCCTCTCCTACCCACCCACCCTCCCCATCCCTCTTCAGGGACCCCTCTCAACAGCAACTGCTCCTCCAAGAAGTATAACATCTCCTTCAGTTGGGAGCAATAGAAATTGTGCCTGAACGACACAGAGGGCAGGGCTTTTATTCCTATTATTTCTTAACAGAAAAGAAAACTGGGGGATGGCGACCGATCCTCGACCTCAGGTGGCTCAACAAATTTATCAAAAAGCAAAAGTTCAAGATGGTTACTCTCACCACCAGCGCTGGAGCAGGGCAATTGGTTTTCAGTCCTCGACCTACAGGACACCTATTTTCATGTGACTATACATCCAGCCCACAGACGCTTCCTTCGTTTTACCCTCGGCTCGACACATTTTCAATACAGGTTCTACGCTTCAAACTGTCCACGGCCCCCCATGTTTTTTCCAAGCTCCTAGCCATAGTCACTGCCTACCTCAGGAAACAAGGGGTCATAATTTTTCCTTACCTCGACGATTGCCTCCTCAAAGCCTCAACGTTCGACGAAGCTCTCCGATTCACGCAGCTCACCGTCAATTGTTTCCTATCTCTCGGCCTACAAATAAACAAAAACAAATCCACATTACACCCCACCCAGCACCTGGAGTTCATAGGAGCAGACTTCGACTCCCGGACGGGATTGGCATCTCTCCCATCCGACCGCTTCAACTCCATAAGCCTACTGGCCACAAAACTTCGCAACAGTCCTCAGGTCACTGCTTGAGACTGCCTACAACTACTAGGTCACATGGCCTCATGCACTTTCGTGGTCCAAAATGCATGACTCTACATAAGGTGCTTCCAAGCTTGGTTGGCCTCGGTTTACAGACCGAATGTGCACACTCTAAACAAGCCTCTCTCCATACCTTTCGGAGTCAAAGACTCTCTACTATGGTGGACAGTTCCCTCCAACCTCTGTTCTGGAGTCCCCTTTCTCCAGGATGCTCCATCCCTCATACTGACTACCGATGCATCCCTGACAGGATGGGGTGCACACGTCTCACCACACAGTCCAGGAGCTATGGTCTTCAACCAAAACCTCCCTGCACATAAATGTCCTAGAACTTCGAGCCATACGCAATGCGTGCCGTCACTTCCTCTCATTAATCAGGAATCAACATGTACGCATAATGACAGACAACATTGCCTGCATGTTTTATGTAAATAGGCAGGGAGGAGCTCGCTCCCACTCGCTTTGCACAGAGGCTATGAAGCTCTGGAATTTTAGAAACTCTTCTAGACTTTTTGTCTCCATCGCGGACCGTTCCAAAGGAACACCTATTTCTACCCAGAGACTTTCAAACTGGATTTCTGAGTGCATCCGATTGTGTTATCAGATAAAGAAAGTTACACCTCCAGCCAGCATCAGAACTCACTCCACTAGATCTCTGGCTGCCTCGCTGGCTTTCTTACGCAAAGTTCCCCTAGCTGACATCTGTAAAGTGGCCACTTGGTCCTCTGAACACATATTTGTTAAATACTATGCCCTTACTCAGGGCCCTCTCTCTGATACACGATTGGGCAGGGCTGTATTAGCTACTGCATTCCTATCAGATCCAAAGTCCCTACCTCCTTGAGACACACTGCTTTTAAGTCACCTGGAGTGGAGCACCCACAGGGACATCTCTCGAAGAAGAAGAGGTGGTTACTCACCCCGTGCATTAACTGACATTCTTCGAGATGAGTGTCCCTGTGGGTGCTCCACTACCCACCCTCCTCCCCTCTACTTCGGAGTTGGGGTAGCCTCCGTTGTAGAGAAGGAACTGAGGAGTCCGGCCACGCATGCGTACTATTAAGGTAGACTCAGAGCGGGGGGCAGGCTCTGCGCATGCGTGGCCGGTACGAGTACTGCTACAAAAATCTCAGAGCGAAGGCGCAGGGACGCACCAACACCTGGAGTGGAGCACCCAGAGGGACACTCATCTCGAAGAACGTCAGTTACTGCACAGGGTGAGTAAACTGCCTCTTACTGCCTTGAAATCAGCTTCAGACACAAGATTCTGGCTGATGCATCTTTACCAATGGCCCATTAGGCCATTCCTTTCTGCTTTCAGAAAGGGTGGCTGGCAGAATATGGTCAAATCATACACCAATACATTTAATGCATGCTACATTATTATTCTTTAACCTTCATTCTAAATTATACAAAATACCAACATAAAATCCTACTACTACATAGTGAGTTTTCTTATGTGAGTTTTAGTAATAACGGGATGGTGCCACCATCCTTTCCATCAGTTTGTGGCTGTTCAAGATAGAATGGATGTTTCCTAACCCCATTTTGTCTAGAACCATATGTGTAGCATAATTCAAGGATGGATCACAGTTTAGGCTACTTTCCCTCAATTATTCATTAGCTAGAGATGAGCACTTGAAACAGATTAATTCATGTATATGGAGGAAGAAGATGAATTCCTACATCCGGCCCTTCTGCGCTCTCATCTCCTCTCCAGATGACTGCTTTTCTGTTCACTACTAAGGCAAGCCTTCCCATGTGGCAAGCAGTCTTCTTTATAGAGTGCAGTAGGTTCTGATTTACCTTTAAATGTCTTGGTGGCAGTTGGCTTAGTGTTGGGATCTTTTCTCATTCTAACAGAAGAGAAACTCTGACTACTTATTACCACTACCATTTCCTGTTTCTGGTTCAACACAACCTGTAGGATTCTGCACTTTGCTCAGTAGTGCTGCTGGTGCTTAAAACAAACAAATAATACTATGGGTCAAAAACAACATTAATTTTCCAAATTGTATAGTTCTAGGCAATATTAATATGTCCTTTATTAACCAGGAATAGGACATCTATCTATCTTAAACACTTATGTGATCCCCATTATGATAGTAGCTGAGCACCTCAGAACCTTTCAATGTATTTATCCTCACAACACTCCTGGGAGGTAGGGCGGAGCTGCTTATCCCCATTTTACAGATGAAGAACTCAGGAACAGAGAGACTGCCTGACTTGCCCATGGTCACACAGGACGTCTGTGGTGGGGCAGGAAATTAAACGTGTGTCCTGAGACCCAGGTTAGCACACTAACTGCTGAGCCATCTTTTCTCTCAGACATCTCTGTACTCTGGCATCAGCTTTATTCTGAACAAACATAATGGCTTTGAATTTTTTGGATTTAAAAATATTATAAAAATAATACTACCTCTTGCCTTCATATAATCTAACTTTGTACTTAGCTTTTTTTTTCATTGCCTAAAGCATGATGGTAAAAGGATACCTGAGAGTTCCTGTGGAACACTGCAAGATGTAGGTGACACAAACTCCATGTTCTTTGATGATGAAAAGGTTAATGCCCTGGATTTTTTTTATTTTTTCTTTGTAACTTGCTGGAATCGTATCTGGGTAGTGTATATGCTCCCTAGGGCTTCAGGTTGAATCACAAAACCTCTAATTAGGCTGGGAATAAAAATGCAGTGAACAGCAAGTTTCTGAAAGTTGGAACCAGCAAATTTGACCCTCCCTTTGGAAAAGGGTCAGGCTAGAACAGATGTGTGAGCAACTAGCATTAGGGAATTAGCCTGCAGGGTTTACTGCACTAATTTTTCCAAATCTGATTCTTGCTTCTGTGGTTTTGTGGGGTGGAAAAAATTGCCAGGATTACAGTTATTTGTTTGCCATATCCACATAAAAACCCTGAGGCAGCGGAAGGCAATATGACATTCTTAAACAACTGCATTGTAGCCAGCACGGACAAAGTTTTTCAAAGCCGTCTATAGTGAATGCTGAAGATAGCCACTTGGCAAAATATGCTACCCATGGGAAGAAATGGAAAAAATTTAGAAAACAAAAGTCACATTGCATAGAGAAAAGTGTGTCCACTAATACCCCAGCCAAGAAACATGAAAGCCATGAATACATAATGAAGAGGGGGACTTTGAATATTTTAGTCTCTTAAATTTTAAAAAAAGTGGAAAGCCAAGAAAAAGGGTAAAGCCTTTAAAATATGGAAAATATAAAGATGCTGGACTAAGATTTCTCAAAATGAACCTTAACTCTGCTCCCTGTATTCCTGCCCATTTTTCAGCAAAAAATGAAGCAACAGTATGCTTGTGCCCTGGGTGCACCTCTAACGTTGACAATATGAATCTTATTCCCACACCCCGGACTTGTATGGTTCTATACTCTGTATGATCTGTAATCATGTAAATTAAGAGCTCTATAATAATGCATTTGCACATGGGGGCAGAGTTAACATTCCACGCACAGCTGTAACTTTAGTATTTGGGTACTTCAGCATGCAAATTGAACATTGTCTTTTCTATGGGCTTCTCTGGGATTTTATGAAAAGAAAGATGGGTAAAGAAAAAAGGAGCTTCTTTTTCTAGGACTTTAAAATTTTCCTGGCTTCCAAAAATTTCAAACAAGGCATGTAAATTCCATAATCGGGGCCCATTTACCCAGACTCTGTGTACGTCTTCACTTACATCCGGGTCCGGATGTAAGCAATCGGTTTTCTGAGTTCGATTTATCGCGTCTGGTTAAGACGCGATAAATCGATCCCGGAAGTGCCCCGGATCGATCCCGGAAGTGCTCGCCGTCGACGCTGGTACTCCAGCTCGGCGAGCGGAGTACGCAGCATCGACTGTGGAGCCTTCCTGCCGCGTCTGGACCGCGGTAACTTCGGACTAAGGTACTTCGAATTCAGCTACGTTATTAACGTAGCTGAATTTGCGTACCTTAGTCCGAAATGGGGGGGTTAGTGTAGACCAGGCCTCTGTGCTAGGCACTTTAGGAGTCCCACAGGTGGGAGCCCCTCTCTAACACATCCCTCCCAACTTGTGCAGTTCCTAAGGGGCATCAGAGAGAGTTTCCCTACTGCACACCTTACCAAAGTCACAGGCCCTTCCTTAGGCTGTTACCATCAAATCTTGTTCTCAAGGGATCCCTTCCAATTTGCAGTAACCAGAATTTTCATTATGCATTTAAAGCAGCCAAATGTGCCATTCTCAGCAAGAAAACAAATGAAAAGGTCAAATGTTCACAAATCGGTGTTTAAAGTTATGGTGCTAAATCCATATTTAGTTGCCTAAATAAGTGATTTGGTTTTCAGAAGGGAGACTTGCTCTGATATCCATCAGAAACACAGCAGCTAGGGAGTGGCTCTGATATGCTAGAGAAGGGATCCTGCCTCCTGAGGTGAATAGGACAGGGTATTCCAGTGGTGTCCAGCCAAATAGTGCCAGATTTTGGATTGTATATGTGTTTTTGGCCATTTTTACCTTAATGTAGCATTTCCAAGCCTTGTAGGTTTTAAATAATAATGTGCTTTGAGGAGTTTAGCTTAACTTCAGTTTACCAACGTGGGTCCCCTGTTCTGGGTCAGCCCTTCCTGCCTCCTTCCAGCTGCTCACGGTTCTAACTGCACCTTTTCTTATCTACTGTTCTAACCTGCCAGAACTTCTGGGTGACAATAGCCACAGGCAGCATCCACAGACGTGATACAATGAGACCATAGAAATCACAGTTCATGCATAAGATATGTTGAGCCTCAGAAATTTCCCCAAATTGTCTTAAATACCTCTGCAAAATATCAAAGGCAGAAATTGTGGATGGCAGAATTAACCAGACTTGTATTTTTGTTGGTGTCATAAATATAAAGGAAAGGATAACAACCTTTTTATGTATGCAATAACATAAAATCTCTCTTGGCCAGAGGTATTGAATCACTTTACTTGTAAGGGGTTAAGAAGCTCAACTAACCTGGTTGGCACCTGACCAAAAGGACCAATAAGGAAAGAAGATCCTTTCAAATCTGGGAGGGGAGGTTTTGTTTGTGCTCTCTTTTTTTGTTCCCTCCCTGGATGGAGAGAGAGAGACCAGGCAGAAAAAACATCTCCTGAAAACATACCTAAATGAGCATCTAAGATTACAAAAATTGTAAGTAAGGGCAAGGAAATGCATTAAATTATCTTTTGTTTTAGCTTGTGAATTTTCCCTACACTAAGAGAAAGTTTTATTCCTGTTTTTTGTAACTTTGAAGCTGAGCCTAGAGGGGAATCCTCTGTGTTTTAAATCTTTTTTTTACCCTATAAAGTTACTGTCCATCCTGATTTTTGCAGGTGTGATTCTCTTACTTTTTTTTATAAATAAAATTCTTCTTTTAAGAACCTGATAGATTTTCAGTGTCCTAAAAACCAAGGGGTTTGGTCTGTGCTCACATTGTAACCAATTGGTTAATATATTATTCTCAAGCCTCCCCAGGAAAGGGGGTGAAGGGGCTTGGGGGGATATTTGGGGGAAATAGGGATTCCAAGTGACACTTTTCCTGAATTTTTGTGTAAATCACTTGGTGGTGGCAGCAATACCGTCCAAGGACAAGGAAAGAATTTGTGCCTTGGGGAAGTTTTTAACCTAAGCTGGTAGAAATAAGCTTAGGGGTCTTTCATGCGAGTCCCCACATCTGTACTCCAGAGTTCAGAGTGGGGAGGGAACCCTGACAGTGGCCAAGATGATTTTGGGTCTGACTTTCCAAAAATCCCCTAAACAACAGGTTTAAATATCAAAGGTTCTTCCTTTTGTCAAATTGTTCTTACTATCCCTAATCCCCTCTCACACAGAGAGAGTCTGTTCTGGCACAGTATTATACACTTCACTCTTATTTAATTCATTTCATGGAATTTCTGTGTAACAGTGCCTGCTCTAGGGCTCTGTGAATGGCACACTGGTTTAGTTTTGAGGGTGTTAAGAGGACAGGGTGAAACATACAATAGAAGGCTAGCACAACTTTAGCAATGGGGAAAGATGCTCTTTGTTTAAGATTTTGTATTGGGAACCAAAATAAAATACTCAAGGGAACCTTGTTTTCCCCTCAATGTATCTTGTACAACTGTTTTTGCTTACAACGTTTATACTTGTGACATCAGGAGACTGTGTCATGTCTGAGCAAGTGTAGTAAATTGACAGGTTTCAGAATACCAGCCGTGTTAGTCTGTATCCACAAAAAGAACAGGAGTACTTGTGGCACCTTAGAGACTAACACATTTATTTGAGCATAAGCTTTCATGGGCTACAGCCCACTTCATCGGATGCATAGAATGGAACACACAGAAGATCTGTGAGAGTGAGGGATCATCTTTCAGAATAGATTGTAGATCTTTGATGATGCGCTGGAGAGGTTTTAGTTGGGGGCTGAAGGTGACGGCTAGTTGTTTTTTTTCCTCCTGCTGATGATAGCTCATCTCAATTGATTGGCCTCTTACAGTTGGCATGGCTACTTCCACCTTTTCATGTTCTCTGTATGTATAAATATCTTCTTTCTGTGTGTTCCATTCTATGCATCTGATAAAGTGGGCTGTAGCCCACAAAAGCTTATGCTCAAATAAATTTGTTAGTCTCTAAGGTGCCACAAGTACTCCTGTTCTTTTTGTAGTAAATTGGTTTACTTATCTCATTTCAGTGTTGTTGGAGCTATGTTGTTCCCAAAATATGAGAGAGACAAGGTGGTTGAGGTAATACCTTGTACTGAAACTCAAATTTTTCTATATGCAAACCTGAGTACATTTTCATGGGTGATCATTGTGCTTGTTATTTATAGATTATATGTTCATTAATAAGTGGGAAAATGATTCCACGCATTTGCTAGTAGTCTGGTGTAGCAAGAGCTTGTTGCACCTAAAGCCACCTATTTAAAAGCCCATAATGTCATGCAATCCGGCCCTCGTTGAACCCTTATTATGGTGCCCTGTGACTGGGTAGCAGTATGAGTGAACTAAAATATCAGACTGATCGACTCTGCACCATATTTTAGAAGGGCAGGCTTGTATTACATGTCCACTTTAATTAGGCAGTCACCTTACCTACAAACCCTGTATTTTCCCCCTCCTCTGCATGCTTATGTTGGAGGAAGGGCCTGCTTGATAAGACTGATCTGAAAAGATCCATCTGATTTTTATCTGAAATGGACAAAAGCCATGCATTGCGTTTTCTTTTGACACACACAGTTAAGTTGGCGTGGGTCAAAGAAACGTCAAAATAAATGGCCCTCTAACTGCCTTTCTCCTTTCTATTCTCTAGCAAGATTCATCACTTGATGGCCATATGAAAAGCCATTCAATCACCTGTTGGCAATGGTAACCATCTCATAAAAACTGCAGTGGATCATTATATACTATTATGAGATGATATTGCCTAGACTCCACGTCAAGCTATGGCCTGGCATCATTGTTAGTCTATTTTACAGGCTGAGTGCACTCTAACTCTCCTCATAAAACTTTGTTTGAACCCGGGTTTCTCAATGTCTCGCTGCTTGGTGTTTTTTCAAAAGAAGCTTTTTCTTTTATATAGGAGTAGAGTGCCCTTCCTGTACACGGTGTATTACATCTGAACCATTCATGAGAAGTGCACAGCTGTCAGGCAATCTTCTTGGTGTGTTTCACTCTTTGCTTGTATAGCAACATCCTGTTGTTCTGCATTTTCAGTTTATCCTTGTATGGAGCCTATGAATGTCTTTGGTATGTGATTGATTCAAATGCTAAATCTCCTACAGTAGGGATCTATGCTAATGTACTGAACTTTGAAGAAGTGGTAAATCACTTGCCTGTAACTGTTGCTTTCCAAAGCAATTATTTAGGATGGAGCCACACTCCTTCCTTGCCTTTCTTCCCTAGAGTTTGGGTTTATTTTTGTTCCTACTTCTAATGAATTAGATTAATAAACAGATTCTGTTTGCCTACACACCACAAGTGACTAAAATGGAAGAGGAAGAAGATATTTCACTTGTTTTTATTTTTAAAAATTCTTGTATTGGCTTAGAAAATTCAAACTAAGTTTTAGGTTTTATAACCTGACAGGAAAGCTTGTGGCTTTTAAAAACTTTTATTGGGACTTATTAAACCAAGGAAATTCCTAGACATGTGCTAGGTTTAAATAATGCTAATCTCATGACAAAAACTATAAAAGGCAAAGAAATTTAATATTAAGGTTGAAATTCTTGGTTTTGTGCATTTGCAGTTCACCTTTAAGGACAATCCAACCATCTCAGTATAATAAATGTCACAAATCAGCAAGGAGGGGCATTCAGCACACTGAGAACTCAGATCTCTCACATTTCTTCCTTTTCACAGGTCCTGAACTGCAGATGCATTTCTGAGCATAGGCTTAGGGAGGATGGAATTGTGGCTAAAGTTCAGGACTAGAAGTGATGAGATCCGAGTTATGCGGCCAGCTCTATTACAGACTTCCTGTGTGACTGGAGATAAGTCATATTAAATGCTCTGTGCTTCAGTTTCCCAATCTGCAAAATGCAATTAATATTTCCCTAACTCGTTTGTTTTGTGAGGCTTAATGCATTAATGTTTGTAAACTGCTTTGAGAGCCAGGGATGCAAGGGCCTGTATAAGACAAAGCTGAATATAGTAATTATTAATTTCTTCCTGCTTTGTGTTTCACCCCAGCATGTACTCTCTGCTGGTGCCTGCACTCCCCAGGTGTCTTTTTGGGATAGAACTTAAGAAGGCATTTTTAAAAGGTTTTCTAACTGTGGTGCAGTGATGTTCATTTAATGGCACTTATCCTTCTTCACCAGCAGCCTTTGAAGGCTCCACTGCTCTTTGGTGGTGGGTGGGACAGCAGTGTATAGCCCTCATCTTCTTAGTGCCTCAGAAACATTAATTTATCTTCACAACACCTTTGTGAGGCAGGGGAAGTAGTAGTGTCCTCATTGTACAATAGGAAACTGAGGCACGGGGAAATCAAGTGAATTACCTAAGGTCATGTAGGAAGTCTGTGCACAGCCTTAGTCCTAGTGCCTTACTCACAAGACCATACAAACCTGGGTATAAATTCCTAATATGTTTTATGCCCCTTTTCATTTGGGACATTCAGTACATCATATTTGATATCTTTCATAGTACTTGCAGGTTGCCTTAACTAGCTGCTTCTTTCTCCTTAACACACACTAGTACCTACTGTATGCAACAGACAGCACAAAGTCTATTACACTGGGTCCTTATTTAGTATTTTATAGTAGTACTCATGGAAGGTGCAAGGTGGACGTTATATAGACCATAAGGTTACATGTTAGAAGATGGTGTTATGCAAGGTATGCAACAATGTGGCAGTTAGCAGTGCTGCAATATAAGACACTAACATAGTGCTTGCATCACACTCTGAAATGAAAACAGAGGGCTTCTGTTTTTCTTCTTTACTAATATGTCCCAGCAATTACTTGCTTGTGGGAGAGATGAACTAGTCCTTGCAAAGAAAGGTCATGCATTAAGCCATCAGAGCTTTATCTAGGTGTTCTACCTGACACCTAGTGAGCTCTGGAACCTTCAAGTGTATGTACAACACCCCAGCCCTAGAAGTTGGCTGCCTAATGAGGACAGAGGTATCTGGGCATATATGCCAGCCAGCAGAGGGAGTACAACACAAACAAATTGAGGATAGGAGACAAGAGGAATAAAACCTCTAAACAGCCCCTTCCTAACAGTATTGTCAGAACGTAGTTGGATGGGAAGGAAACAGAGGGTGGAGGAGGGGCTGCAGGGCTCTGATAGCATGATGGTCAATCAACACTTCTATAACTGGAGCTCTCAGCTGTTTGGCAGTGGGGCAGAGGGTCCCTGGATGTAAAGAGCCCTATGTGACTGCTAGACTGCATACTATGTAGTGTACCATATGAAAATAAACCTTTGCACTAGGCCCAGTCACTTCTTGGATCCAGCTGCACTTCTGATCTACCTCCTTATTAGGAAATGGCAGTTATGCTGTAACATGACCAGTAATCAGGAAGATCATCTGCACATTTTATCACTATAGCTATTGCCAAAGTGCCTGCTCTTTAATCTAAAGTTGCACAGACCTGCACCTAGACACTGATAAACTGTTAGCTGCCTAACTTCAGTCATTATCAAACTCTGAACTATTATCAGGAGGCAATTATCTAGCTGCACGACTAGGGACCGTAATAGATAAGCAGTGACAAATTTATAGCTTTACCCTGTCTGTTGCCTCTGCCTCAACTACTGTCTACACTTTTTATTTTTTTAAGCATACCTAAATATTAAGCAAGAAACAACCTAATTTTGAGTTTAAATGTTTGTTAGCCAGAAAATAGTCCCATTGTGAATTTGATGCTTCTACAGTAAGCCACAAAGAATGTGGATAATGTAGCATTTCAGTCGCTAGGTGGTGCAAAAGGAATATACACCTCAAAGAAGGAAGGCATGTTGGCACTTTGAAAGGTTTCACTAGCACGTGATGCCATCTCCCTGGGTTTAATGGAATATTTGTGTTTTGCTGTCAAGTTTGCCTTTTACAAAGGGTCAGGATTCTTGCTGCTAACCTCATTCCAGCTTAATTTCACATAAAACGAACAGCTTTTCTGCAACTGAAAGGTTGTGTGTTTCATATTCACAGAATTGCTAGAATTGCTATTAACTCTGAATGAATGCGATAGCATTGTGTCCTTTTTCTTTTAAATTACAGGCATAGTTTTTTTCTTTTCAGGCTCACTCCCCTGGGTGTTTATCAGATTGTCTGCTTCTGGTGGCCTGTTCCAGAGGGTCTCTTAGTGCTAAATGGGACCTAATTATTTGTATATTTTAAAAGGGCTGTTTTAAGTTATATAATGACTCTGGTGTTGTCTCTGAGAGTGAAGAATTAACCTGAAAAGGTTGCCTTTTCTCACAAAATGGATTGCACACTTGGTTCTCTATATTGATTAGTTAGGCATTTAAAGAGCTGCATTTTCTCACTAAATGCCTTGAAAAATTGTCATGATAGTATTTAAAGGGGCAAACTGACATTGTTTATTTTCCCAAACCTTTTCAGCATATTGCTTAGCCCCGTATTGCCCCTTTAGGGAGCTCTCATATAGTATGAAGGAATGATAATGCCCTTTCTGCTTAGATAAGTGTGACAGAATAACATTTCTTTTCTGCTGAAATACCAAGGAAAGCGATGCCACAATGCCAAATGTATATTACATTGCAGCTGATAGGGTGACAATAGCATCCTGAATAGCTATTCAAGGGGACTGAAATTTTCACAATTTATTTGAATGATATGAGGGTTTGTTAGCATTTCTGTCCATCGGCACTCCAAAAAGTAGAGTTCCTTTCTCCTTGGAGTTTTCCAGATGACAGGTGGGGAAACTTGAACTGTAATGGCTTATGCTGCACCTGGTTGGTGACAACAAGCGGACTTTGCTTTCCAGGTTTGTCAACCAGGCACCTTTCACTAACTCTGCATTCTTTAAGAAAACTGAATTCAGGTACTGGTACTGCCACTGAAGCCAGTGGTGCTCTGTATAGCCAACCAGGTCCAGTCATGAGGGTCAGATTCCAGGATCAAAGCCTTAGAGATTAATTGAGCTATTATAAAAGGCAGGGAAGGGCAGTTACGTCCACAGTGGCTTTGCAACAGCAGTCACTCTTCGTTAATTCCCTACTGCTCATTTACTTGCCATCTCTGTTTGTTTTCATGGCAGTCAGATTTGAATGCACCTTCTCCAGGTCTCTGAAGAAGCCATTGTCACCCTTTCATTTGACACCTGAAGTCAATGTAATCAAATATGCACACTGCTTACAATCCCAAAACAAAATGGAAGTAGAGGCTTCAATCTGGTTAAATCAGTTTCAGAACAACTAATTATGCTAAAATCTGCAGTGCAATTAGCACTAGTTGACTTGGCACTCTTTGGAGGCCCTGCGTCAGCTGCAGATTGCAGGAGCCTGAAATCAGGCTTCATCTAGAAGGTAGGAGTTGGGAGTAGCTCTCTGTAATTTTTAAATCAGAAATCTCTCCTAGTGGGCCTCCTCTGCCCCCACCAAACGCTTCAGGCCCTGCAGCAAATCTTTTTTTCCAGCTGTTCCAGAGATGGTACTTAGTCACCTCTATAGCATTTGCATATGGCCAATTCCTTCAGTCACTAGCCTCCTTGAGACACCCACAGGCTCCAGCTCCCATTCTGAAGCTATGTTTCCTGCATGGCAGTCCCACAAGTTTCTGCCACTCTACCAGAAGGCAAAAGGAAAATGATTCTTTATTAGGACTAATGGAATAATCTGTATTTCTAAGGGCAAATTATTTCTTGCCTGGAAAATATCATTAAGTTGAGTATTTGTACTCTCACTCTTCCCCAGATTCCTTGGTAGTGGCGGCTACTAGGACACTAAGCATCAACACCAAAAGACAAAGAGGCTGGACTTATTTGGATGCAAACTTTATTCTACAGGAAGTCTGCAACTAAGATTTGCAAACCAATAGACGCTCCTGAGCTGCTATGACTTCACCCTCTGGGAAAACATTATAAAACTTAAAGACAAGTTACCAGAGAACTTAGGCAGGACTTGGCAGTAATGGTGGCAGAGGGCAAGTTAGTTACCAGGACTGCTCTCCAGAACAGTTTAGATGGCACAGATGTGGTGGCTCGAAGCAGGGCATCAACCATTTCTATGAGAAGATGTTTGTAGTTAGTCATCTGGGCTCCCCCAGAAGTCCAGGACTTGCCTTTTGAAGGTCCCTTTTTGTTTTTTGGATAAGACAGATGATAGGGTCCATAGCCTAAAAGATTCCAGGGAGACATTAAAATATCTTGGAATCTATACTCTGGCGTCAAAGAGGAAATAGCTCCATCCTCAGCTGCCATACAGACACCAGGATTTTGCTTGCTGGTCTCAAGATCCATTGAAGAGAAAGGAGTTATGGGAGACGACATCCACGCCCTTCTCTTCAGCATCAGTGAGCTCCTCCTGTCCAGCCACTTCATCCAAACAAACATTTTGATGCGTTGGTCGAGACATAAAGGATGCTTACTTCCATGTTGCAATATGAGGTTTCTCAGATTTGTGGCAAATGGGTCTCATTATTTAGTTCATGGTGCTCCCATTCAGTCTCTCAACTGTTCCTCAGGTTTTCACGAAGTGCATGGTTGTGGTGGCAGCACATCTACGAAGTCTGTGTGGGGGAGTGCCCTTTATCCTCCTGCTACCAATCCTCACTCTAATCACAGACACTTCAGCCGTAGGTTGGGAGACTCGTATGTGGTCCCTGCAGACTCAAGGTTTCTGGTTGTTTCATGAATGGCTCATAAATGTCAAGGAGTCAAGAGCTTTGTGCCTAGCTTGTTCAGCTTTCCTCCTGTATGTAGTAGGAAAGAACTTCTTAATTCTAAGAGACAACTCTGAGACTGTTTTACATAAACAGAGAGGAGTGTGGCCAATCCAATTATGCCAGGAGGCAATTTGCCTCTGGGGCTTTTGCATAACCAATTCAATTCATCTCAGGGTGGCTTACCTTCTAGGGAAGCAGAACACATTGGTGGATTGACTGAGCAGGACCTTCTCCAATCACCATGACTGTTTTTATGACCAGACATTGCCAGATCCATCTTCCAGCTCTGGGGGACTCCCCAAGTGGACCTGTTTGCAACAAAGCCCAAAAAGAAAATGCCATCTGTTTTGGTCGCAGGGAATTCTCAGCCCAGGCTCACTGACAGATGCTTTTCTGCTATCTTGGAAGGGATCCCCTTCAGTATGCCTTCCCTCCACTTCTCTTGCTGCCCAGAGTATTGTTCAAAGTCAAACAAGACCATGCTTGTTTTATACTTGTAGCCCCAACAACACTGATACTCAATTCTACTGATCTTGTCAATCAAGCCTTCACTCTCTCCCCCTCTGGATCCAGATGTGAGTTCTCATGAGCTTGGCTGCTTGCTCCATCCCAACCTGCAAGCCCTCCACCTGACAGTGTAGATGCTTTGTAGTTAACACCTTTAGAGATCCTGTTTTAAGGAGGTTCAGAAAGTGCTTCTGTATAGTAGAAAACACTCAACTAGGGACACTTACCTGGCTAAATGGAAAGGCTTCTCCATTTGGTCCCATCAGAAAGGCTTATCCCAAGAGCATGCATCCCTGAACCTCATATTGGACTATCTTCTATACCTAAAACATCAGAGTTTGGTCACAGCCTTCAATTCCTGGGTGGATAGTAGATCTCTTTTCTCCAGCCTCATCATTACCAGATTCCTAAAGGACTTGGTTAGATTGTAACCACATGTGCAAGACCCTATCCATCCTTGGGACCTGAATGTGGTCCTAGCAAAGTTGACTGGACTGCCATTTGAACCCCTTGCAACTTGCTCTCTGCTCCAGCTCTCTGTGAAAGTAGCATTTTTAGTTGCCATTACCTCAGCCACAAGGGTGGGTGAGTTGAGAGCCCTAGTGTCAGAGCCTCCCAAACCCGTTTTCCATAAGAATAAAGTTTATCTCTGCCCTCACTCAAAATTTCTCATGGAGGTAATATCTAATTTTATGTTAACCAGGCTAACTTTCTTCTTGAAATCGCATACACGTAGAGATGAGGTGAGATGTCATTTGTTGGATCTGAGAAGAGCTTTCTACCTGGATCGTACGAAGTTCTTTAGATCCTCCATGCAGTTGTTGATTGTGGTTGTGGACAGAGCCAAGGGTCAACCAGTTTCCACTCAGAGAATTTCATCCTGGATCTCTTTGTGCATGCGTTTATGCTGTCAATTGGCTAATATAACCCAACCAGCTAGAGTTGGCACATTCTACTAGAGCACAGGCACCTTTTAGCAACTTTCTTGGCACCAATACCCATTTGTAAAGCAGTATTCTGGTCATCAGTCCACACTTTCGCTTCTCATTATGCCATGTCCCATCAGTCTGGTGACAATGCCAATTTTGAACCAGTTGTCCTACAATCATTGTTCCGGTATAATCTGAGCCCACTTCCATGTTTGTCTGCTTGTGAGTTACCTACAGTGGAATAGACATATACAAGCACTTGAAAAAGAAAAAATGGTTACCTACTTTTGTGAAACTGTTGTTCCTTGAGGTATATTGCAAATACCCATTCCACAACCTGCCCTCCTTCCCCTCTCTAGTTTTTAGTGCTGGATAGACTCTGATAAAGCTCAAGCTGCCCCAGTGGGTATTGTTGAGGGGAAAAGTCTTCCAACAACTGTGTACGAGGCGTGCACAGACCTACAGTGGAATGGATATGTGCAACACATCTCGAAGAACAACAGTTACAGAAAAGTAAGTAACTGTTTTTTATGGGGTAAATTGATTTCACCATTGGGAAACTAGGGATTCTTTCCCCAGAGTAATAACTATAAAGCACGCTAATGCTATTCAACATTAGTGCATTAAAGTGTGGCCTTATTAATTCAAAGCATAAAGGCAACAAAATAAGCTGTTCAATTTAAAATATAATACATATATAATGAGGAGAATGTGTGAAAGCTTTATTCAAATGAAAATGCAGAAGTGTTTGAACTAGTGAGGTATGTTTTTGTGCTGAGTTATGAGCATATGTAATAGATTTAATTATTAATTTCTCCATTGTTCTATGCACACAGATAGGGTTCAAGGCACAGTCATTCTCTGGCTTTCATGGATCTAATTTGTATAATTATTGCCAGAATAAAGAATTGCTCCAATTCCTAGCGCTCTTTTTTCCTCTCCTAAATATTATTTCAATGCGGCATTCCAAAAGAGGAACACCTGCCACTTCTTCAAAGTCAGCTGATCACTGGCAATGATGGAGTGAGCTACTGCTGATGACGTTCCTTTTCAAGCCCTTTTGTCTAAAGGAATTATCATGCACCCTTTTCATTTTATTGAACAAATTACATTTGTCAAGGTCTATCTTTGTAAATAAATAACTAGAGACACATGGCTGTGTATTTCTGCTCTTCCAGGTCTCTCGTTCTATTTATGGAAGCCAGATGACATGAAACAAAAGAGAAACTTTCCTCTAAAAGCAATTATCTTTCTGCATTCCCATCAGTATAATTATATTGCAGGGAATTTTAAGAAGCTGTACAAGTAGAATTGAATGCTTAAAATCATGTTTGCTGAATTGTTGTTATGCAAAAGTTGAGCAGGCTGTATTGCATCATATTAACAGAACAGCACCAATAGCAATTCTCTTACAATACTGTGCTTGAAACTGTGTGTGTGTGTGTGTGTGTGTGTGTATTTAATGCGAGACCAGAATTTGAAAATGGGACCGTGCTGTAAAAAAGATTGCAGAAAAATATGTATGGGAGCCTGTGAAGGGGGTTCCCCTCACCACAGGTTCGCCTCCTAGTGGCTGCATCTTGGAATTAGCTTTCGCCTCATCTGGTGCATCCTAACATCTGTTGCTCATGCTGTGGTCCCTCTCTCTCTCTCATTCAGGGTACTCACCCTTTGTGACTTGGTCCTCGGGTCAGGCTGCTGTATAGTAGCCCTTTTCTGGAGTAACAATACCCCTCCCCGGACAAGCAATCTGTATGCTGTCTGTTCCAACTCCAGGTCCTGTGCTACTTGTCTGTGGCTGGTAGGAGAATTCAGGTCCACCTGCTATTTTGGGTTCCAGCAACCTAAGTCTTCTCAGTCTCAGCTGCTATTTCCCAGGGCTCCTTCCTACCACACCTCTCTCTCCCTGCCTATTTCTGGGTTTACTACTGCAGCTTCCTTTGGTCCCCCATGGCTACCTCATTCCTCTAGGCCTCTTGTAAGACTTCCTAATCCAGGGCAGGACCCCAGGGCTTACTATCCCCCTGGATCATCTCCTTGTCCGTGGCCAACTCCCTTTCCTTCTAGGGAGTGACTGCAGACCTTCTTCCTGCTCTCACTTCCTGGCTTTATATACCTATCCTAGCTCCTCCCACAGCTGGGTGTCATCTGCCATTAGGCCCTATCAAGCCCAGCTTCCATTCCAGGTTCAGCATATAAGGTTAATTGGCCCCTTCTGGCCCATATTAACTCGCTCATGAGTTGTGTGGATTGAACATCCCACCATAGAACCATTGCTGTCTTCTCCCCTGATTAAGAGTGTTACAAATTAGTCGACAAATATTTTTAAAAAAACCTAATACCCCATTCTGCAAGTGCCTAACCATGTGTGTATCTTTACTCATGTGAGGAGTCCTGTTTCCCTTGAGTCAGACTACTCATGTGACTGAAGTTATACATACAAAGTAAATGACTGCAGGATTGGGACCTCGGTTGGCCTTTTGCCCCTACGGCATGCAGCAGATGCTTGTAGAGTTAGATTCTCTTGAAGTGAGTAAAATCGCTACTTAGCTCAGTAGTTGTTGGATGAAGATAGGGCAAACCCTGTGGAGAGTGAGGCTTTGCCATCGACTTGAGCTATTTTGGGAGTATACAACACCTGTTAGTGTTCATGAATTTTTTTCTTGTGATATAAATCCGTGTGTCCATGAAAGATTCAATTTTTAAAACAAGTGGTCTTCCAAGCTCCAGGGAGGGCTTCTGCTATTTATAAGGAACATAGCACACAAACATGAACCCAGGGGCTAGACTTCATTGTGCAAGGAAGCTGGTAGCCACATCTATATTTACATTGCCTAACATTTTCCACTCTAAAAGATTCTTGCAATCTGTTTTTGAGAAGCTCTTACATCACCATTGTTTAAAAAAGATATTTGAATTTTGGCAGGGGAAAAGCCTTCAGGCTAGAGAAGAACCCATTCTATGTCCCATGAAATTCTGCTCACTTTTGCTGAGGTATATTAAACATGGAAAATCACCATTTCCATTCTCTTGCTCATATTCATCAGGAAAACTTCAGCAGCCTGACAAATTAATAACTGAATGTGAATATTCTAATACTGGACCCACACTTCCACTGCAGCAGCAGCGCATGCTGTACTGGGAACACTGGAAGCAGACAGCTTCTCTGGGATGGGGGTAGAGAGAGACTGGCCAAACTCCCCAAAAGCTCCTTCTAGAGCAAATGAGGCAGTGATTCTACTGACAATAGCCTCATTCATTACACAATCCTAATTTATTCCCTGAGCACCATCCATCCTTTGCAGTGAATGAGGCAGGGGTCCTGTGGAAAAATAAGTATATAATAATGTAATTAACAAGGGAGCCGAAATAAGGCTTCACAGGCAACCTTAGTACTAGCATTTCTGCTTGACTTTGCAGCCTAATCCAGTTGTTTAGATAGTTTTTTGTATGTAATGCCGTAGATAGAATGGATGTATTTTTCCATTAGATTTTTTTCCCCTCTGCCCCCTGTTATTATCCTAGTTTCATTTGATTGTCTCATTTTCTTCCCTGCTTTGCTTCTCATTAGTTTTGTGTGTTTTTTTTTTTTAACTCTCTCTCCCTGGTGGAACAATAACATACAAGACAAACTTTCAAAACCAAGATATCGGAGCAGTTTCAAAATGAGTTTCTTACCCCATCCCTGCCTACCAGCGTTAGGTCTGCAGCCAGCCAGCCTAGAGTAAGGTGGGGTGAGTTGGACCCTCTCTGATTTAAGGATCAGCCTGTTTTGTGTGTCTGTTTTGGGTTCTTGTGTGTTATCATTCTGAATTCTAAGAAATAAAGTAGTGTTACATTGCAACTTTCCAGCAAGAGTAGTTTGTTTTTTATCTAACTTCTCTGTGTGTACATTGAGAACATAATATTAATATGACCTCATAACACTGCAGAAGATTGTACAAAAACAAATAATAGAATGTGCCCTACACACAAAAGGGAGGGTGCCTGGTCCCCTATATTGACTACAACAGAATATTTTCTTTTCTGTGAAATCCATTTTGACTGCCATGTGTTTGCATTTATTTTCTTTCCAGTTCCATAGATTACTCATCCATAACTTAGCAGCAGGACAGAACATATTGAGAGCATGCTTTCTGCTCCACAAGGAATTTCCTTTCTCCTGTTTCCTAGACTACATTTTGCCACGTTTTCTGATAGTTCCACTGTGAAGAATTCTGTCTGATGGGATGAAGACATACAAACCAACAGTGTTCCAAGTCAGCTGAGTTCAGTGTCACTTTGCAGGCCAGGCACACAAGGGCTAAACTGTTCCAAGGGACTTGAGCTAATGGCCTGAAATTCCTTCCTGGTGCTCTGGAGAGTAGTGATGGAGGTTACCCGGGTCTTGCATTCACTCTAGCCTCATACCGCCCCACTCCCTGTGGGTGGGAATCATGGTGTAATCTCTTAGTTTTATTTCAATCCAAATATAATCTTTTCTTTTTCTAGACATCCCATTGGGCCACAATTTCTTTGTATTCTTTGACCATGGACAAGAGTTACAGTAAGTGGCTTCCTCTTGTTTTGTTGTGACATCTTCTGTGGCCAATGCTGAAGGTCTGTTTTCACTTATGGCTCTTCCATGGTAAGGATTAATGTTTCAGTGGATTTAAATTTGAACCTTAATGCAATAGTCTGTCAGTTGGGTTTTTAATAAATGTCCTTTTTTTCCCCTGAAATAATCTGTAAGGCTGTTACTAATCAGAATATGAGACATTTCCTCAGTTGGTTTCACTGGGGCTTGTTTTTGTTGCATCTGGCAGTGTGTTCAACAGAACAGCTCAACCAAAATGTACTCAGTTAAAATCAGTTGTTTCACAAGAAGCCACTATTTCTTGGTTATATTATTATTAAATATCCAGGCATGTGTGTCTAGAAAATATGCCATTCCCCCCCATCCCCAGAAAGATGAAGAATAACTGATCCAAAACCTCACAAAACCCGAATATGCCTCTATTTAAGAATTGAATATATGGATTTTTATAGGGTTTGGGGGGGAAGAATTTAACAAAACAAAACAAAAAAAATCCATGCTGACATCTCTCCTCTTATCTCCAGGGGGATTTTGGTTGCATAATTTTAAATTCCTTAAAATACTGGGTTATGAGAGCTGACAAAATGTTAATGGTGTCACAAGGGTGATGCTAGTGTTCCAGTACATCTTTGTCCATGTTCTAATATGCCTCTTAGGCCTGGTCTACACTAGGCTTTTATGTCGACTTTAGCGCCGTTATATCGAATTAACCCTGCACCCGTCCACACCAGGAAGCCATTTAGTTCGACATAAAGCTCTCTTTAAATCGATTTCTGTAATCCTCCCCAACGAGAGGATTAGCGCTAAATTCGACATGGCCATATCGAATTAGGCTAGGTGTGGATGGAAATCGACGGTAATAGCTCCGGGAGCTATCCCACAGTGCACCACTCTGTTGACGCTCTGGACAGCAGTCCGAGCTCGGATGCTCTGACCAGCCACACCCCCGGGAAAATTTGAATTCATTTTCATTTTCCTGTCTGGGCAGTTTGAATCTCAGTTCCTCTTTGGACATCGAGGGGAGCTCAGCAGCAGTGGCAACTATGCAGAGCTCTCCAGCAGAGATGGCCGTGCAATCTAATAGAAAGAGGGCCCCAGCATGGACTGATCGGGAAGTCTTGGATCTCATCGCAGTGTGGGGCGATGAGTCCGTGCTTTCAGAGCTGCGCTCCAAAAGAAGGAATGCTAAGATCTACGAGAAGATCTCCAAAGCCATGGCAGAGAGAGGCTACAGCCGGGATGCAACGCAGTGCCGCGTGAAAATCAAGGAGCTGAGACAAGGCTACCAAAAAACCAAAGAGGCTAACGGACGCTCCGGATCCCAGCCCCACACATCCCGTTTCTACGAGGCACTGCATTCCATCCTGGGAGCGGCCGCCACCACTACCCCACCCCTGACCGTGGACTCCGAGGATGGGATCATGTCCGCGGCCGGTTCCTCGTCGGACATGACAGCGGACGGGGAAGATGAAGAAGGAGATGAGGAGGACGAGGCAGTCGACAGCGCTGGCACCGCTGATTTCCCCGACAGCCAGGAGCTCTTCATCACCCTTACCGAGATCCCGTACCAACCGTCCCCATCCCTTACCCCGGACACAGAATCAGGGGAAGGATCAAGCAGTAAGTGCTGTAAACATGTAAACATTTATTTAAAACAGAACGGTAATATTTATACTATTAACAATGTACATTTATAAAAGTTCTGTAAACTAGTAAAAAAATAATCAGGTACAAAACAGGAATATTTACAAAGGTAACAAATGGGTTTTCATGATTTCTCTGTCTTAGGCTCTTCTCAATTTAGTCCCAAGTGTTTTAAAAAATTTTCACAATGTCCGTTACTCCATGATTCCCAGGCCCAAGACGCTCCACTCCATAGTCCCAGTGCACCTACGCGAAAATCCGGTCAATGTGGCCGGGGATCGACGAGAAATCCTCGTAGGAGAACTCCTCGTAGGTCTCGTGCAGGTAGAGCTCAAGCCTGTTGATCAGGTTCCGGGGTAGGGCGATCTTAGTGGGCCCTCCGTGGTAGCAGACATGCCCCCTCCACGCCACAATCAAGTACTCCGGGATCATGGCCCGACATAGCATGGCGGCATACGGCCCCGGTTTCTGCATGCTTTCCCGCAGCATGCGTTCTCTCTGGGTGTCCGGGATCCTCAGGAGGGTGATGTCGCTCATGACGCCCTGCTTTGAATTAGGGAGGGGAATGTTAGTATTGGGACTGCTTTACAGCCACGCGGTGGAGGGAGAGGGGCAGCATACAGGGATCTTTCCCTGGGACAGCCGCGAGGGGGTGGGACAGGGGCAGAGTTGATGCTGTCCTGATTGCTGGCAGCAGAGACTGGCATTGCTTTCAATGTGAAAGGAGGCCAGTGCTACTGCTGGAGTTTTAAGCAGCCACAAGTCTGCGGCTTACCATTATTGCCCGCTCCAGAAGTTCAGGTCTCCAGCCACGCTTCTCTGAACACTCCAAGACCTCCGCAAGTCCACAGGCACTGAAGGCGACGGCCGAAAATTCGACCTTGTCCTGAGTGCGCATGTGAGAGGTGCAGTGCATGGTCTTGTTCACAGAGAAAGACTAGGTTCTTTGTATACAATTTCATTTATCTGTCTCAGGAATTCACTCCCTTTTCACAATTCACACAGACACATCTGCGACTGTCTCCCAACCCAGCCTGTCAGCACACTCCCAGAGGCTAGCGCAGATTAGGCGGAGGAAGAAGAAGACGCGTGAAGACATGTTCTCAGAACTAATGGGATGCTCCCGAGCCCAGGCAGCCCAGCAGACACAGTGGAGGGAGAACTTGTCACAAATGCACCGAGCAGTCATGGAACGGGAGGAGAGGTGGCGTCAGGAGGACCAACAGGCTACTGAAAAGCTGCTTGGACTAATGAGGGAGCAAACGGACACGCTCCGGCGCCTTGTGGATGTTCTGCAAGACCGGAGGCAGGAGGACAGAGCCCCGCTGCAGTCTATCTGTAACCGCCCTCACCCGCCACCAAGTCCCACACCACCCTCACCCAAACTCCAAAGAAGGAGGGGCGGCAAGGGCCGTTAAAACTTTCAGTCAACCCCTGCAGACTGCTCTAGCACTAGAAGGCTGACATTCCCCAAAATTTCATAAGTCCTTTCCTACCCACCTCACACAAGCCCCCGTCCAAGTTTCACCCCCCACGTTTCATGTCTGGTTCGCAATAAAATGTTTGTTTCTCTCCATTACTGTTTCAGTCAGGTTCTTTTGAGGGAGAGTCTGTCTGGAGGGGGGGAAGGGGCTTGGTAATTAGGCAGGACAGTGACCTTTAGCAGGGTACAGAGGCGGTGTCAGGTCCAGCATCAGGACACATACACAGTGCAGTCACTGGTTACCCTGGTCAGTCTGGGAGGTGTTTTTCATGTTCTCCATTGAAATAACCAGTCCACCAGTGCGGAGCCTGGCATTCCGGGAGTTTAGAAGCATCATTTGCATCAGAACACTGAACCCGCCCCCCGCCACAGTCTGCGTCCCCGGTTTAAAATATTCCCGCGAAAACAGCAACACAGACAACGGTGTTCATTAACAAAATCGAAATGATTTTATTTTTTGGGAAGGGGAAGGGGGTGAAGGGGGTATGTAACTGGAGAGGATAGTCAAAATGAACTGGGTAAAGAAACGGGGGCAGGTTCAGCTTTTCTGTCCACAAACTGAAAAGTCACTGGTTGCCCTGCTCACTCAGGAACCTAGCTTTCAAAGCCTCCCGGATGCACAGGGCGTCCCGCTGGGATCTTCTAATGGCCCGGCTGTCTGGCTGGACGTAATCAGCAGCCAGGCTATTTGCCTCAACCTCCCACCCCGCCATAAAGGTCTCCCCCTTGCTCTCACACAGATTGTGGAGCACACAGCAAGCTGCAATAACGATGGGGATATTGGTTTCACTGAGATCACAGCGAGTCAGTAAGCTTCTCCATCTCCCTTTGAGACGGCCAAAAGCACACTCCACTACCATTCTGCACTTGCTCAGCCGGTAGTTGAACAGTTCTTTTTCTGTGTCCAGGGTGCCAGTATAGGGCTTCATGAGCCAGGGCATTAGCGGGTAGGCTGGGTCCCCGAGGATGACTGTAGGCATCTCCACATCCCCAAGAGTTATTTTGTGGTCTGGGAAGTAAATACCTTCCTGCAGCCGTCTAAACAGACCAGAGTTCCTGAACACGCGAGCGTCATGAACCTTGCCCGGCCATCCGACGTAGATGTTTGTAAACCGTCCCCGATGGTCCACCAGTGCTTGCAGCACCATTGAAAAGTAGCCCTTTCTATTGATGTACTGGCTGGCCTGGTGGTCCGGTCCCAGGATAGGGATGTGAGTACCATCGATAGCCCCACCGCAGTTTGGGAATCCCATCGCGGCAAAGCCATCTATGATGACCTGCGCGTTTCCCAGGGTCACTACCTTTGGGAGCAGTACCTTCACGATTGCCTTGGCTACTTGCATGACAACAACCCCCACGGTAGATTTGCCCACACCAAAGTGGTTCGCGACTGACCGGTAGCTGTCCGGCGTTGCAAGCTTCCAGAGGGCTATGGCCACTCGCTTCTGGACAGTGAGGGCTGCTCGCATGCGGGTGTCCTTGCGCTTCAGGGCAGGGGACAGCAACTCACAAAGTTCGAGGAAAGTCCCCTTCCGCATGCGAAAGTTTCGCAGCCACTGGGATTCATCCCAGACCTGAAGCACTATACGGTCCCACCAGTCCGTGCTTGTTTCCCGGGCCCAGAATCGCCGTTCAACAAAATCCACATGCCCCATTGCCACCGTGATGTCCTGGGCGCTGGGGCTCGTGGTTTCTGACAGCTCTGTGCCACTCTCCGACTTCAGGCTCTCACGGCGGTGCCGTAGCCTCCTCGCCCGATTTCTCTGCATCTGCCTCAGGGAAAGGTGTATGATAAGCTGCGAGGTGTTGAGAACGGCCACAAGTGCAGCGATGGTCGCAGCGTGATCCATGCTCGCAGTGCTGTGGCGTCCGCGCTGTCACTGACCAGAAAAGTGCGCGAACTGATTTCCCGCCGGCGCTTTCATGGAAGGAGGGAGGGCGTTAGTGACGGACGGATGACGACAAATTTTTTTTACCCAGAAGGCATTGGCGGCTCGACCCAGAATTCCGATGGGCAGCGGGGACTGCGGGAACTGTGGGATAGCTGCCCACAGTGCACCGCTTCCAATATCGACGCTCGCCCCGTTAGTGTGGACTCACAAAGTCGAATTACTGTCCTTAGTGTGTCCTTAGTGTGGACACACACGTTCGACTTTGCAATATCGATTCCACATATTCGATTTAAGTAAAATCGAATTACCCTCGTAGTGTAGACATACCCTTAGATAATGGAATACATTATTGATTTGAGAACGTTTTATTTTATTGGCATATCTTGTTGCTTTCAAAAGTTTGTCATTGGGGACCTTGGGGCTGTGGCTTCTGGCATTGCCTGTTCAAATCGCTTAGATGTGTGAGGCTTTGTTCCACCCTTTTGCTTAATGAATGAACTATTGCTCTATGAACACAAGAAATACCATGTTGGATTGTGTTCTCCTTAGCTGAGCTGGATCAGTCTTGTTAGTGCTTGAGTAGGCGATCTCAAAGAAAACCTATTTGCTGTGGTGGTATTGGTGATTCAGTAGATGACACTCTTTCTTCTCACTCAGTTCTGAATCAGTGCACCAGCATGGTTCTCATGCTTGTGATACTTATGCCCCGTTGAGAGTACATTTGGGTGTGGATGTGATGTGTGTTTACAGTATGCTGGGGGACCACATTGTGATTGGCAAGCTCAATTGCCTGTAATGCAGAGAAGGCCACTGATACCACCTTCAAAGATAAACAATTACCTTTTATTATCACACAGGGCCTTAGCGCTACCAGCTTCAAATAACACATAATCACAAGTCTGCACTATCATTTACTTCTGCTAAGAGAAAATAGCACATATTAAATTGCTGCTGAGGTGATAGGAACATTTTGACTAACGTTCAACTGGAGAAACAACATGAGCCAGGCAGGAACTAACTCAGATGATGACTCCACAGATACTAATAGCTTGCACCATGCCAAATACATCAGATGCGTGGTCCACTGTTGAATCATCTTATGTATTTGTGTGTTGTTACTCCTAAAAGAACAATTGTCCAGGAACTTTTGTATGTGTCCATATTACACACGCATGAGATATGTTAAAGTAAATATATGCGGACACATAAAAAGTATATGCATATAGGTAGTAGTATAGTATATGAATATAATTTTCTGCTAAAGGGAGGCTGAGTGGCTGTTACAGGTAAACAGTTCAAGTTCGAGTTCAGTGTTTGGAAAACAATATCTTTGCTCAGGTATGGCTCTGAGTCTGCTGTTGTGACCTGTTAGCTATGACATACCATGGAACCCTGAGGCAGGGAGGAGTGCATGAACCTGATTGGCTAACCTGAGGCTCAGGCTTTAAAGAGGTCCCCTAATTTTTTTAACTCAATCCTCCGAGAACTACAACAGCAGCTACGTGGGCTAAAAATGTTGCCTTTAAAAAAAACCCAAAAATAACGTTTTGTTTCTGTTGAGTCTGAATTTGTCAAGGGTACCATATAAAAATCTCAGGCAAGCTTAACTGAGCCCAGAGCCAGGCCTTTGACCACTGCTTGAATCTTGTTATATTATTTGTATCCTGGCCATAAGGCCAACTTTCTGCTTTAGAAATGTACACCGGTAGTGAGTCCTGATTGACCAAAGTGTTTTCAGAGAGCTGAAATACTGACATTGATAGAGCTACGTGTAATCTTCAAAATTCGGTCTGCCTCTTTCCTTCTCTTTTTGCAGAGTCCATGTCACTTTCTACAGATAAATATATTCTCAAATCCAATGCTTTGTTGTTAAATTTTCTAACAAGAAATGCTAGTAACTCGACACGAGCAACCCTACAATAACAGCTTGATCTAAACAATAGCTTGGTTTCAAGCTTCTAAGTGGCAGTTGCACAAAAGTGAAGGAATGTTTTAAAACTAATAAATCCATCTTTAGAGGATCCATTTTCAATAATCTAGAATTTTACCGCAAGGTTAATACCCAGTGGAAATGTCCTGACTTGAATGATCATATCACTGCTGCTCTACAAGCACTATTATGGCATCACAGGAAGTTTTGAATAAATTGCAATATTTTTATTTTAACATGCGAGACTTTACATTTCCCTATTTATTGGTTTAAACTTTCCTGTGCCTCCATTTTACTTTTCTCTTTGAGTGTCCTGAGTACAGCACATTAATTTTCTTGAAATACGAACCAGAGAGCGCAAGTGCCAGAACATTTGTGTCAATGGCTTCCAAAAACTACAGAATTTCCTGCCCAGCTACATCAGATTAGCCAACAACTTTGTAATTGCTTAAAAAAAAAAAAAAAAAAAAAAACCTGCTGACTTTCCTCCTCTCCCCTAACCCATATGGTTCAGCTGGCATGGTGGAACTTTACTCTTTTATCAGTATCTTCAGATGTTTCTCTCAATGTGCACTGTGCTGTATTTTTATGGTCCGTGTATTCTATAGCACATAGTTTTAAGTTTACAATGAAAGAGAGATTGGATTCAGCTTAGTGATCTGAGAACAGGTCTAGGAGCCAAGAACTCCTGAAGTTCCAGTCCCAGCTTTGCCACTAAGTCAGGAATCCACATGAAATGAAAGCCACATGAGCAATTGTAAAATAATTTTTTTGTGTCTCAGAGAAGGGTGCAGATTCTCAGAGGTGGTCTTTCCCTTGCCCACGCAGCCTAACTGAAGCTGAGTTTCCAGGTGGAAAGTGTGTGCATCTCCCCTCCCATTTGCAATATTGAGATTCAGGCGATTAGGTAGTCTAACTAGGGACCTTACATTTTCACCTTGAGAAGTATTTGGATTGACATCTCAATAGTAAACTAAAATAAATTAGCTGAGGATGTCTGCATGAAACTTTACTGCTGAAAAATTCATTCTCTAAAAACATTTATATTGTACTCTTTATTGTCAACTAATCCTGCCCAAACTCATTTAATGGCACTGTGTGGGTTACTTGCTGTCAGTGAGATTATCAAAGGCATTTTTCAGTTGGTGCACCGGGAAAGCATATGCTTCAATGCCAAGTAAAACAATAATGAGGAAATGTTATGATCAGACTTGACCAAATGACCTTTCCCATTTTAGATTAGTTCTTAATTTCAGCACAAGGGTCATCCTGTGAGAATACTTACAATAAGTCACTGCTCACCACTCACATGAAAAAGAAGTGACTTATTAGAAAACTCACTGTACTCATTGCAGTTAATGAGATGTGGAAAGCTTTGTAATTTGATTTGCTGGACCATATGCTGTAAAGGGATACTGCTGATTTCATTCCTCCACATTTAATTTAAGCAATATGCAATGGCTTCTTCGTATGGCTACTTATACAATAAAAATTAACTTGCAGTATAAACCTCCCCCCCCCCACCATTGTGGGGTTTATTACTTGGGGGGTTGAGTTTCAAGTGTTTTTCACGGAAACATCTGTAAGTAATGTGTGGGTCTAATTTTAAATCCTGGCAAATATTTTCCATTTAACATTTGGTTTTACTGACAAGCTTGGAGCGGTGGTTTTCAGAGCTTGTCAGTAACGGATACGTATTCCCAAGAATGAAAAAAAAATTAAATTGAAGATATCTGTAATTCAAAACTTGCTCTTCTGACCCTTTTTTATATTTTAGTGGTTACGAACAGCAATGCAGAAATTAGTCTTCTGTCTCTTTAAACACCAGCTGCAACTGAATTCATTATTTCCCTCAATAGAAGAGTTCTGGCTTTCTCTTTGCCATCTGCCTGTAGGATGGCCATGGCAAACTCAGTATATAAGATCAAGCTGCAAAAGGGGTTGGCTGAACTGTGCTCTTTTCGGACACTGTCCTATGAAATCAGACAGGCAGAAGAGAAGTGCATGTGTGTGTGTGTGTGTGTGTGTGTGGCAGGCTGGGGCGGAAGGAGGTGACAGCATTAGGGGTATCATGAAATATTAGAGGATCAAAGAGCCCGTATTTGTACTTTTGTATGGAATGTTTAAATCCAAACATAAATCCTGAGTGTGGATTTAAGTTCCTACCTCACCATGGAGTTTGGCAGCATATTGTGTGCGTGTCTCAACAACATGTATTCCTCTGTCTCAGGCCCAAGCCTACTTGCTTGCACCATAGTGACTAGCCATCAGGGCTTTATTTCAGGTTATTTGATTTTTGGTCACAGACAAAATGAAACAGCTTGAACAGGCAGCCTGGGCTACAGAGCCCATAAAAACTAAAACCAAGCTGACTTGTCAATGTGTACTGCATTGCCCGTTAAAGCTTACACAGTGTACTATTTATGGTGCTTCATATTAGATTTGGAGACCGAACCAATGTATAGGCAGTGGTAGAAATATCCAGTAAAGTAATTAAAAGCCAGTTTGGAAACTTACTATTCAGTTGTTGTCCGTCCCCCCCTCCCCACACACACATACACAAAGTCTTGAGAGAGTTAGGCTAGGACTAGGTAAAACTTACTGGTTTCACCTTAAAGAAATGACATGGCAATAATTATAAATAATACTAACTTTTGCTCAAGCTCCTAATGTGAGGGGAGTGTGTGGTTTTGAAATTAATAGATTGGTTACATTGTAATTTGGGATTGGCCCAATAAGTCTCTCGAAGCAAAACAAAAGTTATGATAATCTGTGGGCTGTAGACAGTGTAGTTGTGTCAGTCCCAGGATATTAGAGAGACATGGTGGGTGACCTGAAGAAGAGCTCTGTGTAGCTTAGAAGCTTGTCTCTCTCACCAGCAGACGTTAGTCCAATACAAGATGTTACCTCACCCACCTTGTCTCTGTAAATTGTAGAGACAGGAGAATGTAGAGCAGCATGATGTGTCCAGCCACTGGGCGTCAGGATAACCATAGTATAATGCAATATGCCACTGTTCTGAATTTTTCCAATAAAATAAGGCAGTTGTAAAACATAGCCACACTAAACAAATTGAACAGGCTGAATTATTGATGGGAGATTCACCTTCAAGTATTGCCAGGTACTTAATGCCTGTCCTGTCTCAGAGTTCAATTGCCTGTCATTATTTGTAATGCAAATTTAAGTCTTGTGCTCAGTTGTTATAACTCTGTGGTATTAAATTGCCTTTAAAACAGTCAAGAAGACTTAGAGTTGACAGTACTTTAGTAACAAAAGAAACATGGCCTTTTCATGGGTTACATGTAAAAAGGAAGTCGTTCATTTACATTTCTGTTGCTTTGTATCTCCTGTCATTTGAGATTTACTATTTTCTCAACATGATTTAAAAAAAAATAATTTTGCTTTCAGTTAAAAAAAAAAAAAAAAAGAGTAAATTATTTCCCTCAGACCAAGATTGTCATCCTGTTGAACTCTGAACTACAGCAGCAGATAATTAGTTTTCCCCACATAGGGATTAACTGCAATGAAGAGTTTTGGAATGTGGAAATCTAAGAGACTTTTTAGAATAATGGCTCGGAAATGTCTGAAAAAAAATCTTTACTGTCACAGATTTCTAAGACTCTTAAAAAGTGTCTTCAAAATTATCCATATTTAAAGGCTTTAGAGAAACAAACACAAGACTGTCTGTGCTACCCAAGAAGATCCACTTTTTCATTTCTAAATTGCTTTAATGCTCAATAACCGTCTGTGATTTCAATTCACTTGCTAAACCAAAGACTTAACCTTGAGTTGGATTTTTGTTAAAGACTCAAATTGAGAGTATTCTTTGGTGGCAATTCCATTGAGCATAGAATCACAGCATCATTATGGATAAACTGAGAGATAAAAATTAAGATTTTAATCTCAATATGTCCCTGTTTTCTTTTGCCAGAAGTTCTGAACTGCTTCTGCACAAGAGATTATTACTAATGACAAACTTGGCTGTAGTGATCTTTTACAAACATTGTGAGAAACTGCAATTTGACTTGAATAAGGTGTCTGTTTTAAATGGCTGGGGTTTTTACTTTTTTAAAAATTGAGTACCAAGTACAGAAGCAACTAAAAGCAAATGAAAAGACATTGAGCATTTTGTTTTGATTCCTACTACCAGTCCTGGTTTGTACTGTGGGGGAGGAAATTTCTTTCATATCAAGAGCTGCAGAAGCCAGAAGTTTAATCTTTTACCGACAACTTATTTTATTGTGTTTTTAATTTTCTCTTTCAATAACATGACCCTTTTCTATAGCTTTCCATGCCCGGTGCTTAATTACTTATCATTAGCAATGTACACGGGGGCCTTCCTGCATATTTATAAATGTGATCATTAGTACATGGAAAGACAAAGACTTCTTTAAGACCATCATTAGTTATTCTGTTTTCATAGAAATGTTCATTAGAGAAACTACCCACCTGGTTAAATAATTATAATTAAGAATTGGTAATCTCCTTTGCATTTTTAACTTGATCTTCAGGATGTGTGCATAAAACTAAACACGCCTTGTTTAGCCATCATGCTACCTTTTCATTTTGATTTGAATTGCCAAGAAGATTTAAATGCTGTATTTTGCAGCTATGTATCCTAAGAATGGTTTATGGAAGGAGAGATTATTTTAAATAAATAAATAAACCCAGCAATTATCACTGAATTCATTAACTATGCACTGGCAGACGGAGGTTATATAAACCATTTACTGTAACACACTATGTGGAGTTAAAATAAAATGTCACTGAAACCTGATTTTTCTGCTTTAACTGTATTACTGGCTGCAGAGATTGGCACTGATGAAGAACACTCCAAAAGATGGCTTCATTTTATTTTACAAGGCCTAAATCTGTTCCTGCCAATGCCATTGCACATGGATTTCATGTGAACACTTGGAATTGCTAGGAAAGCCATATGAAGCATGTACATGATTATTTGTCAGCTATAAAACAAATTAGGTGATAGAAACATAATAAAATAACGCTGGTCATTCTTCTGCCTACTGCCCTTTGCACTTAGTGATTATTGGTGTAGAACACGTCCTGGTAAGATAATTCACCAGTGATAAACCACAACTGTGAGAAAAGCTTGTCAGTGGCATAAATATCATCTGTAAACAATTAAGCAGTTACTGCTCATTCAGTGCAGTTTTGAGAACCGAAGGAAGTCTGCAATCAGTTATATCTCCAATTACCATAAAAATATATTAGCCATTCATTCATTTATTAATGATTCATCAGTTAACCACACATAATGAGCAAATAATTAGCAATGCTGTACGGTTGCCAAAATTGAAGAAGTGTTGGCATTTTAAAGATGAAAGGTTGCATTTATGTAAAAGTCTGGTGATGATAAAGTTAATACCGAAGATAATTATAAAAGTGGCTGTCCTATATTAGAGGCTGAGGTCCCACAAAACTTGCCTAATTGAACTGAAATTAATATTCTTGAAAAGCACACACATTACTGCATATTAGCTGCTGAGTTTACTTGGAGCTCTCCCTTCAGTAAGGTACCTAGCACAATACAAGTTAATAAAATGCCAGACAGCAAGACTGTGTTCTTTGTTTGCTCGGTTCAGAGCCTTGTGGAAAACAATAAATTGCATTCATGTCAGCCGAGGCCCATCCCTTTGCTAATTACCGTTTGGTGCTGAAATGACTTCTGTGAAATTGGGAGCATGAAGAAACATACAACCATACAAGGGAGGCTTTTCAGACTACGGCAGTAAATGTGAGATAGGCCTCAGGCGCACAGATGTTAAAACAGTGAATTCCCCTACAGATTACACTAATGGAAACCCTGTCAGGGTAAGTCAAATCCAGGGTCTGTGGTCAAAATCTAATTAATGTTCCTGTACTTAAAAAGAATATGAATGCCTGGAGGTGATGAAGAATGTATAAGAAACTCACTTGTTTGTAAAATTGTTAGTGTGAATAGTAACTACCACTGAGCTACTACTTACAATGCAACACCTGTTAGCTGAACAGCTCCACTTACTGAATTTAATACAGCATGTTATTGGTGGGGCTGACTAGCTTGACTTATGCAGCAGTGGCCTTTGACCAACTCTAGTGACATAGCTGGAATCCATTTTGGAGGTCCAGGATGACTATTTTAGCCTGAGTCCCTAATGGAGAGACTTCAGCATCATTAAACACTCCTTAATGATTCAGCAGGTTTGAGCCCTGTTGACAGTCGCTGTTTAGAACACACTCCTCGCTGGGGCTATCAGAAAGGGCTAACTCACCCCTTGTATGAAAACAAAAGGTAGCCCTTATGGGTTTAGCTTAAGGACACTGTTGGGGCTCTTACGGAGCTTTCACAGCTGCAGCGTGCATGGCCTGTGCAATAACAGAGGAAATGAATTTATAATGCAACAATCTCTTCATTTTCACAAGCACAAAAATTCCCCTAAATACTTAAAATAACACTCAGAGTGGGACAGACCTTACATTTCAAATAAATGAAACCCTAATCCAGTGTGTTGCTGAAGCGAGATTGTTATTAAAGAAATAAATCTGAAACAGCAAGTGGGTTGAGAATTTTGAATTTAATTATTTAAATCTACTTAAGATAACTCTCCAGCACTATTTTGGTTTCCCGTTGAGAACATGCTTTCTGGGAAAGGAATCCCACCCAGTGCCTTGGCAATATTAACTTTCACATGCAACAGTGGTTTAAGCAGTAGAGACAAAAAATAATAATAAGGAAAGGTATTAAAGAGTAACTCAGTAATATTTATTTCCTTGCAAAAGCCTAACATGAAAATTGCACAAAGTCATTAAGGATGTTTTGGGAGTTTATCATTCTCCGTTGGCTAAATGGTTGGTACAATGTTGTCAAATGCTATGTCTAAGTGTAATTCTTTTCCAGCTCTTCGGAGAAGAGATACAGTACTTCACTTAACAATGTGATAGGCCCAGTGATGAAAGGAAATGAGTCAGACAGTACTCTAACAGCAGGTTTACAATCACAAACAGCATATTTAGGATGTTATATGTTACTTATATGCTAAACATTAGGAGCCTGATTTTGTTCACAGTTGATGGCTGTGCGTTGCCTTGTAACTTCTAATGCTTTGGTGACAGGTACTTACACAGGTCAAAATTTAACCATTCAGCTTTAGGACAAGGTTGTTTCTTGCTCCTTCCCAGACCAACAGGGGAGTAAGACTTCCCTTGTCCTCTTCTGTGGACTTTCCCGGATCTTGGGTCTGTGTGCAGGAGAAAGAGCAAGAGCATACACCCAATACTGGGTGGAGCTAATATGTTGAGAGGGGACCGGGAATGGGTGGAGACATGGATCCCCACTGTCATTGTGCACCAGCCAGCAGAGCTGGCCAGGCAGAAATGCGGAATTAAACCGAACCCCAAACAGGGATGTTGCAACTTACTTCCCCAGTGCAAGAAGGAAGCAGGGGAGGAATTATGAGTCACAATTCCTTCCCATGGCTCCTCCTGGGGGGTGGCACAACTCAAAGCTGCTTCATATGCAGGGCTGAGCCACAAAGCTCAGCCTTTCATTTAGGGTTGGGCAAGACTGGAAATGTAAATGATTAATATTGTGAACAGCAGTGCTAGCACTTTTGTAGGGTGTGAATGTTTTCGTAATAAGCAGATACATAGTGATTTCTGTGACGGGTTGGATCACAGAAACCCCCTGGGATCTGCCACCTGATGTGCCGAGACTACCTCTGCTCCTGTTTTCCCTGCCAGCTCAGGACTCCAGCACCCTGTCTTGCTGAGCCAGACACTCCCGTCTGCTCCAGCAAAGACCCAGGGTCTGAATTACTTGACCCAAAGCTGCAGGTTTACCTGAAAACAGCTCACAGAAATGTGCTTGTCTTTAGCACCCAGATGCCCAACTCCCAATGGGGTCTAAACCCAAATAAATCCATTTTATCCTGTATAAAGCTTATGCAGGGTAAACTCATAAATTGTTTGCCCTCTATAACACTGATAGAGAGATATGCACAGTTGTTTGCTCCCCCAAGTATTAACACATAGTCTGAGTTAATTAATAAGTAAAAAGTGATTTTATTAAATACAGAAAGTAGGATTTAAGTTGTTCCAAGTAGTAACAGACAGAACAAAGTAAGTCACCAAGCAAAATAAAATAAAATGCGCAAATCTATGTCTAATCAAACTGAATACAGATAATCTCACCCTCAGAGATGCTTCAGTAAGTTTTTTTCCTCAGACTGGACACCTTCCAGGCCTGGGCACAATTCTTTCCCCAGTACAGCTCTTGTTCCAGCTCAGGTGGTAGCTAGGGGATTCTTCATGATGGCTCTCCCCTTTGTTCTGTTCCACCCCTTTATATATCTTTTGCATAAGGCAGGAATCCTTTGTCTCTTTCTGGGTTTCCACCCCCCCTCACTGGAAAAGCACCAGGTTAAAGATGGATTTCAGTTCATGTGACATGATCACATGTCACTATAAGACCCCAAGCCTTCATTCCTCCCAGCCTGACTCACAGGAAGGCCTGCCTGCAAACAAAGCCCCAGTCAATTGTCCTGGTTGATGGGAGCCATTAAGATTCCAAACCACCATTATGGCCCACACTTTGCATAATTACACTAGGCCCTCAGTTATATTTCATATTTCTAGTCCCAGATACAAGAGTGATACATTTATACAAATAGGATGATCACACTCAGTAGATTATAAGCTTTGTAATGATGCCTTACAAGAGACCTTTTGCATGAAGTATATTCCAGTTACATTATATTCACTCATTACCATATTTTTATAAAACCATATAGACTGCACAACGTCACAATTTCCATCTTCAAAGCAGGGTACTATAACTCTTCTCTGTGTCCTTCCTAAATGTCATTTCTACCTACTCTTTATCTGTGTGTTTGTTTTAGAAAAGCAATAAAGAGCTCATATACCTCAAACAGCTGCTGATTTGGGGCCACATTCGGCTACTGGGGTTCAGTACCGCTAACATTTACCAACAGACATAATCTTCGCTACCGTGAATATTGCTATTGACATTAATGGTGCTTATGGAAGTAGGCACTATGCCTGGCATTGTTTGGAGGATCGGACCCCTCAACTGTACTAATTTTAATGAGACTGCTTCACTGTAAATAAACAGAGAGTTTATCCTGTGATCTTTCTTATCCCATTTAAATAAGGACAGTATCTGGGAGAGATTTTGGAGGTCTTAGGGCAGGTCTACACTTAAAACGCTCCAGCGGCACAGCTGCACCAGTGCAGCTGCCACACTGTAGTGCTTCAGTGAAGATGCTACTGCACCAACAGGAGAGCTGCTTCTGTCAGCATAGTTAATCTACCTCCGCGAGAGGCGGTAGCTATGTTGACGGGAGAAGCTCTCCTGTCCATATAGCGCTGTCTACACGAGGGGTTAGGTCGGTATAACTGCATCGCTAAGTGACGTCGTTATACTGCTGTAAGTGTGTAGTGTAGCCATGGCCTTAAATTTAATATCAAGATACAGTTAATGCAAAAGCAAAGTTACAGTTAGGATAATGGAGCGCTCAGAAATTATCAGCACTGTCCTTTCATTGTCCAAGTCCAATATGGTTAATATAAATTTCATAATTAATGGTATCAGTAGCTTGTGCTTTGGTTCAACAGTGTGTTCTCTAAAACTCACAGTACATGGTGCATAACTAATGCTGATAAGTCAGAACCTGAAACAGTTTGAGTTTTCTTTACTCAAACTGACCAATTGGTCAAAATCAAACTAATTTGTCATACAAAGTAAGCTGATAAGGAGATATTCACAATAGTCATTTTTGGAAGAATGTTAAAGCAAAAATGTTCAGACTCTAATACAATATATTTTTAATGATTAGATAACAATGCTTATGTTATGCAGAAAGATGATTGTCTCAAACTTAATACCTGGCTAAACAGATCTCCCCCAAATCATTTTGAGGTGAGGCTGTAGTACATAGTCAAACAGGTCCTTCCCTCTGGATCTTCTGCCTTGGCCCCTCCACTTAATTAAGGGTAATAAAGAGAGGACTGTTTTTTAAGAAAACTTTGTAACACATCCACGGGTCTTCTATTGCATTTTGGCTTCTGTGTGTGTCTTTTAGGTTGTAAGATTTTCAGGACAAAGACTGTCTTCATTAGAGCTGATCAAAAAATTTTCCAATGGAAAAATGTTTTTTTTTACTGAAATAAAAATTGTCATGGAAAAACTGTTTTGGTTTAAAAAAAAATCAGTTTTTCAATGAAAACCTAAAACAGTCAGTGGTTTCCATCCCGCTGTTTCTCTCCCCGTTTTCTTTCTCTCATCTCTCCCCCCACCTCAACATCCCCCTCCCACTGAAAAATTTTAATTTTATTTAATTGAAAAACCAAGATAAACAGTGAAAATATATTTATTTTGTTGGAAATTTTTCATGGAAAATATTTAACCATTTTCCAGCCTGCCCTATTCTTTATTTTGGCGTCTTGCACAGGACTCTGTTATTGCTTAACAAATATTTAACAATAATGATGTTGTCCAGCTCCCATATTCTTCCCCCCCCCCCCGCCCCCGATCAGAAGCTTCTCTTAATCTAGACCTTTCTGGTTGGACCACAGTGTCCGATCACTTACTGAAACATCATGCTTAAGTTTAGGAGGTTTCTCACCAAAAAGGCTCAGCTTCCATGCTACCTCCTGTTTAACATCTTGGCTTCGCTTCCTCCTGCTGTTACACATCTCAGCCATGCTACTCTCCAAGCAACTCTTCCCGTATTGCCACGCTGATGTCAGCCAAGCAGAGCAAGAAACGAGCTGTGACACCTGAAAATGAACCTTCTCCCTAGGGAGAGTGGGGAAGAGCCACCCACCACTGGTGTTTCAGAATTCCAAGAGTCCTTTCCTGCCGCTCTCCCTCCCCCTCCCCAAAATCTAATGCCATTCAGAGAAAGGAAACTGCCAAAAATCTTTTCTGGAGGATAGATCTTGCATGGAGCATATTCAGCAGAGGATGAGACCAGAGGCTGGAACTTCTCCATCCCTTAAAGCTGTAGTAACTCCTCTATAGATGTGGAAGTTTCAACAGACTGAGGATCATCATAGTGGGAGAAGAAAATGGTATTTCTCTGAGCTCCGCTTCTCCCAACTGTTTTGCAATTTGCCACTCTAAGCCCAGGTTGGCTTTCCCCAGCATGCTAACTTTTTCTCTGATCACTCTGGCTTGCCTTGGAGACAGGATCCTCTTGTACAGTATGGAATGTCATACATATGTTCTGTTAGATCTGGCCCTATGTCCCTCTGTTTCTAGTGCTAGTAAATTCTAATCTATTGTATCAGAGTCATCAGCAACTAAGCAGATAGGGGGTACACTATGAATACACAAAGGCCTTCACAAGAATTGGAGATAGTGTTAAAAGGCAATCAGTCCTAACTGCCGGCTGAAGAAAGTGTTTCTTAGGCCCTGTTCTTGTGTTGATAGAAGAACTTTGCTATAAAAACAATGATTTTTGACTGTGATTTTGTTGACTTTGATTATAAACACCATAATACAGAATATCCTACTTCAGACTGCCCAGCAGGATAATCTGTACCATAGTATGGATGCAGCATGTTCTCAGAACAGTATCCCTGTCAACCTTAGTTAACTAGTCTAGAACCACCATGTCCTGCAGAAATCCAAAATACAGTGTCACCATTTTGGAAATAGGTGGTTGGATAGTGAAGCACCTGGTTTAGGCCTGATTCAGGAGAACATTTGGGTATGTATCAAAGTCCATCTCTATGCAGGACATTATTTAAGCTGGTGCATTAAACCCATTGACTTCCTATGGAAGGTTGGATGCTTTCCTGAATCAGAGTGTTATATCTGTGCCCAAGAGTAAATCGTAATCAGGTGTCATACTTTTGTGTGAAAAGTTTCTGATTTTCAAACTGATGAAAGAACTGATACTTCAAAGACCCTTTGTTTTTACTGTAACTACCTTTCCTTGATGCTCAGCACCTAACCCACCCTACACAGTACCTTTTAATTTAATTTAATTCAGGTTTCCATTATAAGCGGATTTCTACAGATGCATTTCCTTTCTCACCTTGTTTCCATTAGAAGCAGAGACAATTTGCAAAGTGAACTCCACTTTGCTCTGCCTGTATGTGAAATAGCCTGACTTTGCTTTAACAAGCTGTATCCTGTTTGAACTAATACTTGCAAGCTACAACAAAGAGGAAGAGCGCTTGCACTATATTTAGTAGGTGCATGCAAAGGGAAGTTAGGGGAGAAAGGGGCAGGGCAGAGGGCTTCCTGTGGAAACATGAAACTGGCTGGACTTCTTGCTCAGAACTGGATCAAGCATCAAGTTCATCTGTTACGCAAGCAGATAGAAGCCTTAGAGGGATTTCTTTTTCCGTAATGTTTTCTTTGTAACTGGTTCTTACAAAGCAGTTTCAAAATTAATTAGCCTAGCAATGACAATAAACTCACAACTACACTGCATAGTTACTAGCCTCAAGAAAAATAAATCCAAACAAGCCCAATCTATTACTGTTTTGTTGGGTGTGTGTGTTTGCAGTCATTCATAAACGGGAATGTCTGTGCTTTCCTGGGCAAGAATGGGTGTGTCCAGGAATCTACATTTTTGATCAGGTATTTGGTTAAACTGTCAGCTGCTGACAAATATGTTGTGTAGCCTTTGGAAATAGTGCACTTGTAATTAAACCATTATGTGGAAACTCTTACGTAGGATCATTATGGCAATTAATCTAATGGTTATGTAATTTTATATATATACATATAATGGAGCAACCCCTTAGTTAAAGTTGAAGCTAGTTTCACATGATAAGCCTTATTTCCCACCTGATTGCTTGGGTTGGCAAAAATGGACTTTTAGTGGAGTAAAATTGGAGCAATGAAATAGTGAATCAGGCATGTGGTGTTTGAAGATTCACCTGTAATTCACTTCTGAAAAAATTTCTGCCTTTTTGGGGGCGGGGGGATGGAGGTGGGGGGAATGAAGACTAGTAAAATGCTAGGGCCTAGAAACTCCACATGTGTTTTATTTTGTGGAGCTTGATGAGAAGTGCCTTTAATATTTTTTAAAGGGGTTGAAGTTGTGGATTTTTATGACTTTTTTTTTAAATCATTGATTGTATTTATCTCTCTCCTTCAGCTTTTGTTTACTGCCTGTCTTAGCACAACAGCTCTTCAGAACTGTGTGTGTGAGTGTGTGTGTGTGTGTAAAAAGCACCTAATGCATTGTGCACACTACCATAATACAGGGTAATAGTGGGAAAACTACAGCAAGTTATCACAGAAGCATTAAAAACAGCTGGTGATGCCCCGCATCAAAGGCAGGGGTTCAGAACAGTGGGGTTATAAAAAAAAAAGTGGCACTGGAATGTTCAAGGAAGGGCTCTGAAGGAAAATGGAAGAGGAAATCTGGCCCAGCCAGCCAGAAGGGACTGCAGGACTACATGCTGCTTTGAGAGACTGTGGAAATGAGAACTGTTTGTTTCTCTGATTGAGTTCCTGTGTTGCTAGAGTGTTTTTCTTTTGTTGCTTGTTTCTTTTGGGCCAAGCTGAAGAAAGCTGATTCTGAATCATCAAAAAGGAGAATACGTCCAGGGTTCAAACAATCTGCTGACATCCAGACAGGGCCGTCTTTACCCATACGCAAAGTATGCAGCTGCGTAGGGCACCAGGAAATTTGGGGCACCAAATGTGGAGCCCGCCTCTTCCCACCCCTGCTCCGCCCCAGCCCCACCCCCACCTCTTCCCCAAGCCCCCACCCCTGCTCTGCCCCTGCCCTGCCTCTTGCCACCCCTGCTCTGCCTCAGCCCCGCCCCCACTCCCCTGAGGACTGCTGCAGGGGTCAGGTCTGCACTCACCGCGTGGTAAGTGGAGCCACCCGGCCCCAGCCTGCTCCGCTCCCCTGGCTGTCAGCCGTGCCACCGGTGAGTGCTGGGGGGGCGGTTCCCCCTGCCCCCCAAGGCTTGGGAGCCAGGGGAGTGGAGCGGGCTAGGTCTGGGGGGTGGTTTCCCCCTGCTTCCCAGCACCCCTCCCCGAGGAGGCCTGAGGCATAGGGCACCAAAATGGCTAGGGATGGCCCTGCATCCAGAGCCTGCCAAGGTTTCAGGGGTGAGAAATTGGACGTCTAACATAGTGAATGCCACTGAAAATGAGGTAGGATCAGAGTTTAAAAAAGGGAAAGAACAAGTCAAAAATTACTTAGACAAGTTAGATGTCTTCAAATCACCAGGGCCCGATGAAATGCATCCTAGAATACTCAAGGAGCTGACTGAGGAGATATCTGAGCCATTAGCGATTATCTTTGAAAAGTCATGGAAGACGGGAGACATTCCAGAAGACTGGAAAAGGGCAAATACAGTGCCCATCTATAAAAAGGGAAATAAGGACAACCTGGGGAATTACAGACCAGTCAGCTTAACTTCTGTACCCAGAAAGATAATGGAGCAAATAATTAAGCAATCAGTTTGCAAACACCTAGACGATAATAAGGTCATAAATAAGTCAGCATGGATTTGTCAAGAACATATCATGTCAAACCAACCTGATAGCTTTCTTTGACAGGGTAATAAGCCTTGTGGATAGGGGGCAAGGGGTCGATGTGGTATATCTTGACTTTAGTAAGGCTTTTGATACTGTCTTGCATGACCTCATAAACAACCAGGGAAATACAACCTAAATGGAGCTATTATAAGGTGAAAAGCAACAGAGGGTCCTGTGGCACCTTTAAGACTAACAGAAGTATTGGGAGCATAAGCTTTCGTGGGTAAGAACCTCACTTCTTCAGATGTTTACTTGCATCTGAAGAAGTGAGGTTCTTACCCACGAAAGCTTATGCTCCCAATACTTCTGTTAGTCTTAAAGGTGCCACAGGACCCTCTGTTGCTTTTTACAGATTCAGACTAACACGGCTACCCCTCTGATACTATTATAGGGTGGGTGCATAACTGGTTGGAAAATCGTTCCCAGAGAGTAGTTATCAGTGGTTCACAGTCATGCTGGAAGTGCATAATGAGTGGGGTCCCGCAGGGATCGGTTCTGGGCCGGTTCTGTTCAATATCTTCATCAATGATTTAGATAATGGCATAGAGAGTACACTTATAAAGTTTGCGGACGATACCAAGCTGGGAGGAGTTGCAAGTGCTTGAGGATAGGATTAAAATGCAAAATGATCTGGACAAACTGGAGAAATGATCTGAAGTAAATAGGATGAAATTCAATAAGGACAAATGCAAAGTACTCCCTCATTTGGGCCTCACCCTGCCCCACTGACTTGCTGAGGAAGTACCTGCTGTTTCTGGGCACTGACTCCACCTTGTAAGGTCCTGCTGTTTCTTCCCCTTGTCTGTATGCTTGGGACACTAGGTGGGATGGGAGCCTGTATAGAGGGATGCCAGGTGAAGCTGAATCTGCCACACTAAGAGGTAAGTGTCTTGGCTAGGCCTCTCCCTGCTCCACTATTGTTGCTGCTAGTTGCTGGTAGGCACAAAGATGCAGCAAACCACCTTCTTTTATTTCCCTTAGCCTAGCTGTGGCCCGATTACTTCCTCTCAGTTGCTAGATCCTGCCTGGCTGAAAATCCCCACTCCAAATTCCTCCTTTGCTTTCCCCTCCCTGCCTCCAAGAGCTGTTCCCTTCCTTTCATTTCTCATTCCTCCCCTTCTTGCCAAGAACACTGTCTCCAGCCTGATCTGAAAGTTAATTTTAACAAATAACCCCATAGCCTGAGCCAAGTTAGGATCCGGAGATAGGACACACAGCAGGAAAGGAGCTGGGGGAGGGGTTGTAACTGAGCATGAACGCTCACCCTTGTAATGTGTGTGCGGGCTGATGCTCTCTGAGCAATGGCGTGCTTATTATTATTTCTCTGGGATGGGTCACCTGGGAATGGAGGAATTTTTCTTTTTAAATTAAAAAGAAATCTTTTATAATGCTCATTGCTGAAAGGAAAAAACCCCTCATAATGGAAGCCATTAGATGGAAGACACGTTGAAAGGAGGGATTAGTTGTTAAATTTTGAGCCTATTGACTCTGACAGTGTTCCTTTTTTTAGGTGTCTTTCACATACCTGTAGTTAAAGATTACTCCTCAGTCAGTAGTGATTACCATATGTCCATTACATGTTAGACACGGTCCAAGGTAGATGGAGTGGTTCCTGTCAGTGTTTGTGCCAAGCCCAAATGCCAGCAGCTGCATGAGCCATGGGATAATTGTACATATTTATTTCTTCTCTTTTCCAGGACTTAGTAAATGTTCTAGGGAGTAACTTCCCGTAGCATGATCTGACCTGAAAATATAGCCCTTCAGTTTACATTTCAAGTTCCAAGTCAGCCGTGTCAGAATTTGAACTAGAATCAAGGAGGATAATGGGTCAAATGTAATTAACAGGCAAAACTACTGGCAAAATAGCTGCACATTTGTTTTATTTTACTCTGCCCATCAGATTACAAAACCTCAGTCCCACCCCACTGCTTAAACAAACTAACCCTACACAACCATTCTATTGTATTAAAATAGAAACTAACTAACTAGGAATAATAATACTAGTAAAATAAGTACATAGCACCCCAGAAAAATATGGGGCTGAAAACTCAGAAAAATGCAGTCTTGTTAAAATATTGACTTGGTTAGTAATGGAATGAGTAGGGAAACTTGAGTGGATCAGAGTCAAAAACCACTCTGCTTAATTCTTGTTTTTTGTTTTGCTTTTTTTTAATTCACCATTCAGCTTACATCAGTATTAACATGTACTGAGAAATGCAGCCATTTACAATTTGCAGTTCAATGTGCTACTTTAATTAGTATGAAAATTAAAGGGCAACTATAGGCCAATGTGAATGATTATGGAAATACATGTGCATCACATGCAATACTCTCATTTAATTAATCATCTTGTAAACTATATAGAGCCCTTTAAGTCAGTTGCTGAGTATAACAACTCCATTTTAAATAACCACTTAATACTTAACAGGATGTGGAGAAAACACTACAGCACACGACTGCTTCTCAAGTTTCAGGGTCTGAGATTTTTCAAAGCTGACCCAAGTCAACCCGAAGAATGTTTAACACCCTGTGTCTCAACACAAGAAACTCTGTGATGTACAGACATTCAATTACGGTTTTTAAAAAGTGAAAAGCATTCTGTAAAATAGTGACTTTAGAAAACTAATTGGCAGCAGCAAACGCATGAGTGAAGGCCAAAGCTGGAGGGGAGCTTTTACTACAGTAACTCTAGTCAAGGAAAATGAAAATAAAGGCAGCTTTGTTTGGCAGTCAAATTAGCTGATTAAGAAATAAAACATTTTAACATGTTTTAAATGCAGCATTAATTATTTATATATAAAAAATTAAAGCCAGGTTCCATGAATTACACTTTTTGTGTGTGGACTGAACATTAAGGGAATAGTATTCATTTTACATTCATGCCTTACTTCATTAGGCAAAACTAAATATTAAGGACTCCATTCATTGAAAAAATTCTTTTGCGTTCAGGTAAGGCCTTTTCTACAGACTTTTTTTTTTTAAGAGTACAATTTATGGTACTGATATTTAAAAATGATTCAAAAAAAGCAAGCTGGTTTTATAGAATGGGCACCACAAAATGGGTGGGATTAAAAAAGCACAGACACAGTGCTGGGCCTCATTCCCTACTTGGTAATGAGATCCAAAATCAATGGCATTACACTGGCTTAACGCTGGTGTCATGAAGTGGATAATCAGGCTCACTGTACATAGAGAAATTACAAGCCTGGGCAAAAATATCCCCTTTTCCTTTCCAGTGACCAAGCACACGATTAAATACAATTATTTTGCAGCTCATTTTATTATTTCTAATATGGGTGTATTGAGTGCCCAGGAGAGTATGGGACAGAGGTTACTGGTTAGTGCTAAGTATAGTGCAGGGGTGTGCTGTGCAAGCTTCCACACACGCTTCTTCCTACAACAATTCTCTAGCACAACTTTGGGCCTCCTGAGAGAAGGTCTGCCCATTGTGAATCTGTGCAGTGATTTTTGTCGTGTGGCCAAACATCCACTAGGGTCTAGTCTGAGACCATCAAAGTCACTTTCATTCTTATTCTTTGAATACAGGTTTCTTGAGGTAAAAGATTGGTAAATTAATCTACTGCCTCACGTAGCCTTCAGTCTGAAGATTTAAAGCTAATATCAGCATAACTGTGTCAGTCAGGGGCGTGGAAAAAACCTCACACTCCTGACCGACATAGCTATACTGACAAACCCCCCAATGTAGATGTAGCTAAGTCGAAGGAGAGTGCTTCTGTTGGTGTAGCTCAGTGGTTCCCAAACTGGGGTTCGTGAACCCCTGGGGGTTCTCGAAATGTTACAGGGGGTTCTCGGGAAAAAACTCCCTAATGGCGGACAGAGCTGTCCCTAGGGACCCCAGGCAGCACAGGGCCAGCTGCCCGAAGCCCCTGAACATCCAAGAGCTAAGAAGATCAAAGCAAGCATTTCTATCACACTGAGGAGATTTAAACGTCAAGATTCCTTATAAGAAATGGAAAGGGAGGTGGATATTTTTTGCTGTTTTTAAAATTAAATAGGCAGCTAATATGGTTTTTAAAATTATTATGAAGAACAAGTTTAAGCTTTGTTGTAACGTGCGTTGTTTGCCTGGACTGCTCAAGACCTGAATGCTTGTGTAGGAGGAACTCTTTGAGTTGTCTTCTTAAATACCTTCATGCTGTTTCACATCTGATACTCCTTGATGAAACATAGGAGCCTTGTCTTATAACAGGCTTATTCAAAGTGATACAACCTACGAAAGTGAGATCTTGGAAGAGTGTTGCCATTTTCATAATGTAATACAAATTCTGTAATGATAAATAATAATTAATAATTAATAGTGTGTAATAAGCATGTCATAAAAACACATTTTATATTTCCAAGATCACTGCTTTTATAATTTATACTCAGATGAAGGAGAAAATCCCTGGAAATATTCATTTTTAGGAGGGGGTTCGCGAGACTTGACATTTTATTGAAAGGGGTTCACAAGTTATTAAAGTTTGGGAACCACTGGTGTAGCTAAAGCTGTTTGGGGAAATGGTGTTGCTATGCTGGCAGAACAACTTCTGTCCGTGTCGGTTGTCTCTGCAATAGGGTGCATAGTTACACCAACACAACTATGGCACTGTAGGCTCTGCAGTATAGACAGAGCCTTGTTTACTTGTGTTGCTCTGTTGCAATTTTGCAATTTTTTCACCCCTTCATCAAAAAGAGTAACAGATAAAAATGAATAAAGGCAATTCCTCTGTCCTTAATGTTAAAAACATTAAAATATTCACTTAACATTTGTCAAATAAAGTCACGTAATAGAAGCAGCATAGAAGACATAAAGGAGTAGGTGGCCTGGAAACTTGTAAACAGTCAGCAGCCGGTTCAGTATCTATGAACTTTAGATACATATAAGGTAGAGGAAGTGGGACAGGACTTCAGATGGCAGAGGAAAATTAATTAATAGTTTAGTTAATATGGATCAACATCTGCCTTGAGTTGCACTTGTGCATCCCTCCTGACTTCAACAGCGGTGCACACTCACAACTGAATGAAGAATTTGGCCCTTGGTTTTTAAATAACTCCTCTGGGGCAGAATATACGCAGAGCTTCTGTGATGCATAGTGTTTCTATAGTCACATGGTTCATGGAGGGCATAAGTAATATGGTGTTACTATCAGTAACAGCCTTTATTAAAACAGTGAGGAATAATACAACAATATTTTTCATTATCAGGTGTCCCCTGTCCTTTAAGCAATTGTCAGGTGGAGGCTTCTCTCATGCCTAAAACTTTATGGTGGTCTTCCTCTAGTTATCCATTTAGTTTATCCCAAAACTGTAGGGCTCACTTAGTTCCTTGCCCATTTTTCTTATCTGCTACCAAATGAAGAATTTGCTCCTACCTTCAAATATGGCTTCCTATGCAGTGGCCTGAGCCAGTTCCACCCATCTCCGATATGCCTGAGAAGAATGGAGCCTGGCAGACCCTACCATTTCATGGCTGTTTCCTGCTGGCCAGATGGTTCAGCAATGGATAGATGAGGGTGGTAGGGTGGTAGAATGCTTGAAGTGGAGCCACGCCCACTGCCTGGACTTTCTGTGATGCACTGACTCCCTGCTCTGGACAGTGACTGGAAACCAACTCCTCACAGGAAAAGGGGACTGCATAACTTTTGACTGCCCTTCCCTTCAAAGGAAGACTTTTCTGGCCTAACACAGGGCCTGTAGTCCTGCAGATGAGGTAGGACACACACGGACATGTGTTCCTTCTATTGATTTAGCTAATCTTGCCAGCTTTTCATATTTCTCCCATCACTATAGTAGCTGAACACCTTCCCCACTTTGTCTTATTGAGTTATGTCACCTGTGCATCTTTTCAGAGGGGTAGCCATGTTAGTCTGTATCAGCAAAAACAACGAGGAGTCCTTGTGGCACCTTAGAGACTAACAAATGTATTTGGGCATAAGCTTTTGTGGGCTAAAACCCACTTCATCGGATGCACGGAGTGGAAAATACAGTAGGAAGATGTATATGAAAAGATGGGAGTTGCCTTACCCAGTGGGGGTCAGTTCTAACGAGACAATTCAGTTAAAGCGGCCATTATCAACAGGAGAAAAAATCACTTTTGTAGTGGTAATCAGGGTGACTCATTTCAAACAGTTGACAAGAAGGTGTGAGTAACAGTAGGGGGAAATTAGCATGGGGAAATTAGTTTTTGTAGTGACCCATGTGAATCTGTTTTCCCCACTGGTAGGCCTGATATACAAGAGCTGGTTCACACCCCTCTGGACACCCAGCAAATCTAAACATCTTAAATATTTTCATGATTGGCAAGCTGTTTCCCATGAACAGTGTCAAAGATTTAAAAGTCCCTGTTTGCAAAGGTGGCTTTCTGGCAAATGTAGACCTAAGTAAGGCTTTTTATCAGTATCCACCGGGCAAGAAATTCCTAAGGTTCTCCTGGATACAGGTACTGTACCAATGGAAAGTAACTTTGTCTAGGCCTGTGCATTGTCTCAAGAATATTTACCATGGTAATGGGATCATCTTCTAAGGTCTCTGGGAGTAAAATTGCTTATTTAAGTAGGTAGTATCTTGATTGCAGCTGAGTCAAGAGGGGTCTTAAGGTTGCCTACCTCAGCCACAGTGCCTGTGTGAAAAGCCTGATGGTTCCTGGTAAACATGGGTACATCTATTTCAACCACTTCTCCTAGTTTACATTTTCTGGGGTTCACAGTAGATACCACAGCACTAATGTGAAACACTCCCTGGGGAAATGTTGTCTGCTTCTTCCATCACTCAAAGGCATTTAGGATGTCAGCTGTGGTGTATGATAGGTAGCTCTGTTCCTTTTGTTTTCTATGGCCACTCTCTGTTTCATGTACTGCTCAAGGCGATTATTGGATGCAGAAGAAAGAGAACTGATAGGGAAGTAAATGTATACTTGTCTCAGGCTGGTTGGCCAGAACGAATATGATGGAGTGCAACCTATTATTATTTATACTATGGTAGCCCCTAGAGATCCTGACTGAGATCAGGACACCATTGTGTTAGGTGCTATACAAACACATAGTCAGAGACTGTCTCTGCCATAAAGAATTTACCATCTATTTAGACAAGACAAAGGGCCAGAGGGGAAATAGAGGCACAGAACGATAAGGTGACTTGCCCAATGTCATGCAGCAAGTTAGTGGCAGAGCAGGAAGCAGGCCCAGGCCTAGTCTAATGCCCTACCCACTAGACCCTACTAACCCTATTGGAGCTCCACTAGAGACAAGCACTTCCAGTTGTGCTCAGGTGTCTCATTCACTTCCCAATGAGGAAGAATGTACAGAGGTGGAAAGTTGGTTTTATGGCTAAGGCACAGAATTGGAAGTCTGATGATGTAGGTTATAATCCCAGCTCTACTACAGGGACTTCTGGGTGTCAGGTAAATCACTTAGTCTCTCTATGCTTTCTTCATCAGCAAAATGGGAATGATACTACACCCTATTTCACATAGTTGTTAGACTAATCTAGACTTCAATGCTTGTAAAGCATGTTGAGCATCTCAGGTGGAAGGGGCAGTGTAAGTACAAAATATTACTTGTCAAATTCCACTGAGCAAAATAAGTTGTGCTGCTTAATGTCTGGAGTTTCCTTGTCTCGGTTCTGCACCTGCCAGCTTACAGCACTGTAGCCTTGCGTATAACTATCCACTATTCCCCAAGAAAATGTCAGCTGAAACATACTTCTCTTCATTATCCCATGAAAAATGTATTGTATCTAATATGTTTGGTTTGAGAAATCAGTTTTGTCCATTATAACCAATTGTCCATAATAGCCATAGCTGGTATAAGTGGATTGCACTGTAGTAACCCTCACATAAAGGGTAAAATGAAAGACAAACCATTTCAGATGATGACTGGAGCCATATCAGTATAGATCACAGCCTATATATATGTATCAAATGATTGATAGCAATTTGTAAGGCTTTTTCAATTGTCTGCTAGTGCCGTCTAACTGCAGTAAAACATATAGAATTCTCCGATACCCTTCCAGATAAACCCTCCTCATGCTGCACGGAAAAAGAGCTCCAAGAATAAAAAGGCATAGGAAGCTGCTATTTGTAAATGGCTCAGCCCATTGCTTTTAGGGGTGACAATCTGTAAATGATAGCAGTAGTGGAACCGTTAAACGTATTGTTGCTTTGCTCTGTTTTTTTGGAACACATCTGAGTCTACGTCGATGTGGAGTAAATCACTGTGCTCAGTGACACAATCCGAATCCACTGTGAATGAGAAAAGGCTCTTCTGGGAAGACTGAGGATGAGATTCTGGCTTTAAGCTACAGCTAGTAATGGGCTGGTGTGGGGTATGCACTGCTACACTGTTACCGCCTAAGGGTCTCGAGGGGACATCAAAGGTCCGTGGCCCGGTGTGCTTAGCACCAATAAAGACACCGAGGGGAGAAAGCAAGCCAAGTTTATTTCAGAGCTCTGAAATGACACTAGGAGACCAGCATGTCTCAAATCCAGTGCAACAAATACAAATAACTTTTACCTTTTATACCCCAAACTATTTCTATACATCTCTTTGTTCTGTTACTCCCTCTTACCCCTCCCACCTCTCCCTTCTCTAGCAGTTATAATTAGAAAAATTCCCATTCGTCTGCTTATCTTTTGGCCTTCCAAGGCCTGTTTACAGCAGTCTGAGCAAAACAGCAGCTGTATGCTAGAGAAACGCTGACCCTTACATTTCTGCTTCAGCATGTAAGCAGTTAGCATAGAAGTAGGTGAGAATTCACAAGATGGGGTTTGGGGGTTCAGATAGGCCCAGAGCAAAAGAGCTTCATCGACACTTTGGTCTTCCACTGTCCCGAGTTACCTGGTAGCTATGCCTAGTGGACCCCAACAACACCATGAAACAAGATGCAGTGTGTGTGTTCCCCTTGCTTTGGCATACCTCCACTGTCAAGGAGAGAGGTGGCGTTATTGCCTTGTCTTTCTCCCATCTTAATGAGGTTTCTAGCATCACTGTTGGTGCTGGAGTCCCCTGACTTGTGCAGCGGGACAAGCAGAGAGGTTGTACCTACAGCATGTGCTTGGCACAGGAAAAGCTCATTGTACCCATTTTCCGTGTGTATGGGCACGGAGCCAGCCAGGAATAATAAACTGAAGTCATTAATGGGAATTGCACTGTTGTGTTGGGCATGACTCTATACATCTTTTACACTGAGAACTCATATGCTGAAACGTTTTCAGTGTTCATACCTAAAATCTACTACAGGGTTTGGTGAGTGTCCTTACCTATTGAATTGTCTTATGTACTGGTCCCAGATCCTGGGTGACAGTGTTAGGAAGACCACAAGTGAGACCCCTGTTTCTCACCTTGGGAAATAAATATACCACAAAATAGGTCGAGACTTTGAGGACTCTGGGAAACTTTTTCCAAGATGCATGTGAGATGAATGTTTCAGTTAGGGAACTAAATTACTGCATCATTTACCCCAGAGGTAAATCAGAGTCCATCAAAACCAATACTGATTGTGGAAAGAGTCTGAAAACTTCAGAGTATCCAGTTCATAGACATTCAGCCTGTCTAGATATTAGTTCAAGCTGCCAAGTATGCCAGATCCAAGTATCCCCTAAGTTCAAGAGTGAAATCCTGACTCTAATGAAGTCAATGGGAGTTTTGCTATTGACTTCAGTGGGCCCAGGATTTCACGACAAGTGTTTTTAGATCTCAGGTTTTGGTTTGGCCCATAAGATATACAGATAGGGACCAAAAACGAAGTTTAGATCAAAACTTCTGAAAGTCCATCTCTTAGTATGTCTTATTAAATTTAGTACTCTACTATTCTCTAGCTTGCTGCCTTTAATCATCATATATTCCAATTGGGCATCAAACATCAAAGGAGTTACCTTACTCTTAGTGCAGAGTCTTCCTTAAATTCACTTGCTTCGGGGACACATGAAGGTACCCACTGTTCTGCACACAGACCAGATTTCCAGGCAGCTTTTAATCTTTGGTAATTTGAATTTACATGGAGAACTTCCAGGTGACAGTTTGGCTCTGCTGAGACAAGTAGGAATGAAACCATGTCAGAACAGACCCTGAAAGTCCTACGATGTGCTTGAAGCATTTCAAGAGCACTCTTGATCCAAAGTATCAAAGGGTTAGAGTAAGATCAAGAAGAATTAAAACTGATGGTGTGCCAGAAACCACCTGCAACACAAGGTCATTACTCACCCTCGTTAAAGCAGTTTCAGCACTGTGGCCTGATCTGAAGCTTAATTGAAATGTTTCAAATGATGCATTATAAAGAAGACATTATAAAGATGCTGCCCATTCTATAACCTCTGCTAAAAAATGTGGATTGGTAATAGGGTGGAAATCTAAGAGATTGCTTGAGGACAGTCAAGGTTTCTTAATGATGTAGCCACTTCGCTCTTTATTAGAAGGAGAAACTCTCCCAGCTTCAGAAGAGAGATTAAAGACCAATGTTACATTAGAAGTGTTCCTATACCCAAGGCACTACCCCAATAGCCTGGTCAGTTACAGATCAAGGCAAGATACGTGATGCCAAGCATGATACCGTATCTATAATGTGTTGTGGGTTATACATAACGTTAGTCCTGTGGTTTATAGCACCTTCCGGTCAGTCATTCTTTCTGTTGCAATCATTTTGTATAACCACAGCCCTTCACCCATCAAGAGCAGTAGGATTCCATGAGGTCTAAGTGATAAGATGCTGTTGTGTCAGGAGACAGGACAGTGGTAACAGGAGACAGCTGAGTGCTGATGTTATCAATTTTCCTTCAGAATTCACACCAAACGAGGGCAAAACCTGCTGCTGCTCAATTTTAATGTGATAATAAATTGCAAGTCATAATTTAGCAGAAAAAAAATCAAATATCTTCTCGGCATCTGCCTCTTTTCTGTTCCGTTATCTGTTCTTGCAGTGAGATCAGTGGCCATATCCGCAGGATTATCTCAATGTCCAGCTGCCAAGTTGTGAAAGTTACTCTTGCTGGGCTACTGGTGGGGTAGCTATGTTAAAATGATGTGCAGTTTTGAATCGCTTTTCATTTTGAGGAAGCTGCACATTTTTAATCTCTCAAAAAAAAAGTAACACCTAGGTGCAGACCCTGTTTTTGTGAGGAAAGGGTCTCTCTCCAGATTCATATCTGTCGTCTTTACTTGCTGCTCTTAATGTCTCACTGTCTTGATAGGATCTTCATTGCATTGTGAAATACTCTAGCCATGTGAAGCTTGGCCAAATGAAAACATTGTATAGGAGCATCAGTTTCAGTTTTGCTATACAGCAATCAGTGATGTGCTACTTTAAAGTCTCCAAGCACAAACTCATTTATGAAATTCTTTAGCAGCATGGACCTCTCTTAGTCTGCAGTACCCCTTGCAAAACATATTTTAATTTCACTGTGATCAACCCTGTTTTTAAGTCCCTTGCTTTTTCATATACCCTCAGTCATTCAATATTTAAATATGAAAAATATTACTTTTTTTTAATGTGTATGCATATTTCATACAAGTGATATTTAGGTGACTAAGGCTCTAATCCTGTAAATGCTTACGAATTTACCCAGTTTTAAGCACATGATTATTGGCTTGCATGGGACTACTCATGTGCTTAAAGTTAAGTGTGTATGTGCTTTGCCTTCTAATTGATAAATCCAACTCACCTCTTTTTATAGCACTGTCAAGTTCTTGGGAAGTTTTTCTAACATAGCACAAGCTACAGAGACACTTCAGTACACAGAAATAAGATGCTCTATGCCAGTGGTTTTCAAATTTTTGTACTGGTGACCCCTTTCATATAGCAAGCCTCTGAGTGCAACCTCCTTCCCCCTTATAAATTAAAAACACTTTTAAATATATTTAACACCATTATAAATGCTGGATGCAAAGCGGGGCTTGGGGTGGATGCTGACAGCTCACGACCCCCCGTGTAATAACCTCATGACCCCCTGAGGGGTCCCGACCCCCAGTTTGAGAACCCCTGCTCTATGCTATGCTCTCTTTTGGTAGTTACTGTCTTCTATAGTGGGGCCAATAAGGAGTCACCAATTATCACATTGTTTTTGTCTATACAACTGACAGAAGTGACAAACTGGTTCTGGTCTTGGAAAAAATTGCTAGAGATAATTCATTAATCCATGTTTATTTCTCCTGCATGAGAAATCCCATAGTTTGTTAAATCAAGCAACACTTCTCAATAATTAGAGCTGTGCCAATTCAGCAAAACATGTATTTATGAATGCCAAAGGCACTAGCTGGTATCTGTGGCCTCTTTTTTTGCTGTTTGTGGGCACTCAGGTGCATGAGTTTTCAGCCACAAGAACATTCAGAGGGTCGAAAGGCAGCTGCTAGAGCAAGCAGAGAGCACTGGCAGTGTCAGAGCACTGAAAGCCTTAGGGGAAGGCCCTTTCAACTCATACTAGAGCTCATACTAGAGTTGGGGTTGGTCCTGCTTTGAGCAGGGGATTGGACTAGATGACCTCCTGAGGTCTCTTCCAACCCTAATCTGTGATTCTATGATTCCCTCACACAACTGTTGGGTGTTCCGTTTTGGCTGGAAGACTCCTGCTTTCAGCTATGTTTTCCCCCACTCACAACCAGGAACTACTATTTCCCTTTTTGGAGAGCTGAGAAGACACTCCCAGCTGCATCTCTGTGGGAAGGGCTGCTCTAGGCAAGACCTAAGATCTTTATGTTTACAGTACCCAAGGACTCTAGCTATGAGATCCAGATGTAGTCAATGGAGCTATGGCTAGAGTGATACTGGACACTGCTCTAGTAATGTCCCTGGACACAGGGCCTTCTATGCAGTTATCAACAAGCAACAGACCGAGCTAGAGCTGTCCCACAGCCAAGAGGGCAAGGAGCAGCCAGAGCTGGGCACCCAGCTAGTAGTGGCCAACAGCTCAGCCAGAAGGTGAGAAGCAGCCATAACCCACTCCCAGCCCAAGACAAGCAGCAGCAGCTAGCAGCAGGAGCCAGTATACCAACCAGAATCTAACTCCCAGTCCAGGACAAGAAGTAACCAAGGGCAGAACACTCAGGAGCCACCAGAGTTGATTAGACACCCTCCTAACATGGCTTCTACTCCTTCAGTTTCCTTGCTACTTTTACAATCATGCTTTGCATTAATGTCGTACAGTTAGCTAAATTGTGTGTGTTATGTTTTAGGTCTTTTTTGTGTCTAATATCCAAATTAGTATCAAATATTCAAGATACAAATCCATATAGCAGGGAGCTGGTTATCAGATTGATATTCAATAACTGGGCAACAGAAATGCTATAATCGGAGTATACTTTTTCATATAATAATTTTTAAAGTGAGTTTAATGCCTGTGAAAGGTACTGGATTGACAACACTGGAGAAGTAAGTACTGTCTTTAGCCACAGTACAGTTATGGTATGGAAAATGGCATTGCAAGCTTCTCCACAATTTTCATCAAAATATTTGCCCTAGCTTTCCTGTCCTCTTTGAACCATTTGGCTACTCAAGCTTGTATGCTTCCACAATGGATTTAATAATTTTGTTAGGTTTTGATTAGCTGATGGAAAGAATCCTGCAATGAAAAGGGGATTCCATAATAATTCATTATTAGTTATTTAACATTTATAGTGTGGTAGCACCTAGACGCCTCAGCCAGGTCATGGCTCCCTGTCAAATGACAGTCACTGTTTCCAAGAACTTGCAGTCGAAAACACAAGACATAACAGATTCATGAGACAACCAAGTGGGTAGGAGAAGGGAAGGAAAGGATTAAGAAAATAATAGGATCTTTTAGCATAGATTCATTAGCATACACTACCTGCGTCTCAGCCATGGTAAGGCTAAGACTGTTTGAAGTTAGTGAATAACTTACTGTGCTTTACAATCCTTCAGAAAGGCCTGCCCAGGCCATAACTTTGCATTCTTTTCTGCATTTTGCTATCTGTTTGTCAGAGGAAAGTTGAAGCAGGGGATTGACAATGGGATTCTTGACTTGGGGCTGGGGCCTGATTCTTGATCTCAGTAACACTGGTTTTATGCCAGTGTAACTCCACTAACTTCAATGGAGGGGGACTACTCTTGATTTATACCAGTGCAAACCCCAGAATTGTAGTGACTGACAGTAATTACTTCTGCAGGTTGTGTCTGGCTATGGAAGATGAATTCGTGGTCTTACTAGTCTAGTTCCTAGTGGATACGTATCTACCTCAGTTAGCACTAACTGGCAACCTTACTGGTCACAGGCAAGAATTTAAGAGCACTTTTCATGATGCATATTGACTAATTTCAAGCTGTGTTGACTACTTGGTTGAAGTGACATTCTTTTAACTGGCTGAGCCTCCCCAATGTGAACTGGAAGAGCAGGGATGCTATCATTTTCACTAATTTTTCTCAAAGGGAGAGGCTTCAGGCAGCCTTTCTGCATCTCCATGAGCCCATTCAAAATAATTATCCTTGTATGAAAGCTATCTGTAGTTTTACAGAGAAGTCCAAGGCATGTCCCAGTGGCAATCCCGTAGATTCCTTTAGAATCCTCCGCTATTCTCTGTAATTTCTACTGAAGATCAGGATTGGATAGATCAATAGACTCAATGCTGTAATCCAAAATCTAAAATTTAGCAGGGAAACCAATAGTAACCAGCTGAAAAACTTCAACTGGAATTTGCATTATAGTATTGTCAGTTGTGTGTATTTAGGCAAAGGGCTGCATTTCCCTGCTTTAGTATTTCCTCTGGAATTCCCTGTACTATATCGGCACAGGAATTGATATATTGTATAGTCTCTGAGATTTGTAAACTCATTGTTTCTGTTCTTTACATTTCACAAATGAACCATATTCCCTTCCTGAGAGAGATCAGTTCTACTGAGGCATCGTAGAAGGGACTAGTGCCTGCTGCCTGGGTATTCCTGGCCTAGCAGATGTCTACACTCCGAGACTCATAGTCCTATTGTCTGGAATTATCTGTTATTACTGGCTGAAGACTGATTTATTATTCGATATTGCCCTCATCTCATTGACATTGGCTTCAACTGCAGATGCTGCTCAGAAAATGTAGACACTTTTCAGTAGCAGCATCAAGAGAAGTGGTCCCACATTCCCTGCCACTGTTATGACTAGTGTTGACAGAGCTCATGCTCCCTTCTGCTCACTGTAATGCTACTGACTGGTCAATCAGTGCTCGGATGTGCTACCACATCTAGCGCCACTCCTTTAGAAGACTCAGCTGCTGCCCCGTGACACTGGTGGCTTTCCTTTCTTGGAATATTTAATGAGTTTTGGGGTATAAGTCCAAGTATACCTCTTTGTGGGTGCTTATTGCCATCATTGCTGCATGTGTCTCAGATCCATAGCTGACTTTCTTTGTACAATGTGTGCACTGCACCTACCTTGTGCCACATTCATGATAAAGTCTCCCTTGCAGTGAACTCGGCATCCTTCCTCTCTGCACCTTTTTCTATGATAATCCACTTCTCTTTCTGGCTATGTTATTCCCTCCAGAGTGTCTGTGTACAGTATGTGGGTATGTAGATCTAAAGAAGCTATAGTTGAAGAGACCTTCCTATTATAAGACCCATTGTTTTTACCCCTCTTATCAAAACCAAGCCAAATCTGAAATTTCTACTGCCAAATCTTGCCCCAGGATGTAATTTTTGGAAAGTTTGGGGCAAATCACGTGAGATGTCCTATCTGTGGAAGTTAAAAATTGACCCATCCTTTAATTTAAAAAAAAAAAGATTGTAACTTTAAATATTTTTGATCTAGAAAAGTCTAAACTGCTTTGCTTTGTTCATTTTTGTGGCAGAATGAGGTGACTAGCTTTCGAAACTGGCTATGGCATTATTTAGATGTAAACATCAGTTTTCACATTTATAATAGTGTCTGCCTTGCTAAATGTGCTTTAAAAACAAATCACCAGGTTGATACAAATTTGGAAAACATGCATCACACAGATGTGTGCTCTGTAACGTTCCTGCCTATCTTATACCCTAGTAAGAGAGGAATTAGATAGGAGCTGTGCTTCTGTGAAGCAGGGTTCCTAAAATCAATAGGAGCTAACCATTATCCTCAGTCCCTCCTGTAGGTCTTAGGAACTTGCATTTTAACTCTCTCCCAACCCCCAAGCTCCTCCCCGGATGCATTTTGCACACTTTCCAGAGATATTGTGTGTTTTGTAACATGAATTCTTTCCTTTGAATTTTCAGCTTTTCTAAAATTTCTGTTTTCTGATTAGTTTATAGTGTTACCGTAGGGAATTTGGGGGAGAGTAAATAAGTAATGGATACTTTCCACCTTAAGTACAAGTTAACTAACTTTTTGCCTGGGGGGAAATTAATATAATGTGAAAGATATATAAGCCTGCCCAAACAACCACCACCACCTCCTACCCAACAACCCAGAAAAGGCTATTTTTCAACATGACACTTATGCTACTTCTGGTCCAAAATTAAATTTCACAATCTTGTTGCAGTCCTTCACAAAACACCTCATCAAGTTGTTTCACTTGCCTCCTTACTTTTTTTTGTTTTGATTAAAAAGAAATTTCCCTCAAAAACCAATATACCCCAAACACAAGCAGTGTTTCAGATGGGACATTTCACCAATCCTGCCCCCTTAAAGAAACTAATCTGGATTTTTTTCTCCCATCTCTATTGTATACCTAGGACCTACTGGTTTGATCAGAGCACTTTACTCTCTTGAGCTGTCAATCTAACCATTCTTATGAGCACTTTTAGAAGGTTATGTAATGTACATAAAGATACAGATGGGTTTTTTTTCTTAGAATCCTTCTTGATGTTTGAATTAATTTTCTATTTTGTTTGCAGAGGTCATAGATTGTCTATGGGCATTAGCCTTCAAAAGAGCATAGAAAGGATTGTGCTAAAAGGAATTATAGGAAAACTTACAAATGTAAGGAAGTTCCACAGGTAAAATGTCCCCATGTTTGTTGCATATGACATTTTTCTATTGGTGTCTACTTTAAAGTTAAATCACCATAATTGTATAGGAATGCCCAGTGGGATGCAATACTAACTCAATCAGTGAAAAATAGCTGAAGTAAATGTACAGTGGTCGGGAATAATCAGTCAGTTTAACCACAGAAGAAATATGTTCTTTTATAAAGATATGAATTCATGATGCATATTGAACACTTAGACACAACCAAGTTTTGATTGTATGGTTCTGTTTTTTAAATAGCAAGGGAAATATTGCTGCTATTATTGGTAAAGTTACATGGTATCAAATTCTTTGTCTTTCTCCCAAAGCTCTTTGGGGCAGGCACTGTCTTTTCATGCTGTGTTTGTACAGCATCTAGCATGGTGGGGTCCTGGTCCATGACTAAGGCTCCTAGGTGCTATCAACATACAAATAATAAATAAATACCTACTTACTCATCTCTCTTACTTACATTTAAGGCCTTGTGACATTTCCCCCAAGAGTTAGGGTTGTTAAACTCCGTATTCCAGTAAAACTCCAGTTTGGGTAGTTATATTGTGCCTGCTTACAATCGCCTTGGCCTGTAGTTTCAGTTGACTAAAGTTTCAATCACTCTTGTTTTAAATTGTTGTGCAGCGTGCTGCTAAACAGTTGCCAAGTTTCGTTCCAGAAGCAAATGCATTTCAGTGGTAAGTGAAATGATTACAGTATAGAGGGAAAGCGCTTTGGGATTGATCTGGATTAAAAATGCTGCTAATGTAAGCCTTTATCAAGGAGGAAGGTAATGTCACTGTTTAAATGCAGGTGCTCTGTTGCTTTCTGTGATGTGTTCTCCAACAGTGTTTTGAATTCTGTTGAAAGAGCTAAGCCTTCAGGCTCTTCTATTCCTTTCTTAAATTCATTTCCCTGTTTAGATGAAAATGAAACACTTTGCAACTTACTTGAAACTTTCTTCAAAGGAACTGCTGAAAAAGGAACATTCACATGAAGCATATAAACTGTAAACGAGTGTTAAGCACGGCAGATAGCAATGTTTTTAAACACACTAATGGACATTATATTGTAGGAAGTTACATGAGAGAAAGGCACAGCTGGAGAGGGGTAGAGGGGCAAATGATAACCTGTTGAATAAATCTAGCCTAGCCAAGTGATAGAAAAATATTACCAGAGTCGTGAAATACTGTACCCAGGGAGTAAATATTATCAGCTGAGGTAAAGGAGACTGTAAATTGTGTCAGTTAAGTAAGTGAACATGTACGTGCTGTTTTAGTTGTTCTTTGGGATACAATAATGAAGAATCCAAGGTGTGTCATGCATATTATAGGGTTTTGGCATCTTTTCTCCCACTGATGGTGGTTGATTAACACAGCTAACTGCACTAATGGGTAAAGCTCCCACACACTAAATGGATAACAGACTCCTTTGTGTTGTGTCTACGATGTTTTCAGGTGCCTACTTGCCATTTTGTTGCTGATAAAATGGTTTCATTAGATAATTTGTGGTTGTTTTTGCCAACTATCTCTTGAAGTCAAAGTAGGAAAGCAACTGGGCTGAGGTTTGCATGATTTGTGAATATGAAGAAAAAAGGAGCAGCTTAAAAAATACCCCACGGGAAAGAAATAATGGGCAATATGTTTCCTTTTGAACTTTTTTCAAATCAACCTCTGGAAAAGGTGTCATAAACTCCCCAGAAATGAATAACAGCACAGGGACAAAGAAAACTCTGTTACAGATGTCCCTGCAAGTCTATGAACAAATTGTGTTTTTTTCTAAATAACCCCAGAACATTACACAGCCTTAACAAGTTTCCCAGGACAGGAACTCCTAGTTTATTACTTGCTCACATTGTCATCAGAAATTAATTTTGTCCCTGAAAGACAAATTGGCTGGTAGTTTATGAAGTTAAATGGAAAGAACAAGTGAGCATCTGTTTCTTCTGCATTTTGTCTCCTTGGTGTCTTACATATAAATGAATCAGAGTGTTCAAACTTAAATTAAGATCTTTGGCTAGATAAACAGTTAAAACTGGTTCCCATAGCTACCTCTCACACATAGCTGTGATTGCATTATAATCCCCTAGTAATCAGGTCTAAATGAAAGAAAGATGATAAGGGTGCTATTTTCAGTTTTCAGTACTGATTTTTATTAGCTCTCAATCAGATCAGGACTGCTTTGCCTTTCATCACATTGTGGCAGTGTTTGTGGAATCATTAGAGTAATAAAGTGTAAATCTTACCAAGGTGCATTTTTCGTGAGGTGTTTTATAGAACTAAAACTCTGAAGATTACATTGGCTGGTACAAGAAAGATTTGTTTCTGCAACTAAAGTTAGAATGTAATGTATGCTATATTCATTTATTCTTTACCCAAGTGAATGTCTAATGAATTACCCAGCTAAGTAAAAATACTCAAAGAACCTGCTTGTCTGAACAGAGGCATATAGTATACAATATATGTGCAGATACAGAATATAGTCATTTCTTAATCTGCCTGATTATCGCATATCCCATCTTTACCAATACATTAACATGCACAAATGAATTACAGGCTAAGCCACAAGCATTGCTGTTACCAGCATGCTGTTTTTAGTAAACTAGTGCAGCCCAAAGAAACATCATGTTGCAACCATATATAAGCATTTATGGTAGAATAAACTCCCCCTAAACAGAAGTTCCTAGAGGGGCTTGATCATCACAATGAAATTAATTAATGGTCTCACAGTGAAGTCAGTGGTGTGGGATCAGGCCCAGACACCTCTGGTTTCATACATAGATCCTGGATCTGCTCTGTCCTTTAAGGTTAATTTTAGTTGCTAGTTTTTACTTTTAAAAGGTTTCTAACTGGCAAATTTAGATGAGGCTTCACCCAAACCTCAGAGGGGTTTTGTGAAAGATAGATCTATCCTCTAGCACTGAAATCAAGTTGTGTTGATTTTCCAATAGTGTTGCGGGATTTTTCACAGAGTTTGCAGGTGTGCCCCGCGTTTGCAATTAACCCAGCTTTTAATACTGTAGTTATTTTACTTTCCCATAGGCTTTATTATATCTGGAATACATTACAATGTATCGTACTCTACAATAGCCGTTAAAATGCTTGCCTGTTTTAAACGTTGGATTTTATGTTTATATTAATAATTAGACGTTAACTGTCCTTGTATTTCAGTGATAGACATTTACATTCATCCATGGGGCTGGAGAAATATAATGTAGCTGTGCAAATTATTCACAAAAGTTTGAAAAAACATTTTTCATTTTTAGATTGTATTTTAATATACTGAATGTAAGAGCGTTGTTTAGTATCAATATTAACAAGAGAGATCTATTTGCTATGCTGTAAACAAAATTAAAATTTTTTGAGCCATCAGCATTATTAGTGAATTTGGGCAAGTCTAAGACACTGTCTGGTATTAAAATTCATATTTCTAGGCTTAGGTTGCTACATTTATATAAACTATACCTAAGATAATCAAATATTAGTATTCAAGGAAGGCAACAAAAATAAATCAGTTCATAAAATAGTTGAAGTTAAATAAACAAAATTTGTGTTTTAAATTTTAATCCATTACCATTTTTAAGACATGAAGAGGCTCTTAGTCTAAAATGATTTATTCACCATTAATATTTTAAACTATAAAAAAGCTCAGATGCATACATTGATTCATTAAAATCAAAACAAAGAAGCAAATGCAGTATTTTAGTCATTGAGATTGTGTGTGTGTTTGTATGTTGATATGCATCTATAATATGTCTGGAAGATGTTGCTATTTCTAACCACACAAAAAAAAGTAAATTGTAGAGTCTGATTATCAACAGATAACAAGACATAGTGTATATAAATAAATGCTCAGCATCAAAACCCATTATTGGATTAGCTATATAATCATGTTTCAGGCTGTAAGTCTGTGCTGACAAATGAACACTTTTCATTTGGCTCAAGGTCCCCATCAGCAACGGAACTAATTTTACATTCTCACCCATTAAGTGAATAAGATGTGGAAAAAGCTGTCTGCTTTTTGAAGTGTAAATTTGCTGCTACAGGCTGTGCAGACCAAAGCTCTTTTGAAGCAGTGAAATGAGATCATCTCTGGGGACATGTGAACCTGACAAAGTTTAGGTCATTTATGTGGAAGGTATGGGGGTGTGCATGTGTAGAACCATTTGGATATGGTTTCAATAGTGACATATATGGGGTAATTTGGGAGATGCTAACGTTTACAAGCTTTGTGTCCAAAGAACTTGAACTAGAAGCACAGATGCAAGCTTTCATTCCTCGGAAAGAACATTCTATAAACATCTGAATTGGGTAGTTGGCCAACAAAGCTTGGAAGCACTAAACAGTCTACATACACTCAGCCTCCGTTGCTTCACATAACCTAACCAAGTCTCCCACAAGCTCTATACCTCATGAACTAACTTGATCTCTCTGTGGCAATGGATATTAGAGGGGGAGGAAACTTACCACTAAATCTCACCTTCCTTCCTCTGTCAAGGGACCACAGGAGCAAGAAAATAAAGGCCCAGAGTTCCTATTCTCACAGTCTTTAGCCCCATAAATCATGGGCTGGAGTCTCCTGTCCCTTGAATCAGTGTAACTTCATTGGTTGTTGTTGACTTAGTCTGCTTTCTGCCTGTGTGAGTGAGAGGAGAATCAGGCCTCATAAGCACAGCTTGGTCTGTATTGGTTGGGAATAGTTCTTAATGTAGCAAAATAGTGTCCTCTGTGGCAAATAAATGTGAACATGTAAATTTACAACAACAACATGGGCAGGCTTTTTACAGGGTCTTGTTCAGCATCCCTTGGTTATGATGCATTGAGGGTTAAAATAGGAGAAAAGGAAGTATCTTCAGAGCTCTACCAGTAATGACAAAGACCCTTTGGAGAGAAACTTGAGAGAGGAAGAGTCACATGAAGCCACTATAAAGGAATGACATGTATAAACTGCCACTTAATTGCATATAGTTGTAAAGAGCATAAAAACACATTGCTGTGTGTGTGTGTGTGTATGTATGTATGTCTCCCCCTCACACACAAAGCTAATGAAAACAACAAGAAAATGTAGACTGACACTTGGATCACATGTGTAACATGGAGCTAGCTAAATCTAAGGTCACATTGCTTGAGCTTATGGTTTTGAAATTATGTTTCAAAGAGTAATGACCTTCTATGTTTGCACGTGAGACATTTGTCAGGCGAGTGCCCACATCCTTACTCACACTGGAACAAGAGTCCTCAGCAGAGGTAATTCAAAAGACAAATAAGGTCACTGCCTTAATGACTTCACCCACCAAGTTTTTTCCACCAGATTTGATCATACAAAGAGGGGAGCATCTCCTTGTATTGTTGGGATACCTACTGGTGGATCTAAAGACAACAATACAAGTATGTAGCCTCCTAAGGGATTTGGTTAAAAAAGTGAGATCGAGAGAGATTTTGCCTTATACTCTGATTCTATGTTTCAGACTTTTTAGATAATATGGTAATGAAGACAATAACTTTGGTACATGAAAGAAAGGAATTGCGTAGTAGTTGGAGCACATGACCGGGAGCTAGGAATTCTTGAATTATTTTGGCTCTGAGGGCAACTCCTGAGGGTCTTGGGTAAGTCATTCAAACTCTCTGCTTCAGTTTCCCTTTCTGCAAAATGAAGCTGATGATAATACTCATCCACCTTATTGGCATGTTTTCAGAGGTAATTAGTTAATGTCTGTAAAACACTTTGAAGGTATAAAATGCTGTGCAAATGATAAGTGTTATGTTATGAATGCCCCCCCCACCCATACCGAATGGGTTAATGCTAGCTAAAGGGGGTACAAGAAATAAGAGAGGCTTTTGCAAGTCTATCATGGGAAAAAGAAATACTGGAGAGAAAATAGACCCATTAGCAAACAAGGAAGGCAATGAAGTTAAATATGATTTTAAAATGGATGAGCAATAGAACTGCTTTCTTAAAGAAAAAAAATCAGTCTTTAACAAAAATAATAAGGACTGACAATTATGAAGAAATGGAGTCCTTGCAAAAACAGCTGTTTGACTAAAAAGCAGGTTGGAGAAAACTTGGAAAACATGAATATATGCAAATGAGCACAATCTGAACAATAAAATCTTAGGGTCTTAAGAGTGCTAAGCTAATTAGCTGTTTACAGCTGTTTACAGTTAGTTTGGAAAAATCAGGGAGACGTGGGGAGGTACTATATCAGAAAATTCAAAATAAGCAAGTGTGGTACTGATCTTCAAATAATCGATCCTGGTAATTACTGTCCAGTAAGTGCTATAATGAAATGGGGAAATAATATTAAAAGGAAACCATGATCAATACTATGGGTTTATAAAAAACAAACCATGTTACACATAATTGAAAAAGGTACTGCTTGGCAAACCCCCCATCTTATTGACTAAGAAAGCATTCAGTATTGTCCACAGAGAGACCCTGTGGGATATTCTAGAATATATGGGATACCAGACAAACTGATCAACATAGGGAGTTGACATGATGGAAGTAGGTGCGCAGTAAGATTGGATATAGGCTTGGGTGAATGGTTCAATATTGTGACTGGAGTTAGATGAGGGTGTGTGTTATCGCCAATCCCCTTTGTATTAGCAATAGACTGGCTGAAGAAGTGGGCAACAAAAGGATGTAAAATCATAGAATCGTAGGACTGGAAGGGACCTCGAGAGGTCTTTTAGTCCAATCCCCTGCACTCGTGGCAGGACTAAGTATTATCTAGACTAGAGGTGGGCAAACTTTTTGGCCCGAGGGCCACATCTGGATATGGAAATTGTATGGAGGGCCATGGATGCTTATGAAATTGGGGGTTGGGGTGCGGGAGGGGGTGAGGGCTCTGGCTGGAGTTGCAGGCTCTGGGTTGGGGCCAGAAATGAGGAGTTCAGAGTGCAGGAGAGGAATCAGGACTGGGGCAAGGGGTTGGGGTGCAGGAGAGGGTTAGGGGTGCAGGCTTCAGGCGACACTTACCTCAAGCAGCTCCCGGAAGCAGTGGCATGTCCCGCCTCTGGCACCTATGCAGAGTCGCGGCCAGGCAGTTCTGTACGCTGCCCTGTTCACAGACGCCGCCCCTGCAGCTCCCATTGGCCCCGTTTACTGTCCAATGGGAGCTGTGGGGACGGCACTTGGGGCAGGGGAAGCGTACGGAGCCCCCTGGCTGCCCCTATGTGTAGGAGACGGAGGAGGAACGTGCTGCTGCTTCCGGGAGCCACATGGAGCAAGCCCCTGATCCCACTTCCCGGCAGGAACTTGAGGGCTGGATTAAAATGTCTGAAGGGCCAGATGCGGCCCTCAGGCCGTAGTTTGCCCGCTCCTAATCTAGACCATCCCTGACAGCTGTTTGTCTAACCCACTCTTAAAAATCTCCAATGACAGAAATTCCAAAACCTCCCTAGGCAAGTTATTCCAGTGTTTAACCACCCTGACGGTTAGGAAGTTTTCCCCTAATGTCCGGCCTAAACCACCCTTGCTGCAATTTAAGCCCATTGCTTTTTGTCCTATCCTCAGAGGTTAAGGAGAACAATTTTTCACCCTCCATTTTGTAACAACCATTTATATACTTGAAAACTGTTATCATGTTCCCTCTCAGTTTTCTCTTCTCCAGACTAAACAAACCCAATTTTTTCAATCTTCTCTTATCGGTCATGTTTTCTAGATCTTTAATCATTTTCGTTGCTCTTCTTTGGACTTTCTCCAATTTGACCACATCTTTCCTGAAATGGACACCCAGAACTGGACAAAATACTCCAGTTGAGACTTAATCAGCGCAGAGTAGAGCGGAAGAATTACTTCTTGTGTCTTGCTTACAACACTCCTGCTAATATATCCCAGAATGATGTTTGCTTTTTTTGCAACAGTGTTACACTGTTGACTCATATTTAGCTTGTGATCCACTATGACTCCCAGATCCTTTTCCGTAGTACTGCTTCCTAGGCTGTCATTTTCCATTTTGTATGTGTGCAACTGATTGTTCCTTCCTAAGTGGATTACTTTGCATTGTCCTTATTGAATTTCATCCTATTCACTTCAGACCATTTTTCCAGTTTGTCCAGATCATTTTGAATTTTAATCCTCTCCTCCTCCAAAGCACTTGCAACCCCTCCCAGCTTGGTATCATCCACAAACTTTATAAGTGTACTCTCTATGCCATTATCTCAATCATTGATGGAGATATTGAACAGAACCAGACCCAGAACCAACCCTTGCGCATCCCCACTTGATATGTTTCTCCAGCTTAACTAAGAACCACTGATAACTACTCTCTGGGAATGGTTTTCCAACCAGTTATGCACTCACCTTATAGTAGCTCCACTTAGGTTGTATTTTCCTAGTCTGTTTATGAGAGGGTCATGCGAGACAGTATCAAAAGCCTTACTAAAGTCAAGATATGCCACATAAGACATTTCAGGCAGATTACATTTGGGCCTTGTCTACACTGCCACTTTACAGCGCTGCAACTTTCTCGCTTAGGGGTGTGAAAAAACACACCCCCCACCGAGCGATGCAAATTTCAGCGCTGTAAAGTGGCAGTGTAGACAGTGCACCGGCACTGGGAGCCGTGCTCTCAGCGCTGGTAGCTACTCCCCTCGTGGGGGCGGTTTTTTCACAGCGCTGGGAGAGCTCTCTCCTAGCGCTGGTGCTGCGACTACACAGCCACGTTGAAGTGCTGCCGCAGCACTTTAATATTGGTAGTGAAGACATACCCTTGGCGAAGTTAGAAGGTGGATCATGCTGACTGTTACTTATCACCTTATTATCTTCTCAGTGTTTGCAAATTGATTGCTTAATTATTTGCTCCATTATCTTTCTGGGTACTGAAGTTAAGCTGACTGGTCTGTAATTCCCTGGGTTGTTCTTATTCCCCTTTTTATAGATTGGCACTATATCAGCCCTTTTCCAGTCCTCTGGAATCTCTCCCGTCTTCCATGAGTTTTCGAAGATAATCGCTAATGGTTCAGATATCTCCTCAGTCAGCTCCTTGAGTGTTCTAGGATGTAGTTCATCAGACCATGGTGACTTGAACACATCTAACTTGTCTAAGTAATTTTTAACTTGTTCTTTCCCTCTTTTAGCCTTTGATCCTAGCTCATTTTCACTGGCATTCATTAAATTAGATGTCCAATCACGACTAAACTTTTTGGTGAAAACTGAAACAAAACAGTCATTTAGCATTTCTGCCATTTCCACATTTTCTGTTATTGTTTTTTTCCCAAAATGGGTTAGCAGAGATGAGTTACATTCCTTTACTAAGGCCTAATCTGCACTAGAAGATTAAGTCAATATACCTATGTTGCTCAGCGGTATGAAAAATCCACCCCCCTGAGTGACACAGTCAAACCAACCTAAGTCCTGGTGTAGACAGCACTAAGTCAATGGGAGAAGTCTCCTGTTGTCTAGCTACTGCCTTTTGGGGTAGTGGAGTACCTACGCCAACAGGAGAACCCCTCTCACTGGTGTAGATAGCATCTTTGCTGAAGCGTTACAGCATTTTAAGTGTAGACAAGCCCTAAGTGTGATGTGGAATGGGATGATTGACCTTACTTCAGAGGTAGAATAGGAAGCAGCAAAAATTGGATTAGAAGTAAATGCAGAGAAAACCAAGATTATGAAGGTAGGAAACTGGACAACAGATGCAAAGGTTGATGGAAAAGAAATTGAATAAGTAGAAGAGTTCTGCTGTCTGGGGAGTGATGGGTGTGATAAGAATTTTCGTGCGAGATTACGAAAAGCAAACACTACTTTTGGAAGGACGAAGAACATCTGGTCAAACAGAAATCTCCACACCAAACTAAAGGTCAGGTTATATCATGTGATTTTACAGAGCATGCTACTGTAAGGATCAGAGACTTGGCTGATGACAGTGGTTAACAACAAAAGAGATTGGAGGCTGCCCATCACAGATGGCTGAGGAAGATATTACACATTTCATGGAAAGATAAAATAACAAATGTGAGAGTAAGGAGCTGACAGAACAGGACACGTCAGAAAATATCATCAAAGACAGAAGGCTCAGCTAAGCAAGCATTGAATTACCTTGGCTACCCGAAGCAGAAGATAGTGACAGAGGATGTTGAATGTGCTGGCATCACCCAGGAAGAAGTACCAAAACTAGTAAGCGACCAGAATCAGTGGAGGAGTTGGCACTAAGGAGGAACTAAGGTAAGGAGGAACTAAGAAGGAACTAAGGCAAGGTATATTACACTAATTAGGTTTAATTTTTATACAATTACAAAATTAGGAGATGAAAGAAATTTAATGGATGCAGGACAGATCCTCCTCTGCTGCTGTGCCTGTGTACACCAGCAGAGGATCTGGGCTGTAATATCTGGACTTCAGTAAATCATTTCATATAGTGCATGTAGATGTTTACAATTGTTGTATTCTCCTGCTTACTTTTTATCCACTATATTAGAAGTTTCAGAAGCCCCTAGCAGATAGTACAACTCCAAAAATTGGGCGGCACATCTTTCCAAAACAATTCAAAGGACGCTAGGTTTGGTTTTTCCCTGGGGTAGATGATAAAGAAAATTGGGAGTTTCTAGGCCAAGCTGTTTTTGAGAGCTGCCATTCGAAAACGAGTTAAAGGGTTGATCCTAATGGAAAAAAGCCAGTGTATGTTCAGAGTCAGTCTGGCTGCCCAGACACCCCCAGATACATCCCTCCCCCCCCACAAAAAAATGCCTCTTGCAAAAAACCACACACAAGAAATTTCAGGCATATTACATTTGGCTAAATTAGAAGGTGAATCAACATTGGTTTATAATGATTCAGTATGACCTTAAGTGTAGAGGGTTTCTCCCTCTCCTACTGATCTAAATGACAAAATCTCCATTGCCTTCTATGGCAACTGAGTTGGGCCCAACTATAGTCATAATGGGCAATGTATAGAGTTAGTGGGAGGTGTCCAGTAGACTGAGGCAGGGATCAGTGTTAGGCTTGGACCTAGTTTGGTTAGGTTATGTAGCAGCTTTATTATTGATCCAGAAGTGAGTGGTCTGTGACGCTGTATGGAATCTGGGGGATTATGAATACCAGTGTTTGTAAAATTGCAATGAGTTGTGCCAGATATGCTGTGTAAGGTACCTGCGAAAATGTTGTGATTTGCCAAGTATGATAATCTTGTTTATATCACCTTTGTATTGTAAGTTATAGATATGTAGGGTATATCTGTATTTCCAAACACCTGGGTGACACCCCCAGACAGATTGGCATCAGCACTACCTAGCCTGCTTGATGGCCCATGAAGGGACATTAACTGTACAATAAACCCATTGAAAGGATCAGGGACTATACCTTATGACGCAGCAAGGCATGCAGGGACATGCCTATGGAGAGAACACTATGGCCTTTCAATGCCATGTGCTATGAGTTTGTTGGTTTGTGTTTGAAACAAAGGAAGTACCAGACACATGGCAAAAGGACTATAAAGGGCAGCTGCTGCATCATCTCCATTTTGTCTTCAATCCTGCTTCTCCTTACCTCTGGAGGAACTTTGCTACAAACTGAAGCTCTGAACAAAGGACTGAATGACCCATCCAAGCTGTGGACATGTTCCAGAGGGACTCTCAAGCCAGCAAACTCACCAACACTGCTAAGAACCTGGTATAGAACCTTTGTAGTCTGATGTATATACCAAATGGCTTTACCATTTACCAGCTGTCTTGTTCTTTCTTTTTTCTTTATAATAAACCTTTTGTTTTAGACACTAAAGGATTGGCTGGCAGCATGGTATTTTGAGTAAGATCCAAACCTATGCTGACCTGGCAATGTGGCTGACCCTATGGGGTCAGAACAAGAACATTTTATATATGTGAGCAGAGTTTTTTAAATAACTTCTCACTGTACTGGACCTATGTGCTGACTGGGAGCCAGAGAACTGGAATGCAGTAAAGGGGGCTGTGAGATTTCTTTTTTGCTTCTTATTAACCAGTGTGGGAGATCAGAAGCACAGTCTGTGACTTGTTGGGGAGTTTAACTTCAGTGTTACCCATCAGTCTTGGGAATATCTGCTCTCCTTTTTGCAGCCTGCCCTGGCCTTAGCATTTCCAGTGAGGGCTATGCCAGGCACCCTGGGTCACATAGTAAACAAAATATTAACCAAATTTGCAGATGATGTTAAGGCTGGAGGTATTGGGAGCACTATTAAGGACAGAGAAGTGATACAAAGCATCTCTTTTTTTCATCTCTAATTTCTATGATTCTAACAAAAGTTCTGGTGTTAACTAGCAGAGACGCTTTTGCCCCCTTTTCTACTGGATTCCATTAAAAAAAAACATTTCCTACACCTTTTCACACCAGTAATTGGGTCACAGCACACCTGGTCAGAGAAGCACAAATCCCCTTAACAAACATGAGGAACTGTGAGAGTAACACCTTGAATACTGCCAGGGCCGGCTCTGGCTTTTTTGCCGCCCTAGGCAAAAAAGCCTCCGGCCGGAGCCGGGAGGGTGGGCAGCTGGAGCCCCAGTGGGGGCTCCGCTCTCCCCCCGGCGGCCGGGGGGAGGGCGCCGGGGGGGAGGGCGGCCGGAGGGCAGGGCGGCGAGCCCCGGCGGGGGCTCGGCTCTCCCCCCGACCCCGGCGGCCAG